>NW_027142285.1:638937-1277874 GCF_036365525.1 Heterodontus francisci
GTCAGTTATCCCGGAAACAGGGTGATCAGTTACCCTGGAAACAGGGCAGTCAGTTATCCTGGAAACAGGGCGGTCAGTTACCCTGGAAACAGGGCAGTCAGTTACCCGGAAACAGGGTGATCAGTGAGCCCGGAAACAGGGAGATCAGTTACCCTGGAAACAGGGCAGTCAGTTATCGCGGAAACAGGGTGATCAGTTACCCTGGAAACAGGGCAGTAAGTTACCCGGAAACAGGGTGATCAGTGAGCCCGGAAACAGGGAGATCAGTTACCCTGTAAACAGGGCAGTCAGTTACCCTGGAAACAGGGCAGACAGTTATCCCGGAAACAGGGCGGTCAGGTAACCCGGAAACAGGGCGGTCAGTTACCCTCGAAACAGGGCAGTCAGTCACCCTGGAAACAGGTCAGTCAGTTATCCCGGAAACAGGGCAGTCAGTTATCCCGGAAACAGGGTGATCAGTTACCCTGGAAACTGGGCAGTCAGTTACACCGGAAACAGGGCATTCAGTTATCCTGGAAACAGGGCCGTCAGTTATCCTGCAAACAGGGCGGTCAGTTGCCCTGGAAATAGGGAGGTCAATTATCCTGGAAACAGGGCGGTCAGTTACACCGGAAGCAGGGAGATCAGTTACCCCGGAAACAGGGCAGTCAGTTACCCTGGAAACAGGGCCGTCAGTTATCCTGGAAACAGTGTGGTCAGTGACCCTGGAAACAGGGTGGTCAGTTACCCCGGAAACAGGGCAGTCAGTTACCCCGGAAACAGGGCATTCAGTTATCCTGGAAACAGGGCCGTCAGTTATCCTGCAAACAGGGCGGTCAGTTGCCCTGGAAATAGGGAGGTCAGTTATCCTGGAAACAGGGCGGTCAGTTACACCGGAAGCAGGGAGATCAGTTACCCCGGAAACAGGGCAGTCAGTTACCCTGGAAACAGGGCCGTCAGTTATCCTGGAAACAGTGTGGTCAGTGACCCTGGAAACAGGGTGGTCAGTTACCCCGGAAACAGGGCAGTCAGTTACCCCGGAAACAGGGTGATCAGTTAATTTGGAAACAGGGCAGTCAGTTATCCTGGAAACAGGGCAGTCAGTTACCCTGGAAACAGGTCAGTCAGTTACCCTGGAAACAGGGCAGTCAGTTATCCTGGAAACAGGGCAATCAGTTATCCCGGAAACAGGGTGATCAGTTACCCTGGAAACAGGTTAGTCAGTTACCCCGGAAACAGGGCAGTCAGGTACCCTGGAAACAGGGCAGTCAGTTATCCCGGAAACAGGGCAGTCAGTTATCCCGGAAACAGGGTGATCAGTTCCCCTGGAAACTGGGCAGTCAGTCACCCTGGAAACAGGGCAGTCAGTTACCCCGGAAACAGGGCAGTCAGTTACCCTGGAAACTTGGCAGTCAGTTACCCTGGAAACAGGGCAGTCACTTATCCCGGAAACAGGGTGATCAGTTACCCTGGAAAAAGGGCAGTCAGTTATCCCGGAAACAGGGCAGTCAGTTGTCCCGTAAAAAGGGTGATCAGTTCCCCTGGAAACAGGGCAGTCAGTTACCCCGGAAGCAGGGCAGTCAGTTACCCTGGAAACAGGGCAATCAGTTACCCCGGAAACTGGGGAGTCAGTTACCCTGGAAACAGGGCAGTCAGTTCCCCTGGAAACAGGACAGTCAGTTACCCTGGAAACAGGGCAGTCAGTTATCCCGGAAACAGGGCAGTCAGTTATCCTGGAAACAGGGTGATCAGTTACCCTGGAAAAAGGGCAGTCAGTTATCCTGGAAACAGGGTGATCAGTTACCGTGGAAAGTGGGCAGTCAGTTACCCTGGAAACAGGCAGTCAGTTACCCTGGAAACAGGGCAGTCAGTTATCCTGGAAACAGGGCAGACAGTTATCCTGGAAACAGGGCGGTCAGTTACCCGGGAAACAGGGCAGTCAGTTACCCCGGAAACAGGGCGGTCAGTTATCCGGGAAACAGGGCAGTCACTTATCCTGGAAACAGGGCAGTCTGTTATCCTGGAAAAAGGGCAGTCAGTTACCCTGGAAACAGGGCGGTCAGTTAACCCGGAAACAGATTGGTCAGTTATCCCGGAAACAAGGTGGTCAGTTATCCTGGAAACAGGGCGGTCAGTTATCCTAGAAACAGGGCGGTTAGTTACCCCGGAAACAGGGAGATCAGTTACCCCGGAAACAGGGCGGTCAGTTACCCTGGAAACAGGGCAGTCAGTTATCCTGGAAACAGGGCAGTCAGTTCTCCTGGAAACAGTGCGGTCAGTTACCCCGGAAATAGGGAGGTCAGTTATCCTGGTAACAGGGCGGTCAGTTACCCTGGAAACAGGGCAGTCAGTTATCCCGGAAACAGGGCAGTCAGTTATCCCGGAAACAGGGTGATCAGTCACCCTGGAAACAGGGCAGTCAGTTACCCCGGAAACAAGGCAGTCAGTTACCCTGGAAACAGGGCAGTCAGTTATCCCGGAAACAGGGCAGTCAGTTATCCTGGAAACAGGGCAGTCAGTTCTCCTGGAAACAGTGCGGTCAGTTACCCCGGAAATAGGGAGGTCAGTTATCCTGGTAACAGCGCGGTCAGTTACCCTGGAAACAGGGCAGTCAGTTATACCGGAAACAGGGCAGTCAGTTATCCCGGAAACAGGATGATCAGTCACCCTGGAAACAGGGCAGTCAGTTACCCCGGAAACAGGGCGATCGGTTACCCTGGAAACAGGGCGGTCAGTTATCCCGGAAACAGGGCAGTCAGTTATCCCAGAAGCAGGGTGGTCAGTTATCCTGGAAACAGGGCGGTCAGTTACCCCGGAAACAGGGCTGTCAGTTACCCTGGAAACAGGGCAGTCAGTTACCCTGGAAACAGGGCAGTCAGTTATCCCGGAAACAGGGCAGTCAGTTATCCCGGAAACAGGGTGATCAGTCACCCTGGAAACAGGGCAGTCAGTTACCCCGGAAACAGGGCAGTCGGTTACCCTGGAAACCGGGCAGTCAGTTATCCTGGAAACAGGGCGGTCAGTTACCCCGGAAACAGGGCGGTCAGTTAACCTGGAAACAGGGCAGTCAGTTATCCCGGAAACGGGGCGCACAGTTACCCCGGAAACAGAGCGGTCATTTATCCCGGAAACAGGGTGATCAGTTACCCTGGAAACAGGGCAGTCAGTTACCCTGGTAACAGGTTAGTAAGTTACTGCAGAAACAGGGAGATCAGTTACCCTGGAAACTGGGCAGTCAGTTACCCCGGAAACAGAGCGGTCAGTTACCCCGGAAACAGGGTGATCAGTTAGCCTGGAAACAGTGTGATCAGTTACCCTGGAAACAGGGCAGTCAGTTATCCCGGAAACAGGGTGATCAGTTACCCTGGAAACAGGGTGATCAGTTACCCTGGAAACAGGGCGGTAAGTTACCCCGGAAACAGGGCAGTCAGTGATCCCGGAAACAGGGTGATCAGTTACCCTGGAAACAGGGCAGTCAGTTATCGCGGAAACAGGGTGATCAGTTACCCTGGAAACAGGGCAGTCAGTTACCCGGAAACAGGGTGATCAGTGAGCCCGGAAACAGGGAGATCAGTTACCCTGTAAACAGGGCAGTCAGTTACCCTGGAAAAGGGCAGACAGTTATCCCGGAAACAGGGCGGTCAGGTAACCCGGAAACAGGGCGGTCAGTTACCCTCGAAACAGGGCAGTCAGTCACCCTGGAAACAGGTCAGTCAGTTATCCCGGAAACAGGGCAGTCAGTTATCCCGGAAACAGGGTGATCAGTTACCCTGGAAACTGGGCAGTCAGTTACCCCGGAAACAGGGCATTCAGTTATCCTGGAAACAGGGCAGTCAGTTACCCTGGAAACAGGGCAGTCATTTACCCCTGGAAACAGATTACTCAGTTACCCCAGAAACAGGGTGATCAGTTACCCTGGAAACAGGGCAGTTATCCTGGAAACAGGGCGGTTATTTGCCCTGGAAACAGGGCAATCAGTTACACCGGAAACTGGGCATTCAGTTAACCTGGAAACAGGGCCGTCAGTTATCCTGGAAACAGTGTGGTCAGTGACCCTGGAAACAGGGCGGTCAGTTGCCCTGGAAATAGGGAGGTCAGTTATCCTGGAAACAGGGCGGTCAGTTACACCGGAAGCAGGGAGATCAGTTACCCCGGAAACAGGGCAGTCAGTTACCCTGGAAACAGGGCCGTCAGTTATCCTGGAAACAGTGTGGTCAGTGACCCTGGAAACAGGGTGGTCAGTTACCCCGGAAACAGGGCAGTCAGTTACCCCGGAAACAGGGTGATCAGTTAATTTGGAAACAGGGCAGTCAGTTATCCTGGAAACAGGGCAGTCAGTTACCCCGGAAACAGGTCAGTCAGTTACCCTGGAAACAGGGCAGTCAGTTATCCTGGAAACAGGGCAATCAGTTATCCCGGAAACAGGGTGATCAGTTACCCTGGAAACAGGTTAGTCAGTTACCCCGGAAACAGGGCAGTCAGGTACCCTGGAAACAGGGCAGTCAGTTATCCCGGAAACAGGGCAGTCAGTTATCCCGGAAACAGGGTGATCAGTTCCCCTGGAAACTGGGCAGTCAGTCACCCTGGAAACAGGGCAGTCAGTTACCCCGGAAACAGGGCAGTCAGTTACCCTGGAAACTTGGCAGTCAGTTACCCTGGAAACAGGGCAGTCACTTATCCCGGAAACAGGGTGATCAGTTACCCTGGAAAAAGGGCAGTCAGTTATCCCGGAAACAGGGCAGTCAGTTGTCCCGGAAAAAGGGTGATCAGTTCCCCTGGAAACAGGGCAGTCAGTTACCCCGGAAGCAGGGCAGTCAGTTACCCTGGAAACAGGGCAATCAGTTACCCCGGAAACTGGGGAGTCAGTTACCCTGGAAACAGGGCAGTCAGTTCCCCTGGAAACAGGACAGTCAGTTACCCTGGAAACAGGGCAGTCAGTTATCCCGGAAACAGGGCAGTCAGTTATCCTGGAAACAGGGTGATCAGTTACCCTGGAAACAGGGCAGTCTGTTATCCTGGAAACAGGGCAGTCTGTTATCCTGGAAACAGGGCGGTCAGTTACCCTGGAAATAGGGTGGTCAGTTATCCTGGAAACACGGCGGTCAGTTACCCCGGAAACAGGGAGATCAGTTACCCCGGAAAAAGGGCAGTCAGTTACCCTGGAAACAGGGCGGTCAGTTAACCCGGAAACAGATTGGTCAGTTATCCCGGAAACAGGGTGGTCAGTTATCCTGGAAACAGGGCGGTCAGTTATCCTAGAAACAGGGCGGTTAGTTACCCCGGAAACAGGGAGATCAGTTACCCCGGAAACAGGTCGTTCAGTTACCCTGGAAACAGGGCAGTCAGTTATCCTGGAAACAGGGCAGTCAGTTCTCCTGGAAACAGGGCGGTCAGTTACCCCGGAAATAGGGAGGTCAGTTATCCTGGTAACAGGGCGGTCAGTTACCCCGGAAACAGGGAGATCAGTTACCCCGGATACAGGGCAGTCAGTCACCCTGGAAACAGGGCAGTCAGTTATCCTGGAAACAGGGTGGTCAGTGACCCTGTAAACAGGGTGGTCAGTTACCCCGGTAACAGGGTGATCAGTTATCCTGGAAATAGGGCGTCAGTTAGCCCGGAAACAGGGCAGTCAGTTACCCCGGAAACAAGGTGATCAGTTATCCTGGAAACAGGGCAGTCAGTTAGCATGGAAACAGGGCAGTCAGTTACCCCGGAAACAGGGCAGTCAGTTAACCTGGAAACAGGGCTGTCAGTTATCCCGGAAACAGGGCAGTCAGTTACCCCGGAAACAGGGCAGTCAGTTACCCTGGAAACAGGGCTGTCAGTTATCCCGGAAACAGGGCAGTCAGTTATCCCGGAAACAGGGTGATCAGTTACCCTGGAAACAGGGCAGTCAGTTACCCCGGAAACAGGGCAGTCAGTTACGCTGGAAACAGGGCAGTCAGTTATCCCGGAAACAGGGCAGTCATTTATCCCGGAAACAGGGTGATCAGTTACCCTGGAAACTGGGCAGTCAGTTTCCCTGGAAACAGGGCGGTCAGTTACCCTGGAAACAGGGCAGACAGTTATCCCGGAAACAGGGCGGTCAGGTAACCCGGAAACAGGGCGGTCAGGTACCCTCGAAACAGGGCAGTCAGTCACCCTGGAAACAGGTCAGTCAGTTATCCCGGAAACAGGGCAGTCAGTTATCCCGGAAACAGGGTGATCAGTTACCCTGGAAACTGGGCAGTCAGTTACCCCGGAAACAGGGCAGTCAGTTATCCTGGAAACAGGGCAGTCAGTTACCCTGGAAACAGGGCAGTCATTTACCCCTGGAAACAGATTACTCAGTTACCCCAGAAACAGGGTGATCAGTTACCCTGGAAACAGGGCAGTTATCCTGGAAACAGGGCGGTCAGTTACCCCGAAAACGTTTCGCTCAGTTCCCCTGAAAAATGGGCAGTCAGTTACCCTGGAAAAAGGGCAGTCAGTTACCCCGGAAACAGGGCGGTCAGTTGCCCTGGAAACAGGGCAGTCAGTTACCCCGGAAACAGGGTGATCAGTTACACTGGAAACAGGGAGATCAGTTACCCCGGAAACAGGGTGATCAGTTACCCTGGAAACAGGGAGATCAGTTACCCTGGAAACAGGACAGTCAGTTACCCTGGAAACAGGGCAGTCAGTTACCCCGGAAAGAGGGCATTCAGTTAACCTGGAAACAGGGCCGTCAGTTATCCTGCAAACAGGGCGGTCAGTTACCCCGGAAATAGGGAGGTCAGTTATCCTGGAAACAGGGCGGTCAGTTACCCTGGAAACAGGGCAGTCAGTTACCCTGGAAACAGGGCCGTCAGTTACCCCGGAAACTGGGGAGTCAGTTACCCTGGAAACAGGGCAGTCAGTTCCCCTGGAAACAGGACAGTCAGTTACCCTGGAAACAGGGCAGTCAGTTATCCCGGAAACAGGGCAGTCAGTTATCCCGGAAACAGGGTGATCAGTTACCCTGGAAAAAGGGCAGTCAGTTATCCTGGAAACAGGGTGATCAGTTACCGTGGAAAGTGGGCAGTCAGTTACCCTGGAAACAGGCAGTCAGTTACCCTGGAAACAGGGCAGTCAGTTATCCTGGAAACAGGGCAGACAGTTATCCTGGAAACAGGGCGGTCAGTTACCCGGGAAACAGGGAGATCAGTTACCCCGGAAACAGGGCAGTCAGTTACCCTGGAAACAGGGCAGTTATTTTCCCTGGAAACAGGGCAGTCAGTTACCCCGGAAACAGGGCGGTCAGTTATCCGGGAAACAGGGCAGTCACTTATCCTGGAAACAGGGCAGTCTGTTATCCTGGAAACAGGGCGGTCAGTTACCCTGGAAATAGGGTGGTCAGTTATCCTGGAAACACGGCGGTCAGTTACCCCGGAAACAGGGAGATCAGTTACCCCGGAAAAAGGGCAGTCAGTTACCCTGGAAACAGGGCGGTCAGTTAACCCGGAAACAGATTGGTCAGTTATCCCGGAAACAGGGTGGTCAGTTATCCTGGAAACAGGGCGGTCAGTTATCCTAGAAACAGGGCGGTTAGTTACCCCGGAAACAGGGAGATCAGTTACCCCGGAAACAGGGCGGTCAGTTACCCTGGAAACAGGGCAGTCAGTTATCCTGGAAACAGGTCAGTCAGTTCTCCTGGAAACAGTGCGGTCAGTTACCCCGGAAATAGGGAGGTCAGTTATCCTGGTAACAGGGCGGTCAGTTACCCTGGAAACAGGGCAGTCAGTTATCCCGGAAACAGGGCAGTCAGTTATCCCAGAAACAGGGTGATCAGTCACCCTGGAAACAGGGCAGTCAGTTACCCCGGAAACAGGGCAGTCAGTTACCCTGGAAACAGGGCAGTCAGTTATCCCGGAAACAGGGCAGTCAGTTATCCCGGAAGCAGGGTGGTCAGTTATCCTGGAAACAGGGCGGTCAGTTACCCCGGAAACAGGGCTGTCAGTTACCCTGGAAACAGGGCAGTCAGTTACCCTGGAAACAGGGCAGTCAGTTATCCCGGAAACAGGGCAGTCAGTTATCCCGGAAACAGGGTGATCAGTCACCCTGGAAACAGGGCAGTCAGTTACCCCGGAAACAGGGCAGTCAGTTACCCTGGAAACCGGGCAGTCAGTTATCCTGGAAACAGGGCGGTCAGTTACCCCGGAAACAGGGCGGTCAGTTAACCTGGAAACAGGGCAGTCAGTTATCCCGGAAACGGGGCGCACAGTTACCCAGGAAACAGAGCGGTCATTTATCCCGGAAACAGAGTGATCAGTTACCCTGGAAACAGGGCAGTCAGTTACCCTGGTAACAGGTTAGTAAGTTACCCCAGAAACAGGGAGATCAGTTACCCTGGAAACTGGGCAGTCAGTTACCCCGGAAACAGGGTGATCAGTTAGCCTGGAAACAGGGGAGTCAGTTACCCCGGAAACAGGGTGATCAGTTACTCTGGAAACAGTGTGATCAGTTACCTTGGAAACAGGGCGGTCAGTTACCCCGGAAACAGGGCAGTCAGTTATCCCGGAAACAGGGTGATCAGTTACCCTGGAAACAGGGCAGTCAGTTATCCCGGAAACAGGGTGATCAGTTACCCTGGAAACAGGGTGATCAGTTACCCTGGAAACAGGGCGGTAAGTTACCCCGGAAACAGGGCAGTCAGTGATCCCGGAAACAGGGTGATCAGTTACCCTGGAAACAGGGCAGTCAGTTATCCCGGAAACAGGGTGATCAGTTACCCTGGAAACAGGGCAGTCAGTTATCCTGGAAACAGGGCGGTCAGTTACCCTGGAAACAGGGCAGTCAGTTACCCGGAAACAGGGTGATCAGTGAGCCCGGAAACAGGGAGATCAGTTACCCTGTAAACAGGGCAGTCAGTTCGGCCTGGAAACAGGGCAGACAGTTATCCCGGAAACAGGGCGGTCAGGTAACCCGGAAACAGGGCGGTCAGTTACCCTCGAAACAGGGCAGTCAGTCACCCTGGAAACAGGTCAGTCAGTTATCCCGGAAACAGGGCAGTCAGTTATCCCGGAAACAGGGTGATCAGTTACCCTGGAAACTGGGCAGTCAGTTACCCCGGAAACAGGGCAGTCAGTTATCCTGGAAACAGGGCAGTCAGTTACCCTGGAAACAGGGCAGTCATTTACCCCTGGAAACAGATTACTCAGTTACCCCAGAAACAGGGTGATCAGTTACCCTGGAAACAGGGCAGTTATCCTGGAAACAGGGCGGTCAGTTGCCCTGGAAACTGTGCAATCAGTTACACCGGAAACTGGGCATTCAGTTAACCTGGAAACAGGGCCGTCAGTTACCCTGGAAACAGGGCAGTCAGTTGCCCTGGAAACAGGGCAATCAGTTACACCGGAAACTGGGCAGTCAGTTAACCTGGAAACAGGGCCGTCAGTTATCCTGCAAACAGGGCGGTCAGTTACTCCGGAAATAGGGAGGTCAGTTATCCTGGAAACAGGGCCGTCAGTTACACCGGAAGCAGGGAGATCAGTTACCCCGGAAACAGGGCAGTCAGTTACCCTGGAAACAGGGCCGTCAGTTATCCTGGAAACAGTGTGGTCAGTGACCCAGGAAACAGAGTGACAGTTACCCCGGAAACAGGGCAGTCAGTTCCCCCGGAAACAGGGTGATCAGTTAATTTGGAAACAGGGCAGTCAGTTAGCCTGGAAACAGGGCAGTCAGTTACCCCGGAAACAGGTCAGTCAGTTACCCTGGAAACAGGGCAGTCAGTTATCCTGGAAACAGGGCAATCAGTTATCCCGGAAACAGGGTGATCAGTTACCCTGGAAACAGGTTAGTCAGTTACCCCGGAAACAGGGCAGTCAGGTACCCTGGAAACAGGGCAGTCAGTTATCCCGGAAACAGGGCAGTCAGTTATCCCGGAAACAGGGTGATCAGTTACCCTGGAAACAGGGCAGTCAGTTACCCCGGAAACAGGGCAGTCAGTTACCCTGGAAACTTGGCAGTCAGTTACCCTGGAAACAGGGCAGTCACTTATCCCGGAAACAGGGTGATCAGTTACCCTGGAAAAAGGGCAGTCAGTTATCCCGGAAACAGGGCAGTCAGTTGTCCCGGAAAAAGGGTGATCAGTTCCCCTGGAAACAGGGCAGTCAGTTACCCCGGAAGCAGGGCAGTCAGTTACCCTGGAAACAGGGCAATCAGTTTCCCCGGAAACTGGGGAGTCAGTTACCCTGGAAACAGGGCAGTCAGTTCCCCTGGAAACAGGACAGTCAGTTACCCTGGAAACAGGGCAGTCAGTTATCCCGGAAACAGGGCAGTCAGTTATCCCGGAAACAGGGCGGTCAGTTACCCTGGAAATAGGGTGGTCAGTTATCCTGGAAACACGGCGGTCAGTTACCCCGGAAACAGGGAGATCAGTTACCCCGGAAAAAGGGCAGTCAGTTATCCTGGAAACAGGGTGATCAGTTACCGTGGAAAGTGGGCAGTCAGTTACCCAGGAAACAGGCAGTCAGTTACCCTGGAAATAGGGCAGTCAGTTATCCTGGAAACAGGGCAGACAGTTATCCTGGAAACAGGGCGGTCAGTTACCCGGGAAACAGGACAGTCAGTTACCCCGGAAACAGGGCGGTCAGTTATCCGGGAAACAGGGCAGTCACTTATCCTGGAAACAGGGCAGTCTGTTATCCTGGAAACAGGGCGGTCAGTTACCCTGGAAACAGGGCAGTCAGTTACCCTGGAAACAGGGCCGTCAGTTATCCTGGAAACAGTGTGGTCAGTGACCCTGGAAACAGGGTGGTCAGTTACCCCGGAAACAGGGCAGTCAGTTACCCCGGAAACAGGGTGATCAGTCAATTTGGAAACAGGGCAGTCAGTTACCCCGGAAACAGGTTAGTCAGTTACCCCGGAAACAGGGCAGTCAGGTACCCTGGAAACAGGGTGATCAGTTACCCTGGAAACTGGGCAGTCAGTTATCCCGGAAACAGGGCAGTCAGTTATCCCGGAAACAGGGTGATCAGTTACCCTGGAAACTGGGCAGTCAGTTACCCTGGAAACAGGGCGGTCAGTTAACCCGGAAACAGATTGGTCAGTTATCCCGGAAACAGGGTGGTCAGTTATCCTGGAAACAGGGCGGTCAGTTATCCTAGAAACAGGGCAGTTAGTTACCCCGGAAACAGGGCAGTCAGTTCCCCTGGAAACAGTGCAGTCAGTTAACCTGGAAACTGGGCAGTCAGTTACCCTGGAAACAGGGCAGTCAGTTATCCCGGAAAATTGGTGATCAGTTACCCTGTAAACTGGGCAGTCTGTTACCCTGGAAACAGGGCAGTCAGTTACCCCGGAAGCAGGGCAGTCAGTTATCCCGGAAAATGCGTGATCAGTTACCCCGGAAACAGGGCAGTCAGTTACCCTGGAAACAGGGCGGTCAGTTAACCCGGAAACAGGGCAGTCAGTTACCCCAGAAACAGGGCGGTCAGTCACCCTGGAAACAGATTGGTTAGTTATCCCGGAAACAGGGTGGTCAGTTATCCTGGAAACAGGGCGGTCAGTTATCCTAGAAACAGGGCGGTTAGTTACCCCGGAAACAGGGCTGTCAGTTACCCTGGAAACAGGGCAGTCAGTTACCCTGGAAACAGGGCTGTCAGTTAACCTGGAAACAGGGCAGTCAGTTATCCTGGAAACAGGGCAGTCAGTTATCCTGGAAACAGGGCGGTCAGTTACCCCGGAATTAGGGAGGTCAATTATCCTGGTAACAGGGCGGTCAGTTACCCCGGAAACAGGGAGATCAGTTACCCCGGATACAGGGCAGTCAGTCACCCTGGAAACAGGGCAGTCAGTTATCCTGGAAACAGGGTGGTCAGTGACCCTGTAAACAGGGTGGTCAGTTACCCCGGAAACAGGGCAGTCAGTTATCCTGGAAACAGGGTGATCAGTTACCCTGGAAAGTGGGCAGTCAGTTACCCTGGTAACAGGGCGCTCAGTTAGCCCGGAAACAGGGCAGTCAGTTACCCCTAAAACAAGGTGATCAGTTATCCTGGAAACAGGGCAGTCAGTTAGCCTGGAAACAGGGCAGTCAGTTACCCCGGAAACAGGGCAGTCAGTTACCCTGGAAGCAGGGCAGTCAGTTATCCCGGAAAATGCGTGATCAGTTACCCCGGAAACAGGGCAGTCAGTTACCCTGGAAACAGGGCGGTCAGTTAACCCGGAAACAGGGCAGTCAGTTACCCCAGAAACAGGGCGGTCAGTCACCCTGGAAACAGATTGGTTAGTTATCCCGGAAACAGGGTGGTCAGTTATCCTGGAAACAGGGCGGTCAGTTATCCTAGAAACAGGGCGGTTAGTTACCCCGGAAACAGGGCTGTCAGTTACCCTGGAAACAGGGCAGTCAGTTACCCTGGAAACAGGGCTGTCAGTTAACCTGGAAACAGGGCAGTCAGTTATCCTGGAAACAGGGCAGTCAGTTATCCTGGAAACAGGGCGGTCAGTTACCCCGGAATTAGGGAGGTCAGTTATCCTGATAACAGGGCGGTCAGTTACCCCGGAAACAGGGAGATCAGTTACCCCGGATACAGGGCAGTCAGTCACCCTGGAAACAGGGCAGTCAGTTATCCTGGAAACAGGGTGGTCAGTGACCCTGTAAACAGGGTGGTCAGTTACCCCGGAAACAGGGCAGTCAGTTATCCTGGAAACAGGGTGATCAGTTACCCTGGAAAGTGGGCAGTCAGTTACCCTGGTAACAGGGCGCTCAGTTAGCCCGGAAACAGGGCAGTCAGTTACCCCTAAAACAAGGTGATCAGTTATCCTGGAAACAGGGCAGTCAGTTAGCCTGGAAACAGGGCAGTCAGTTACCCCGGAAACAGGGCAGTCAGTTACCCTGGAAACAGGGCAGTCAGTTATCCCGGAAACAGGGCAGTCAGTTATCCCGGAAACAGGTTGATCAGTCACCCTGGAAACAGGGCAGTCAGTTACCCCGGAAACAGGGCAGTCAGTTACCCTGGAAACAGGGCAGTCAGTTATCCCGGAAACAGGGCAGTCAGTTATCCGTGAAGCAGGGTGGTCAGTTATCCTTGAAACAGGGCTGTCGGTTACCCTGGAAACAGGGCAGTCAGTTACCCTGGAAGCAGGGCAGTCAGTTATCCCGGAAACAGGGCAGTCAGTTATCCCGGAAACAGGGTGATCAGTCACCCTGGAAACAGGGCAGTCAGTTACCCCGGAAACAGGGCAGTCAGTTTCCCTGGAAACCGGGCAGTCAGTTATCCTGGAAACAGGGCGGTCAGTTACCCCGGAAACAGGGCGGTCAGTTAACCTGGAAACAGGGCAGTCAGTTATCCCGGAAACGGGGCGCACAGTTACCCCGGAAACAGAGCGGTCATTTATCCCGGAAACAGGGTGATCAGTTACCCTGGAAACAGGGCAGTCAGTTTCCCTGGTAACAGGTTAGTAAGTTACCCCAGAAACAGGGCAATCAGTTGCCCTGGAAACTGGGCAGTCAGTTACCCCGCAAACAGGGCGGTCAGTTACCCCGGAAACAGGGTGATCAGTTAGCCTGGAAACAGGGGAGTCAGTTACCCCAGAAACAGGGTGATCAGTTACTCTGGAAACAGTGTGATCAGTTACCTTGGAAACAGGGCGGTCAGTTACCCCGGAAACAGGGCAGTCAGTTATCCCGGAAACAGGGTGATCAGTTACCCTGGAAACAGGGCAGTCAGTTATCCCGGAAACAGGGTGATCAGTTACCCTGGAAACAGGGCGGTAAGTTACCCCGGAAACAGGGCAGTCAGTGATCCCGGAAACAGGGTGATCAGTTACCCTGGAAACAGGGCAGTCAGTTATCCTGGAAACAGGGCGGTCAGTTACCCTGGAAACAGGGCAGTCAGTTACCCGGAAACAGGGTGATCAGTGAGCCCGGAAACAGGGAGATCAGTTACCCTGTAAACAGGGCAGTCAGTTATCCTGGAAACAGGGCGGTCAGTTACCCAAAAACAGGGCGGTCAGTTACCCTGGAAACAGGGCAGACAGTTATCCCGGAAACAGGGCGGTCAGTTATCCCTGAAACAGGGTGATCAGTTACCCTGGAAACAGGGCAGTCAGTTACCCCGGAAACAGGGCAGTCAGTTACCCCGGAAACAGGGCAGTCAGTTATCCCGGAAACAGGGTGATCAGTTACCCTGGAAACTGGGCAGTTAGTTACCCCGGAAACAGGGCAGTCAGTTATCCTGGAAACAGGGCAGTCAGTTACCCTGGAAACAGGGCAGTCATTTACCCCTGGAAACAGATTACTCAGTTACCCCAGAAACAGGGTGATCAGTTACCCTGGAAACAGGGCAGTTATCCTGGAAACAGGGCGGTCAGTTACCCCGAAAACAGGTCGCTCAGTTGCCCTGGAAAATGGGCAGTCAGTTACCCTGGAAAAAGGGCAGTCAGTTACCCCGGAAACAAGGCGGTCAGTTGCCCTGGAAACAGGGCAGTCAGTTACCCCGGAAACAGGGTGATCAGTTACACTGGAAACAGGGAGATCAGTTACCCCGGAAACAGGGTGATCAGTTACCCTGGAAACAGGGAGATCAGTTACCCTGGAAACAGGACAGTCAGTTACCCTGGAAACAGGGCAGTCAGTTACCCCGGAAAGAGGGCAGTCAGTTACCCTGGAAACAGGGCAGTCAGTTATCCCGGAAACAGGGCAGTCAGTTATCCCTGAAACAAGGTGATCAGTTACCCTTGGAAACAGGGCAGTCAGTTACCCCGTAAACAGGGCAGTCAGTTACCCTGGAAACAGGGCAGTCTGTTATCCCGGAAACAGGGCAGTCAGTTATCCCGGAAACAGGGTGATCAGTTACCCTGGAAACTGGGCAGTCAATTACCCCGGAAACAGGGCAGTCAGTTACCCTGGAAACAGGGCAGTCATTTACCCCTGGAAACAGATTACTCAGTTACCCCAGAAACAGGGTGATCAGTTACCCTGGAAACAGGGCAGTTATCCTGGAAACAGGGCGGTCAGTTACCCCGAAAACAGGTCGCTCAGTTCCCCTGGAAAATGGGCAGTCAGTTACCCTGGAAAAAGGGCAGTCAGTTACCCCGGAAACAAGGCGGTCAGTTGCCCTGGAAACAGGGCAGTCAGTTACCCCGGAAACAGGGTGATCAGTTACACTGGAAACAGGGAGATCAGTTACCCTGGAAACAGGACAGTCAGTTACCCTGGAAACAGGGCAGTCAGTTATCCCGGAAAGAGGGCAGTCAGTTACCCTGGAAACAGGGCAGTCAGTTATCCCGGAAACAGGGCAGTCAGTTATCCCTGAAACAAGGTGATCAGTTACCCTTGGAAACAGGGCAGTCAGTTACCCCGGAAACAGGGCAGTCAGTTACCCTGGAAACAGGGCAGTCTGTTATCCCGGAAACAGGGCAGTCAGTTATCCCGGAAACAGGGTGATCAGTTACCCTGGAAACTGGGCAGTCAGTTACCCCGGAAACAGGGCAGTCAGTTATCCTGGAAGCAGGGTAGTCAGTTTCCCTGGAAACAGGGCAGTCATTTACCCCTGGAAACAGATCACTGAGTTACCCCGGAAACAGGGTGATCAGTTACCCTGGAAACAGGGCAGTCAGTTACCCTGGAAACAGGGCAGTCAGTTGCCCTGGAAACAGGGCAATCAGTTACACCGGAAACTGGGCAGTCAGTTAACCTGGAAACAGGGCCGTCAGTTATCCTGCAAACAGGGCGGTCAGTTACTCCGGAAATAGGGAGGTCAGTTATCCTGGAAACAGGGCGGTCAGTTACACCGGAAGCAGGGAGATCAGTTACCCCGGAAACAGGGCAGTCAGTTACCCTGGAAACAGGGCCGTCAGTTATCCTGGAAACAGTGTGGTCAGTGACCCTGGAAACAGGGTGGTCAGTTACCCCGGAAACAGGGCAGTCAGTTACCCCGGAAACAGGGTGATCAGTTAATTTGGAAACAGGGCAGTCAGTTAGCCTGGAAACAGGGCAGTCAGTTACCCCGGAAACAGGTCAGTCAGTTACCCTGGAAACAGGGCAGTCAGTTATCCTGGAAACTGGGCAATCAGTTATCCCGGAAACAGGGTGATCAGTTACCCTGGAAACAGGTTAGTCAGTTTCCCCGGAAACAGGGCAGTCAGGTACCCTGGAAACAGGGCAGTCAGTTATCCCGGAAACAGGGTGATCAGTTACCCTGGAAACTGGGCAGTCAGTCACCCTGGAAACAGGGCAGTCAGTTACCCCGGAAACAGGGCAGTCAGTTACCCTGGAAACTTGGCAGTCAGTTACCCTGGAAACAGGGCAGTCAGTTATCCCGGAATCAGGGTGATCAGTTACCCTGGAAAAAGGGCAGTCAGTTATCCCGGAAACAGGGCAGTCAGTTGTCCCGGAAAAAGGGTGATCAGTTCCCCTGGAAACAGGGCAGTCAGTTACCCCGGAAGCAGGGCAGTCAGTTACCCTGGAAACAGGGCAATCAGTTACCCCGGAAACTGGGGAGTCAGTTACCCAGGAAACAGGGCAGTCAGTTACCCTGGAAACAGGACAGTCAGTTACCCTGGAAACAGGGCAGTCAGTTATCCCGGAAACAGGGCAGTCAGTTATCCCGGAAACAGGGTGATCAGTTACCCTGGAAAAAGGGCAGTCAGTTATCCTGGAAACAGGGTGATCAGTTACCGTGGAAAGTGGGCAGTCAGTTACCCTGGAAACAGGCAGTCAGTTACCCTGGAAGCAGGGCAGTCAGTTATCCTGGAAACAGGGCAGACAGTTATCCTGGAAACAGGGCGGTCAGTTACCCGGGAAACAGGGAGATCAGTTACCCCGGAAACAGGGCTGTCAGTTACCCTGGAAACAGGGCAGTTATTTTCCCTGGAAACAGGGCAGTCAGTTACCCCGGAAACAGGGCGGTCAGTTATCTGGGAAACAGGGCAGTCACGTATCCTGGAAACAGGGCAGTCTGTTATCCTGGAAACAGGGCGGTCAGTTACCCTGGAAATAGTGTGGTCAGTTATCCTTGAAACACGGCGGTCAGTTAGCCCGGAAACAGGGAGATCAGTTACCCCGGAAAAAGGGCAGTCAGTTACCCTGGAAACAGGGCGGTCAGTTAACCCGGAAACAGATTGGTCAGTTATCCCGGAAACAGGGTGGTCAGTTATCCTGGAAACTGGGCGGTCAGTTATCCTAGAAACAGGGCGGTTAGTTACCCCGGAAACAGGGAGATCAGTTACCCCGGAAACAGGGCGGTCAGTTACCCTGGAAACAGGGCAGTCAGTTATCCTGGAAACAGGGCAGTCAGTTCTCCTGGAAACAGGGCGGTCAGTTACCCCGGAAATAGGGAGGTCAGTTATCCTGGTAACAGGGCGGTCAGTTACCCCGGAACCAGGGAGATCAGTTACCCCGGATACAGGGCAGTCAGTCACCCTGGAAACAGGGCAGTCAGTTATCCTGGAAACAGGGTGGTCATTGACCCTGTAAACAGGGTGGTCAGTTACCCCGGTAACAGGGTGATCAGTTATCCTGGAAATAGGGCGGTCAGTTAGCCCGGAAACAGGGCAGTCAGTTACCCCGGAAACAAGGTGATCAGTTATCCTGGAAACAGGGCAGTCAGTTAGCATGGAAACAGGGCAGTCAGTTACCCCGGAAACAGGGCAGTCAGTTACCCTGGAAACAGGGTGATCAGTTACCCTGGAAACAGGGCAGTCAGTTACCCCGGAAACAGGGCAGTCAGTTAACCTGGAAACTGGGCAGTCAGTTACCCTGGAAACAGGGCAGTCAGTTAACCTGGAAACTGGGCAGTCAGTTACCCTGGAAACAGGGCAGTCAGTTAACCTGGAAACTGGGCAGTCAGTTACCCTGGAAACAGGGCAGTCAGTTATCCCGGAAACAGGGCAGTCAGTTATCCCGGAAAATTGGTGATCAGTTACCCTGTAAACTGGGCAGTCTGTTACCCTGGAAACAGGGCAGTCAGTTACCCCGGAAGCAGGGCAGTCAGTTACCCGGAAAATGCGTGATCAGTTACCCCGGAAACAGGGCAGTCAGTTACCCTGGAAACAGGGCGGTCAGTTAACCCAGAAACAGGGCAGTCAGTTACCCCAGAAACAGGGCGGTCAGTCACCCTGGAAACAGATTGGTTAGTTATCCCAGAAACAGGGTGGTCAGTTATCCTCGAAACAGGGCGGTCAGTTATCCTAGAAACAGGGCGGTTAGTTACCCCGGAAACAGGGCTGTCAGTTACCCTGGAAACAGGGCAGTCAGTTACCCTGGAAACAGGGCAGTCAGTTAACCTGGAAACAGGGCAGTCAGTTATCCTGGAAACAGTGCAGTCAGTTATCCTGGAAACAGGGCTGTCAGTTACCCCGGAAATAGGGAGGTCAGTTATCCTGGTAACAGGGCGGTCAGTTACCCCGGAAACAGGGAGATCAGTTACCCCGGATACAGGGCAGTCAGTCACCCTGGAAACAGGGCAGTCAGTTATCCTGGAAACAGGGTGGTCAGTGACCCTGTAAACAGGGTGGTCAGTTACCCCGGAAACAGGGCAGTCAGTTATCCTGGAAACAGGGTGATCAGTTACCCTGGAAAGTGGGCAGTCAGTTACCCTGGTAACAGGGCGCTCAGTTAGCCCGGAAACAGGGCAGTCATTTACCCCTAAAACAAGGTGATCAGTTATCCTGGAAACAGGGCAGTCAGTTAGCCTGGAAACAGGGCAGTCAGTTACCCCGGAAACAGGGCAGTCAGTTACCCTGGAAACAGGGTGATCAGTCACCCTGGAAACAGGGCAGTCAGTTACCCCGGAAACAGGGCAGTCAGTTACCCTGGAAACAGGGCAGTCAGTTATCCCGGAAACAGGGCAGTCAGTTATCCCGGAAGCAGGGTGATCTGTCACCCTGGAAACAGGGCAGTCAGTTACCCCGGAAACAGGGCAGTCAGTTACCCTGGAAACCGGGCAGTCAGTTATCCTGGAAACAGGGCGGTCAGTTACCCCGGAAACAGGGCGGTCAGTTAACCTGGAAACAGGGCAGTCAGTTATCCCGGAAACGGGGCGCACAGTTACCCCGGAAACAGAGCGGTCATTTATCCCGTAAACAGGGTGATCAGTTACCCTGGAAACAGGGCAGTCAGTTACCCTGGTAACAGGTTAGTAAGTTACCCCAGAAACAGGGAGATCAGTTACCCTGGAAACTGGGCAGTCAGTTACCCCGGAAACAGGGCGGTCAGTTACCCCGGAGACAGGGTGATCAGTTAGCCTGGAAACAGGGGAGTCAGTTACCCCGGAAACAGGGTGATCAGTTACTCTGGAAACAGTGTGATCAGTTACCTTGGAAACAGGGCGGTCAGTTACCCCGGAAACAGGGCAGTCAGCTTTCCCGGAAACAGGGTGATCAGTTACCCTGGAAACAGGGCAGTCAGTTATCCCGGAAACAGGGTGATCAGTTACCCTGGAAACAGGGTGATCAGTTACCCTGGAAACAGGGCGGTAAGTTACCCCGGAAACAGGGCAGTCAGTGATCCCGGAAACAGGGTGATCAGTTACCCTGGAAACAGGGCAGTCAGTTATCCCGGAAAAAGGGTGATCAGTTACCCTGGAAACAGGGCAGTCAGTTATCCTGGAAACAGGGCGGTCAGTTACCCTGGAAACAGGGCAGTCAGTTACCCGGAAACAGGGTGATCAGTGAGCCCGGAAACAGGGAGATCAGTTACCCTGTAAACAGGGCAGTCAGTTATCCTGGAAACAGGGCGGTCAGTTACCCCGGAAACAGGGAGATCAGTTACCCCAGATACAGGGCAGTCAGTCACCCTGGAAACAGGGCAGTCAGTTATCCTGGAAACAGGGTGGTCAGTGACCCTGTAAACAGGGTGGTCAGTTACCCCGGAAACAGGGCAGTCAGTTATCCTGGAAACAGGGTGATCAGTTACCCTGGAAAGTGGGCAGTCAGTTACCCTGGTAACAGGGCGCTCAGTTAGCCCGGAAACAGGGCAGTCAGTTACCCCTAAAACAAGGTGATCAGTTATCCTGGAAACAGGGCAGTCAGTTAGCCTGGAAACAGGGCAGTCAGTTACCCCTGAAACAGGGCAGTCAGTTACCCTGGAAACAGGGCAGTCAGTTATCCCGGAAACAGGGCAGTCAGTTATCCCGGAAACAGGGTGATCAGTCACCCTGGAAACAGGGCAGTCAGTTACCCCGGAAACAGGGCAGTCAGTTGCCCTGGAAACAGGGCAGTCAGTTATCCCGGAAACAGGGCAGTCAGTTATCCCGGAAACAGGGTGATCAGTCACCCTGGAAACAGGGCAGTCAGTTACCCCGGAAACAGGGCAGTCAGTTACCCTGGAAACCGGGCAGTCAGTTATCCTGGAAACAGGGCGGTCAGTTACCCCGGAAACAGGGCGGTCAGTTAACCTGGAAACAGGGCAGTCAGTTATCCCGGAAACGGGGCGCACAGTTACCCCGGAAACAGAGCGGTCATTTATCCCGGAAACAGGGTGATCAGTTACCCTGGAAACAGGGCAGTCAGTTCCCCTGGTAACAGGTTAGTAAGTTACCCCAGAAACAGGGAGATCAGTTACCCTGGAAACTGGGCAGTCAGTTACCCTGGAAACAGGGCAGTCACTTATCCCGGAAACAGGGTGATCAGTTACCCTGGAAAAAGGGCAGTCAGTTATCCCGGAAACAGGGCAGTCAGTTGTCCCGGAAAAAGGGTGATCAGTTCCCCTGGAAACAGGGCAGTCAGTTACCCCGGAAGCAGGGCAGTCAGTTACCCTGGAAACAGGGCAATCAGTTTCCCCGGAAACTGGGGAGTCAGTTACCCTGGAAACAGGGCAGTCAGTTCCCCTGGAAACAGGACAGTCAGTTACCCTGGAAACAGGGCAGTCAGTTATCCCGGAAACAGGGCAGTCAGTTATCCCGGAAACAGGGCGGTCAGTTACCCTGGAAATAGGGAGATCAGTTACCCCGGAAAAAGGGCAGTCAGTTATCCTGGAAACCTGGCAGTCAGTTACCCTGGAAACAGGGCAGTCAGTTACCCTGGAAACAGGGCAGTCAGTTATCCTGGAAACAGGGCAGACAGTTATCCTGGAAACAGGGCGGTCAGTTACCCGGGAAACAGGGCAGTCAGTTACCCCGGAAACAGGGCGGTCAGTTATCCGGGAAACAGGGCAGTCACTTATCCTGGAAACAGGGCAGTCTGTTATCCTGGAAACAGGGCGGTCAGTTACCCTGGAAACAGGGCAGTCAGTTACCCTGGAAACAGGGCCGTCAGTTATCCTGGAAACAGTGTGGTCAGTGACCCTGGAAACAGGGTGGTCAGTTACCCCGGAAACAGGGCAGTCAGTTGCCCCGGAAACAGGGTGATCAGTCAATTTGGAAACAGGGCAGTCAGTTACCCCGGAAACAGGTTAGTCAGTTACCCCGGAAACAGGGCAGTCAGGTACCCTGGAAACAGGGCAGTCAGTTATCCCGGAAACAGGGCAGTCAGTTATCCCGGAAACAGGGTGATCAGTTACCATGGAAACTGGGCAGTCAGTTACCCTGGAAACAGGGCGGTCAGTTAACCCGGAAACAGATTGGTCAGTTATCCCGGAAACAGGGTGGTCAGTTATCCTGGAAACAGGGCGGTCAGTTATCCTAGAAACAGGGCGGTTAGTTACCCCGGAAACAGGGCAGTCAGTTCCCCTGGAAACAGGGCAGTCAGTTAACCTGGAAACTGGGCAGTCAGTTACCCTGGAAACAGGGCAGTCAGTTATCCCGGAAAATTGGTGATCAGTTACCCTGTAAACTGGGCAGTCTGTTACCCTGGAAACAGGGCAGTCAGTTACTCCGGAAGCAGGGCAGTCAGTTATCCCGGAAAATGCGTGATCAGTTACCCCGGAAACAGGGCAGTCAGTTACCCTGGAAACAGGGCGGTCAGTTAACCCGGAAACAGGGCAGTCAGTTACCCCAGAAACAGGGCGGTCAGTCACCCTGGAAACAGATTGGTTAGTTATCCCGGAAACAGGGTGGTCAGTTATCCTGGAAACAGGGCGGTCAGTTATCCTAGAAACAGGGCGGTTAGTTACCCCGGAAACAGGGCTGTCAGTTACCCTGGAAACAGGGCAGTCAGTTACCCTGGAAACAGGGCTGTCAGTTAACCTGGAAACAGGGCAGTCAGTTATCCTGGAAACAGGGCAGTCAGTTATCCTGGAAACAGGGCGGTCAGTTACCCCGGAATTAGGGAGGTCAGTTATCCTGGTAACAGGGCGGTCAGTTACCCCGGAAACAGGGAGATCAGTTACCCCGGATACAGGGCAGTCAGTCACCCTGGAAACAGGGCAGTCAGTTATCCTGGAAACAGGGTGGTCAGTGACCCTGTAAACAGGGTGGTCAGTTACCCCGGAAACAGGGCAGTCAGTTATCCTGGAAACAGGGTGATCAGTTACCCTGGAAAGTGGGCAGTCAGTTACCCTGGTAACAGGGCGCTCAGTTAGCCCGGAAACAGGGCAGTCAGTTCCCCCTAAAACAAGGTGATCAGTTATCCTGGAAACAGGGCAGTCAGTTAGCCTGGAAACAGGGCAGTCAGTTACCCCAGAAACAGGGCAGTCAGTTACCCTGGAAACAGGGCAGTCAGTTATTCCGGAAACAGGGCAGTCAGTTATCCCGGAAACAGGGTGATCAGTCACCCTGGAAACAGGGCAGTCAGTTACCCCGGAAACAGGGCAGTCAGTTATCCCGGAAGCAGGGTGGTCAGTTATCCTGGAAACAGGGCGGTCAGTTACCCCGGAAACAGGGCTGTCAGTTACCCTGGAAACAGGGCAGTCAGTTACCCTGGAAGCAGGGCAGTCAGTTATCCCGGAAACAGGGCAGTCAGTTATCCCGGAAACAGGGTGATCAGTCACCCTGGAAACAGGGCAGTCAGTTACCCCGGAAACAGGGCAGTCAGTTTCCCTGGAAACCGGGCAGTCAGTTATCCTGGAAACAGGGCGGTCAGTTACCCCGGAAACAGGGCGGTCAGTTAACCTGGAAACAGGGCAGTCAGTTATCCCGGAAACGGGGCGCACAGTTACCCCGGAAACAGAGCGGTCATTTATCCCGGAAACAGGGTGATCAGTTACCCTGGAAACAGGGCAGTCAGTTTCCCTGGTAACAGGTTAGTAAGTTACCCCAGAAACAGGGAGATCAGTTACCCTGGAAACTGGGTAGTCAGTTACCCCGCAAACAGGGCGGTCAGTTACCCCGGAAACAGGGTGATCAGTTAGCCTCTAAACAGGGGAGTCAGTTACCCCAGAAACAGGGTGATCAGTTACTCTGGAAACAGTGTGATCAGTTACCTTGGAAACAGGGCGGTCAGTTACCCCGGAAACAGGGCAGTCAGTTATCCCGGAAACAGGGTGATCAGTTACCCTGGAAACAGGGCAGTCAGTTATCCCGGAAACAGGGTGATCAGTTACCCTGGAAACAGGGCGGTAAGTTACCCCGGAAACAGGGCAGTCAGTGATCCCGGAAACAGGGTGATCAGTTACCCTGGAAACAGGGCAGTCAGTTATCCTGGAAACAGGGCGGTCAGTTACCCTGGAAACAGGGCAGTCAGTTACCCGGAAACAGGGTGATCAGTGAGCCCGGAAACAGGGAGATCAGTTACCCTGTAAACAGGGCAGTCAGTTATCCTGGAAACAGGGCGGTCAGTTACCCAAAAACAGGGCGGTCAGTTACCCTGGAAACAGGGCAGACAGTTATCCCGGAAACAGGGCGGTCAGTTATCCCTGAAACAGGGTGATCAGTTACCCTGGAAACAGGGCAGTCAGTTACCCCGGAAACAGGGCAGTCAGTTACCCCGGAAACAGGGCAGTCAGTTATCCCGGAAACAGGGTGATCAGTTACCCTGGAAACTGGGCAGTTAGTTACCCCGGAAACAGGGCAGTCAGTTATCCTGGAAACAGGGCAGTCAGTTACCCTGGAAACAGGGCAGTCATTTACCCCTGGAAACAGATTACTCAGTTACCCCAGAAACAGGGTGATCAGTTACCCTGGAAACAGGGCAGTTATCCTGGAAACAGGGCGGTCAGTTACCCCGAAAACAGGTCGCTCAGTTCCCCTGGAAAATGGGCAGTCAGTTACCCTGGAAAAAGGGCAGTCAGTTACCCCGGAAACAAGGCGGTCAGTTGCCCTGGAATCAGGGCAGTCAGTTACCCCGGAAACAGGGTGATCAGTTACACTGGAAACAGGGAGATCAGTTACCCCGGAAACAGGGTGATCAGTTACCCTGGAAACAGGGAGATCAGTTACCCTGGAAACAGGACAGTCAGTTACCCTGGAAACAGGGCAGTCAGTTACCCCGGAAAGAGGGCAGTCAGTTACCCTGGAAACAGGGCAGTCAGTTATCCCGGAAACAGGGCAGTCAGTTATCCCTGAAACTGGGCAGTCAATTACCCCGGAAACAGGGCAGTCAGTTATCCTGGAAACAGGGCAGTCATTTACCCCTGGAAACAGATTACTCAGTTACCCCAGAAACAGGGTGATCAGTTACCCTGGAAACAGGGCAGTTATCCTGGAAACAGGGCGGTCAGTTACCCCAAAAACAGGTCGCTCAGTTACCCTGGAAAATGGGCAGTCAGTTACCCTGGAAAAAGGGCAGTCAGTTACCCCGGAAACAAGGCGGTCAGTTGCCCTGGAAACAGGGCAGTCAGTTACCCCGGAAACAGGGTGATCAGTTACACTGGAAACAGGGAGATCAGTTACCCTGGAAACAGGACAGTCAGTTACCCTGGAAACAGGGCAGTCAGTTATCCCGGAAAGAGGGCAGTCAGTTACCCTGGAAACAGGGCAGTCAGTTATCCCGGAAACAGGGCAGTCAGTTATCCCTGAAACAAGGTGATCAGTTACCCTTGGAAACAGGGCAGTCAGTTACCCCGGAAACAGGGCAGTCAGTTACCCTGGAAACAGGGCAGTCTGTTATCCCGGAAACAGGGCAGTCAGTTATCCCGGAAACAGGGTGATCAGTTACCCTGGAAACTGGGCAGTCAGTTACCCCGGAAACAGGGCAGTCAGTTATCCTGGAAGCAGGGAAGTCAGTTTCCCTGGAAACAGGGCAGTCATTTACCCCTGGAAACAGATTACTGAGTTACCCCGGAAACAGGGTGATCAGTTACCCTGGAAACAGGGCAGTCAGTTACCCTGGAAACAGGGCAGTCAGTTGCCCTGGAAACAGGGCAATCAGTTACACCGGAAACTGGGCAGTCAGTTAACCTGGAAACAGGGCCGTCAGTTATCCTGCAAACAGGGCGGTCAGTTACTCCGGAAATAGGGAGGTCAGTTATCCTGGAAACAGGGCGGTCAGTTACACCGGAAGCAGGGAGATCAGTTACCCCGGAAACAGGGCAGTCAGTTACCCTGGAAACAGGGCCGTCAGTTATCCTGGAAACAGTGTGGTCAGTGACCCTGGAAACAGGGTGGTCAGTTACCCCGGAAACAGGGCAGTCAGTTACCCCGGAAACAGGGTGATCAGTTAATTTGGAAACAGGGCAGTCAGTTAGCCTGGAAACAGGGCAGTCAGTTACCCCGGAAACAGGTCAGTCAGTTACCCTGGAAACAGGGCAGTCAGTTATCCTGGAAACTGGGCAATCAGTTATCCCGGAAACAGGGTGATCAGTTACCCTGGAAACAGGTTAGTCAGTTTCCCCGGAAACAGGGCAGTCAGGTACCCTGGAAACAGGGCAGTCAGTTATCCCGGAAACAGGGCAGTCAGTTATCCCGGAAACAGGGTGATCAGTTACCCTGGAAACTGGGCAGTCAGTCACCCTGGAAACAGGGCAGTCAGTTACCCCGGAAACAGGGCAGTCAGTTACCCTGGAAACTTGGCAGTCAGTTACCCTGGAAACAGGGCAGTCAGTTATCCCGGAATCAGGGTGATCAGTTACCCTGGAAAAAGGGCAGTCAGTTATCCCGGAAACAGGGCAGTCAGTTGTCCCGGAAAAAGGGTGATCAGTTCCCCTGGAAACAGGGCAGTCAGTTACCCCGGAAGCAGGGCAGTCAGTTACCCTGGAAACAGGGCAATCAGTTACCCCGGAAACTGGGGAGTCAGTTACCCTGGAAACAGGGCAGTCAGTTCCCCTGGAAACAGGACAGTCAGTTACCCTGGAAACAGGGCAGTCAGTTATCCCGTAAACAGGGCAGTCAGTTATCCCGGAAACAGGGTGATCAGTTATCCTGGAAAAAGGGCAGTCAGTTATCCTGGAAACAGGGTGATCAGTTACCGTGGAAAGTGGGCAGTCAGTTACCCTGGAAACAGGCAGTCAGTTACCCTGGAAGCAGGGCAGTCAGTTATCCTGGAAACAGGGCAGACAGT
Organism: Heterodontus francisci; assembly: GCF_036365525.1. NCBI lineage: Eukaryota > Metazoa > Chordata > Chondrichthyes > Heterodontiformes > Heterodontidae > Heterodontus > Heterodontus francisci. The sequence goes on from NW_027142285.1 coordinate 665,167, forward strand.
TATCCTGGAAACAGGGCGGTCAGTTACCCGGGAAACAGGGAGATCAGTTACCCCGGAAACAGGGCAGTCAGTTACCCTGGAAACAGGGCAGTTATTTTCCCTGGAAACAGGGCAGTCAGTTACCCCGGAAACAGGGCGGTCAGTTATCTGGGAAACAGGGCAGTCACGTATCCTGGAAACAGGGCAGTCTGTTATCCTGGAAACAGGGCGGTCAGTTACCCTGGAAATAGTGTGGTCAGTTATCCTTGAAACACGGCGGTCAGTTAGCCCGGAAACAGGGAGATCAGTTACCCCGGAAAAAGGGCAGTCAGTTACCCTGGAAACAGGGCGGTCAGTTAACCCGGAAACAGATTGGTCAGTTAGCCCGGAAACAGGGTGGTCAGTTATCCTGGAAACAGGGCGGTCAGTTATCCTAGAAACAGGGCGGTTAGTTACCCCGGAAACAGGGAGATCAGTTACCCCGGAAATAGGGCGGTCAGTTATCCTGGAAACAGGGCAGTCAGTTCTCCTGGAAACAGGGCGGTCAGTTACCCCGGAAATAGGGAGGTCAGTTATCCTGGTAACAGGGCGGTCAGTTACCCCGGAACCAGGGAGATCAGTTACCCCGGATACAGGGCAGTCAGTCACCCTGGAAACAGGGCAGTCAGTTATCCTGGAAACAGGGTGGTCAGTGACCCTGTAAACAGGGTGGTCAGTTACCCCGGTAACAGGGTGATCAGTTATCCTGGAAATAGGGCGGTCAGTTAGCCCGGAAACAGGGCAGTCAGTTACCCCGGAAAAAAGGTGATGAGTTATCCTGGAAACAGGGCAGTCAGTTAGCATGGAAACAGGGCAGTCAGTTATCCCGGAAAATGCGTGATCAGTTACCCCGGAAACAGGGCAGTCAGTTACCCTGGAAACAGGGCGGTCAGTTAACCCGGAAACAGGGCAGTCAGTTACCCCAGAAACAGGGCGGTCAGTCACCCTGGGAACAGATTGGTTAGTTATCCCGGAAACAGGGTGGTCAGTTATCCTCGAAACAGGGCGGTCAGTTATCCTAGAAACAGGGCGGTTAGTTACCCCGGAAACAGGGCTGTCAGTTACCCTGGAAACAGGGCAGTCAGTTACCCTGGAAACAGGGCAGTCAGTTATCCTGGAAACAGTGCAGTCAGTTGTCCTGGAAACAGGGCTGTCAGTTACCCCGGAAATAGGGAGGTCAGTTATCCTGGTAACAGGGCGGTCAGTTACCCCGGAAACAGGGAGATCAGTTACCCCGGATACAGGGCAGTCAGTCACCCTGGAAACAGGGCAGTCAGTTATCCTGGAAACAGGGTGGTCAGTGACCCTGTAAACAGGGTGGTCAGTTACCCCGGAAACAGGGCAGTCAGTTATCCTGGAAACAGGGTGATCAGTTACCCTGGAAAGTGGGCAGTCAGTTACCCTGGAAACAGGGCGGTCAGTTAACCCGGAAACAGATTGGTCAGTTATCCCGGAAACAGGGTGGTCATTTATCCTGGAAACAGGGCGGTCAGTTATCCTAGAAACAGGGCGGTTAGTTACCCCGGAAACAGGGAGATCAGTTACCCCGGAAACAGGGCGGTCAGTTATCCTGGAAACAGGGCAGTCAGTTCTCCTGGAAACAGGGCGGTCAGTTACCCCGGAAATAGGGAGGTCAGTTATCCTGGTAACAGGGCGGTCAGTTACCCCGGAACCAGGGAGATCAGTTACCCCGGATACAGGGCAGTCAGTCACCCTGGAAACAGGGCAGTCAGTTATCCTGGAAACAGGGTGGTCAGTGACCCTGTAAACAGGGTGGTCAGTTACCCCGGTAACAGGGTGATCAGTTATCCTGGAAATAGGGCGGTCAGTTAGCCCGGAAACAGGGCAGTCAGTTACCCCGGAAACAAGGTGATCAGTTATCCTGGAAACAGGGCAGTCAGTTAGCATGGAAACAGGGCAGTCAGTTACCCCGGAAACAGGGCAGTCAGTTACCCTGGAAACAGGGCTGTCAGTTATCCCGGAAACAGGGCAGTCAGTTATCCCGGAAACAGGGTGATCAGTTACCCTGGAAACAGGGCAGTCAGTTATCCCGGAAACAGGGCAGTCAGTTAACCTGGAAACTGGGCAGTCAGTTACCCTGGAAACAGGGCAGTCAGTTAACCTGGAAACTGGGCAGTCAGTTACCCTGGAAACAGGGCAGTCAGTTATCCCGGAAACAGGGCAGTCAGTTATCCCGGAAAATTGGTGATCAGTTACCCTGTAAACTGGGCAGTCTGTTACCCTGGAAATAGGGCAGTCAGTTACCCCGGAAGCAGGGCAGTCAGTTATCCCGGAAAATGCGTGATCAGTTACCCCGGAAACAGGGCAGTCAGTTACCCTGGAAACAGGGCGGTCAGTTAACCCGGAAACAGGGCAGTCAGTTACCCCAGAAACAGGGCGGTCAGTCACCCTGGAAACAGATTGGTTAGTTATCCCGGAAACAGGGTGGTCAGTTATCCTCGAAACAGGGCGGTCAGTTATCCTAGAAACAGGGCGGTTAGTTACCCCGGAAACAGGGCTGTCAGTTACCCTGGAAACAGGGCAGTCAGTTACCCTGGAAACAGGGCAGTCAGTTATCCTGGAAACAGTGCAGTCAGTTGTCCTGGAAACAGGGCTGTCAGTTACCCCGGAAATAGGGAGGTCAGTTATCCTGGTAACAGGGCGGTCAGTTACCCCGGAAACAGGGAGATCAGTTACCCCGGATACAGGGCAGTCAGTCACCCTGGAAACAGGGCAGTCAGTTATCCTGGAAACAGGGTGGTCAGTGACCCTGTAAACACGGTGGTCAGTTACCCCGGAAACAGGGCAGTCAGTTATCCTGGAAACAGGGTGATCAGTTACCCTGGAAAGTGGGCAGTCAGTTACCCTGGTAACAGGGCGCTCAGTTAGCCCGGAAACAGGGCAGTCAGTTACCCCTAAAACAAGGTGATCAGTTATCCTGGAAACAGGGCAGTCAGTTAGCCTGGAAACAGGGCAGTCAGTTACCCCGGAAAAAGGGCAGTCAGTTACCCTGGAAACAGGGCAGTCAGTTATCCCGGAAACAGGGCAGTTAGTTATCCCGGAAACAGGGTGATCAGTCACCCTGGAAACAGGGCAGTCAGTTACCCCGGAAACAGGGCAGTCAGTTACCCTGGAAACAGGGCAGTCAGTTATCCCGGAAACAGGGCAGTCAATTATCCCGGAAGCAGGGTGATCAGTCACCCTGGAAACAGGGCAGTCAGTTACCCCGGAAACAGGGCAGTCAGTTACCCTGGAAACCGGGCAGTCAGTTATCCTGGAAACAGGGCGGTCAGTTACTCCGGAAACAGGGCGGTCAGTTTACCTGGAAACAGGGCAGTCAGTTATCCCGGAAACGGGGCGCACAGTTACCCCGGAAACAGAGCGGTCATTTATCCCGTAAACAGGGTGATCAGTTACCCTGGAAACAGGGCAGTCAGTTACCCTGGTAACAGGTTAGTAAGTTACCCCAGAAACAGGGAGATCAGTTACCCTGGAAACTGGGCAGTCAGTTACCCCGGAAACAGGGCGGTCAGTTACCCCGGAGACAGGGTGATCAGTTAGCCTGGAAACAGGGGAGTCAGTTACCCCGGAAACAGGGTGATCAGTTACTCTGGAAACAGTGTGATCAGTTACCTTGGAAACAGGGCGGTCAGTTACCCCGGAAACAGGGCAGTCAGCTTTCCCGGAAACAGGGTGATCAGTTACCCTGGAAACAGGGCAGTCAGTTATCCCGGAAACAGGGTGATCAGTTACCCTGGAAACAGGGTGATCAGTTACCCTGGAAACAGGGCGGTAAGTTACCCCGGAAACAGGGCAGTCAGTGATCCCGGAAACAGGGTGATCAGTTACCCTGGAAACAGGGCAGTCAGTTATCCCGGAAAAAGGGTGATCAGTTACCCTGGAAACAGGGCAGTCAGTTATCCTGGAAACAGGGCGGTCAGTTACCCTGGAAACAGGGCAGTCAGTTACCCGGAAACAGGGTGATCAGTGAGCCCGGAAACAGGGAGATCAGTTACCCTGTAAACAGGGCAGTCAGTTATCCTGGAAACAGGGCGGTCAGTTACCCCGGAAACAGGGAGATCAGTTACCCCAGATACAGGGCATTCAGTCACCCTGGAAACAGGGCAGTCAGTTATCCTGGAAACAGGGTGGTCAGTGACCCTGTAAACAGGGTGGTCAGTTACCCCGGAAACAGGGCAGTCAGTTATCCTGGAAACAGGGTGATCAGTTACCCTGGAAAGTGGGCAGTCAGTTACCCTGGTAACAGGGCGCTCAGTTAGCCCGGAAACAGGGCAGTCAGTTACCCCTAAAACAAGGTGATCAGTTATCCTGGAAACAGGGCAGTCAGTTAGCCTGGAAACAGGGCAGTCAGTTACCCCGGAAACAGGGCAGTCAGTTACCCTGGAAACAGGGCATTCAGTTATCCCGGAAACAGGGCAGTCAGTTATCCCGGAAACAGGGTGATCAGTCACCCTGGAAACAGGGCAGTCAGTTACCCCGGAAACAGGGCAGTCAGTTACCCTGGAAACAGGGCAGTCAGTTATCCCGGAAACAGGGCAGTCAGTTATCCCGGAAGCAGGGTGATCAGTCACCCTGGAAACAGGGCAGTCAGTTACCCCGGAAACAGGGCAGTCAGTTACCCTGGAAACCGGGCAGTCAGTTATCCTGGAAACAGGGCGGTCAGTTACCCCGGAAACAGGGCGGTCAGTTAACCTGGAAACAGGGCAGTCAGTTATCCCGGAAACGGGGCGCACAGTTACCCCGGAAACAGAGCGGTCATTTATCCCGGAAACAGGGTGATCAGTTACCCTGGAAACAGGGCAGTCAGTTACCCTGGTAACAGGTTAGTAAGTTACCCCAGAAACAGGGAGATCAGTTACCCTGGAAACTGGGCAGTCAGTTACCCCGGAAACAGGGCGGTCAGTTACCCCGGAGACAGGGTGATCAGTTAGCCTGGAAACAGGGGAGTCAGTTACCCCGGAAACAGGGTGATCAGTTACTCTGGAAACAGTGTGATCAGTTACCTTGGAAACAGGGCGGTCAGTTACCCCGGAAACAGGGCAGTCAGCTTTCCCGGAAACAGGGTGATCAGTTACCCTGGAAACAGGGCAGTCAGTTATCCCGGAAACAGGGTGATCAGTTACCCTGGAAACAGGGTGATCAGTTACCCTGGAAACAGGGCGGTAAGTTACCCCGGAAACAGGGCAGTCAGTGATCCCAGAAACAGGGTGATCAGTTACCCTGGAAACAGGGCAGTCAGTTATCCCGGAAAAAGGGTGATCAGTTACCCTGGAAACAGGGCAGTCAGTTATCGTGGAAACAGGGCGGTCAGTTACCCTGGAAACAGGGCAGTCAGTTACCCGGAAACAGGGTGATCAGTGAGCCCGGAAACAGGGAGATCAGTTACCCTGTAAACAGGGCAGTCAGTTATCCTGGAAACAGGGCGGTCAGTTACCCAAAAACAGGGCGGTCAGTTACCCTGGAAACAGGGCAGACAGTTATCCCGGAAACAGGGCCGTCAGGTAAACCGGAAACAGGGCGGTCAGTTACCCTCGAAACAGGGCAGTCAGTCACCCTGGAAACAGGTCAGTCAGTTCTCCCGGAAACAGGGCAGTCAGTTATCACGGAAACAGGGAGATCAGTTACCCTGGAAACTGGGCAGTCAGTTACCCCGGAAACAGGGCAGTAAGTTATCCTGGAAACAGGGCAGTCAGTTACCCTGGAAACAGGGCAGTCATTTACCCCTGGAAACAGATTACTCAGTTACCCCAGAAACAGGGTGATCAGTTACCCTGGAAACAGGGCAGTTATCCTGGAAACAGGGCGGTCAGTTACCCCGAAAACAGGTCGCTCAGTTCCCCTGGAAAATGGGCAGTCAGTTACCCTGGAAAAAGGGCAGTCAGTTACCCCGGAAACAGGGCGGTCAGTCACCCTGGAAACAGGGCGGTTAGTTACCCCGGAAACAGGGCTGTCAGTTACCCTGGAAACAGGGCAGTCAGTTACCCTGGAAACAGGGCTGTCAGTTAACCTGGAAACAGGGCAGTCAGTTATCCTGGAAACAGGGCAGTCAGTTATCCTGGAAACAGGGCGGTCCGTTACCCCGGAATTAGGGAGGTCAGTTATCCTGGTAACAGGGCGGTCAGTTACCCCGGAAACAGGGAGATCAGTTACCCCGGATACAGGGCAGTCAGTCACCCTGGAAACAGGGCAGTCAGTTATCCTGGAAACAGGGTGGTCAGTGACCCTGTAAACAGGGTGGTCAGTTACCCCGGAAACAGGGCAGTCAGTTATCCTGGAAACAGGGTGATCAGTTACCCTGGAAAGTGGGCAGTCAGTTACCCTGGTAACAGGGCGCTCAGTTAGCCCGGAAACAGGGCAGTCAGTTAGCCTGGAAACAGGGCAGTCAGTTACCCCGGAAACAGGGCAGTCAGTTACCCTGGAAACAGGGCAGTCAGTTATCCCGGAAACAGGGCAGTCAGTTATCCCGGAAACAGGGTGATCAGTCACCCTGGAAACAGGGCAGTCAGTTACCCCGGAAACAGGGCAGTCAGTTACCCTGGAAACAGGGCAGTCAGTTATCCCGGAAAAAGGGCAGTCAGTTATCCCGGAAGCAGGGTGGTCAGTTATCCTGGAAACAGGGCGGTCAGTTACCCCGGAAACAGGGCTGTCAGTTACCATATAAACAGGGCAGTCAGTTACCCTGGAAGCAGGGCAGTCAGTTATCCCGGAAACAGGGCAGTCAGTTATCCCGGAAACAGGGTGATCAGTCACCCTGGAAACAGGGCAGTCAGTTACCCCGGAAACAGGGCAGTCAGTTTCCCTGGAAACCGGGCAGTCAGTTATCCTGGAAACAGGGCGGTCAGTTACCCCGGAAACAGGGCGGTCAGTTAACCTGGAAACAGGGCAGTCAGTTATCCCGGAAACGGGGCGCACAGTTACCCCGGAAACAGAGCGGTCATTTATCCCGGAAACAGGGTGATCAGTTACCCTGGAAACAGGGCAGTCAGTTTCCCTGGTAACAGGTTAGTAAGTTACCCCAGAAACAGGGAGATCAGTTACCCTGGAAACTGGGCAGTCAGTTACCCCGCAAACAGGGCGGTCAGTTACCCCGGAAACAGGGTGATCAGTTAGCGTGGAAACAGGGGAGTCATTTACCCCAGAAACAGGGTGATCAGTTACTCTGGAAACAGTGTGATCAGTTACCTTGGAAACAGGGCGGTCAGTTACCCCGGAAACAGGGCAGTCAGTTATCCCGGAAACAGGGTGATCAGTTACCCTGGAAACAGGGCAGTCAGTTATCCCGGAAACAGGGTGATCAGTTACCCTGGAAACAGGGCGGTAAGTTACCCCGGAAACAGGGCAGTCAGTGATCCCGGAAACAGGGTGATCAGTTACCCTGGAAACAGGGCAGTCAGTTATCCTGGAAACAGGGGGGTCAGTTACCCTGGAAACAGGGCAGTCAGTTACCCGGAAATAGGGTGATCAGTGAGCCCGGAAACAGGGAGATCAGTTACCCTGTAAACAGGGCAGTCAGTTATCCTGGAAACAGGGCGGTCAGTTACCCAAAAACAGGGCGGTCAGTTACCCTGGAAACAGGGCAGACAGTTATCCCGGAAACAGGGCGGTCAGTTATCCCTGAAACAGGGTGATCAGTTACCCTGGAAACAGGGCAGTCAGTTACCCCGGAAACAGGGCAGTCAGTTCCCCCGGAAACACGGCAGTCAGTTATCCCGGAAACAGGGTGATCAGTTACCCTGGAAACTGGGCAGTTAGTTACCCCGGAAACAGGGCAGTCAGTTATCCTGGAAACAGGGCAGTCAGTTACCCTGGAAACAGGGCAGTCATTTACCCCTGGAAACAGATTACTCAGTTACCCCAGAAACAGGGTGATCAGTTACCCTGGAAACAGGGCAGTTATCCTGGAAACAGGGCGGTCAGTTACCCCGAAAACAGGTCGCTCAGTTCCCCTGGAAAATGGGCAGTCAGTTACCCTGGAAAAAGGGCAGTCAGTTACCCCGGAAACAAGGCGGTCAGTTGCCCTGGAATCAGGGCAGTCAGTTACCCCGGAAACAGGGTGATCAGTTACACTGGAAACAGGGAAATCAGTTACCCCGGAAACAGGGTGATCAGTTACCCTGGAAACAGGGAGATCAGTTACCCTGGAAACAGGACAATCAGTTACCCTGGAAACAGGGCTTTCAGTTACCCCGGAAAGAGGGCAGTCAGTTACCCTGGAAACAGGGCAGTCAGTTATCCCGGAAACAGGGCAGTCAGTTATCCCTGAAACAAGGTGATCAGTTACCCTTGGAAACAGGGCAGTCAGTTACCCCGTAAACAGGGCAGTCAGTTACCCTGGAAACAGGGCAGTCTGTTATCCCGGAAACAGGGCAGTCAGTTATCCCGGAAACAGGGTGATCAGTTACCCTGGAAACTGGGCAGTCAATTACCCCGGAAACAGGGCAGTCAGTTACCCTGGAAACAGGGCAGTCATTTACCCCTGGAAACAGATTACTCAGTTACCCCAGAAACAGGGTGATCAGTTACCCTGGAAACAGGGCAGTTATCCTGGAAACAGGGCGGTCAGTTACCCCGAAAACAGGTCGCTCAGTTCCCCTGGAAAATGGGCAGTCAGTTACCCTGGAAAAAGGGCAGTCAGTTACCCCGGAAACAAGGCGGTCAGTTGCCCTGGAAACAGGGCAGTCAGTTACCCCGGAAACAGGGTGATCAGTTACACTGGAAACAGGGAGATCAGTTACCCTGGAAACAGGACAGTCAGTTACCCTGGAAACAGGGCAGTCAGTTATCCAGGAAAGAGGGCAGTCAGTTACCCTGGAAACAGGGCAGTCAGTTATCCCGGAAACAGGGCAGTCAGTGATCCCGGAAACAGGGTGATCAGTTATCCTGGAAACAGGGCAGTCAGTTACCCCGGAAACAGGGCAGTCAGTTATCCTGGAAACAGGGTGGTCAGTGACCCTGTAAACAGGGTGGTCAGTTACCCCGGAAACAGGGCAGTCAGTTATCCTGGAAACAGGGTGATCAGTTACCCTGGAAAGTGGGCAGTCTGTTACCCTGGTAACAGGGCGCTCAGTTAGCCCGGAAACAGGGCAGTCAGTTACCCCTAAAACAAGGTGATCAGTTATCCTGGAAACAGGGCAGTCAGTTAGCCTGGAAACAGGGCAGTCAGTTACCCCGGAAAAAGGGCAGTCAGTTACCCTGGAAACAGGGCAGTCAGTTATCCCGTAAACAGGGCAGTTAGTTATCCCGGAAACAGGGTGATCAGTCACCCTGGAAACAGGGCAGTCAGTTACCCCGGAAACAGGGCAGTCAGTTACCCTGGAAACAGGGCAGTCAGTTATCCCGGAAACAGGGCAGTCAGTTATCCCGGAAGCAGGGTGATCAGTCACCCTGGAAACAGGGCAGTCAGTTACCCCGGAAACAGGGCAGTCAGTTACCCTGGAAACCGGGCAGTCAGTTATCCTGGAAACAGGGCGGTCAGTTACTCCGGAAACAGGGCGGTCAGTTTACCTGGAAACAGGGCAGTCAGTTATCCCGGAAACGGGGCGCACAGTTACCCCGGAAACAGAGCGGTCATTTATCCCGTAAACAGGGTGATCAGTTAACCTGGAAACAGGGCAGTCAGTTACCCTGGTAACAGGTTAGTAAGTTACCCCAGAAACAGGGAGATCAGTTACCCTGGAAACTGGGCAGTCAGTTACCCCGGAAACAGGGCGGTCAGTTACCCCGGAGACAGGGTGATCAGTTAGCCTGGAAACAGGGGAGTCAGTTACCCCGGAAACAGGGTGATCAGTTACTCTGGAAACAGTGTGATCAGTTACCTTGGAAACTGGGCGGTCAGTTACCCCGGAAACAGGGCAGTCAGCTTTCCCGGAAACAGGGTGATCAGTTACCCTGGAAACAGGGCAGTCAGTTATCCCGGAAACAGGGTGATCAGTTACCCTGGAAACAGGGTGATCAGTTACCCTGGAAACAGGGCGGTAAGTTACCCCGGAAACAGGGCAGTCAGTGATCCCGGAAACAGGGTGATCAGTTACCCTGGAAACAGGGCAGTCAGTTATCCCGGAAAAAGGGTGATCAGTTACCCTGGAAACAGGGCAGTCAGTTATCCTGGAAACAGGGCGGTCAGTTACCCTGGAAACAGGGCAGTCAGTTACCCGGAAACAGGGTGATCAGTGAGCCCGGAAACAGGGAGATCAGTTACCCTGTAAACAGGGCAGTCAGTTATCCTGGAAACAGGGCGGTCAGTTACCCCGGAAACAGGGAGATCAGTTACCCCAGATACAGGGCAGTCAGTCACCCTGGAAACAGGGCAGTCAGTTATCCTGGAAACAGGGTGGTCAGTGACCCTGTAAACAGGGTGGTCAGTTACCCCGGAAACAGGGCAGTCAGTTATCCTGGAAACAGGGTGATCAGTTACCCTGGAAAGTGGGCAGTCAGTTACCCTGGTAACAGGGCGCTCAGTTAGCCCGGAAACAGGGCAGTCAGTTACCCCTAAAACAAGGTGATCAGTTATCCTGGAAACAGGGCAGTCAGTTAGCCTGGAAACAGGGCAGTCAGTTACCCCGGAAACAGGGCAGTCAGTTACCCTGGAAACAGGGCAGTCAGTTATCCCGGAAACAGGGCAGTCAGTTATCCCGGAAACAGGGTGATCAGTCACCCTGGAAACAGGGCAGTCAGTTACCCCGGAAACAGGGCAGTCAGTTACCCTGGAAACAGGGCAGTCAGTTATCCCGGAAACAGGGCAGTCAGTTATCCCGGAAGCAGGGTGATCAGTCACCCTGGAAACAGGGCAGTCAGTTACCCCGGAAACAGGGCAGTCAGTTTCCCTGGAAACCGGGCAGTCAGTTATCCTGGAAACAGGGCGGTCAGTTACCCCGGAAACAGGGCGGTCAGTTAACCTGGAAACAGGGCAGTCAGTTATCCCGGAAACGGGGCGCACAGTTACCCCGGAAACAGAGCGGTCATTTATCCCGGAAACAGGGTGATCAGTTACCCTGGAAACAGGGCAGTCAGTTACCCTGGTAACAGGTTAGTAAGTTACCCCAGAAACAGGGAGATCAGTTACCCTGGAAACTGGGCAGTCAGTTACCCCGGAAACAGGGCGGTCAGTTACCCCGGAGACAGGGTGATCAGTTAGCCTGGAAACAGGGGAGTCAGTTACCCCGGAAACAGGGTGATCAGTTACTCTGGAAACAGTGTGATCAGTTACCTTGGAAACAGGGCGGTCAGTTACCCCGGAAACAGGGCAGTCAGCTTTCCCGGAAACAGGGTGATCAGTTACCCTGGAAACAGGGCAGTCAGTTATCCCGGAAACAGGGTGATCAGTTACCCTGGAAACAGGGTGATCTGTTACCCTGGAAACAGGGCGGTAAGTTACCCCGGAAACAGGGCAGTCAGTGATCCCAGAAACAGGGTGATCAGTTACCCTGGAAACAGGGCAGTCAGTTATCCCGGAAAAAGGGTGATCAGTTACCCTGGAAACAGGGCAGTCAGTTATCGTGGAAACAGGGCGGTCAGTTACCCTGGAAACAGGGCAGTCAGTTACCCGGAAACAGGGTGATCAGTGAGCCCGGAAACAGGGAGATCAGTTACCCTGTAAACAGGGCAGTCAGTTATCCTGGAAACAGGGCGGTCAGTTACCCAAAAACAGGGCGGTCAGTTACCCTGGAAACAGGGCAGACAGTTATCCCGGAAACAGGGCCGTCAGGTAACCCGGAAACAGGGCGGTCAGTTACCCTCGAAACAGGGCAGTCAGTCACCCTGGAAACAGGTCAGTCAGTTCTCCCGGAAACAGGGCAGTCAGTTATCACGGAAACAGGGAGATCAGTTACCCTGGAAACTGGGCAGTCAGTTACCCCGGAAACAGGGCAGTAAGTTATCCTGGAAACAGGGCAGTCAGTTACCCTGGAAACAGGGCAGTCATTTACCCCTGGAAACAGATTACTCAGTTACCCCAGAAACAGGGTGATCAGTTACCCTGGAAACAGGGCAGTTATCCTGGAAACAGGGCGGTCAGTTACCCCGAAAACAGGTCGCTCAGTTCCCCTGGAAAATGGTCAGTCAGTTACCCTGGAAAAAGGGCAGTCAGTTACCCCGGAAACAGGGCGGTCAGTCACCCTGGAAACAGGGCGGTTAGTTACCCCGGAAACAGGGCTGTCAGTTACCCTGGAAACAGGGCAGTCAGTTACCCTGGAAACAGGGCTGTCAGTTAACCTGGAAACAGGGCAGTCAGTTATCCTGGAAACAGGGCAGTCAGTTATCCTGGAAACAGGGCGGTCAGTTACCCCGGAATTAGGGAGGTCAGTTATCCTGGTAACAGGGCGGTCAGTTACCCCGGAAACAGGGAGATCAGTTACCCCGGATACAGGGCAGTCAGTCACCCTGGAAACAGGGCAGTCAGTTATCCTGGAAACAGGGTGGTCAGTGACCCTGTAAACAGGGTGGTCAGTTACCCCGGAAACAGGGCAGTCAGTTATCCTGGAAACAGGGTGATCAGTTACCCTGGAAAGTGGGCAGTCAGTTACCCTGGTAACAGGGCGCTCAGTTAGCCCGGAAACAGGGCAGTCAGTTAGCCTGGAAACAGGGCAGTCAGTTACTCCGGAAACAGGGCAGTCAGTTACCCTGGAAACAGGGCAGTCAGTTATCCCGGAAACAGGGCAGTCAGTTATCCCGGAAACAGGGTGATCAGTCACCCTGGAAACAGGGCAGTCAGTTACCCCGGAAACAGGGCAGTCAGTTACCCTGGAAACAGGGCAGTCAGTTATCCCGGAAAAAGGGCAGTCAGTTATCCCGGAAGCAGGGTGGTCAGTTATCCTGGAAACAGGGCGGTCAGTTACCCCGGAAACAGGGCTGTCAGTTACCCTGGAAACAGGGCAGTCAGTTACCCTGGAAGCAGGGCAGTCAGTTATCCCGGAAACAGGGCAGTCAGTTATCCCGGAAACAGGGTGATCAGTCACCCTGGAAACAGGGCAGTCAATTACCCCGGAAACAGGGCAGTCAGTTTCCCTGGAAACCGGGCAGTCAGTTATCCTGGAAACAGGGCGGTCAGTTACCCCGGAAACAGGGCGGTCAGTTAACCTGGAAACAGGGCAGTCAGTTATCCCGGAAACGGGGCGCACAGTTACCCCGGAAACAGAGCGGTCATTTATCCCGGAAACAGGGTGATCAGTTACCCTGGAAACAGGGCAGTCAGTTTCCCTGGTAACAGGTTAGTAAGTTACCCCAGAAACAGGGAGATCAGTTACCCTGGAAACTGGGCAGTCAGTTACCCCGCAAACAGGGCGGTCAGTTACCCCGGAAACAGGGTGATCAGTTAGCGTGGAAACAGGGGAGTCATTTACCCCAGAAACAGGGTGATCAGTTACTCTGGAAACAGTGTGATCAGTTACCTTGGAAACAGGGCGGTCAGTTACCCCGGAAACAGGGCAGTCAGTTATCCCGGAAACAGGGTGATCAGTTACCCTGGAAACAGGGCAGTCAGTTATCCCGGAAACAGGGAGATCAGTTACCCTGGAAACAGGGCGGTAAGTTACCCCGGAAACAGGGCAGTCAGTGATCCCGGAAACAGGGTGATCAGTTACCCTGGAAACAGGGCAGTCAGTTATCCTGGAAACAGGGGGGTCAGTTACCCTGGAAACAGGGCAGTCAGTTACCCGGAAACAGGGTGATCAGTGAGCCCGGAAACAGGGAGATCAGTTACCCTGTAAACAGGGCAGTCAGTTATCCTGGAAACAGGGCGGTCAGTTACCCAAAAACAGGGCGGTCAGTTACCCTGGAAACAGGGCAGACAGTTATCCCGGAAACAGGGCGGTCAGTTATCCCTGAAACAGGGTGATCAGTTACCCTGGAAACAGGGCAGTCAGTTACCCCGGAAACAGGGCAGTCAGTTACCCCGGAAACACGGCAGTCAGTTATCCCGGAAACAGGGTGATCAGTTACCCTGGAAACTGGGCAGTTAGTTACCCCGGAAACAGGGCAGTCAGTTATCCTGGAAACAGGGCAGTCAGTTACCCTGGAAACAGGGCAGTCATTTACCCCTGGAAACAGATTACTCAGTTACCCCAGAAACAGGGTGATCAGTTACCCTGGAAACAGGGCAGTTATCCTGGAAACAGGGCGGTCAGTTACCCCGAAAACAGGTCGCTCAGTTCCCCTGGAAAATGGGCAGTCAGTTACCCTGGAAAAAGGGCAGTCAGTTACCCCGGAAACAAGGCGGTCAGTTGCCCTGGAATCAGGGCAGTCAGTTACCCCGGAAACAGGGTGATCAGTTACACTGGAAACAGGGAGATCAGTTACCCCGGAAACAGGGTGATCAGTTACCCTGGAAACAGGGAGATCAGTTACCCTGGAAACAGGACAGTCAGTTACCCTGGAAACAGGGCTTTCAGTTACCCCGGAAAGAGGGCAGTCAGTTACCCTGGAAACAGGGCAGTCAGTTATCCCGGAAACAGGGCAGTCAGTTATCCCTGAAACAAGGTGATCAGTTACCCTTGGAAACAGGGCAGTCAGTTACCCCGTAAACAGGGCAGTCAGTTACCCTGGAAACAGGGCAGTCTGTTATCCCGGAAACAGGGCAGTCAGTTATCCCGGAAACAGGGTGATCAGTTACCCTGGAAACTGGGCAGTCAATTACCCCGGAAACAGGGCAGTCAGTTACCCTGGAAACAGGGCAGTCATTTACCCCTGGAAACAGATTACTCAGTTACCCCAGAAACAGGGTGATCAGTTACCCTGGAAACAGGGCAGTTATCCTGGAAACAGGGCGGTCAGTTACCCCGAAAACAGGTCGCTCAGTTCCCCTGGAAAATGGGCAGTCAGTTACCCTGGAAAAAGGGCAGTCAGTTACCCCGGAAACAAGGCGGTCAGTTGCCCTGGAAACAGGGCAGTCAGTTACCCCGGAAACAGGGTGATCAGTTACACTGGAAACAGGGAGATCAGTTACCCTGGAAACAGGACAGTCAGTTACCCTGGAAACAGGGCAGTCAGTTATCCCGGAAAGAGGGCAGTCAGTTACCCTGGAAACAGGGCAGTCAGTTATCCCGGAAACAGGGCAGTCAGTTATCCCTGAAACAAGGTGATCAGTTACCCTTGGAAACAGGGCAGTCAGTTACCCCGGAAACAGGGCAGTCAGTTACCCTGGAAACAGGGCAGTCTGTTATCCCGGAAACAGGGCAGTCAGTTATCCCGGAAACTGGGTGATCAGTTACCCTGGAAACTGGGCAGTCAGTTACCCCGGAAACAGGGCAGTCAGTTATCCTGGAAGCAGGGTAGTCAGTTTCCCTGGAAACAGGGCAGTCATTTACCCCTGGAAACAGATTACTGAGTTACCCCGGAAACAGGGTGATCAGTTACCCTGGAAACAGGGCAGTCAGTTACCCTGGAAACAGGGCAGTCAGTTGCTCTGGAAACAGGGCAATCAGTTACACCGGAAACTGGGCAGTCAGTTAACCTGGAAACAGGGCCGTCAGTTATCCTGCAAACAGGGCGGTCAGTTACTCCGGAAATAGGGAGGTCAGTTATCCTGGAAACAGGGCGGTCAGTTACACCGGAAGCAGGGAGATCAGTTACCCCGGAAACAGGGCAGTCAGTTACCCTGGAAACAGGGCCGTCAGTTATCCTGGAAACAGTGTGGTCAGTGACCCTGGAAACAGGGTGGTCAGTTACACCGGAAAGAGGGCAGTCAGTTACCCCGGAAACAGGGTGATCAGTTAATTTGGAAACAGGGCAGTCAGTTAGCCTGGAAACAGGGCAGTCAGTTACCCCGGAAACAGGTCAGTCAGTTACCCTGGAAACAGGGCAGTCAGTTATCCTGGAAACTGGTGAATCAGTTATCCCGGAAACAGGGTGATCAGTTACCCTGGAAACAGGTTAGTCAGTTTCCCCGGAAACAGGGCAGTCAGGTACCCTGGAAACAGGGCAGTCAGTTATCCCGGAAACAGGGCAGTCAGTTATCCCGGAAACAGGGTGATCAGTTACCCTGGAAACTGGGCAGTCAGTCACCCTGGAAACAGGGCAGTCAGTTACCCCGGAAACAGGGCAGTCAGTTACCCTGGAAACTTGGCAGTCAGTTACCCTGGAAACAGGGCAGTCAGTTATCCCGGAATCAGGGTGATCAGTTACCCTGGAAAAAGGGCAGTCAGTTATCCCGGAAACAGGGCAGTCAGTTGCCCCGGAAAAAGGGTGATCAGTTCCCCTGGAAACAGGGCAGTCAGTTACCCCGGAAGCAGGGCAGTCAGTTACCCTGGAAACAGGGCAATCAGTTACCCCGGAAACTGGGGAGTCAGTTACCCTGGAAACAGGGCAGTCAGTTCCCCTGGAAACAGGACAGTCAGTTACCCTGGAAACAGGGCAGTCAGTTATCCCGGAAACAGGGCAGTCAGTTATCCCGGAAACAGGGTGATCAGTTATCCTGGAAAAAGGGCAGTCAGTTATCCTGGAAACAGGGTGATCAGTTACCGTGGAAAGTGGGCAGTCAGTTATCCTGGAAACAGGGCAGACAGTTATCCTGGAAACAGGGCGGTCAGTTACCCGGGAAACAGGGAGATCAGTTACCCCGGAAACAGGGCAGTCAGTTACCCTGGAAACAGGGCAGTTATTTTCCCTGGAAACAGGGCAGTCAGTTACCCCGGAAACAGGGCGGTCAGTTATCTGGGAAACAGGGCAGTCACGTATCCTGGAAACAGGGCAGTCTGTTATCCTGGAAACAGGGCGGTCAGTTACCCTGGAAATAGTGTGGTCAGTTATCCTTGAAACACGGCGGTCAGTTAGCCCGGAAACAGGGAGATCAGTTACCCCGGAAAAAGGGCAGTCAGTTACCCTGGAAACAGGGCGGTCAGTTAACCCGGAAACAGATTGGTCAGTTATCCCGGAAACAGGGTGGTCAGTTATCCTGGAAACAGGGCGGTCAGTTATCCTAGAAACAGGGCGGTTAGTTACCCCGGAAACAGGGAGATCAGTTACCCCGGAAACAGGGCGGTCAGTTACCCTGGAAACAGGGCAGTCAGTTATCCTGGAAACAGGGCAGTCAGTTCTCCTGGAAACAGGGCGGTCAGTTACCCCGGAAATAGGGAGGTCAGTTATCCTGGTAACAGGGCGGTCAGTTACCCCGGAACCAGGGAGATCAGTTACCCCGGATACAGGGCAGTCAGTCACCCTGGAAACAGGGCAGTCAGTTATCCTGGAAACAGGGTGGTCAGTGACCCTGTAAACAGGGTGGTCAGTTACCCCGGTAACAGGGTGATCAGTTATCCTGGAAATAGGGCGGTCAGTTAGCCCGGAAACAGGGCAGTCAGTTACCCCGGAAACAAGGTGATCAGTTATCCTGGAAACAGGGCAGTCAGTTAGCATGGAAACAGGGCAGTCAGTTACCCCGGAAACAGGGCAGTCAGTTACCCTGGAAACAGGGCTGTCAGTTATCCCGGAAACAGGGCAGTCAGTTATCCCGGAAACAGGGTGATCAGTTACCCTGGAAACAGGGCAGTCAGTTACCCCGGAAACAGGGCAGTCAGTTACGTTGGAAACAGGGCAGTCAGTTATCCCGGAAACAGGGCAGTCATTTATCCCGGAAACAGGGTGATCAGTTACCCTGGAAACAGGGCAGTCAGTTATCCCGGAAACAGGGCAGTCAGTTAACCTGGAAACTGGGCAGTCAGTTACCCTGGAAACAGGGCAGTCAGTTAACCTGGAAACTGGGCAGTCAGTTACCCTGGAAACAGGGCAGTCAGTTATCCCGGAAAATTGGTGATCAGTTACCCTGTAAACTGGGCAGTCTGTTACCCTGGAAACAGGGCAGTCAGTTACCCCGGAAGCAGGGCAGTCAGTTATCCCGGAAAATGCGTGATCAGTTACCCCGGAAACAGGGCAGTCAGTTACCCTGGAAACCGGGCGGTCAGTTAACCCGGAAACAGGGCAGTCAGTTACCCCAGAAACAGGGCGGTCAGTCACCCTGGAAACAGATTGGTTAGTTATCCCGGAAACAGGGTGGTCAGTTATCCTCGAAACAGGGCGGTCAGTTATCCTAGAAACAGGGCGGTTAGTTACCCCGGAAACAGGGCTGTCAGTTACCCTGGAAACAGGGCAGTCAGTTACCCTGGAAACAGGGCAGTCAGTTAACCTGGAAACAGGGCAGTCAGTTATCCTGGAAACAGTGCAGTCAGTTATCCTGGAAACAGGGCTGTCAGTTACCCCGGAAATAGGGAGGTCAGTTATCCTGGTAACAGGGCGGTCAGTTACCCCGGAAACAGGGAGATCAGTTACCCCGGATACAGGGCAGTCAGTCACCCTGGAAACAGGGCAGTCAGTTATCCTGGAAACAGGGTGGTCAGTGACCCTGTAAACAGGGTGGTCAGTTACCCCGGAAACAGGGCAGTCAGTTATCCTGGAAACAGGGTGATCAGTTACCCTGGAAAGTGGGCAGTCAGTTACCCTGGTAACAGGGCGCTCAGTTAGCCCGGAAACAGGGCAGTCAGTTACCCCTAAAACAAGGTGATCAGTTATCCTGGAAACAGGGCAGTCAGTTAGCCTGGAAACAGGGCAGTCAGTTACCCCGGAAACAGGGCAGTCAGTTACCCTGGAAACAGGGCAGTCAGTTATCCCGGAAACAGGGCAGTCAGTTATCCCGGAAACAGGGTGATCAGTCACCCTGGAAACAGGGCAGTCAGTTACCCCGGTAACAGGGCAGTCAGTTACCCTGGAAACAGGGCAGTCAGTTATCCCGGAAACAGGGCAGTCAGTTATCCCGGAAGCAGGGTGATCAGTCACCCTGGAAACAGGGCAGTCAGTTACCCCGGAAACAGGGCAGTCAGTTACCCTGGAAACCGGGCAGTCAGTTATCCTGGAAACAGGGCGGTCAGTTACCCCGGAAACAGGGCGGTCAGTTAACCTGGAAACAGGGCAGTCAGTTATCCCGGAAACGGGGCGCACAGTTACCCCGGAAACAGAGCGGTCATTTATCCCGTAAACAGGGTGATCAGTTACCCTGGAAACAGGGCAGTCAGTTACCCTGGTAACAGGTTAGTAAGTTAGCCCAGAAACAGGGAGATCAGTTACCCTGGAAACTGGGCAGTCAGTTACCCCGGAAACAGGGCGGTCAGTTACCCCGGAGACAGGGTGATCAGTTAGCCTGGAAACAGGGGAGTCAGTTACCCCAGAAACAGAGTGATCAGTTACTCTGGAAACAGTGTGATCAGTTACCTTGGAAACAGGGCGGTCAGTTACCCCGGAAACAGGGCAGTCAGCTTTCCCGGAAACAGGGTGATCAGTTACCCTGGAAACAGGGCAGTCAGTTATCCCGGAAACAGGGTGATCAGTTACCCTGGAAACAGGGTGATCAGTTACCCTGGAAACAGGGCGGTAAGTTACCCCGGAAACAGGGCAGTCAGTGATCCCGGAAACAGGGTGATCAGTTACCCTGGAAACAGGGCAGTCAGTTATCCCGGAAAAAGGGTGATCAGTTACCCTGGAAACAGGGCAGTCAGTTATCCTGGAAACAGGGCGGTCAGTTACCCTGGAAACAGGGCAGTCAGTTACCCGGAAACAGGGTGATCAGTGAGCCAGGAAACAGGGAGATCAGTTACCCTGTAAACAGGGCAGTCAGTTATCCTGGAAACAGGGCGGTCAGTTACCCCGGAAACAGGGAGATCAGTTACCCCAGATACAGGGCAGTCAGTCACCCTGGAAACAGGGCAGTCAGTTATCCTGGAAACAGGGTGGTCAGTGACCCTGTAAACAGGGTGGTCAGTTACCCCGGAAACAGGGCAGTCAGTTATCCTGGAAACAGGGTGATCAGTTACCCTGGAAAGTGGGCAGTCAGTTACCCTGGTAACAGGGCGCTCAGTTAGCCCGGAAACAGGGCAGTCAGTTACCCCTAAAACAAGGTGATCAGTTATCCTGGAAACAGGGCAGTCAGTTAGCCTGGAAACAGGGCAGTCAGTTACCCCGGAAACAGGGCAGTCAGTTACCCTGGAAACAGGGCAGTCAGTTATCCCGGAAACAGGGCAGTCAGTTATCCCGGAAACAGGGTGATCAGTCACCCTGGAAACAGGGCAGTCAGTTACCCCGGAAACAGGGCAGTCTGTTACCCTGGAAACAGGGCAGTCAGTTATCCCGGAAACAGGGCAGTCAGTTATCCCGGAAGCAGGGTGATCAGTCACCCTGGAAACAGGGCAGTCAGTTACCCGGAAACAGGGCAGTCAGTTACCCTGGAAACCGGGCAGTCAGTTATCCTGGAAACAGGGCGGTCAGTTACCCCGGAAACAGGGCGGTCAGTTAACCTGGAAACAGGGCAGTCAGTTATCCCGGAAACGGGGCGCACAGTTACCCCGGAAACAGAGCGGTCATTTATCCCGGAAACAGGGTGATCAGTTACCCTGGAAACAGGGCAGTCAGTTACCCTGGTAACAGGTTAGTAAGTTACCCCAGAAACAGGGAGATCAGTTACCCTGGAAACTGGGCAGTCAGTTACCCCGGAAACAGGGCGGTCAGTTACCCCGGAGACAGGGTGATCAGTTAGCCTGGAAACAGGGGAGTCAGTTACCCCGGAAACAGGGTGATCAGTTACTCTGGAAACAGTGTGATCAGTTACCTTGGAAACAGGGCGGTCAGTTACCCCGGAAACAGGGCAGTCAGCTTTCCCGGAAACAGGGTGATCAGTTACCCTGGAAACAGGGCAGTCAGTTATCCCGGAAACAGGGTGATCAGTTACCCTGGAAACAGGGTGATCAGTTACCCTGGAAACAGGGCGGTAAGTTACCCCGGAAACAGGGCAGTCAGTGATCCCGGAAACAGGGTGATCAGTTACCCTGGAAACAGGGCAGTCAGTTATCCCGGAAAAAGGGTGATCAGTTACCCTGGAAACAGGGCAGTCAGTTATCCTGGAAACAGGGCGGTCAGTTACCCTGGAAACAGGGCAGTCAGTTACCCGGAAACAGGGTGATCAGTGAGCCCGGAAACAGGGAGATCAGTTACCCTGTAAACAGGGCAGTCAGTTATCCTGGAAACAGGGCGGTCAGTTACCCAAAAACAGGGCGGTCAGTTACCCTGGAAACAGGGCAGACAGTTATCCCGGAAACAGGGCCGTCAGGTAACCCGGAAACAGGGCGGTCAGTTACCCTCGAAACAGGGCAGTCAGTCACCCTGGAAACAGGTCAGTCAGTTCTCCCGGAAACAGGGCAGTCAGTTATCACGGAAACAGGGAGATCAGTTACCCTGGAAACTGGGCAGTCAGTTACCCCGGAAACAGGGCAGTAAGTTATCCTGGAAACAGGGCAGTCAGTTACCCTGGAAACAGGGCAGTCATTTACCCCTGGAAACAGATTACTCAGTTACCCCAGAAACAGGGTGATCAGTTACCCTGGAAACAGGGCAGTTATCCTGGAAACAGGGCGGTCAGTTACCCCGAAAACAGGTCGCTCAGTTCCCCTGGAAAATGGGCAATCAGTTACCCCGGAAACAGGGCGGTCAGTTGCCCTGGAAACAGGGCAGTCAGTTACCCCGGAAACAGGGTGATCAGTTACACTGGAAACAGGGAGATCAGTTACCCCGGAAACAGGGTGATCAGTTACCCTGGAAACAGGGAGATCAGTTACCCTGGAAACAGGACAGTCAGTTACCCTGGAAACAGGGCAGTCAGTTACCCCGGAAAGAGGGCAGTCAGTTACCCTGGGAACAGGGCAGTCAGTTATCCCGGAAACAGGGCAGTCAGTTATCCCTGAAACCAGGTGATCAGTTACCCTTGGAAACAGGGCAGTCAGTTACCCCGGAAACAGGGCAGTCAGTTACCCTGGAAACAGGGCAGTCTGTTATCCCGGAAACAGGGCAGTCAGTTATCCTGGAAACAGGGTGATCAGTTACCCTGGAAACTGGGCAGTCAGTTACCCCGGAAACAGGGCAGTCAGTTATCCTGGAAACAGGGTGATCAGTTACCCTGGAAACAGGGCGGTAAGTTACCCCGGAAACAGGGCAGTCAGTGATCCCGGAAACAGGGTGATCAGTTACCCTGGAAACAGGGCAGTCAGTTATCCCGGAAAAAGGGTGATCAGTTACCCTGGAAACAGGGCAGTCAGTTATCCTGGAAACAGGGCGGTCAGTTACCCTGGAAACAGGGCAGTCAGTTACCCCGAAAACAGGTCGCTCAGTTCCCCTGGAAAATGGGCAGTCAGTTACCCTGGAAAAAGGGCAGTCAGTTACCCCGGAAACAGGGCGGTCAGTTGCCCTGGAAACAGGGCAGTCAGTTACCCCGGAAACAGGGTGATCAGTTACACTGGAAACAGGGAGATCAGTTAGCCCGGAAACAGGGTGATCAGTTACCCTGGAAACAGGGAGATCAGTTACCCTGGAAACAGGACAGTCAGTTACCCTGGAAACAGGGCAGTCAGTTACCCCGGAAAGAGGGCAGTCAGTTACCCTGGGAACAGGGCAGTCAGTTATCCCGGAAACAGGGCAGTCAGTTATCCCTGAAACCAGGTGATCAGTTACCCTTGGAAACAGGGCAGTCAGTTACCCCGGAAGCAGGGCAGTCAGTTACCCTGGAAACAGGGCAGTCTGTTATCCCGGAAACAGGGCAGTCAGTTATCCCGGAAACAGGGTGATCAGTTATCCTGGAAGCAGGGCAGTCAGTTTCCCTGGAAACAGGGCAGTCATTTACCCCTGGAAACAGATTACTCAGTTACCCCGGAAACAGGGTGATCAGTTACCCTGGGTACAGGGCAGTCAGTTACCCTGGAAACAGGGCAGTCACTTCCCCTGGAAACAGGGCAATCAGTTACACTGGAAACTGGGCAGTCAGTTAACCTGGAAACAGGGCCGTCAGATATCCTGCAAACAGGGCGGTCAGTTACCCCGGAAATAGGGAGGTCTGTTATCCTGGAAACAGGGCGGTCAGTTACACCGGAAACAGGGAGATCAGCTACCCCTTAAACAGGGCAGTCAGTTACCCTGGAAACAGTGTGATCAGTTATCCTGGAAACAGTGTGGTCAGTGACCCTGGAAACAGGGTGGTCAGTTACCCCGGAAACAGGGCAGTCAGTTCCCCCGGAAACAGGGTGATCAGTTAATTTGGAAACAGGGCAGTCAGTTAGCCTGGAAACAGGGCAGTCAGTTACCCCGGAAACAGGTCAGTCAGTTACCCTGGAAACAGGGCAGTCAGTTATCCTGGAAACAGGGCAAACAGTTATCCCGGAAACAGGGTGATCAGTTACCCTGGAAACAGGTTAGTCAGTTACCCCGGAAACAGGGCAGTCAGGTACCCTGGGAACAGGGCAGTCTGTTATCCCGGAAACAGGGCAGTCAGTTATCCCGGAAACAGGGTGATCAGTTACCCTGGAAACTGGGCAGTCAGTCACCCTGGAAACAGGGCAGTCAGTTACCCCGGAAACAGGGCAGTCAGTTACCCTGGAAACTTGGCAGTCAGTTACCCTGGAAACAGGGCAGTCAGTTATCCCGGAAACAGGGTGATCAGTTACCCTGGAAAAAGGGCAGTCAGTTATCCTGGAAACAGGGCAGTCAGTTGTCCCGGAAAAAGGGTGATCAGTTCCCCTGGAAACAGGGCAGTCAGTTACCCCGGAAGCAGGGCAGTCAGTTACCCTGGAAACAGGGCAATCAGTTACCCTGGAAACTGGGGAGTCAGTTACCCTGGAAACAGGGCAGTCAGTTCCCTTGGAAACAGGACAGTCAGTTACCCTGGAAACAGGGCAGTCAGTTATCCCGGAAACAGGGCAGTCAGTTATCCCGGAAACAGGGCGATCAGTTACCCTGGAAAAAGGGCAGTCAGTTATCCTGGAAACAGGGTGATCAGTTACCGTGGAAAGTGGGCAGTCAGTTACCCTGGAAACAGGCAGTCAGTTACCCTGGAAACAGGGCAGTCAGTTACCCGGGAAACAGGGAGATCAGTTACCCCGGAAACAGGGCAGTCAGTTACCCTGGAAACAGGGCAGTTATTTTCCCTGGAAACAGGGCAGTCAGTTACCCCGGAAACAGGGCGGTCAGTTATCCGGGAAACAGGGCAGTCACTTATCCTGGAAACAGGGCAGTCTGTTATCCTGGAAACAGGGCCGTCAGTTACCCTGGAAATAGGGTGATCAGTTATCCTGGAAACACGGCGGTCAGTTACCCCGGAAACAGGGAGATCAGTTACCCCGGAAAAAGGGCAGTCAGTTACCCTGGAAACAGGGCGGTCAGTTAACCCGGAAACAGATTGGTCAGTTATCCCGGAAACAGGGTGGTCAGTTATCCTGGAAACAGGGCGGTCAGTTATCCTAGAAACAGGGCGGTTAGTTACCCCGGAAACAGGGAGATCAGTTGCCCCGGAAACAGGGTGGTCAGTTACCTTGGAAACAGGGCAGTCAGTTATCCTGGAAACAGGGCAGTCAGTTCTCCTGGAAACAGGGCGGTCAGTTACACCGGAAATAGGGAGGTCAGTTATCCTGGTAACAGGGCGGTCAGTTACCCCGGAAACAGGGAGATCAGTTACCCCGGATACAGGGCAGTCAGTCACCCTGGAAACAGGGCAGTCAGTTATCCTGGAAACAGGGTGGTCAGTGACCCTGTAAACAGGGTGGTCAGTTACCCCAGTAACAGGGTGATCAGTTATCCTGGAAATAGGGCGGTCAGTTAGCCCGGAAACAGGGCAGTCAGTTACCCCGGAAACATGGTGATCAGTTATCCTGGAAACAGGGCAGTCAGTTAGCATGGAAACAGGGCAGTCAGTTACCCCGGAAACAGGGCAGTCAGTTACCCTGGAAACAGGGCTGTCAGTTATCCCGGAAACAGGGCAGTCAGTTATCCCGGAAACAGGGTGATCAGTTACCCTGGAAACAGGGCAGTCAGTTACCCCGGAAACAGGGCAGTCAGTTACGCTGGAAACAGGGCAGTCAGTTATCCCGGAAACAGGGCAGTCATTTATCCCGGAAACAGGGTGATCAGTTACCCTGGAAACTGGGCAGTCAGTTTCCCTGGAAACAGGGCAGTCAGTTACCCTGGAAACAGGGCAGTCAGTTAACCTGGAAACTGGGCAGTCAGTTACCCTGGAAACAGGGCAGTCAGTTATCCCGGAAACAGGGCAGTCAGTTAACCTGGAAACTGGGCAGTCAGTTACCCTGGAAACAGGGCAGTCAGTTAACCTGGAAACTGGGCAGTCAGTTACCCTGGAAACAGGGCAGTCAGTTACCCTGGAAACAGGGCAGTCAGTTAACCTGGAAACCGGGCAGTCAGTTACCCTGGAAACAGGGCAGTCAGTTATCCCGGAAACAGGGCAGTCAGTTATCCCGGAAAATTGGTGATCAGTTACCCTGTAAACTGGGCAGTCTGTTACCCTGGAAACAGGGCAGTCAGTTACCCCGGAAGCAGGGCAGTCAGTTATCCCGGAAAATGCGTGATCAGTTACCCCGGAAACAGGGCAGTCAGTTACACTGGAAACAGGGCGGTCAGTTAACCCGGAAACAGGGCAGTCAGTTACCCCAGAAACAGGGCGGTCAGTCACCCTGGAAACAGATTGGTTAGTTATCCCGGAAACAGGGTGGTCAGTTATCCTGGAAACAGGGCGGTCAGTTATCCTAGAAACAGGGCGGTTAGTTACCCCGGAAACAGGGCTGTCAGTTACCCTGGAAACAGGGCAGTCAGTTACCCTGGAAACAGGGCAGTCAGTTAACCTGGAAACAGGGCAGTCAGTTATCCTGGAAACAGGGCAGTCAGTTATCCTGGAAACAGGGCGGTCAGTTACCCCGGAAATAGGGAGGTCATTTATCCTCGTAACAGGGCGGTCAGTTACCCCGGAAACAGGGAGATCAGTTACCCCGGTACAGGGCAGTCAGTCACCCTGGAAACAGGGCCGTCAGTTATCCTGGAAACAGGGTGGTCAGTGACCCTGTAAACAGGGTGGTCAGTTGCCCCGGAAACAGGGCAGTCAGTTATCCTGGAAACAGGGTGATCAGTTACCCTGGAAAGTGGACAGTCAGTTACCCTGGTAACAGGGCGCTCAGTTAGCCCGGAAACAGGGCAGTCAGTTACCCCTAAAACAAGGTGATCAGTTATCCTGGAAACAGGGCAGTCAGTTAGCCTGGAAAAAGGGCAGTCAGTTACCCCGGAAACAGGGCAGTCATTTACCCTGGAAACAGGGCAGTCAGTTATCCCGGAAACAGGGCAGTCAGTTATCCCGGAAACAGGGTGATCAGTCACCCTGGAAACAGGGCAGTCAGTTGCCCCGGAAACAGGGCAGTCAGTTATCCCGGAAACAGGGCAGTCAGTTATCCCGTAGGCAGGGTGGTCAGTTATCCTGGAAACAGGGCGGTCAGTTACCCCGGAAACAGGGCTGTCAGTTACCCTGGAAACAGGGCAGTCAGTTACCCTGGAAACAGGGCAGTCAGTTAACCTGGAAACAGGGCAGTCAGTTATCCTGGAAACAGGGCAGTCAGTTATCCTGGAAACAGGGCGGTCAGTTACCCCGGAAATAGGGAGGTCAGTTATCCTGGTAACAGGGCGGTCAGTTACCCCGGAAACAGGGAGATCAGTTACCCCGGACACAGGGCAGTCAGTCACCCTGGAAACAGGGCAGTCAGTTATCCTGTAAACAGGGTGGTCAGTTACCCCGGAAACAGGGTGATCAGTTATCCTCGAAACAGGGCGGTCAGTTAGCCCGGAAACAGGGCAGTCAGTTACCCCGGAAACAAGGTGATCAGTTATCCTGGAAACAGGGCAGTCAGTTAGCCTGGAAACAGGGCAGTCAGTTACCCCGGAAAAAGGGCAGTCAGTTATCCCGGAAACAGGGCAGTCAGTTACCCTGGAAACTGGGCAGTCAGTTACCCCGGAAACAGGGCAGTCAGTAACCCTGGAAACAGGGCAGTCAGTTATCCCGGAAACAGGGCAGTCAGTTATCCCGGAAGCAGGGTGATCAGTTACCCTGGAAACTGGGCAGTCAGTTTCCCTGGAAACAGGGCAGTCAGTTACCCCGGAAACAGGGCAGTCAGTTAACCTGGAAACTGGCCGGACAGTTACCCTGGAAACAGGGCAGTCAGTAATCCCGGAAACAGGGTGATCAGTTACCCTGGAAACACGGCAGTCAGTTATCCCGGAAACAGGGCAGTCAGTTATCCCGGAAAATGGGTGATCAGTTACCCTGTAAACTGGGCAGTCAGTTACCCTGGAAACAGGGCAGTCAGTTACCCCGGAAGCAGGGCAGTCAGTTATCCCGGAAATTGGGTGATCAGTTACCCTGGAAAATGGGCAGTCAGTTCCCCTGGAAACAGGGCAGTCAGTTGCCCTGTAAACAGGGCCGTCAGGTACACCGGAAACTGGGCAGTCAGTCACCCTGGAAACAGTTTAGTCAGTTACCCTGGAATCAGGGCAGTCAGTTAACCTGTAAACAGGGCTGTCAGTTATCCTGGAAACAGGGCAGTCAGTTATCCTGGAAACAGGGCGGTCAGTTACCCCGGAAACAGGGCAGTCAGTTATCCTGGAAACAGTGTGGTCAGTGACCTTGGAAACAGGGTGGTCAGTTACCCCGGAAACAGCGCAGTCAGTTACCCCGGAAACAGGGTGATCAGTTAATTTGGAAACAGGGCAGTCAGTTACCCTGGAAACAGGGCAATCAGTTATCCCGGAAACAGGGTGATCAGTTACCCTGGAAACAGGTTGGTCAGTTACCCCGGAAAAAGGGCAGTCAGTTAGCCTGGAAACAGGGCAGTCAGTTACCCTGGAAACAGGGTGATCAGTTACCCTGGAAACAGGGCAGTCAGTTACCCTGGAAACAGGGCAGTCAGTTACCCCTGAAACAAGGTGATCAGTTATCCTGGAAACAGGGCAGTCAGTTAGCCTGGAAACAGGGCAGTCAGTTACCCTGGAAACAGGGTGATCAGTTACCCTGGAAACAGGGCAGTCAGTTACCCCGGAAACAGGGCATTCAGTTACCCTGGAAACAGGGCAGTCAGTTATCCCGGAAACAGGGCAGTCAGTTATCCCGGAAACAGGGTGTTCAGTTATCCTGGAAACAGGGCAGTCAGTTAGCCTGGAAACAGGGCAGTCAGTTACCCTGGAAACAGGGTGATCAGTTACCCTGGAAACAGGGCAGTCAGTTACCCTGGAAACAGGGCAGTCAGTTACCCCTGAAACAAGGTGATCAGTTATCCTGGAAACAGGGCAGTCAGTTAGCCTGGAAACAGGGCAGTCAGTTACCCTGGAAACAGGGTGATCAGTTACCCTGGAAACAGGGCAGTCAGTTACCCCGGAAACAGGGCATTCAGTTACCCTGGAAACAGGGCAGTCAGTTATCCCGGAAACAGGGCAGTCAGTTATCCCGGAAACAGGGTGTTCAGTTAGCCTGGAAACTGGGCAGTCAGTTTCCCTGGAAACAGGGCATTCAGTTACCCCGGAAAAAAGGCAGTCAGTTACCCTGGAAACTGGGCAGTCAGTTACCCTGGAAACAGGGCAGTCAGTTATCCCGGAAACAGGGTGATCAGTTACCCTGGAAACAGGGCAGTCAGTTATGCCGGAAACAGGGCAGTCAGTTACCCCGGAAGCAGTGCTGTCATTTATCCCGGAAAATGGGTGATCAGTTACCCTGGAAACTGGGCAGTCAGTTACCCTGGAAACAGGGCAGTCAGTTTCCCTGGAAACAGGGCAGTCAGTTACCCCGGAAACAGGGCGGTCAGTTATCCAGGAAACAGGGCAGTCAGTTATCCTGGAAACAGGGCAGTCAGTTATCCTGGAAACAGGGCGGTCAGTTACCTCGGAAATAGGGCGGTCAGTTATCCTGGAAACACGGCGGTCAGTTACCCAAGAGCAGGGAGATCAGTTACCCCGGAAACAGGGCAGTCAGTTACCCTGGAAACAGGGCGGTCAGTTAAACAGGAAACAGGGCAGTCAGTTAACCCAGAAACAGGGCGGTCAGTCACCCTGGAAACAGATTAGTCAGTTACCCCGGAAACAGGGTGGTCAGTTATCCTGGAAACAGGGCGGTCAGTTATCCTAGAAACAGGGCGGTCAGTTACTCCGGAAACAGGGAGATCAGTTACCCCGGAAACAGGGCGGTCAGTTACCCTGGAAACAGGGCAGCCAGTTACCCCGGAAACAGGGCAGTCAGTTAACCTGGAAACTGGCCGGACAGTTACCCTGGAAACAGGGCAGTCAGTAATCCCGGAAACAGGGTGATCAGTTACCCTGGAAACACGGCAGACAGTTATCCCGGAAACAGGGCAGTCAGTTATCCCGGAAAATGGGTGATCAGTTACCCTGTAAACTGGGCAGTCAGTTACCCTGGAAACAGGGCAGTCAGTTACCCCGGAAGCAGGGCAGTCAGTTATCCCGGAAATTGGGTGATCAGTTACCCTGGAAAATGGGCAGTCAGTTCCCCTGGAAACAGGGCAATCAGTTGCCCTGTAAACAGGGCCGTCAGGTACACCGGAAACTGGGCAGTCAGTCACCCTGGAAACAGTTTAGTCAGTTACCCTGGAATCAGGGCAGTCAGTTAACCTGGAAACAGGGCTGTCAGTTATCCTGGAAACAGGGCAGTCAGTTATCCTGGAAACAGGGCGGTCAGTTACCCCGGAAATAGGGAGGTCAGTTATCCTGGAAACAGAGCGGTCAGTTACACCGGAAACAGGGCAGTCAGTTATCCTGGAAACAGTGTGGTCAGTGACCTTGGAAACAGGGTGGTCAGTTACCCCGGAAACAGCGCAGTCAGTTACCCCGGAAACAGGGTGATCAGTTAATTTGGAAACAGGGCAGTCAGTTACCCTGGAAACAGGGCAATCAGTTATCCCGGAAACAGGGTGATCAGTTACCCTGGAAACAGGTTGGTCAGTTACCCCGGAAAAAGGGCAGTCAGTTATCCTGGAAACAGGGCAGTCAGTTATCCCGGAAACAGGGCAGTCAGTTATCCCGGAAACAGGGTGATCAGTTACCCTGGAAACTGGGCAGTCAGTTACCCTGGAAACAGGGCAGTCAGTTACCCCGGAAACAGGGCAGTCAGTTACCCTGGAAACTGGGCAGTCAGTTACCCTGCAAACAGGGCAGTCAATTATACGGAAACAGTGCAGTCTGTTCTCCCGGAAAAAGAGTGATCAGTTACCCTGGAAACTGGGCAGTCAGTTACCCTGGAAACAGGGCAGTCAGTTACCCCGGAAGCAGGGCATTTAGTTACCCTGGAAACAGGGCAGTCAGTTATCCCGGAAACTGGGCAGTCAGTTACCCTGGAAACAGGGCAGTCAGTCAAACTGGAAACAGATTAGTCAGTTACCCCAGAAACAGGCTGATCAGTTACCCCGGAAACAGGGCAGTCAGTTCCCCTGGAAACAAGACAGTCAGTTACCCTGGAAACAGGGCAGTCAGTTATCCCGG
Source organism: Heterodontus francisci (assembly GCF_036365525.1). NCBI lineage: Eukaryota > Metazoa > Chordata > Chondrichthyes > Heterodontiformes > Heterodontidae > Heterodontus > Heterodontus francisci. The sequence goes on from NW_027142285.1 coordinate 695,527, forward strand.
AAACAGGGCAGACAGTTATCCCGGAAACAGGGTGATCAGTTACCCTGGAAACAGGGCAGTCAGTTATACTGGAAACAGGGTGATCAGTTACCCTGGAAAGTGGGCAGTCAGTTACCCTGGAAACAGGCAGTCAGTTACCCTGGAAACAGGGCAGACAGTTATCCTGGAAACAGGGCAGACAGTTATCCTGGAAACAGGGCGGTCAGTTACCCCGGAAACAGGGAGATCATTTACCCCGGAAACAGGGCAGTCAGTTACCCTGGAAACAGGGCAGTCAGTTTCCCTGGAAACAGGGCAGTCAGTTACCCCGGAAACAGGGCGGTCAGTTATCCAGGAAACAGGGCAGTCAGTTATCCTGGAAACTGGGCAGTCAGTTACCCTGGAAACAGGGCAGTCAGTTACCCCGGAAGCAGGGCAGTTAGTTACCCTGGAAACAGGGCAGTCAGTTATCCCGGAAACTGGGCAGTCAGTTACCCTGGAAACAGGGCAGTCAGTCACTCTGGAAACAGATTAGTCAGTTACCCCAGAAACAGGCTGATCAGTTACCCCGGAAACAGGGCAGTCAGTTCCCCTGGAAACAAGACAGTCAGTTACCCTGGAAACAGGGCAGTCAGCTATCCCGGAAACAGGGCAGACAGTTATCCCGGAAACAGGGTGATCAGTTACCCTGGAAACAGGGCAGTCAGTTATCCTGGAAACAGGGTGATCAGTTACCCTGGAAAGTGGGCAGTCAGTTACCCTGGAAACAGGCAGTCAGTTACCCTGGAAACAGGGCAGACAGTTATCCTGGAAACAGGGCAGACAGTTATCCTGGAAACAGGGCGGTCAGTTACCCCGGAAACAGGGAGATCATTTACCCCGGAAACAGGGCAGTCAGTTACCCTGGAAACAGGGCAGTCAGTTTTCCTGGAAACAGGGCAGTCAGTTACCCCGGAAACAGGGCGGTCAGTTATCCAGGAAACAGGGCAGTCAGTTATCCTGGAAACAGGGCAGTCAGTTATCCTGGAAACAGGGAGGTCATTTACCCCGGAAATAGGGTGGTCAGTTATCCTGGAAACACGGCGGTCAGTTACCCAAGAGCAGGGAGATCAGTTACCCCGGAAACAGGGCAGTCAGTTACCCTGGAAACAGGGCAGTCAGTTACCCCAGAAACAGGGCGGCCAGTCACCCTGGAAACAGATTAGTCAGTTACCCCGGAAACAGGGTGGTCAGTTATCCTGGAAACAGGGTGATCAGTTATCCTAGAAACAGGGCGGTCAGTTACCCCGGAAGCAGTGCGGTCATTTATCCCGGAAAATGGGTGATCAGTTACCCTGGAAACTGGGCAGTCAGTTACCCTGGAAACAGGGCAGTCAGTTTCCCTGGAAACAGGGCAGTCAGTTACCCCGGAAACAGGGCGGTCAGTTACCCTGGAAACAGGGCAGTCAGTTTCCCTGGAAACAGGGCAGTCAGTTACCCCGGAAACAGGGCGGTCAGTTATCCAGGAAACAGGGCAGTCAGTTATCCTGGAAACAGGGCAGTCAGTTATCCTGGAAACAGGGAGGTCATTTACCCCGGAAACAGGGCAGTCAGTTACCCTGGAAACAGGGCGGTCAGTTAAACAGGAAACAGGGCAGTCAGTTAACCCAGAAACAGGGCGGTCAGTCACCCTGGAAACAGATTAGTCAGTTACCCCGGAAACAGGGTGGTCAGTTATCCTGGAAACAGGGCGGTCAGTTATCCTAGAAACAGGGCGGTCAGTTACCCCGGAAACAGGGAGATCAGTTACCCCGGAAACAGGGCGGTCAGTTACCCTGGAAACAGGGCAGTCAGTTACCCCGGAAACAGGGCAGTCAGTTAACCTGGAAACTGGCCGGACAGTTACCCTGGAAACAGGGCAGTCAGTAATCCCGGAAACAGGGTGATCAGTTACCCTGGAAACACGGCAGTCAGTTATCCCAGAAACAGGGCAGTCAGTTATCCCGGAAAATGGGTGATCAGTTACCCTGTAAACTGGGCAGTCAGTTACCCTGGAAACAGGGCAGTCAGTTACCCCGGAAGCAGGGCAGTCAGTTATCCCGGAAATTGGGTGATCAGTTACCCTGGAAAATGGGCAGTCAGTTCCCCTGGAAACAGGGCAGTCAGTTGCCCTGTAAACAGGGCCGTCAGGTACACCGGAAACTGGGCAGTCAGTCACACTGGAAACAGTTTAGTCAGTTACCCTGGAATCAGGGCAGTCAGTTAACCTGGAAACAGGGCTGTCAGTTATCCTGGAACCAGGGCAGTCAGTTATCCTGGAAACAGGGCGGTCAGTTACCCCGGAAATAGGGAGGTCAGTTATCCTGGAAACAGAGCGGTCAGTTACACCGGAAACAGGGCAGTCAGTTATCCTGGAAACAGTGTGGTCAGTGACCTTGGAAACAGGGTGGTCAGTTACCCCGGAAACAGCGCAGTCAGTTACCCCGGAAACAGGGTGATCAGTTAATTTGGAAACAGGGCAGTCAGTTACCCTGGAAACAGGGCAATCAGTTATCCCGGAAACAGGGTGATCAGTTACCCTGGAAACAGGTTGGTCAGTTACCCCGGAAAAAGGGCAGTCAGTTATCCTGGAAACAGGGCAGTCAGTTATCCCGGAAACAGGGCAGTCAGTTATCCCGGAAACAGGGTGATCAGTTACCCTGGAAACTGGGCAGTCAGTTACCCCGGAAACAGGGCAGTCAGTTACCCTGGAAACTGGGCAGTCAGTTACCCTGGAAACAGGGCAGTCAATTATACGGAAACAGTGCAGTCTGTTCTCCCGGAAAATGAGTGATCAGTTACCCTGGAAACTGGGCAGTCAGTTACCCTGGAAACAGTGCAGTCAGTTACCCCGGAAGCAGGGCAGTTAGTTACCCTGGAAACAGGGCAGTCAGTTATCCCGGAAACTGGGCAGTCAGTTACCCTGGAAACAGGGCAGTCAGTCACTCTGGAAACAGATTAGTCAGTTACCCCAGAAACAGGCTGATCAGTTACCCCGGAAACAGGGCAGTCAGTTCCCCTGGAAACAAGACAGTCAGTTACCCTGGAAACAGGGCAGTCAGTTATCCCGGAAACAGGGCAGACAGTTATCCCGGAAACAGGGTGATCAGTTACCCTGGAAACAGGGCAGTCAGTTATCCTGGAAACAGGGTGATCAGTTACCCTGGAAAGTGGGCAGTCAGTTACCCTGGAAACAGGCAGTCAGTTACCCCGGAAACAGGGCAGTCAGTTCCCCTGGAAACAAGACAGTCAGTTACCCTGGAAACAGGGCAGTCAGTTATCCCGGAAACAGGGCAGACAGTTATCCCGGAAACAGGGTGATCAGTTACCCTGGAAACAGGGCAGTCAGTTATCCTGGAAACAGGGTGATCAGTTACCCTGGAAAGTGGGCAGTCAGTTACCCTGGAAACAGGCAGTCAGTTACCCTGGAAACAGGGCAGACAGTTTTCCTGGAAACAGGGCAGACAGTTATCCTGGAAACAGGGCGGTCAGTTACCCCGGAAACAGGGAGATCATTTACCCCGGAAACAGGGCAGTCAGTTACCCTGGAAACAGGGCAGTCAGTTTTCCTGGAAACAGGGCAGTCAGTTACCCCGGAAACAGGGCGGTCAGTTATCCAGGAAACAGGGCAGTCAGTTATCCTGGAAACAGGGCAGTCAGTTATCCTGGAAACAGGGAGGTCATTTACCCCGGAAATAGGGTGGTCAGTTATCCTGGAAACACGGCGGTCAGTTACCCAAGAGCAGGGAGATCAGTTACCCCGGAAACAGGGCAGTCAGTTACCCTGGAAACAGGGCAGTCAGTTACCCCAGAAACAGGGCGGCCAGTCACCCTGGAAACAGATTAGTCAGTTACCCCGGAAACAGGGTGGTCAGTTATCCTGGAAACAGGGTGATCAGTTATCCTAGAAACAGGGCGGTCAGTTACCCCGGAAGCAGTGCGGTCATTTATCCCGGAAAATGGGTGATCAGTTACCCTGGAAACTGGGCAGTCAGTTACCCTGGAAACAGGGCAGTCAGTTTCCCTGGAAACAGGGCAGTCAGTTACCCCGGAAACAGGGCGGTCAGTTACCCTGGAAACAGGGCAGTCAGTTTCCCTGGAAACAGGGCAGTCAGTTACCCCGGAAACAGGGCGGTCAGTTATCCAGGAAACAGGGCAGTCAGTTATCCTGGAAACAGGGCAGTCAGTTATCCTGGAAACAGGGAGGTCATTTACCCCGGAAACAGGGCAGTCAGTTACCCTGGAAACAGGGCGGTCAGTTAAACAGGAAACAGGGCAGTCAGTTAACCCAGAAACAGGGCGGTCAGTCACCCTGGAAACAGATTAGTCAGTTACCCCGGAAACAGGGTGGTCAGTTATCCTGGAAACAGGGCGGTCAGTTATCCTAGAAACAGGGCGGTCAGTTACCCCGGAAACAGGGAGATCAGTTACCCCGGAAACAGGGCGGTCAGTTACCCTGGAAACAGGGCAGTCAGTTACCCCGGAAACAGGGCAGTCAGTTAACCTGGAAACTGGCCGGACAGTTACCCTGGAAACAGGGCAGTCAGTAATCCCGGAAACAGGGTGATCAGTTACCCTGGAAACACGGCAGTCAGTTATCCCAGAAACAGGGCAGTCAGTTATCCCGGAAAATGGGTGATCAGTTACCCTGTAAACTGGGCAGTCAGTTACCCTGGAAACAGGGCAGTCAGTTACCCCGGAAGCAGGGCAGTCAGTTATCCCGGAAATTGGGTGATCAGTTACCCTGGAAAATGGGCAGTCAGTTCCCCTGGAAACAGGGCAGTCAGTTGCCCTGTAAACAGGGCCGTCAGGTACACCGGAAACTGGGCAGTCAGTCACACTGGAAACAGTTTAGTCAGTTACCCTGGAATCAGGGCAGTCAGTTAACCTGGAAACAGGGCTGTCAGTTATCCTGGAAACAGGGCAGTCAGTTATCCTGGAAACAGGGCGGTCAGTTACCCCGGAAATAGGGAGGTCAGTTATCCTGGAAACAGAGCGGTCAGTTACACCGGAAACAGGGCAGTCAGTTATCCTGGAAACAGTGTGGTCAGTGACCTTGGAAACAGGGTGGTCAGTTACCCCGGAAACAGCGCAGTCAGTTACCCCGGAAACAGGGTGATCAGTTAATTTGGAAACAGGGCAGTCAGTTACCCTGGAAACAGGGCAATCAGTTATCCCGGAAACAGGGTGATCAGTTACCCTGGAAACAGGTTGGTCAGTTACCCCGGAAAAAGGGCAGTCAGTTATCCTGGAAACAGGGCAGTCAGTTATCCCGGAAACAGGGCAGTCAGTTATCCCGGAAACAGGGTGATCAGTTACCCTGGAAACTGGGCAGTCAGTTACCCCGGAAACAGGGCAGTCAGTTACCCTGGAAACTGGGCAGTCAGTTACCCTGGAAACAGGGCAGTCAATTATACGGAAACAGTGCAGTCTGTTCTCCCGGAAAATGAGTGATCAGTTACCCTGGAAACTGGGCAGTCAGTTACCCTGGAAACAGTGCAGTCAGTTACCCCGGAAGCAGGGCAGTTAGTTACCCTGGAAACAGGGCAGTCAGTTATCCCGGAAACTGGGCAGTCAGTTACCCTGGAAACAGGGCAGTCAGTCACTCTGGAAACAGATTAGTCAGTTACCCCAGAAACAGGCTGATCAGTTACCCCGGAAACAGGGCAGTCAGTTCCCCTGGAAACAAGACAGTCAGTTACCCTGGAAACAGGGCAGTCAGTTATCCCGGAAACAGGGCAGACAGTTATCCCGGAAACAGGGTGATCAGTTACCCTGGAAACAGGGCAGTCAGTTATCCTGGAAACAGGGTGATCAGTTACCTTGGAAAGTGGGCAGTCAGTTACCCTGGAAACAGGCAGTCAGTTACCCTGGAAACAGGGCAGACAGTTATCCTGGAAACAGGGCAGACAGTTATCCTGGAAACAGGGCGGTCAGTTACCCCGGAAACAGGGAGATCATTTACCCCGGAAACAGGGCAGTCAGTTACCCTGGAAACAGGGCAGTCAGTTTCCCTGGAAACAGGGCAGTCAGTTACCCCGGAAACAGGGCGGTCAGTTATCCAGGAAACAGGGCAGTCAGTTATCCTGGAAACTGGGCAGTCAGTTACCCTGGAAACAGGGCAGTCAGTTACCCCGGAAGCAGGGCAGTTAGTTACCCTGGAAACAGGGCAGTCAGTTATCCCGGAAACTGGGCAGTCAGTTACCCTGGAAACAGGGCAGTCAGTCACTCTGGAAACAGATTAGTCAGTTACCCCAGAAACAGGCTGATCAGTTACCCCGGAAACAGGGCAGTCAGTTCCCCTGGAAACAAGACAGTCAGTTACCCAGGAAACAGGGCAGTCAGTTATCCCGGAAACAGGGCAGACAGTTATCCCGGAAACAGGGTGATCAGTTACCCTGGAAACAGGGCAGTCAGTTATCCTGGAAACAGGGTGATCAGTTACCCTGGAAAGTGGGCAGTCAGTTACCCTGGAAACAGGCAGTCAGTTACCCTGGAAACAGGGCAGACAGTTATCCTGGAAACAGGGCGGTCAGTTACCCCGGAAACAGGGAGATCATTTACCCCGGAAACAAAGCAGTCAGTTACCCTGGAAACAGGGCAGTCAGTTTCCCTGGAAACAGGGCAGTCAGTTACCCTGGAAACAGGGCAATCAGTTATCCCGGAAACAGGGTGATCAGTTACCCTGGAAACAGGTTGGTCAGTTACCCCGGAAAAAGGGCAGTCAGTTATCCTGGAAACTGGGCATTCAGTTATCCCGGAAACAGGGCAGTCAGTTATCCCGGAAACAGGGTGATCAGTTACCCTGGAAACTGGGCAGTCAGTTACCCTGGAAACAGGGCAGTCAGTTACCCTGGAAACAGGGCAGTCAGTTACCCTGGAAACTGGGCAGTCAGTTACCCTGGAAACAGGGCAGTCAATTATACGGAAACAGTGCAGTCTGTTCTCCCGGAAAAAGAGTGATCAGTTACCCTGGAAACTGGGCAGTCAGTTACCCTGGAAACAGGGCAGTCAGTTATCCCGGAAGCAGGGCAGTTAGTTACCCTGGAAACAGGGCAGTCAGTTATCCCGGAAACTGGGCAGTCAGTTACCCTGGAAACAGGGCAGTCAGTCACTCTGGAAACAGATTAGTCAGTTACCCCAGAAACAGGCTGATCAGTTACCCCGGAAACAGGGCAGTCAGTTCCCCTGGAAACAAGACAGTCAGTTACCCTGGAAACAGGGCAGTCAGTTATCCCGGAAACAGGGCAGACAGATATCCCGGAAACAGGGTGATCAGTTACCCTGGAAACAGGGCAGTCAGTTATCCTGGATACAGGGTGATCAGTTACCCTGGAAAGTGGGCAGTCAGTTACCCTGGAAACAGGCAGTCAGTTACCCTGGAAACAGGGCAGACAGTTATCCTGGAAAAAGGGCAGACAGTTATCCTGGAAACAGGGCGGTCATTTACCCCGGAAACAGGGCAGTCAGTTACCCTGGAAACAGGGCAGTCAGTTTCCCTGGAAACAGGGCAGTCAGTTACCCCGGAAACAGGGCGGTCAGTTATCCAGGAAACAGGGCAGTCAGTTATCCTGGAAACTGGGCAGTCAGTTACCCTGGAAACAGGGCAGTCAGTTACCCCGGAAGCAGGGCAGTTAGTTACCCTGGAAACAGGGCAGTCAGTTATCCCGGAAACTGGGCAGTCAGTTACCCTGGAAACAGGGCAGTCAGTCACTCTGGAAACAGATTAGTCAGTTACCCCAGAAACAGGCTGATCAGTTACCCCGGAAACAGGGCAGTCAGTTCCCCTGGAAACAAGACAGTGAGTTACCCTGGAAACAGGGCAGTCAGTTATCCCGGAAACAGGGCAGACAGTTATCCCGGAAACAGGGTGATCAGTTACCCTGGAAACAGGGCAGTCAGTTATCCTGGAAACAGGGTGATCAGTTACCCTGGAAAGTGGGCAGTCATTTACCCTGGAAACAGGCAGTCAGATACCCTGGAAACAGGGCAGACAGTTATCCTGGAAACAGGGCAGACAGTTATCCTGGAAACAGGGCGGTCAGTTACCCCGGAAACAGGGAGATCATTTACCCCGGAAACAGGGCAGTCAGTTACCCTGGAAACAGGGCAGTCAGTTTCCCTGGAAACAGGGCAGTCAGTTACCCCGGAAACAGGGCGGTCAGTTATCCAGGAAACAGGGCAGTCAGTTATCCTGGAAACAGGGCAGTCAGTTATCCTGGAAACAGGGAGGTCATTTACCCCGGAAATAGGGCGGTCAGTTATCCTGGAAACACGGCGGTCAGTTACCCAAGAGCAGGGAGATCAGTTACCCCGGAAACAGGGCAGTCAGTTACCCTGGAAACAGGGCAGTCAGTTACCCCAGAAACAGGGCGGTCAGTCACCCTGGAAACAGATTGGTCAGTTACCCCGGAAACAGGGTGGTCAGTTATCCTGGAAACAGGGCGGTCAGTTATCCTAGAAACAGGGCGGTCAGTTACCCCGGAAACAGGGAGATCAGTTACCCCGTAAACAGGGCGGTCAGTTACCCTGGAAACAGGGCAGTCAGTTACCCTGGAAACAGGGCAGTCTGTTAAACTGGAAACAGGGCAGTCAGTTATCCTGGAAACAGGGCAGTCAGTTATCCTGGAAACAGTGCGGTCAGTTACCCCGGAAATAGGGAGGTCAGTTATCCTGGTAACAGGGCGGTCAGTTACACCGGAAACAGGGCGCTCAGTTAGCCCGGAAACAGGGCAGTCAGTTACCCCGGAAACAAGGTGATCAGTTATCCTGGAAACAGGGCAGTCAGTTAGCCTGGAAACAGGGCAGTCAGTTACCCTGGAAACAGGGCAGTCAGTTATCCCGGAAATAGGGCAGTCAGTTATCCCGGAAACAGGGTGTTCAGTTAGCCTGGAAACTGGGCAGTCAGTTTCCCTGGAAACAGGGCATTCAGTTACCCCGGAAAAAAGGCAGTCAGTTACCCTGGAAACTGGGCAGTCAGTTACCCTGGAAACAGGGCGGTCAGTTATCCAGGAAACAGGGCAGTCAGTTATCCCGGAAACAGGGCAGTCAGTTATCCCGGAAACAGGGTGATCAGTTACCCTGGAAACTGGGCAGTCAGTTACCCTGGAAACAGGGCAGTCAGTTACCCCGGAAACAGGGCAGTCAGTTACCCTGGAAACTGGGCAGTCAGTTACCCTGGAAACAGGGCAGTCAATTATACGGAAACAGTGCAGTCTGTTCTCCCGGAAAAAGAGTGATCAGTTACCCTGGAAACTGGGCAGTCAGTTACCCTGGAAACAGGGCAGTCAGTTACCCCGGAAGCAGGGCAGTTAGTTACCCAGTTACCCTGGAAACAGGGCAGTCAGTTATCCCGGAAACTGGGCAGTCAGTTACCCTGGAAACAGGGCAGTCAGTCACTCTGGAAACAGATTAGTCAGTTACCCCAGAAACAGGCTGATCAGTTACCCCGGAAACAGGGCAGTCAGTTCCCCTGGAAACAAGACAGTCAGTTACCCTGGAAACAGGGCAGTCAGTTATCCCGGAAACAGGGCAGACAGTTATCCCGGAAACAGGGCGATCAGTTACCCTGGAAACAGGGCAGTCAGTCACTCTGGAAACAGATTAGTCAGTTACCCCAGAAACAGGCTGATCAGTTACCCCGGAAACAGGGCAGTCAGTTCCCCTGGAAACAAGACAGTCAGTTACCCTGGAAACAGGGAAGTCAGTTATCCCGGAAACAGGGCAGTCAGTTATCCCGGAAACAGGGCAGTCAGTTATCCCGGAAACAGGGTGATCAGTTACCCTGGAAACTGGGCAGTCAGTTACCCTGGAAACAGGGCAGTCAGTTACCCCGGAAACAGGGCAGTCAGTTACCCTGGAAACTGGGCAGTCAGTTACCCTGGAAACAGGGCAGTCAATTATACGGAAACAGTGCAGTCTGTTCTCCCGGAAAAAGAGTGATCAGTTACCCTGGAAACTGGGCAGTCAGTTACCCTGGAAACAGGGCAGTCAGTTACCCCGGAAGCAGGGCAGTTAGTTACCCAGTTACCCTGGAAACAGGGCAGTCAGTTATCCCGGAAACTGGGCAGTCAGTTACCCTGGAAACAGGGCAGTCAGTCACTCTGGAAACAGATTAGTCAGTTACCCCAGAAACAGGCTGATCAGTTACCCCGGAAACAGGGCAGTCAGTTCCCCTGGAAACAAGACAGTCAGTTACCCTGGAAACAGGGCAGTCAGTTATCCCGGAAACAGGGCAGACAGTTATCCCGGAAACAGGGCGATCAGTTACCCTGGAAACAGGGCAGTCAGTTATCCTGGAAACAGGGTGATCAGTTACCCTGGAAAGTGGGCAGTCAGTTACCCTGGAAACAGGCAGTCAGTTACCCTGGAAACAGGGCAGACAGTTATCCTGGAAACAGGGCAGACAGTTATCCTGGAAACAGGGCGGTCAGTTACCCCGGAAACAGGGAGATCATTTACCCCGGAAACAGGGCAGTCAGTTACCCTGGAAACAGGGCAGTCAGTTTCCCTGGAAACAGGGCAGTCAGTTACCCCGGAAACAGGGCGGTCAGTTATCCAGGAAACAGGGCAGTCAGTTATCCTGGAAACAGGGCAGTCAGTTATCCTGGAAACAGGGAGGTCATTTACCCCGGAAATAGGGCGGTCAGTTATCCTGGAAACACGGCGGTCAGTTACCCAAGAGCAGGGAGATCAGTTAGCCCGGAAACAGGGCAGTCAGTTACCCTGGAAACAGGGCAGTCAGTTACCCCAGGAACAGGGCGGTCAGTCACCCTGGAAACAGATTAGTCAGTTACCCCGGAAACAGGGTGGTCAGTTATCCTGGAAACAGGGCGGTCAGTTATCCAAGAAACAGGGCGGTCAGTTACCCCGGAAACAGGGAGATCAGTTACCCCGGAAACAGGGCGGTCAGTTACCCTGGAAACAGGGCAGTCAGTTACCCTTTAAACAGGGCAGTCTGTTAAACTGGAAACAGGGCAGTCAGTTATCCTGGAAACAGGGCAGTCAGTTATCCTGGAAACAGTGCGGTCAGTTACCCCGGAAATAGGGAGGTCAGTTATCCTGGTAACAGGGCGGTCAGTTACACCGGAAACAGGGAGATCAGTTACCCCGGATACAGGGCAGTCAGTCACCCTGGAAACAGGGCAGTCAGTCATCCTGGAAACAGGGTGGTCAGTGACCCTGTAAACAGGGCAGTCAGTTACCCCGGAAACAGGGCATTCAGTTACCCTGGAAACAGGGCAGTCAGTTATCCCGGAAACAGGTGATCAGTTACCCTGGAAACAGGGCAGTCAGTTACCCCGGAAACAGGGCATTCAGTTACCCTGGAAACAGGGCAGTCAGTTATCCCGGAAACAGGGCAGTCAGTTATCCCGGAAACAGGGTGTTCAGTTAGCCTGGAAACTGGGCAGTCAGTTTCCCTGGAAACAGGGCATTCAGTTACCCCGGAAAAAAGGCAGTCAGTTACCCTGGAAACTGGGCAGTCAGTTACCCTGGAAACAGGGCAGTCAGTTATCCCGGAAACAGGGTGATCAGTTACCCTGGAAACAGGGCAGTCAGTTATTCCGGAAACAGGGCAGTCAGTTACCCCGGAAGCAGTGCGGTCATTTATCCCGGAAAATGGGTGATCAGTTACCCTGGAAACTGGGCAGTCAGTTACCCTGGAAACAGGGCAGTCAGTTTCACTGGAAACAGGGCAGTCAGTTACCCCGGAAACAGGGCGGTCAGTTATCCAGGAAACAGGGCAGTCAGTTATCCTGGAAACAGGGCAGTCAGTTATCCTGGAAACAGGGCAGTCAGTTATCCTGGAAACAGGGCGGTCAGTTACCTCGGAAATAGGGCGGTCAGTTATCCTGGAAACACGGCGGTCAGTTACCCAAGAGCAGGGAGATCAGATACCCCGGAAACAGGGCAGTCAGTTACCCTGGAAACAGGGCGGTCAGTTAAACAGGAAACAGGGCAGTCAGTTAACCCAGAAACAGGGCGGTCAGTCACCCTGGAAACAGATTAGTCAGTTACCCCAGAAACAGGGTGGTCAGTTATCCTGGAAACAGGGCGGTCAGTTATCCTAGAAACAGGGCGGTCAGTTACCCCGGAAACAGGGAGATCAGTTACCCCGGAAACAGGGCGGTCAGTTACCCTGGAAACAGGGCAGTCAGTTACCCTGGAAACAGGGCAGTCTGTTAAACTGGAAACAGGGCAGTCAGTTATCCCGGAAACAGGGCAGTCAGTTATCCTGGAAACAGTGCGGTCAGTTACCCCGGAAATAGGGAGGTCAGTTATCCTGGTAACAGGGCGGTCAGTTACCCCGGAAACAGGGAGATCAGTTACCCCGGATACAGGGCAGTCAGTCACCCTGGAAACAGGGCAGTCAGTTACCCTGGAAACAGGGCAGTCAGTTACCCCAGAAACAGGGCGGTCAGTCACCCTGGAAACAGATTAGTCAGTTACCCCGGAAACAGGGTGGTCAGTTATCCTGGAAACAGGGCGGTCAGTTATCCTAGAAACAGGGCGGTCAGTTACCCCGGAAACAGGGACATCAGTTAGCCCGGAAACAGGGCGGTCAGTTACCCTGGAAACAGGGCAGTCAGTTACCCTGGAAACAGGGCAGTCTGTTAAACTGGAAACAGGGCAGTCAGTTATCCTGGAAACAGGGCAGTCAGTTATCCTGGAAACAGTGCGGTCAGTTACCCCGGAAATAGGGAGGTCAGTTATCCTGGTAACAGGGCGGTCAGTTACCCCGGAAACAGGGAGATCAGTTACCCCGGATACAGGGCAGTCAGTCACCCTGGAAACAGGGCAGTCAGTTATCCTGGAAGCAGGGTGGTCAGTGACCCTGTAAACAGGGTGGTCAGTAACCCCGGAAACAGGGTGATCAGTTATCCTGGAAACAGGGCGCTCAGTTAGCCCGGAAACAGGGTGTACAGTTAGCCTGGAAACTGGGCAGTCAGTTTCCCTGGAAACAGGGCATTCAGTTACCCCGGAAAAAAGGCAGTCAGTTACCCTGGAAACTGGGCAGTCAGTTACCCTGGAAACAGGGCAGTCAGTTATCCCGGAAACAGGGTGATCAGTTACCCTGGAAACAGGGCAGTCAGTTATCCCGGAAACAGGGCAGTCAGTTACCCCGGAAGCAGTGCGGTCATTTATCCCGGAAAATGGGTGATCAGTTACCCTGGAAACTGGGCAGTCAGTTACCCTGGAAACTGGGCAGTCAGTTACCCTGGAAACAGGGCAGTCAGTTATCCCGGAAACAGGGTGATCAGTTACCCTGGAAACAGGGCAGTCAGTTATCCCGGAAACAGGGCAGTCAGTTACCCCGGAAGCAGTGCGGTCATTTATCCCGGAAAATGGGTGATCAGTTACCCTGGAAACTGGGCAGTCAGTTACCCTGGAAACAGGGCAGTCAGTTTCCCTGGAAACAGGGCAGTCAGTTACCCCGGAAACAGGGCGGTCAGTTATCCAGGAAACAGGGCAGTCAGTTATCCTGGAAAAGGGCTGTCAGTTATCCTGGAAACAGGGCGGTCAGTTACCCCGGAAATAGGGCGGTCAGTTATCCTGGAAACACGGCGGTCAGTTACCCAAGAGCAGGGAGATCAGTTACCCCGGAAACAGGGCAGTCAGTTACCCTGGAATCAGGGCGGTCAGTTAAACAGGAAACAGGGCAGTCAGTTAACCCAGAAACAGGGCGGTCAGTCACCCTGGAAACAGATTAGTCAGTTACCCCGGAAACAGGGTGGTCAGTTATCCTGGAAACAGGGCGGTCAGTTATCCTAGAAACAGGGCGGTCAGTTACCCCGGAAGCAGGGAGATCAGTTACCCCGGAAACAGGGCGGTCAGTTACCCTGGAAACAGGGCAGTCAGTTACCCTGGAAACAGGGCAGTCTGTTAAACTGGAAACAGGGCAGTCAGTTATCCTGGAAACAGGGCAGTCAGTTATCCTGGAAACAGTGCGGTCAGTTACCCCGGAAATAGGGAGGTCAGTTATCCTGGTAACAGGGCGGTCAGTTACCCCGGAAACAGGGAGATCAGTTACCCCGGATACAGGGCAGTCAGTCACCCTGGAAACAGGGCAGTCAGTTATCCTGGAAACAGGGTGGTCAGTGACCCTGTAAACAGGGTGGTCAGTAACCCCGGAAACAGGGTGATCAGTTATCCTGGAAACAGGGCAGTCAGTTAGCCTGGAAACAGGGCAGTCAGTTACCCCGGAAACAGGGTGATCAGTTACCCTGGAAACAGGGCAGTCAGTTACCCCGGAAACAGGGCAGTCAGTTACCCTGGAAACAGGGCAGTCAGTTATCCCGGAAACAGGGCAGTCAGTTATCCCGGAAACAGGGTGATCAGTTACCCTGGAAACTGGGCAGTCAGTTTCCCTGGAAACAGGGCAGTCAGTTACCCCGGAAAAAAGGCAGTCAGTTACCCTGGAAACTGGGCAGTCAGTTACCCTGGAAACAGGGCAGTCAGTTATCCCGGAAACAGGGTGATCAGTTACCCTGGAAACAGGGCAGTCAGTTATCCTGGAAACAGGGCAGTCAGTTATCCCGGAAACAGGGCGGTCAGTTACCCCGGAAATAGGGAGGTCAGTTATCCTGTAAACAGGGCGGTCGGTTACACCGGAAACAGGGAGATCAGTTACCCCGGAAACAGGGCAGTCAGTTACCCTGGAAACAGGGCAGTCAGTTATCCTGGAAACAGGGCAATCAGTTATACCGGAAACAGGGTGATCAGTTAATTTGGAAACAGGGCAGTCAGTTAGCCTGGAAAGAGGGCAGTCAGTTACCCCGGAAACAGGGCAGTCAGTTACCCTGGAAACAGGGCAGTCAGTTATCCTGGAAACAGGGTGATCAGTTACCCTGGAAACTGGGCAGTCAGTTAGCCTGGAAACAGGGCGATCAGTTACCCTGGAAACAGGCAGTCAGTTACCCTGGAAACAGGGCAGTCAGTTTCCCTGGAAACAGGGCAGTCAGTTACCCCGGAAAGAGGGCGATCAGTTACCCTGGAAACAGGGCAGTCAGTTATCCCGGAAACAGGGCAGTCAGTTATCCCTGAAATTGGGTGATCAGTTACCCTGGAAACAGGGCAGTCAGTTACCCCGGAAACAGGGCAGTCAGTTACCCTGGAAACAGGGCAGTCAGTTATCCCGGAAACAGGGCAGTCAGTTATCCCGGAAACAGGGTGATTCTTTGCCCTGGAAACTGGGCAGTCAGTTACCCCGGAAACAGGGCAGTCAGTTATCCTTGAAACAGGGCAGTCAGTTACCCTGGAAACAGGGCAGTCATTTACCCCTGGAAGCAGATTACTCAGTTACCCCGGAAAAAGGGTGATCAGTTACCCTGGAAACAGGGCAGTCAGTTATCCTGGAAACAGGGCGGTCAGTTACCCCGAAAACAGGGCGGTCAGTTCCCCTGGAAACTGGGCAGTCAGATACCCTGGAAACAGGGCAGTCAGTTACCCCGGAAAAAAGGCAGTCAGTTACCCTGGAAACTGGGCAGTCAGTTACCCTGGAAACAGGGCAGTCAGTTATCCCGGAAACAGGGTGATCAGTTACCCTGGAAACAGGGCAGTCAGTTATCCTGGAAACAGGGCAGTCAGTTATCCCGGAAACAGGGCGGTCAGTTACCCCGGAAATAGGGAGGTCAGTTATCCTGTAAACAGGGCGGTCGGTTACACCGGAAACAGGGAGATCAGTTACCCCGGAAACAGGGCAGTCAGTTACCCTGGAAACAGGGCAGTCAGTTATCCTGGAAACAGGGCAATCAGTTATACCGGAAACAGGGTGATCAGTTAATTTGGAAACAGGGCAGTCAGTTAGCCTGGAAAGAGGGCAGTCAGTTACCCCGGAAACAGGGCAGTCAGTTACCCTGGAAACAGGGCAGTCAGTTATCCTGGAAACAGGGTGATCAGTTACCCTGGAAACTGGGCAGTCAGTTAGCCTGGAAACAGGGCGATCAGTTACCCTGGAAACAGGCAGTCAGTTACCCTGGAAACAGGGCAGTCAGTTTCCCTGGAAACAGGGCAGTCAGTTACCCCGGAAAGAGGGCGATCAGTTACCCTGGAAACAGGGCAGTCAGTTATCCCGGAAACAGGGCAGTCAGTTATCCCTGAAATTGGGTGATCAGTTACCCTGGAAACAGGGCAGTCAGTTACCCCGGAAACAGGGCAGTCAGTTACCCTGGAAACAGGGCAGTCAGTTATCCCGGAAACAGGGCAGTCAGTTATCCCGGAAACAGGGTGATTCTTTGCCCTGGAAACTGGGCAGTCAGTTACCCCGGAAACAGGGCAGTCAGTTATCCTTGAAACAGGGCAGTCAGTTACCCTGGAAACAGGGCAGTCATTTACCCCTGGAAGCAGATTACTCAGTTACCCCGGAAAAAGGGTGATCAGTTACCCTGGAAACAGGGCAGTCAGTTATCCTGGAAACAGGGCGGTCAGTTACCCCGAAAACAGGGCGGTCAGTTCCCCTGGAAACTGGGCAGTCAGATACCCTGGAAACAGGGCAGTCAGTTATCCCGGAAACAGGGTGATCAGTTACCCTGGAAACAGGGCAGTCAGTTATCCCGGAAACAGGGCAGTCAGTTACCCCCAAGCAGGGCAGTCATTTATCCCGGAAAATGGGTGAACAGTTACCCTGGAAACTGGGCAGTCAGTTACCCTGGAAACAGGGCAGTCAGTTACCCCGGAAACAGTGTGATCAGTTACCCCGGAAACAGGGCAGTCAGTTCCCCTGGAAACAGGGCGAACAGTTATCCTGGAATCAGGGCAGTCAGTTAACCTAGAAACAGGGCAGTCAGTTATCCTTGAAACAGGGCAGTCAGTTATCCTGGAAACAGGGCGGTCAGTTACCCCGGAAATAGGGACATCAGTTATCCTGGAAAAAGGGCGGTCGGTTACACCGGAAACAGGGAGATCAGTTCCCCCGGAAACAGGGCAGTCAGTTACCCTGGAAACAGGGCAGTCAGTTAACCTGGAAACAGGGCAATCAGTTATACCGGAAACAGGGTGATCAGTTAATTTGGAAACAGGGCAGTCAGTTAGCCTGGAAAGAGGGCAGTCAGTTACCCCGGAAACAGGGCAGTCAGTTACCCTGGAAACAGGGCAGTCAGTTATCCTGGAAACAGGGCAATCAGTTCTTCCGGAAACAGGGTGATCAGTTCATTTGGAAACAGGGCAGTCAGTTAGCCTGGAAAGAGGGCAGTCAGTTACCCCGGAAACAGGGCAGTCGGTTACCCTGGAAACAGGGCAGTCAGTTACCCCGGAAACAGGGCAGTCAGTTACCCTGGAAACAGGGCAGTCAGTTATCCCGGAAACAGGGCAGTCAGTTATCCCGGAAACAGGGTGATCAGTTACCCTGGAAACTGGGCTGTCAGGTACCCTGGAAACAGGGCAGTCAAATTCCCCGGAAACAGGGCAGTCAGTTACCCTGGAAACTGGGCAGTCAGTCATCCCGGAAACAGGGCAGTCTGTTATCCCGGAAACAGGGTGATCAGTTACCCTGGAAACTGGGCAATCAGTTTCCCTGGAAACAGGGCAGTCAGTGACCCCGGAAAAATGGCAGTCAGTTACCCTGGAAACTGGGCAGTCAGTTACCCTGGAAACAGGGCAGTCAGTTATCCCGGAAACAGGGTGATCAGTTACCCTGGAAACAGGGCAGTCAGTTATCCCGGAAACAGGGCAGTCAGTTACCCCGGAAGCAGGGCAGTCATTTATCCTGGAAAATGGGTGATCAGTTACCCTGGAAACTGGGCAGTCAGTTACCCTGGAAACAGGGCAGTCAGTTTCCCTGGAAACAGGGCAGTCAGTTACCCCGGAAACAGTGTGATCAGTTACCCCGGAAACAGGGCAATCATTTCCCCTGGAAACAGGGCAGTCAGTTATCCTGGAATCAGGGCAGTCAGTTAACCGAGAAACAGGGCAGTCAGTTATCCTGGAAACAGGGCAGTCAGTTATCCTGGAAACAGGGCGGTCAGTTACCCCGGAAATAGGGAGGTCAGTTATCCTGGAAACAAGGCGGTCGGTTACACCGGAAACAGGGAGATCAGTTACCCCGGAAACAGGGCAGTCAGTTACCCTTTAAACAGGGCAGTCAGTTATCCTGGAAACAGGGCAATCAGTTACACCGGAAACAGGGTGATCAGTTAATTTGGAAACAGGGCAGTCAGTTAGCCTGGAAAGAGGGCAGTCAGTTACCCCGGAAACAGGGCAGTCAGTTACCCTGGAAACAGGGCAGTCAGTTATCCTGGAAACAGGGCAATCAGTTATACCGGAAACAGGGTGATCAGTTACCCTGGAAACAGGGCAGTCAGTTACCCCGGAAACAGGGCAGTCAGTTACCCTGGAAACAGGGCAGTCAGTTATCCCGGAAACAGGGCAGTCAGTTATCCCGGAAACAGGGTGATCAGTTACCCTGGAAACTGGGCTGTCAGTTACCCTGGAAACAGGGCAGTCAGTTTCCCCGGAAACAGGGCAGTCAGTTACCCTGGAAACAGGGCAGTCAGTTACCCTGGAAACAGGGCAGTCAGTTATCCCGGAAACTGGGTGATCAGTTACCCTGGAAACAAGGCAGTCTGTTATCCCGGAAACAGGGCAGTCAGTTATCCCGGAAAAAGGGTGATCAGTTACCCTGGAAACTGGGCAGTCAGTTACCCTGGAAACAGGGCAGTCAGTTACCCCGGAAAATGGGCAGTCAGTTACCCTGGAAACAGGGCAGTCAGTCACCCTGGAAACAGGTTAGTCAGATACCCTGGAAACAGGGTGATCAGTTACCCCGGAAACAGGGCAGTCAGTTCCCCTGGAAACAGGGCCGTCAGTTATCCTGGAAACAGGGCAGTCAGTTATCCCGGAAACAGGGCAGACAGTTATCCCGGAAACAGGGTGATCAGTTCCCCTGGAAACTGGGCAGTCAGTTAGCCTGGAAACAGGGCGATCAGTTACCCTGGAAACAGGCAGTCAGTTACCCTGGAAACAGGGCAGTCAGTTATCCTGGAAACAGGGCAGACAGTTATCCTGGAAATAGGGCGGTCATTTACCCCGGAAATAGTGCTGTACGTTGTCCTGGAAACATGGCGGTCAGTTACCCCGGAAACAGGGAGATCAGTTACCCCAGAAACAGGGCAGTCAGTTTCCCTGGAAACAGGGCAGTCAGTTACCCCGGAAACAGGGTGATCAGTTATCCTGGAAACAGGGCAGTCAGTTAACCCGGAAACAGGGCAGTCAGTTATCCTGGAAACAGGGCAGTCAGTTACCCTGGAAACAGGGCAGTCAGTTATCCCGGAAACAGGGTGATCAGTTACCCTGGAAACTGGGCAGTCAGTTACCCCGGAAACAGGGCAGTCAGTTATCCTGGAAACAGGGCAGTCAGTTACCCTGGAAACAGGGCAGTCATTTACCCCTGGAAGCAGATTACTCAGTTACCCCGGAAGCTGTGTGATCAGTTACCCTGGAAACAGGGCAGTCAGTTATCCTGGAAACAGGGTGGTCAGTTACCCCGAAAACAGGGCGGTCAGTTCCCCTGGAAACTGGGCAGTCAGATACCCTGGAAACAGGGCAGTCAGTTATCCCGGAAACAGGGTGATCAGTTACCCTGGAAACAGGGCAGTCAGTTATCCCGGAAACAGGGTGATCAGTTACCCTGGAAACAGGGCAGTCAGTTATCCCGGAAACAGGGCAGTCAGTTTCCCTGGAAACAGGGCAGTCAGTTATCCAGGAAACAGGGCAGTCAGTTATCCTGGAAACAGGGCTGTCAGTTATCCTGGAAACAGGGCGGTCAGTTACCCCGGAAACAGGGCGGTCAGTTATCCAGGAAACAGGGCAGTCAGTTATCCTGGAAACAGGGCTGTCAGTTATCCTGGAAACAGGGCGGTCAGTTACCCCGGAAATAGGGCGGTCAGTTATCCTGGAAACACGGCGGTCAGTTACCCAAGAGCAGGGAGATCAGTTACCCCGGAAACAGGGCAGTCAGTTACCCTGGAATCAGGGCGGTCAGTTAAACAGGAAACAGGGCAGTCAGTTAACCCAGAAACAGGGCGGTCAGTCACCCTGGAAACAGATTAGTCAGTTACCCCGGAAACAGGGTGGTCAGTTATCCTGGAAACAGGGCGGTCAGTTATCCTAGAAACAGGGCGGTCAGTTACCCCGGAAACAGGGAGATCAGTTACCCCGGAAACAGGGCGGTCAGTTACCCTGGAAACAGGGCAGTCAGTTACCCTGGAAACAGGGCAGTCTGTTAAACTGGAAACAGGGCAGTCAGTTATCCTGGAAACAGGGCAGTCAGTTATCCTGGAAACAGTGCGGTCAGTTACCCCGGAAATAGGGAGGTCAGTTATCCTGGTAACAGGGCGGTCAGTTACCCCGGAAACAGGGAGATCAGTTACCCCGGATACAGGGCAGTCAGTCACCCTGGAAACAGGGCAGTCAGTTATCCTGGAAACAGGGTGGTCAGTGACCCTGTAAACAGGGTGGTCAGTAACCCCGGAAACAGGGTGATCAGTTATCCTGGAAACAGGGCAGTCAGTTAGCCTGGAAACAGGGCAGTCAGTTACCCCGGAAACAGGGTGATCAGTTACCCTGGAAACAGGGCAGTCAGTTACCCCGGAAACAGGGCAGTCAGTTACCCTGGAAACAGGGCAGTCAGTTATCCCGGAAACAGGGCAGTCAGTTATCCCGGAAACAGGGTGATCAGTTACCCTGGAAACTGTGCAGTCAGTTTCCCTGGAAACAGGGCAGTCAGTTACCCCGGAAAAAAGGCAGTCAGTTACCCTGGAAACTGGGCAGTCAGTTACCCTGGAAACAGGGCAGTCAGTTATCCCGGAAACAGGGTGATCAGTTACCCTGGAAACAGGGCAGTCAGTTATCCTGGAAACAGGGCAGTCAGTTATCCCGGAAACAGGGCGGTCAGTTACCCCGGAAATAGGGAGGTCAGTTATCCTGTAAACAGGGCGGTCGGTTACACCGGAAACAGGGAGATCAGTTACCCCGGAAACAGGGCAGTCAGTTGCCCTGGAAACAGGGCAGTCAGTTATCCTGGAAACAGGGCAATCAGTTATACCGGAAACAGGGTGATCAGTTAATTTGGAAACAGGGCAGTCAGTTAGCCTGGAAAGAGGGCAGTCAGTTACCCCGGAAACAGGGCAGTCAGTTACCCTGGAAACAGGGCAGTCAGTTATCCTGGAAACAGGGTGATCAGTTACCCTGGAAACTGGGCAGTCAGTTAGCCTGGAAACAGGGCGATCAGTTACCCTGGAAACAGGCAGTCAGTTACCCTGGAAACAGGGCAGTCAGTTTCCCTGGAAACAGGGCAGTCAGTTACCCCGGAAAGAGGGCGATCAGTTACCCTGGAAACAGGGCAGTCAGTTATCCCGGAAACAGGGCAGTCAGTTATCCCTGAAATTGGGTGATCAGTTACCCTGGAAACAGGGCAGTCAGTTACCCCCAAGCAGGGCAGTCATTTATCCCGGAAAATGGGTGAACAGTTACCCTGGAAACAGGGCAGTCAGTTATCCTGGAAACAGGGTGATCAGTTACCCTGGAAACTGGGCAGTCAGTTAGCCTGGAAACAGGGCGATCAGTTACCCTGGAAACAGGCAGTCAGTTACCCTGGAAACAGGGCAGTCAGTTTCCCTGGAAACAGGGCAGTCAGTTACCCCGGAAAGAGGGCGATCAGTTACCCTGGAAACAGGGCAGTCAGTTATCCCGGAAACAGGGCAGTCAGTTATCCCTGAAATTGGGTGATCAGTTACCCTGGAAACAGGGCAGTCAGTTACCCCGGAAACAGGGCAGTCAGTTCCCCTGGAAACAGGGCCGTCAGTTATCCTGGAAACAGGGCAGTCAGTTATCCCGGAAACAGGGCAGACAGTTATCCCGGAAACAGGGTGATCAGTTCCCCTGGAAACTGGGCAGTCAGTTAGCCTGGAAACAGGGCGATCAGTTACCCTGGAAACAGGCAGTCAGTTACCCTGGAAACAGGGCAGTCAGTTATCCTGGAAACAGGGCAGACAGTTATCCTGGAAATAGGGCGGTCATTTACCCCGGAAATAGTGCTGTACGTTGTCCTGGAAACATGGCGGTCAGTTACCCCGGAAACAGGGAGATCAGTTACCCCAGAAACAGGGCAGTCAGTTTCCCTGGAAACAGGGTGATCAGTTACCCCAGAAACAGGGCAGTCAGTTACCCCGGAAACAGGGTGATCAGTTATCCTGGAAACAGGGCGGTCAGTTAACCCGGAAACAGGGCAGTCAGTTATCCTGGAAACAGGGCAGTCAGTTACCCTGGAAACAGGGCAGTCAGTTATCCCGGAAACAGGGTGATCAGTTACCCTGGAAACTGGGCAGTCAGTTACCCCGGAAACAGGGCAGTCAGTTATCCTGGAAACAGGGCAGTCAGTTACCCTGGAAACAGGGCAGTCATTTACCCCTGGAAGCAGATTACTCAGTTACCCCGGAAACTGTGTGATCAGTTACCCTGGAAACAGGGCAGTCAGTTATCCTGGAAACAGGGTGGTCAGTTACCCCGAAAACAGGGCGGTCAGTTCCCCTGGAAACTGGGCAGTCAGATACCCTGGAAACAGGGCAGTCAGTTATCCCGGAAACAGGGTGATCAGTTACCCTGGAAACAGGGCAGTCAGTTATCCCGGAAACAGGGTGATCAGTTACCCTGGAAACAGGGCAGTCAGTTATCCCGGAAACAGGGCAGTCAGTTTCCCTGGAAACAGGGCAGTCAGTTATCCAGGAAACAGGGCAGTCAGTTATCCTGGAAACAGGGCTGTCAGTTATCCTGGAAACAGGGCGGTCAGTTACCCCGGAAACAGGGCGGTCAGTTATCCAGGAAACAGGGCAGTCAGTTATCCTGGAAACAGGGCTGTCAGTTATCCTGGAAACAGGGCGGTCAGTTACCCCGGAAATAGGGCGGTCAGTTATCCTGGAAACACGGCGGTCAGTTACCCAAGAGCAGGGAGATCAGTTACCCCGGAAACAGGGCAGTCAGTTACCCTGGAATCAGGGCGGTCAGTTAAACAGGAAACAGGGCAGTCAGTTAACCCAGAAACAGGGCGGTCAGTCACCCTGGAAACAGATTAGTCAGTTACCCCGGAAACAGGGTGGTCAGTTATCCTGGAAACAGGGCGGTCAGTTATCCTAGAAACAGGGCGGTCAGTTACCCCGGAAACAGGGAGATCAGTTACCCCGGAAACAGGGCG
Source organism: Heterodontus francisci (assembly GCF_036365525.1). Taxonomy (NCBI): domain Eukaryota; kingdom Metazoa; phylum Chordata; class Chondrichthyes; order Heterodontiformes; family Heterodontidae; genus Heterodontus; species Heterodontus francisci. The sequence continues at coordinate 718,709 of NW_027142285.1, forward strand.
GTCAGTTACCCTGGAAACAGGGCAGTCAGTTACCCTGGAAACAGGGCAGTCTGTTAAACTGGAAACAGGGCAGTCAGTTATCCTGGAAACAGGGCAGTCAGTTATCCTGGAAACAGTGCGGTCAGTTACCCCGGAAATAGGGAGGTCAGTTATCCTGGTAACAGGGCGGTCAGTTACCCCGGAAACAGGGAGATCAGTTACCCCGGATACAGGGCAGTCAGTCACCCTGGAAACAGGGCAGTCAGTTATCCTGGAAACAGGGTGGTCAGTGACCCTGTAAACAGGGTGGTCAGTAACCCCGGAAACAGGGTGATCAGTTATCCTGGAAACAGGGCAGTCAGTTAGCCTGGAAACAGGGCAGTCAGTTACCCCGGAAACAGGGTGATCAGTTACCCTGGAAACAGGGCAGTCAGTTACCCCGGAAACAGGGCAGTCAGTTACCCTGGAAACAGGGCAGTCAGTTATCCCGGAAACAGGGCAGTCAGTTATCCCGGAAACAGGGTGATCAGTTACCCTGGAAACTGGGCAGTCAGTTTCCCTGGAAACAGGGCAGTCAGTTACCCCGGAAAAAAGGCAGTCAGTTACCCTGGAAACTGGGCAGTCAGTTACCCTGGAAACAGGGCAGTCAGTTATCCCGGAAACAGGGTGATCAGTTACCCTGGAAACAGGGCAGTCAGTTATCCTGGAAACAGGGCAGTCAGTTATCCCGGAAACAGGGCGGTCAGTTACCCCGGAAATAGGGAGGTCAGTTATCCTGTAAACAGGGCGGTCGGTTACACCGGAAACAGGGAGATCAGTTACCCCGGAAACAGGGCAGTCAGTTGCCCTGGAAACAGGGCAGTCAGTTATCCTGGAAACAGGGCAATCAGTTATACCGGAAACAGGGTGATCAGTTAATTTGGAAACAGGGCAGTCAGTTAGCCTGGAAAGAGGGCAGTCAGTTACCCCGGAAACAGGGCAGTCAGTTACCCTGGAAACAGGGCAGTCAGTTATCCTGGAAACAGGGTGATCAGTTACCCTGGAAACTGGGCAGTCAGTTAGCCTGGAAACAGGGCGATCAGTTACCCTGGAAACAGGCAGTCAGTTACCCTGGAAACAGGGCAGTCAGTTTCCCTGGAAACAGGGCAGTCAGTTACCCCGGAAAAAGGGCGATCAGTTACCCTGGAAACAGGGCAGTCAGTTATCCCGGAAACAGGGCAGTCAGTTATCCCTGAAATTGGGTGATCAGTTACCCTGGAAACAGGGCAGTCAGTTACCCCGGAAACAGGGCAGTCAGTTACCCTGGAAACAGGGCAGTCAGTTATCCCGGAAACAGGGCAGTCAGTTATCCCGGAAACAGGGTGATTCTTTGCCCTGGAAACTGGGCAGTCAGTTACCCCGGAAACAGGGCAGTCAGTTATCCTTGAAACAGGGCAGTCAGTTACCCTGGTAACAGGGCAGTCATTTACCCCTGGAAGCAGATTACTCAGTTACCCCGGAAAAAGGGTGATCAGTTACCCTGGAAACAGGGCAGTCAGTTATCCTGGAAACAGGGCGGTCAGTTACCCCGAAAACAGGGCGGTCAGTTCCCCTGGAAACTGGGCAGTCAGATACCCTGGAAACAGGGCAGTCAGTTATCCCGGAAACAGGGTGATCAGTTACCCTGGAATCAGGGCTGTCAGTTATCCCGGAAACAGGGTGATCAGTTACCCTGGAAACAGGGCAGTCAGTTATCCCGGAAACAGGGCAGTCAGTTACCCCCAAGCAGGGCAGTCATTTATCCCGGAAAATGGGTGAACAGTTACCCTGGAAACTGGGCAGTCAGTTACCCTGGAAACAGGGCAGTCAGTTACCCCGGAAACAGTGTGATCAGTTACCCCGGAAACAGGGCAGTCAGTTCCCCTGGAAACAGGGCGAACAGTTATCCTGGAATCAGGGCAGTCAGTTAACCTAGAAACAGGGCAGTCAGTTATCCTTGAAACAGGGCAGTCAGTTATCCTGGAAACAGGGCGGTCAGTTACCCCGGAAATAGGGACATCAGTTATCCTGGAAAAAGGGCGGTCGGTTACACCGGAAACAGGGAGATCAGTTCCCCCGGAAACAGGGCAGTCAGTTACCCTGGAAACAGGGCAGTCAGTTAACCTGGAAACAGGGCAATCAGTTATACCGGAAACAGGGTGATCAGTTAATTTGGAAACAGGGCAGTCAGTTAGCCTGGAAAGAGGGCAGTCAGTTACCCCGGAAACAGGGCAGTCAGTTACCCTGGAAACAGGGCAGTCAGTTATCCTGGAAACAGGGCAATCAGTTCTTCCGGAAACAGGGTGATCAGTTCATTTGGAAACAGGGCAGTCAGTTAGCCTGGAAAGAGGGCAGTCAGTTACCCCGGAAACAGGGCAGTCGGTTACCCTGGAAACAGGGCAGTCAGTTACCCCGGAAACAGGGCAGTCAGTTACCCTGGAAACAGGGCAGTCAGTTATCCCGGAAACAGGGCAGTCAGTTATCCCGGAAACAGGGTGATCAGTTACCCTGGAAACTGGGCTGTCAGGTACCCTGGAAACAGGGCAGTCAAATTCCCCGGAAACAGGGCAGTCAGTTACCCTGGAAACTGGGCAGTCAGTCATCCCGGAAACAGGGCAGTCTGTTATCCCGGAAACAGGGTGATCAGTTACCCTGGAAACTGGGCAATCAGTTTCCCTGGAAACAGGGCAGTCAGTGACCCCGGAAAAAAGGCAGTCAGTTACCCTGGAAACTGGGCAGTCAGTTACCCTGGAAACAGGGCAGTCAGTTATCCCGGAAACAGGGTGATCAGTTACCCTGGAAACAGGGCAGTCAGTTATCCCGGAAACAGGGCAGTCAGTTACCCCGGAAGCAGGGCAGTCATTTATCCTGGAAAATGGGTGATCAGTTACCCTGGAAACTGGGCAGTCAGTTACCCTGGAAACAGGGCAGTCAGTTTCCCTGGAAACAGGGCAGTCAGTTACCCCGGAAACAGTGTGATCAGTTACCCCGGAAACAGGGCAATCATTTCCCCTGGAAACAGGGCAGTCAGTTATCCTGGAATCAGGGCAGTCAGTTAACCGAGAAACAGGGCAGTCAGTTATCCTGGAAACAGGGCAGTCAGTTATCCTGGAAACAGGGCGGTCAGTTACCCCGGAAATAGGGAGGTCAGTTATCCTGGAAACAAGGCGGTCGGTTACACCGGAAACAGGGAGATCAGTTACCCCGGAAACAGGGCAGTCAGTTACCCTGGAAACAGGGCAGTCAGTTATCCTGGAAACAGGGCAATCAGTTACACCGGAAACAGGGTGATCAGTTAATTTGGAAACAGGGCAGTCAGTTAGCCTGGAAAGAGGGCAGTCAGTTACCCCGGAAACAGGGCAGTCAGTTACCCTGGAAACAGGGCAGTCAGTTATCCTGGAAACAGGGCAATCAGTTATACCGGAAACAGGGTGATCAGTTACCCTGGAAACAGGGCAGTCAGTTACCCCGGAAACAGGGCAGTCAGTTACCCTGGAAACAGGGCAGTCAGTTATCCCGGAAACAGGGCAGTCAGTTATCCCGGAAACAGGGTGATCAGTTACCCTGGAAACTGGGCTGTCAGTTACCCTGGAAACAGGGCAGTCAGTTTCCCCGGAAACAGGGCAGTCAGTTACCCTGGAAACAGGGCAGTCAGTTACCCTGGAAACAGGGCAGTCAGTTATCCCGGAAACTGGGTGATCAGTTACCCTGGAAACAAAGCAGTCTGTTATCCCGGAAACAGGGCAGTCAGTTATCCCGGAAAAAGGGTGATCAGTTACCCTGGAAACTGGGCAGTCAGTTACCCTGGAAACAGGGCAGTCAGTTACCCCGGAAAATGGGCAGTCAGTTACCCTGGAAACAGGGCAGTCAGTCACCCTGGAAACAGGTTAGTCAGATACCCTGGAAACAGGGTGATCAGTTACCCCGGAAACAGGGCAGTCAGTTCCCCTGGAAACAGGGCCGTCAGTTATCCTGGAAACAGGGCAGTCAGTTATCCCGGAAACAGGGCAGACAGTTATCCCGGAAACAGGGTGATCAGTTCCCCTGGAAACTGGGCAGTCAGTTAGCCTGGAAACAGGGCGATCAGTTACCCTGGAAACAGGCAGTCAGTTACCCTGGAAACAGGGCAGTCAGTTATCCTGGAAACAGGGCAGACAGTTATCCTGGAAATAGGGCGGTCATTTACCCCGGAAATAGTGCTGTACGTTGTCCTGGAAACATGGCGGTCAGTTACCCCGGAAACAGGGAGATCAGTTACCCCAGAAACAGGGCAGTCAGTTTCCCTGGAAACAGGGCAGTCAGTTACCCCGGAAACAGGGTGATCAGTTATCCTGGAAACAGGGCGGTCAGTTAACCCGGAAACAGGGCAGTCAGTTATCCTGGAAACAGGGCAGTCAGTTACCCTGGAAACAGGGCAGTCAGTTATCCCGGAAACAGGGTGATCAGTTACCCTGGAAACTGGGCAGTCAGTTACCCCGGAAACAGGGCAGTCAGTTATCCTGGAAACAGGGCAGTCAGTTACCCTGGAAACAGGGCAGTCATTTACCCCTGGAAGCAGATTACTCAGTTACCCCGGAAACTGTGTGATCAGTTACCCTGGAAACAGGGCAGTCAGTTATCCTGGAAACAGGGTGGTCAGTTACCCCGAAAACAGGGCGGTCAGTTCCCCTGGAAACTGGGCAGTCAGATACCCTGGAAACAGGGCAGTCAGTTATCCCGGAAACAGGGTGATCAGTTACCCTGGAAACAGGGCAGTCAGTTATCCCGGAAACAGGGTGATCAGTTACCCTGGAAACAGGGCAGTCTGTTATCCCGGAAACAGGGCAGTCAGTTACCCCGGAAGCAGGGCAGTCATTTATCCCGGAAAATGGGTGATCAGTTACCCTGGAAACTGGGCAGTCAGTTACCCTGGAAACAGGGCAGTCAGTCACCCTGGAAACAGGTTAGTCAGTTACCCCGGAAACAGTGTGATCAGTTACCCCGGAAACAGGGCAGTCAGTTCCCCTGGAAACAGGGCAAACAGTTATCCTGGAATCAGGGCAGTCAGTTAACCGAGAAACAGGGCAGTCAGTTATCCTGGAAACAGGGCAGTCAGTTATCCTGGAAACAGGGCGGTCAGTTACCCCGGAAATAGGGAGGTCAGTTATCCTGGAAACAGGGCGGTCGGTTACACCGGAAACAGGGAGATCAGTTACCCCGGAAACAGGGCAGTCAGTTTCCCTGGAAACAGGGCAGTCAGTTATCCTGGAAACAGGGCAATCAGTTCTACCGGAAACAGGGTGATCAGTTCATTTGGAAACAGGGCAGTCAGTTAGCCTGGAAAGAGGGCAGTCAGTTACCCCGGAAACAGGGCAGTCAGTTACCCCGGAAACAGGGCAATCAGTTACCCTGGAAACAGGGCAGTCAGTTATCCCGGAAACAGGGCAGTCAGTTATCCCGGCAACAGTGTGATCAGTTACCCTGGAAACTGGGCTGTCAGTTACCCTGGAAACAGGGCAGTCAGTTTCCCCGGAAACAGGGCAGTCAGTTACCCTGGAAACTGGGCAGTCAGTTACCCTGGAAACAGGGCAGTCAGTTATCCCGGAAACTGGGTGATCAGTTACCCTGGAAACAAGGCAGTCTGTTATCCCGGAAAAATGGTGATCAGTTACCCTGGAAACTGGGCAGTCAGTTACCCTGGAAACAGGGCAGTCAGTTACCCCGGAAAATGGGCAGTCAGTTACCCTGGAAACAGGGCCGTCAGTCACCCTGGAAACAGGGCAGTCAGTTATCCCGGAAACAGGGCAGACAGCTATCCCGGAAACAGGGTGATCAGTTACCCTGGAAACTGGGCAGTCAGTTAGCCTGGAAACAGGGCGATCAGTTACCCTGGAAACAGGCAGTCAGTTACCCTGGAAACAGGGCAGTCAGTTATCCTGGAATCAGGGCAGACAGTTATCCTGCAAATAGGGCGGTCAGTTACCCTGGAAATAGTCCTGTACGTTGTCCTGGAAACATGGCGGTCAGTTACCCCGGAAACAGGGAGATCAGTTACCCCGGAAACAGGGCAGTCAGTTACCCTGGAAACAGGGCAGTCAGTTTCCCTGGAAACAGGGCAGTCAGTTACCCCGGAAACAGGGTGATCAGTTATCCTGGAAACAGGGCGGTCAGTTAACCCGGAAACAGGGCAGTCTGTTTCCCCAGAAACAGGGCGGTCAGTAACCCTGCAAACAGATTAGTCAGTTACCCCGGAAACAGGGTCGTCAGTTATCCTGGAAACAGGGCAGTCAGTTCCCTTGGAAACAGGGCAGTCAGTTACCCCGGAAAGAGGTCAGTCAGTTACCCTGGAAAAAGGGCAGTCAGTTATCCCGGAAACAGGGCAGTCAGTTATCCCTGAAACAGGGTGATCAGTTACCCTGGAAACAGGGCAGCCAGTTACCCCGGAAACAGGGCAGTCAGTTACCCTGGAAACAGGGCAGTCAGTTATCCTGGAAACAGGGCAGTCAGTTATCCCGGAAACAGGGTGATCAGTTACCCTGGAAACTGGGCAGTCAGTTATCCTGGAAACAGGGCAGTCAGTTACCCTGGAAACAGGGCAGTCATTTTCCCCTGGAAGCAGATTACTCAGTTACCCCGGAAACAGCGTGATCAGTTACCCTGGAAACAGGGCAGTCAGTTATCCTGGAAACAGGGCGGTCAGTTACCCCGAAAACAGGGCGGTCAGTTCCCCTGGAAACTGGGCAGTCAGTTACCCTGGAAACAGGGCAGTCAGTTATCCCGGAAACAGGGTGATCAGTTACCCTGGAAACAGGGCAGTCAGTTATCCCGGAAACAGGGCAGTCAGTTACCCCGGAAGCAGAGCAGTCAGTTATCCCGGAAAATGGGTGATCAGTTACCCTGGAAACTGGGCAGTCAGTTGCCCTGGAAACAGGGCAGTCATTTACACTGGAAACTGGGCAGTCAATTACCCTGGAAACAGGGCAGTCAGTCACCCTGGAAACAGGTTAGTCAGTTACCCCGGATACAGTGTGATCAGTTACCCCAGAAACAGGGCAGTCAGTTCCCCTGGAAACAGGGCAGACAGTTATCCTGGAATCAGGGCAGTCAGTTAACCTAGAAACAGGGCAGTCAGTTATCCTGGAAACAGGGCAGTCAGTTATCCTGGAAAAAGGGCGGTCAGTTACCCCGGAAATAGGGAGGTCAGTTATCCTGGAAACAGGGCGGTCAGTTACCCCGGAAAGAGGGTGATCAGTTACCCTGGAAACTGGGCAGTCAGTTACCCCGGAAACAGGGCAGTCTGTTATCCTGGAAACAGGGCAGTCAGTTACCCTGGAAACAGGGCAGTCATTTACACCTGGAAACAGATTACTCAGTTACCCCGGAAACAGGGTGATCAGTTACCCTGGAAACAGGGCAGTCAGTTGTCCTGGAAACAGGGCGGTCAGTTACCCCGAAAACAGGGCGGTCTGTTCCCCTGGAAACAGGGCAGTCAGTTACCCTGGAAATAGGGCGGTCAGTTACCCCGGAAATAGTGCTGTACGTTGTCCTGGAAACATGGCGGTCAGTTACCCCGGAAACAGGGAGATCAGTTACCCCGGAAACAGGGCAGTCAGTTACCCTGGAAACAGGGCAGTCAGTTTCCCTGGAAACAGGGCAGTCAGTTACCCCGGAAACAGGGTGATCAGTTATCCTGGAAACAGGGCGGTCAGTTAACCCAGAAACAGGGCAGTCAGTTACCCCGGAAACAGGGTCGTCAGTTATCCTGGAAACAGGGCAGTCAGTTATCCTGGAAACAGGGCAGTCAGTTATCCCGGAAACAGGGTGATCAGTTACCCTGGAAACTGGGCAGTCAGTTATCCTGGAAACAGGGCAGTCAGTTACCCTGGAAACAGGGCAGTCATTTTCCCCTGGAAGCAGATTACTCAGTTCCCCCAGAAACAGCGTGATCAGTTACCCTGGAAACAGGGCAGTCAGTTATCCTGGAAACAGGGCGGTCAGTTACCCCGAAAACAGGGCGGTCAGTTCCCCTGGAAACTGGGCAGTCAGTTACCCTGGAAACAGGGCAGTCAGTTATCCCGGAAACAGGGTGATCAGTTACCCTGGAAACAGGGCAGTCAGTTATCCCGGAAACAGGGCAGTCAGTTACCCCGGAAGCAGGGCAGTCAGTTATCCCGGAAAATGGGTGATCAGTTACCCTGGAAACTGGGCAGTCAGTTGCCCTGGAAACAGGGCAGTCATTTACACTGGAAACTGGGCAGTCAATTACCCTGGAAACAGGGCAGTCAGTCACCCTGGAAACAGGTTAGTCAGTTACCCCGGATACAGTGTGATCAGTTACCCCAGAAACAGGGCAGTCAGTTCCCCTGGAAACAGGGCAGACAGTTATCCTGGAATCAGGGCACTCAGTTAACCTAGAAACAGGGCATTCAGTTATCCTGGAAACAGGGCAGTCAGTTATCCTGGAAAAAGGGCGGTCAGTTACCCCGGAAATAGGGAGGTCAGTTATCCTGGAAACAGGGCGGTCAGTTACACCGGAAACAGGGTGATCAGTTACCCTGGAAACTGGGCAGTCAGTTACCCCGGAAACAGGGCAGTCTGTTATCCTGGAAACAGGGCAGTCAGTTACCCTGGAAACAGGGCAGTCATTTACACCTGGAAACAGATTACTCAGTTACCCCGGAAACAGGGTGATCAGTTACCCTGGAAACAGGGCAGTCAGTTATCCTAGAAACAGGGCGGTCAGTTACCCCGAAAACAGGGCGGTCTGTTCCCCTGGAAACAGGGCAGTCAGTTACCCTGGAAATAGGGCGGTCAGTTACACCGGAAATAGTGCTGTACGTTGTCCTGGAAACATGGCGGTCAGTTACCCCGGAAACAGGGAGATCAGTTACCCCGGAAACAGGGCAGTCAGTTACCCTGGAAACAGGGCAGTCAGTTTCCCTGGAAACAGGGCAGTCAGTTACCCCGGAAACAGGGTGATCAGTTATCCTGGAAACAGGGCGGTCAGTTAACCCAGGAACAGGGCAGTCTGTTTCCCCAGAAACAGGGCGGTCAGTAACCCTGCAAACAGATTAGTCAGTTACCCCGGAAACAGGGTCGTCAGTTATCCTGGAAACAGGGCAGTCAGTTCCCCTGGAAACAGGGCAGTCAGTTACCCCGGAAAGAGGGCAGTCAGTTACCCTGGAAAAAGAGCAGTCAGTTATCCCGGAAACAGGGCAGTCAGTTATCCCTGAAACAGGGTGATCAGTTACCCTGGAAACAGGGCAGTCAGTTACCCCGGAAACAGGGCAGTCAGTTACCCTGGAAACAGGGCAGTCAGTTATCCCGGAAACAGGGCAGTCAGTTATCCCGGAAACAGGGTGATCAGTTTGCCTGGAAACTGGGCAGTCAGTTATCCTGGAAACAGGGCAGTCAGTTACCCTGGAAACAGGGCAGTCATTTTCCCCTGGAAGCAGATTACTCAGTTACCCCGGAAACAGCGTGATCAGTTACCCTGGAAACAGGGCAGTCAGTTATCCCGGAAACAGGGTGATCAGTTACCCTGGAAACAGGGCAGTCAGTTATCCCGGAAACAGGGCAGTCAGTTACCCCGGAAGCAGGTCAGTCAGTTATCCCGGAAAATGGGTGATCAGTTACCCTGGAAACTGGGCAGTCAGTTGCCCTGTAAACAGGGCAGTCATTTACACTGGAAACAGGGCAGTCAATTACCCTGGAAACAGGGCAGTCAGTCACACAGTAAACAGATTAGTCAGTTACCCCGGATACAGTGTGATCAGTTACCCCAGAAACAGGGCAGTCAGTTATCCCGGAAACAGGGTGATCAGTTACCCTGGAAACTGGGCAGTCAGTTATCCTGGAAACAGGGCAGTCAGTTCCCCTGGAAACAGGGCAGTCATTTTCCCCTGGAAGCAGATTACTCAGTTACCCCGGAAACAGCGTGATCAGTTACCCTGGAAACAGGGCAGTCAGTTATCCTGGAAACAGGGCGGTCAGTTACCCCGAAAACAGGGCGGTCAGTTCCCCTGGAAACTGGGCAGTCAGTTACCCTGGAAACAGGGCAGTCAGTTATCCCGGAAACAGGGTGATCAGTTACCCTGGAAACAGGGCAGTCAGTTATCCCGGAAACAGGGCAGTCAGTTACCCCGGAAGCAGGTCAGTCAGTTATCCCGGAAAATGGGTGATCAGTTACCCTGGAAACTGGGCAGACAGTTGCCCTGTAAACAGGGCAGTCATTTACACTGGAAACTGGGCAGTCAATTACCCTGGAAACAGGGCAGTCAGTCACCCTGGAAACAGGTTAGTCAGTTACCCCGGATACAGTGTGATCATTTACCCCAGAAACAGGGCAGTCAGTTCCCCTGGAAACAGGGCAGACAGTTATCCTGGAATCAGGGCACTCAGTTAACCTAGAAACAGGGCAGTCAGTTATCCTGGAAACAGGGCAGTCAGTTATCCTGGAAAAATGGCGGTCAGTTACCCCGGAAATAGGGAGGTCAGTTATCCTGGAAACAGGGCGGTCAGTTACACCGGAAACAGGGTGATCAGTTACCCTGGAAACTGGGCAGTCAGTTACCCCGGAAACAGGGCAGTCTGTTATCCTGGAAACAGGGCAGTCATTTACACCTGGAAACAGATTACTCAGTTACCCCGGAAACAGGGTGATCAGTTACCCTGGAAACAGGGCAGTCAGTTATCCTGGAAACAGGGCGGTCAGTTACCCCGAAAACAGGGCGGTCTGTTCCCCTGGAAACAGGGCAGTCAGTTACCCTGGAAACAGGGCAGTCAGTTACCCCGGAAACAGGGCGGTCAGTTGCCCTGGAAACAGGGCAGTCAGTTACCCCGGAAACAGGGTGATCAGTTACACTGGAAACAGGGAGATCAGTTACCCCGGAAACAGGGTGATCAGTTACCCTGGAAACAGGGAGATCAGTTACCCTGGAAACAGGGCAGTCAGTTACCCGGAAACAGGGTGATCAGTTACCACGGAAAAAGGGAGATCAGTTACCCTGGAAACAGGGCAGTCAGTTATCCTGGAAACAGGGCGGTCAGTTACCCCGGAAACAGGGCGGTCAGTTAACCTGGAAACAGGGCAGTCAGTTATCCCGGAAAAAGGGCGGACAGTTACCCCGGAATCAGAGCGGTCAGTTATCCCGGAAACAGGGTGATCAGTTACCCTGGAAACAGGCCTGTCGGAAGACCTTACACAAATCAACGATTCTCGGAAGACCGCCATCATTAACAACGAGCTCAGTAGACTCAATGTGGACATTGCAGCACTTCAGGAGACTCGCCTCCCCGCAAGTGGCTCTCTAGCAGAGCAAGACTACACCTTCTTCTGGCAGGGCAGGGATCCTGAAGAACCAAGACAGCATGGAGTGGGCTTCGCCATCAGAAACTCCTTGCTCAGCATGATAGAGCCTCCCTCAAATGGCTCGGAACGCATACTGTCCATCCGACTGCTCACCACCTCTGGTCCAGTACACCTACTCAGCATCTATGCTCCAACACTCTGTTCCGCACCTGAAGCTAAAGACCAGTTCTATGAACAACTCCATAACATCATTAGCAGCATCCCCAACACCGAACACCTATTCCTGCTGGGGGACTTTAATGCCAGGGTTGGGGCCGACCATGACTCATGGCCCTCCTGCCTTGGGCGCTATGGCGTTGGAAGGATGAATAAGAACGGGCAGAGACTGCTTGAGTTGTGTACCTATCATAACCTCTGCATCACCAACTCGTTCTTTCACACTAAACCCTGTCACCAGGTTTCATGGAGGCACCCAAGATCACGTCGTTGGCACCAGCTAGACCTCATTGTCACAAGGCGAGCCGCCTTAAACAGTGTTCAAATCACACGCAGCTTCCACAGTGCGGACTGCGACACCGACCACTCCCTGGTGTGCAGCAAGGTTAGACTCAGACCAAAGAAGTTGCATCATTCCAAGCAGAAGGGCCACCCGCGCATCAACACGAGCAGAATTTCTCACCCACAGCTGTTACAAAAATTTCTAAATTCACTTGTAACAGCCCTTCAAAACACTCCCACAGGGGATGCTGAGACCAAGTGGGCCCACATCAGAGACGCCATCTATGAGTCAGCTTTGACCACCTACGGCAAAAGTGCAAAGAGAAATGCAGACTGGTTTCAATCTCATAATGAAGAGCTGGAACCTGTCATAGCCGCTAAGCGCATTGCACTTTTGAACTACAAGAAAGCCCCCAGCGATTTAACATCCGCAGCACTTAAAGCAGCCAGAAGTACTGCACAAAGAACAGCTAGGCGTTGCGCAAACGACTACTGGCAACACCTATGCAGTCATATTCAGCTGGCCTCAGACACCGGAAACATCAGAGGAATGTATGATGGCATGAAGAGAGCTCTTGGGCCAACCATCAAGAAGATCACCCCCCTCAAATCTAAATCGGGGGACATAATCACTGACAAACGCAAACAGATGGACCGCTGGGTTGAGCACTACCTAGAACTGTACTCCAGGGAGAATGCTGTCACTGAGACTGCCCTCAATGCAGCCCAGCCTCTACCAGTCATGGATGAGCTGGACATACAGCCAACCAAATCGGAACTCAGTGATGCCATTGATTCCCTAGCCAGCGGAAAAGCCCCTGGGAAGGACAGCATTACCCCTGAAATAATCAAGAGTGCCAAGCCTGCTATACTCTCAGCACTACATGAACTGCTATGCCTGTGCTGGGACGAGGGAGCAGTACCCCAGGACATGCGCGATGCCAACATCATCACCCTCTATAAAAACAAAGGTGACCGCGGTGACTGCAACAACTACCGTGGAATCTCCCTGCTCAGCATAGTGGGGAAAGTCTTTGCTCGAGTCGCTCTGAACAGGCTCCAGAAGCTGGCCGAGCGCGTCTACCCTGAGGCACAGTGTGGCTTTCGTGCAGAGAGATCGACTATTGACATGCTGTTCTCCCTTCGTCAGATACAGGAGAAATGCCGTGAACAACAGATGCCCCTCTACATTGCTTTCATTGATCTCACCAAAGCCTTTGACCTCGTCAGCAGACGTGGTCTCTTCAGACTACTAGAAAAGATCGGATGTCCACCAAAGCTACTAAGTATCATCACCTCATTCCATGACAATATGAAAGGCACAATTCAACATGGTGGCTCCTCATCAGAGCCCTTTCCTATCCTGAGTGGTGTGAAACAGGGCTGTGTTCTCGCACCCACACTTTTTGGGATTTTCTTCTCCCTGCTGCTTTCACATGCGTTCAAATCCTCTGAAGAAGGAATTTTCCTCCACACAAGATCAGGGGGCAGGTTGTTCAACCTTGCCCGTCTAAGAGCGAAGTCCAAAGTACGGAAAGTCCTCATCAGAGAACTCCTCTTTGCTGACGATGCTGCTTTAACATCTCACACTGAAGAATGCCTGCAGAGTCTCATCGACAGGTTTGCGTCTGCCTGCAATGAATTTGGCCTAACCATCAGCCTCAAGAAAACGAACATCATGGGGCAGGATGTCAGAAATGCTCCATCCATCAATATTGGCGACCACGCTCTGGAAGTGGTTCAAGAGTTCACCTACCTAGGCTCAACTATCACCAGTAACCTGTCTCTAGATGCAGAAATCAACAAGCGCATGGGTAAGGCTTCCACTGTTATGTTCAGACTGGCCAAGAGAGTGTGGGAAAATGGCGCACTGACACGGAACACAAAAGTCCGAGTGTATCAGGCCTGTGTCCTCAGTACCTTGCTCTACGGCAGCGAGGCCTGGACAACGTATGCCAGCCAAGAGCGACGTCTCAATTCATTCCATCTTCGCTGCCTTCGGAGAATACTTGGCATCAGGTGGCAGGACTATATCTCCAACACAGAAGTCCTTGAAGCGGCCAACATCCCCAGCTTATACACACTACTGAGTCAGCGGCGCTTGAGATGGCTTGGCCATGTGAGCCGCATGGAAGATGGCAGGATCCCCAAAGACACATTGTACAGCGAGCTCGCCACTGGTATCAGACCCACCGGCCGTCCATGTCTCCGTTATAAAGACGTCTGCAAACGCGACATGAAATCGTGTGACATTGATCACAAGTCGTGGGAGTCAGTTGCCAGCATTCGCCAGAGCTGGCGGGCAGCCAAAAAGACAGGGCTAAATTGTGGCGAGTCGAAGAGACTTAGTAGTTGGCAGGAAAAAAGACAGAGGCGCAAGGGGAGAGCCAACTGTGCAACAGCCCCAACAAACAAATTTCTCTGCAGCACCTGTGGAAGAGCCTGTCACTCCAGAATTGGCCTTTATAGCCACTCCAGGCGCTGCTTCACAAACCACTGACCACCTCCAGGCGCGTATCCATTGTCTCTCGAGATAAGGAGGCCCAAAAGAAAGAAGAAAGTTACCCTGGGAACAGGTTAGTAACTTACCCCAGAAACAGGGAGATCAGTTACCCTGGAAACTGGGCAGTCAGTTACCCCGGAAACAGGGCGGTCAGTTATCCCGGAAACAGGGTGATCAGTTAGCCTGGAAACAGGGCAGTCAGTTACCCCGGAAACAGGGTGATCAGCTACTCTGGAAACAGTGTGATCAGTTACCTTGGAAACAGGGCGGTCAGTTACCCCGGAAACAGGGCAGTCAGTTATCCCGGAAACAGGGTGATCAGTTACCCTGGAAACAGGGCAGTCAGTCACCCTGGAAACAGGTTAGTCAGTTACCCTGGAAACAGGGAGATCAGTTACCCCGGAAACAGGGCAGTCAGTTACCCTGGAAATAGGGCAGTCAGTTTCCCTGGAAACAGGGCAGTCAGTTACCCCGGAAACAGGGTGATCAGTTATCCTGGAAACAGGGCGGTCAGTTAACCCGGAAACAGGGCAGTCAGTTTCCCCAGAAACAGGGCGGTCAGTAACCCTGCAAACAGATTAGTCAGTTACCCCGGATACAGGGTCGCCAGTTATCCTGGAAACAGGGCAGTCAGTTACCCTGGAAACAGGGCAGTCAGTTATCCCGGAAACAGGGTGATCAGTTACCCTGGAAACTGGGCAGTCAGTTACCCCAGAAACAGGGCAGTCAGTTATCCTGGAAACAGGGCAGTCAGTTACGCTGGAAACAGGGCAGTCATTTACCCCTGGAAGCAGATTACTCAGTTACAACGGAAACAGTGTGATCAGTTACCCTGGAAACAGGGCAGTCAGTTATCCTTGAAACAGGGCGGTCAGTTACCCCGAAAACAGGGCGGTCAGTTCCCCTGGAAACTGGGCAGTCAGATACCCTGGAAACAGGGCAGTCAGTTATCCCGGAAACAGGGTGATCAGTTACCCTGGAAACAGGGCAGTCAGTTATCCCGGAAACAGGGTGATCAGTTACCCTGGAAACAGGGCAGTCAGTTATCCCGGAAACAGGGCAGTCAGTTACCCCGGAAGCAGGGCAGTCATTTATTCCGGATAATTGGTGATCAGTTACCCTGGAAACTGGGCAGTCAGTTACCCTGGAAACAGGGCAGTCAGTCACCCTGGAAACAGGTTAGTCAGTTACCCCGGAAACAGTGTGATCAGTTACCCCGGAAACAGGGCAGTCAGTTCCCCTGGAAACAGGGCAAACAGTTATCCTGGAATCAGGGCAGTCAGTTAACCTAGAAACAGGGCAGTCAGTTATCCTGGAAACAGGGCAGTCAGTTATCCTGGAAACAGGGCGGTCAGTTACCCCGGAAATAGGGAGGTCAGTTATCCTGGAAACAGGGCGGTCGGTTACACCGGAAACAGGGAGATCAGTTACCCCGGAAACAGGGCTGTCAGTTACCCTGGAAACAGGGCAGTCAGTTATTCTGGAAACAGGGCAGTCAGTTATCCTGGAAACAGGGCAATCAGTTCTACCGGAAACAGGGTGATCAGTTAATTTGGAAACAGGGCAGTCAGTTAGCCTGGAAACAGGGCAGTCAGTTAGCCTGGAAAGAGGGCAGTCAGTTACCCCGGAAACTGGGCAGTCAGTTATCCCGGCAACAGGGTGATCAGTTACCCTGGAAACTGGGCTGTCAGTTACCCTGGAAACAGGGCAGTCAGTTTCCCCGGAAACAGGGCAGTCAGTTACCCTGGAAACTGGGCAGTCAGTTACCCTGGAAACAGGGCAGTCAGTTATCCCGGAAACTGGGTGATCAGTTACCCTGGAAACAAGGCAGTCTGTTATCCCGGAAACAGGGCAGTCAGTTATCCCGGAAAAAGGGTGATCAGTTACCCTGGAAACTGGGCAGTCAGTTACCCTGGAAACAGGGCAGTCAGTTACCCCGGAAAATGGGCAGTCAGTTACCCTGGAAACAGGGCAGTCAGTCACCCTGGAAACAGGTTAGTCAGTTACCCCAGAAACAGGGTGATCAGTTACCCCGGAAACAGGGCAGTCAGTTCCCCTGGAAACAGGGCCGTCAGTGACCCTGGAAACAGGGCAGTCAGTTATCCTGGAAACAGGGCAGACAGCTATCCCGGAAACAGGGTGATCAGTTACCCTGGAAACTGGGCAGTCAGTTAGCCTGCAAACAGGGCGATCAGTTACCCTGGAAACAGGCAGTCAGTTACCCTGGAAACAGGGCAGTCAGTTATCCTGGAAACAGGGCAGACAGTTATCCTGGAAATAGGGCGGTCAGTTACCCCGGAAATAGTGCTGTATGTTGTCCTGGAAACATGGCGGTCAGTTACCCCGGAAACAGGGAGATCAGTTACCCCGGAAACAGGGCAGTCAGTTACCCTGGAAACAGAGCAGTCAGTTACCCCGGAAACAGGGTGATCAGTTATCCTGGAAACAGGGCGGTCAGTTAACCCGGAAACAGGGCAGTCAGTTTCCCCAGAAACAGGGCGGTCAGTAACCCTGCAAACAGATTAGTCAGTTACCCCGGGAACAAGGTCGTCAGTTATCCTGGAAACAGGGCAGTGAGTTATCCCGGAAACAGGGTGATCAGTTACCCTGGAAACTGGGCAGTCAGTTACCCCAGAAACAGGGCAGTCAGTTATCCTGGAAACAGGGCAGTCAGTTACCCTGGAAACAGGGCAGTCAGTTACCCTGGAAACAGGGCAGTCAGTTTCCCCGGAAACAGGGCAGTCAGTTACCCTGGAAACTGGGCAGTTAGTTACCCTGGAAACAGGGCAGTCAGTTATCCCGGAAACAGGGTGATCAGTTACCCTGGAAACAAGGCAGTTTGTTATCCCGGAAACAGGGCAGTCAGTTATCCCGGAAAAAGGGTGATCAGTTACTCTGGAAACTGGGCAGTCAGTTACCCCAGAAACAGGGTGATCAGTTACCCCGGAAACAGGGCAGTCAGTTCCCCTGGAAACAGGGCAGTCAGTTATCCCGGAAACAGGGCAGACAGCTATCCCGGAAACAGGGTGATCTGTTACCCTGGAAACAGGGCAGTCAGTTATCCCGGAAACAGGGCAATCAGTTCTTCCGGAAACAGGGTGATCAGTTAATTTGGAAACAGGGCAGTCAGTTATCCTGGAAAAAGGGCGGTCAGTTACCCCGGAAATAGGGAGGTCAGTTATCCTGGAAACAGGGCGGTCAGTTACACCGGAAACAGGGTGATCAGTTACCCTGGAAACTGGGCAGTCAGTTACCCCGGAAACAGGGCATTCTGTTATCCTGGAAACAGGGCAGTCAGTTACACTGGAAACAGGGCAGTCATTTACACCTGGAAACAGATTACTCAGTTACCCCGGAAACAGGGTGATCAGTTACCCTGGAAACAGGGCAGTCAGTTATCCTGGAAACAGGGCGGTCAGTTACCCCGAAAACAGGGCGGTCTGTTCCCCTGGAAACAGGGCAGTCAGTTACCCTGGAAACAGGGCAGTCAGTTACCCCGGAAACAGCGCGGTCAGTTGCCCTGGAAACAGGGCAGTCAGTTACCCCGGAAACAGGGTGATCAGTTACACTGGAAACAGGGAGATCAGTTACCCCGGAAACAGGGTGATCAGTTACCCTGGAAACAGGGAGATCAGTTACCCTGGAAACAGGGCAGTCAGTTACCCGGAAACAGGGTGATCAGTTACCACGGAAAAAGGGAGATCAGTTACCCTGGAAACAGGGCAGTCAGTTAACCTGGAAACAGGGCAGTCAGTTATCCCGGAAAAAGGGCGGACAGTTACCCCGGAAACAGAGCGGTCAGTTATCCCGGAAACAGGGTGATCAGTTACCCTGGAAACAGGGCAATCAGTTACCCTTGGAACAGGTTAGTAACTTACCCCAGAAACAGGGAGATCAGTTACCCTGGAAACTGGGCAGTCAGTTACCCCGGAAACAGGGCGGTCAGTTATCCCGGAAACAGGGTGATCAGTTAGCCTGGAAACAGGGCAGTCAGTTACCCCGGAAACAGGGTGATCAGTTACTCTGGAAACAGTGTGATCAGTTACCTTGGAAACAGGGCGGTCAGTTACCCCGGAAACAGGGCAGTCAGTTATCCCGGAAACAGGGTGATCAGTTACCCTGGAAACAGGGCAGTCATTTATCCCGGAAACAGGGCAGTCAGTTACCCCGGAAAATGGGCAGTCAGTTACCCTGGAAACAGGGCAGTCAGTCACCCTGGAAACAGGTTAGTCAGTTACCCTGGAAACAGGGTGATCAGTTACCCCGGAAACAGGGCAGTCAGTTCCCCTGGAAACAGGGCCGTCAGTTATCCTGGAAACAGGGCAGTCAGTTATCCCGGAAACAGGGCAGACAGTTATCCCGGAAACAGGGTGATCAGTTACCCTGGAAACTGGGCAGTCAGTTATCCTGGAAACAGGGCGATCAGTTACCCTGGAAACAGGCAGTCAGTTACCCTGGAAACAGGGCAGTCAGTTATCCTGGAAACAGGGCAGACAGTTATCCTGGAAATAGGGCGGTCAGTTACCCCGGAAATAGTGCTGTACGTTGTCCTGGAAACATGGTGGTCAGTTACCCCGGAAACAGGGAGATCAGTTACCCCGGAAACAGGGCAGTCAGTTACCCTGGAAACAGGGCAGTCAGTTTCCCTGGAAACAGGGCAGTTAATTATCCCGGAAACAGGGCAGTCAGTTACCCCGGAAACAGGGTAATCAGTTATCCTGGAAACAGGGCGGTCAGTTAACCCGGAAACAGGGCAGTCAGTTTCCCCAGAAACAGGGCGGTCAGTAACCCTGCAAACAGATTAGTCAGTTACCCCGGAAACAGGGTCGCCAGTTATCCTGGAAACAGGGCAGTCAGTTAACCTGGAAACAGGGCAGTCAGTTATCCCGGAAACAGGGTGATCAGTTACCCTGGAAACTGGGCAGTCAGTTACCCCAGAAACAGGGCAGTCAGTTATCCTTGAAACAGGGCAGTCAGTTACCCCGAAAACAGGGCGGTCAGTTCCCCTGGAAACTGGGCAGTCAGATACCCTGGAAACAGGGCAGTCAGTTATCCCGGAAACAGGGTGATCAGTTACCCTGGAAACAGGGCAGTCAGTTATCCCGGAAACAGGGCGATCAGTTACCCTGGAAACAGGGCAGTCAGTTATCCCGGAAACAGGGCAGTCAGTTACCCCGGAAGCAGGGCAGTCATTTATTCCGGATAATTGGTGATCAGTTACCCTGGAAACTGGGCAGTCAGTCACCCTGGAAACAGGTTAGTCAGTTACCCCGGAAACAGAGTGATCAGTTACCCCGGAAACAGGGCAGTCAGTTCCCCTGGAAACAGGGCAAACAGTTATCCTGGAATCAGGGCAGTCAGTTAACCTAGAAACAGGGCAGTCAGTTATCCTGGAAACAGGGCAGTCAGTTATCCTGGAAACAGGGCGGTCAGTTACCCCGGTAATAGGGAGGTCAGTTATCCTGGAAACAGGGCGGTCGGTTACACCGGAAACAGGGAGATCAGTTACCCCGGAAACAGGGCAGTCAGTTACCCTGGAAACAGGGCAGTCAGTTATTCTGGAAACAGGGCAATCAGTTATACCGGAAACAGGGTGATCAGTTACCCTGGAAACAGGGCAGTCAGTTATCCTGGAAACAGGGCAATCAGTTCTACCGGAAACAGGGTGATCAGTTAATTTGGAAACAGGGCAGTCAGTTAGCCTGGAAACAGGGCAGTCAGTTACCCAGGAAACAGGGCAGTCAGTTATCCTGGAAACAGGGCTATCAGTTCTACCGGAAACAGGTTGATCAGTTAATTTGGAAACAGGGCAGTCAGTTAGCCTGGAAAGAGGGCAGTCAGTTACCCCGGAAACAGGGCAGTCAGTTACCCCGGAAACAGGGCAGTCAGTTACCCTGGAAACAGGGCAGTCAGTTATCCCGGAAACAGGGCAGTCAGTTATCCCGGCAACAGGGTGATCAGTTACCCTGGAAACTGGGCTGTCAGTTACCCTGGAAACAGGGCAGTCAGTTTCCCCGGAAACAGGGCAGTCAGTTACCCTGGAAACTGGGCAGTCAGTTACCCTGGAAACAGGGCAGTCAGTTATCCCGGAAACTGGGTGATCAGTTACCCTGGAAACAAGGCAGTCTGTTATCCCGGAAACAGGGCAGTCAGTTATCCCGGAAAAAGGGTGATCAGTTACCCTGGAAACTGGGCAGTCAGTTACCCTGGAAACAGGGCAGTCAGTTACCCCGGAAAATGGGCAGTCAGTTACCCTGGAAACAGGGCAGACAGTCACCCTGGAAACAGGTTAGTCAGTTACCCCAGAAACAGGGTGATCTGTTACACCGGAAACAGGGCAGTCAGTTCCCCTGGAAACAGGGCAGTCAGTTACCCTGGAAACAGGGCAGTCAGTTATCCCGGAAACAGGGCAGACAGCTATCCCGGAAACAGGGTGATCAGTTACCCTGGAAACAGGGCGGTCAGTTAACCCGGAAACAGGGCAGTCAGTTTCCCCAGAAACAGGGCGGTCAGTAACCCTGCAAACAGATTAGTCAGTTACCCCGGAAACAGGGTCGCCAGTTATTCCGGATAATTGGTGATCAGTTACCCTGGAAACTGGGCAGTCAGTCACCCTGGAAACAGGTTAGTCAGTTACCCCGGAAACAGTGTGATCAGTTACCCCGGAAACAGGGAAGTCAGTTCCCCTGGAAACAGGGCAAACAGTTATCCTGGAATCAGGGCAGTCAGTTAACCTAGAAACAGGGCAGTCAGTTATCCTGGAAACAGGGCAGTCAGTTATCCTGGAAACAGGGCGGTCAGTTACCCCGGAAATAGGGAGGTCAGTTATCCTGGAAACAGGGCGGTCGGTTACACCGGAAACAGGGAGATCAGTTACCCCGGAAACAGGGCAGTCAGTTACCCTGGAAACAGGGCAGTCAGTTATTCTGGAAACAGGGCAATCAGTTATACCGGAAACAGGGTGATCAGTTACCCTGGAAACAGGGCAGTCAGTTATCCTGGAAACAGGGCAATCAGTTCTACCGGAAACAGGGTGATCAGTTAATTTGGAAACAGGGCAGTCAGTTAGCCTGGAAACAGGGCAGTCAGTTACCCTGGAAACAGGGCAGTCAGTTATCCTGGAAACAGGGCTATCAGTTCTACCGGAAACAGGGTGATCAGTTAATTTGGAAACAGGGCAGTCAGTTAGCCTGGAAACAGGGCAGTCAGTTACCCCGGAAACAGGGCAGTCAGTTACCCCGGAAACAGGGCAGTCAGTTACCCTGGAAACAGGGCAGTCAGATATCCCGGAAACAGGGCAGTCAGTTATCCCGGCAACAGGGTGATCAGTTACCCTGGAAACTGGGCTGTCAGTTACCCCGGATACAGGGCAGTCAGTCACCCTGGAAACAGGGCAGTCAGTTACCCTGGAAACAGGGCAGTCAGTTACCCCAGAAACAGGGCGGTCAGTCACCCTGGAAACAGATTAGTCAGTTACCCCGGAAACAGGGACATCAGTTAGCCCGGAAACAGGGCGGTCAGTTACCCTGGAAACAGGGCAGTCAGTTACCCTGGAAACAGGGCAGTCTGTTAAACTGGAAACAGGGCAGTCAGTTATCCTGGAAACAGGGCAGTCAGTTATCCTGGAAACAGTGCGGTCAGTTACCCCGGAAATAGGGAGGTCAGTTATCCTGGTAACAGGGCGGTCAGTTACCCCGGAAACAGGGAGATCAGTTACCCCGGATACAGGGCAGTCAGTCACCCTGGAAACAGGGCAGTCAGTTATCCTGGAAGCAGGGTGGTCAGTGACCCTGTAAACAGGGTGGTCAGTAACCCCGGAAACAGGGTGATCAGTTATCCTGGAAACAGGGCGCTCAGTTAGCCCGGAAACAGGGTGTACAGTTAGCCTGGAAACTGGGCAGTCAGTTTCCCTGGAAACAGGGCATTCAGTTACCCCGGAAAAAAGGCAGTCAGTTACCCTGGAAACTGGGCAGTCAGTTACCCTGGAAACAGGGCAGTCAGTTATCCCGGAAACAGGGTGATCAGTTACCCTGGAAACAGGGCAGTCAGTTATCCCGGAAACAGGGCAGTCAGTTACCCCGGAAGCAGTGCGGTCATTTATCCCGGAAAATGGGTGATCAGTTACCCTGGAAACTGGGCAGTCAGTTACCCTGGAAACAGGGCAGTCAGTTTCCCTGGAAACAGGGCAGTCAGTTACCCCGGAAACAGGGCGGTCAGTTATCCAGGAAACAGGGCAGTCAGTTATCCTGGAAAAGGGCTGTCAGTTATCCTGGAAACAGGGCGGTCAGTTACCCCGGAAATAGGGCGGTCAGTTATCCTGGAAACACGGCGGTCAGTTACCCAAGAGCAGGGAGATCAGTTACCCCGGAAACAGGGCAGTCAGTTACCCTGGAATCAGGGCGGTCAGTTAAACAGGAAACAGGGCAGTCAGTTAACCCAGAAACAGGGCGGTCAGTCACCCTGGAAACAGATTAGTCAGTTACCCCGGAAACAGGGTGGTCAGTTATCCTGGAAACAGGGCGGTCAGTTATCCTAGAAACAGGGCGGTCAGTTACCCCGAAAACAGGGAGATCAGTTACCCCGGATACAGGGCAGTCAGTCACCCTGGAAACAGGGCAGTCAGTTATCCTGGAAACAGGGTGGTCAGTGACCCTGTAAACAGGGTGGTCAGTAACCCCGGAAACAGGGTGATCAGTTATCCTGGAAACAGGGCAGTCAGTTAGCCTGGAAACAGGGCAGTCAGTTACCCCGGAAACAGGGTGATCAGTTACCCTGGAAACAGGGCAGTCAGTTACCCCGGAAACAGGGCAGTCAGTTATCCCGGAAACAGGGTGATCAGTTACCCTGGAAACTGGGCAGTCAGTTTCCCTGGAAACAGGGCAGTCAGTTATCCAGGAAACAGGGCAGTCAGTTATCCTGGAAACAGGGCTGTCAGTTATCCTGGAAACAGGGCGGTCAGTTACCCCGGAAACAGGGCGGTCAGTTATCCAGGAAACAGGGCATTCAGTTATCCTGGAAACAGGGCTGTCAGTTATCCTGGAAACAGGGCGGTCAGTTACCCCGGAAATAGGGCGGTCAGTTATCCTGGAAACACGGCGGTCAGTTACCCAAGAGCAGGGAGATCAGTTACCCCGGAAACAGGGCAGTCAGTTACCCTGGAATCAGGGCGGTCAGTTAAACAGGAAACAGGGCAGTCAGTTAACCCAGAAACAGGGCGGTCAGTCACCCTGGAAACAGATTAGTCAGTTACCCCGGAAACAGGGTGGTCAGTTATCCTGGAAACAGGGCGGTCAGTTATCCTAGAAACAGGGCGGTCAGTTACCCCGGAAACAGGGAGATCAGTTACCCCGGAAACAGGGCGGTCAGTTACCCTGGAAACAGGGCAGTCAGTTACCCTGGAAACAGGGCAGTCTGTTAAACTGGAAACAGGGCAGTCAGTTATCCTGGAAACAGGGCAGTCAGTTATCCTGGAAACAGTGCGGTCAGTTACCCCGGAAATAGGGAGGTCAGTTATCCTGGTAACAGGGCGGTCAGTTACCCCGGAAACAGGGAGATCAGTTACCCCGGATACAGGGCAGTCAGTCACCCTGGAAACAGGGCAGTCAGTTATCCTGGAAACAGGGTGGTCAGTGACCCTGTAAACAGGGTGGTCAGTAACCCCGGAAACAGGGTGATCAGTTATCCTGGAAACAGGGCAGTCAGTTAGCCTGGAAACAGGGCAGTCAGTTACCCCGGAAACAGGGTGATCAGTTACCCTGGAAACAGGGCAGTCAGTTACCCCGGAAACAGGGCAGTCAGTTACCCTGGAAACAGGGCAGTCAGTTATCCCGGAAACAGGGCAGTCAGTTATCCCGGAAACAGGGTGATCAGTTACCCTGGAAACTGGGCAGTCAGTTTCCCTGGAAACAGGGCAGTCAGTTACCCCGGAAAAAAGGCAGTCAGTTACCCTGGAAACTGGGCAGTCAGTTACCCTGGAAACAGGGCAGTCAGTTATCCCGGAAACAGGGTGATCAGTTATCCTGGAAACAGGGCGGTCAGTTATCCTAGAAACAGGGCGGTCAGTTACCCCGAAAACAGGGAGATCAGTTACCCCGGATACAGGGCAGTCAGTCACCCTGGAAACAGGGCAGTCAGTTATCCTGGAAACAGGGTGGTCAGTGACCCTGTAAACAGGGTGGTCAGTAACCCCGGAAACAGGGTGATCAGTTATCCTGGAAACAGGGCAGTCAGTTAGCCTGGAAACAGGGCAGTCAGTTACCCCGGAAACAGGGTGATCAGTTACCCTGGAAACAGGGCAGTCAGTTACCCCGGAAACAGGGCAGTCAGTTATCCCGGAAACAGGGTGATCAGTTACCCTGGAAACTGGGCAGTCAGTTTCCCTGGAAACAGGGCAGTCAGTTATCCAGGAAACAGGGCAGTCAGTTATCCTGGAAACAGGGCTGTCAGTTATCCTGGAAACAGGGCGGTCAGTTACCCCGGAAACAGGGCGGTCAGTTATCCAGGAAACAGGGCATTCAGTTATCCTGGAAACAGGGCTGTCAGTTATCCTGGAAACAGGGCGGTCAGTTACCCCGGAAATAGGGCGGTCAGTTATCCTGGAAACACGGCGGTCAGTTACCCAAGAGCAGGGAGATCAGTTACCCCGGAAACAGGGCAGTCAGTTACCCTGGAATCAGGGCGGTCAGTTAAACAGGAAACAGGGCAGTCAGTTAACCCAGAAACAGGGCGGTCAGTCACCCTGGAAACAGATTAGTCAGTTACCCCGGAAACAGGGTGGTCAGTTATCCTGGAAACAGGGCGGTCAGTTATCCTAGAAACAGGGCGGTCAGTTACCCCGGAAACAGGGAGATCAGTTACCCCGGAAACAGGGCGGTCAGTTACCCTGGAAACAGGGCAGTCAGTTACCCTGGAAACAGGGCAGTCTGTTAAACTGGAAACAGGGCAGTCAGTTATCCTGGAAACAGGGCAGTCAGTTATCCTGGAAACAGTGCGGTCAGTTACCCCGGAAATAGGGAGGTCAGTTATCCTGGTAACAGGGCGGTCAGTTACCCCGGAAACAGGGAGATCAGTTACCCCGGATACAGGGCAGTCAGTCACCCTGGAAACAGGGCAGTCAGTTATCCTGGAAACAGGGTGGTCAGTGACCCTGTAAACAGGGTGGTCAGTAACCCCGGAAACAGGGTGATCAGTTATCCTGGAAACAGGGCAGTCAGTTAGCCTGGAAACAGGGCAGTCAGTTACCCCGGAAACAGGGTGATCAGTTACCCTGGAAACAGGGCAGTCAGTTACCCCGGAAACAGGGCAGTCAGTTACCCTGGAAACAGGGCAGTCAGTTATCCCGGAAACAGGGCAGTCAGTTATCCCGGAAACAGGGTGATCAGTTACCCTGGAAACTGGGCAGTCAGTTTCCCTGGAAACAGGGCAGTCAGTTACCCCGGAAAAAAGGCAGTCAGTTACCCTGGAAACTGGGCAGTCAGTTACCCTGGAAACAGGGCAGTCAGTTATCCCGGAAACAGGGTGATCAGTTACCCTGGAAACAGGGCAGTCAGTTATCCTGGAAACAGGGCAGTCAGTTATCCCGGAAACAGGGCGGTCAGTTACCCCGGAAATAGGGAGGTCAGTTATCCTGTAAACAGGGCGGTCGGTTACACCGGAAACAGGGAGATCAGTTACCCCGGAAACAGGGCAGTCAGTTACCCTGGAAACAGGGCAGTCAGTTATCCTGGAAACAGGGCAATCAGTTATACCGGAAACAGGGTGATCAGTTAATTTGGAAACAGGGCAGTCAGTTAGCCTGGAAAGAGGGCAGTCAGTTACCCCGGAAACAGGGCAGTCAGTTACCCTGGAAACAGGGCAGTCAGTTATCCTGGAAACAGGGTGATCAGTTACCCTGGAAACTGGGCAGTCAGTTAGCCTGGAAACAGGGCGATCAGTTACCCTGGAAACAGGCAGTCAGTTACCCTGGAAACAGGGCAGTCAGTTTCCCTGGAAACAGGGCAGTCAGTTACCCCGGAAAGAGGGCGATCAGTTACCCTGGAAACAGGGCAGTCAGTTATCCCGGAAACAGGGCAGTCAGTTATCCCTGAAATTGGGTGATTAGTTACCCTGGAAACAGGGCAGTCAGTTACCCCGGAAACAGGGCAGTCAGTTACCCTGGAAACAGGGCAGTCAGTTATCCCGGAAACAGGGCAGTCAGTTATCCCGGAAACAGGGTGATTCTTTGCCCTGGAAACTGGGCAGTCAGTTACCCCGGAAACAGGGCAGTCAGTTATCCTTGAAACAGGGCAGTCAGTTACCCTGGAAACAGGGCAGTCATTTACCCCTGGAAGCAGATTACTCAGTTACCCCGGAAAAAGGGTGATCAGTTACCCTGGAAACAGGGCAGTCATTTATCCTGGAAACAGGGCGGTCAGTTACCCCGAAAACAGGGCGGTCAGTTCCCCTGGAAACTGGGCAGTCAGATACCCTGGAAACAGGGCAGTCAGTTATCCCGGAAACAGGGTGATCAGTTACCCTGGAAACAGGGCAGTCAGTTATCCCGGAAACAGGGCAGTCAGTTACCCCCAAGCAGGGCAGTCATTTATCCCGGAAAATGGGTGAACAGTTACCCTGGAAACTGGGCAGTCAGTTACCCTGGAAACAGGGCAGTCAGTTACCCCGGAAACAGTGTGATCAGTTACCCCGGAAACAGGGCAGTCAGTTCCCCTGGAAACAGGGCGAACAGTTATCCTGGAATCAGGGCAGTCAGTTAACCTAGAAACAGGGCAGTCAGTTATCCTTGAAACAGGGCAGTCAGTTATCCTGGAAACAGGGCGGTCAGTTACCCCGGAAATAGGGACATCAGTTATCCTGGAAAAAGGGCGGTCGCTTACACCGGAAACAGGGAGATCAGTTCCCCCGGAAACAGGGCAGTCAGTTACCCTGGAAACAGGGCAGTCAGTTAACCTGGAAACAGGGCAATCAGTTATACCGGAAACAGGGTGATCAGTTAATTTGGAAACAGGGCAGTCAGTTAGCCTGGAAAGAGGGCAGTCAGTTACCCCGGAAACAGGGCAGTCAGTTACCCTGGAAACAGGGCAGTCAGTTATCCTGGAAACAGGGCAATCAGTTCTTCCGGAAACAGGGTGATCAGTTCATTTGGAAACAGGGCAGTCAGTTAGCCTGGAAAGAGGGCAGTCAGTTACCCCGGAAACAGGGCAGTCGGTTACCCTGGAAACAGGGCAGTCAGTTACCCCGGAAACAGGGCAGTCAGTTACCCTGGAAACAGGGCAGTCAGTTATCCCGGAAACAGGGCAGTCAGTTATCCCGGAAACAGGGTGATCAGTTACACTGGAAACTGGGCTGTCAGGTACCCTGGAAACAGGGCAGTCAAATTCCCCGGAAACAGGGCAGTCAGTTACCCTGGAAACTGGGCAGTCAGTCATCCCGGAAACAGGGCAGTCTGTTATCCCGGAAACAGGGTGATCAGTTACCCTGGAAACTGGGCAATCAGTTTCCCTGGAAACAGGGCAGTCAGTGACCCCGGAAAAAAGGCAGTCAGTTACCCTGGAAACAGGGCAGTCAGTTATCCCGGAAACAGGGTGATCAGTTACCCTGGAAACAGGGCAGTCAGTTATCCCGGAAACAGGGCAGTCAGTTACCCCGGAAGCAGGGCAGTCATTTATCCTGGAAAATGGGTGATCAGTTACCCTGGAAACTGGGCAGTCAGTTACCCTGGAAACAGGGCAGTCAGTTTCCCTGGAAACAGGGCAGTCAGTTACCCCGGAAACAGTGTGATCAGTTACCCCGGAAACAGGGCAATCATTTCCCCTGGAAACAGGGCAGTCAGTTATCCTGGAATCAGGGCAGTCAGTTAACCGAGAAACAGGGCAGTCAGTTATCCTGGAAACAGGGCAGTCAGTTATCCTGGAAACAGGGCGGTCAGTTACCCCGGAAATAGGGAGGTCAGTTATCCTGGAAACAAGGCGGTCGGTTACACCGGAAACAGGGAGATCAGTTACCCCGGAAACAGGGCAGTCAGTTACCCTGGAAACAGGGCAGTCAGTTATCCTGGAAACAGGGCAATCAGTTACACCGGAAACAGGGTGATCAGTTAATTTGGAAACAGGGCAGTCAGTTAGCCTGGAAAGAGGGCAGTCAGTTACCCCGGAAACAGGGCAGTCAGTTACCCTGGAAACAGGGCAGTCAGTTATCCTGGAAACAGGGCAATCAGTTATACCGGAAACAGGGTGATCAGTTACCCTGGAAACAGGGCAGTCAGTTACCCCGGAAACAGGGCAGTCAGTTACCCTGGAAACAGGGCAGTCAGTTATCCCGGAAACAGGGCAGTCAGTTATCCCGGAAACAGGGTGATCAGTTACCCTGGAAACTGGGCTGTCAGTTACCCTGGAAACAGGGCAGTCAGTTTCCCCGGAAACAGGGCAGTCAGTTACCCTGGAAACAGGGCAGTCAGTTACCCTGGAAACAGGGCAGTCAGTTATCCCGGAAACTGGGTGATCAGTTACCCTGGAAACAAGGCAGTCTGTTATCCCGGAAACAGGGCAGTCAGTTATCCCGGAAAAAGGGTGATCAGTTACCCTGGAAACTGGGCAGTCAGTTACCCTGGAAACAGGGCAGTCAGTTACCCCGGAAAATGGGCAGTCAGTTACCCTGGAAACAGGGCAGTCAGTCACCCTGGAAACAGGTTAGTCAGATACCCTGGAAACAGGGTGATCAGTTACCCCGGAAACAGGGCAGTCAGTTCCCCTGGAAACAGGGCCGTCAGTTATCCTGGAAACAGGGCAGTCAGTTATCCCGGAAACAGGGCAGACAGTTATCCCGGAAACAGGGTGATCAGTTCCCCTGGAAACTGGGCAGTCAGTTAGCCTGGAAACAGGGCGATCAGTTACCCTGGAAACAGGCAGTCAGTTACCCTGGAAACAGGGCAGTCAGTTATCCTGGAAACAGGGCAGACAGTTATCCTGGAAATAGGGCGGTCATTTACCCCGGAAATAGTGCTGTACGTTGTCCTGGAAACATGGCGGTCAGTTACCCCGGAAACAGGGAGATCAGTTACCCCAGAAACAGGGCAGTCAGTTTCCCTGGAAACAGGGCAGTCAGTTACCCCGGAAACAGGGTGATCAGTTATCCTGGAAACAGGGCGGTCAGTTAACCCGGAAACAGGGCAGTCAGTTATCCTGGAAACAGGGCAGTCAGTTACCCTGGAAACAGGGCAGTCAGTTATCCCGGAAACAGGGTGATCAGTTACCCTGGAAACTGGGCAGTCAGTTACCCCGGAAA
The DNA here is from genome assembly GCF_036365525.1 of Heterodontus francisci. Lineage (NCBI taxonomy): Eukaryota > Metazoa > Chordata > Chondrichthyes > Heterodontiformes > Heterodontidae > Heterodontus > Heterodontus francisci. Next base: position 748,276 of record NW_027142285.1, read on the forward strand.
CAGGGCAGTCAGTTATCCTGGAAACAGGGCAGTCAGTTACCCTGGAAACAGGGCAGTCATTTACCCCTGGAAGCAGATTACTCAGTTACCCCGGAAACTGTGTGATCAGTTACCCTGGAAACAGGGCAGTCAGTTATCCTGGAAACAGGGTGGTCAGTTACCCCGAAAACAGGGCGGTCAGTTCCCCTGGAAACTGGGCAGTCAGATACCCTGGAAACAGGGCAGTCAGTTATCCCGGAAACAGGGTGATCAGTTACCCTGGAAACAGGGCAGTCAGTTATCCCGGAAACAGGGTGATCAGTTACCCTGGAAACAGGGCAGTCAGTTATCCCGGAAACAGGGCAGTCAGTTTCCCTGGAAACAGGGCAGTCAGTTATCCAGGAAACAGGGCAGTCAGTTATCCTGGAAACAGGGCTGTCAGTTATCCTGGAAACAGGGCGGTCAGTTACCCCGGAAACAGGGCGGTCAGTTATCCAGGAAACAGGGCAGTCAGTTATCCTGGAAACAGGGCTGTCAGTTATCCTGGAAACAGGGCGGTCAGTTACCCCGGAAATAGGGCGGTCAGTTATCCTGGAAACACGGCGGTCAGTTACCCAAGAGCAGGGAGATCAGTTACCCCGGAAACAGGGCAGTCAGTTACCCTGGAATCAGGGCGGTCAGTTAAACAGGAAACAGGGCAGTCAGTTAACCCAGAAACAGGGCGGTCAGTCACCCTGGAAACAGATTAGTCAGTTACCCCGGAAACAGGGTGGTCAGTTATCCTGGAAACAGGGCGGTCAGTTATCCTAGAAACAGGGCGGTCAGTTACCCCGGAAACAGGGAGATCAGTTACCCCGGAAACAGGGCGGTCAGTTACCCTGGAAACAGGGCAGTCAGTTACCCTGGAAACAGGGCAGTCTGTTAAACTGGAAACAGGGCAGTCAGTTATCCTGGAAACAGGGCAGTCAGTTATCCTGGAAACAGTGCGGTCAGTTACCCCGGAAATAGGGAGGTCAGTTATCCTGGTAACAGGGCGGTCAGTTACCCCGGAAACAGGGAGATCAGTTACCCCGGATACAGGGCAGTCAGTCACCCTGGAAACAGGGCAGTCAGTTATCCTGGAAACAGGGTGGTCAGTGACCCTGTAAACAGGGTGGTCAGTAACCCCGGAAACAGGGTGATCAGTTATCCTGGAAACAGGGCAGTCAGTTAGCCTGGAAACAGGGCAGTCAGTTACCCCGGAAACAGGGTGATCAGTTACCCTGGAAACAGGGCAGTCAGTTACCCCGGAAACAGGGCAGTCAGTTACCCTGGAAACAGGGCAGTCAGTTATCCCGGAAACAGGGCAGTCAGTTATCCCGGAAACAGGGTGATCAGTTACCCTGGAAACTGGGCAGTCAGTTTCCCTGGAAACAGGGCAGTCAGTTACCCCGGAAAAAAGGCAGTCAGTTACCCTGGAAACTGGGCAGTCAGTTACCCTGGAAACAGGGCAGTCAGTTATCCCGGAAACAGGGTGATCAGTTACCCTGGAAACAGGGCAGTCAGTTATCCTGGAAACAGGGCAGTCAGTTATCCCGGAAACAGGGCGGTCAGTTACCCCGGAAATAGGGAGGTCAGTTATCCTGTAAACAGGGCGGTCGGTTACACCGGAAACAGGGAGATCAGTTACCCCGGAAACAGGGCAGTCAGTTGCCCTGGAAACAGGGCAGTCAGTTATCCTGGAAACAGGGCAATCAGTTATACCGGAAACAGGGTGATCAGTTAATTTGGAAACAGGGCAGTCAGTTAGCCTGGAAAGAGGGCAGTCAGTTACCCCGGAAACAGGGCAGTCAGTTACCCTGGAAACAGGGCAGTCAGTTATCCTGGAAACAGGGTGATCAGTTACCCTGGAAACTGGGCAGTCAGTTAGCCTGGAAACAGGGCGATCAGTTACCCTGGAAACAGGCAGTCAGTTACCCTGGAAACAGGGCAGTCAGTTTCCCTGGAAACAGGGCAGTCAGTTACCCCGGAAAGAGGGCGATCAGTTACCCTGGAAACAGGGCAGTCAGTTATCCCGGAAACAGGGCAGTCAGTTATCCCTGAAATTGGGTGATCAGTTACCCTGGAAACAGGGCAGTCAGTTACCCCCAAGCAGGGCAGTCATTTATCCCGGAAAATGGGTGAACAGTTACCCTGGAAACAGGGCAGTCAGTTATCCTGGAAACAGGGTGATCAGTTACCCTGGAAACTGGGCAGTCAGTTAGCCTGGAAACAGGGCGATCAGTTACCCTGGAAACAGGCAGTCAGTTACCCTGGAAACAGGGCAGTCAGTTTCCCTGGAAACAGGGCAGTCAGTTACCCCGGAAAGAGGGCGATCAGTTACCCTGGAAACAGGGCAGTCAGTTATCCCGGAAACAGGGCAGTCAGTTATCCCTGAAATTGGGTGATCAGTTACCCTGGAAACAGGGCAGTCAGTTACCCCGGAAACAGGGCAGTCAGTTCCCCTGGAAACAGGGCCGTCAGTTATCCTGGAAACAGGGCAGTCAGTTATCCCGGAAACAGGGCAGACAGTTATCCCGGAAACAGGGTGATCAGTTCCCCTGGAAACTGGGCAGTCAGTTAGCCTGGAAACAGGGCGATCAGTTACCCTGGAAACAGGCAGTCAGTTACCCTGGAAACAGGGCAGTCAGTTATCCTGGAAACAGGGCAGACAGTTATCCTGGAAATAGGGCGGTCATTTACCCCGGAAATAGTGCTGTACGTTGTCCTGGAAACATGGCGGTCAGTTACCCCGGAAACAGGGAGATCAGTTACCCCAGAAACAGGGCAGTCAGTTTCCCTGGAAACAGGGCAGTCAGTTACCCCGGAAACAGGGTGATCAGTTATCCTGGAAACAGGGCGGTCAGTTAACCCGGAAACAGGGCAGTCAGTTATCCTGGAAACAGGGCAGTCAGTTACCCTGGAAACAGGGCAGTCAGTTATCCCGGAAACAGGGTGATCAGTTACCCTGGAAACTGGGCAGTCAGTTACCCCGGAAACAGGGCAGTCAGTTATCCTGGAAACAGGGCAGTCAGTTACCCTGGAAACAGGGCAGTCATTTACCCCTGGAAGCAGATTACTCAGTTACCCCGGAAACTGTGTGATCAGTTACCCTGGAAACAGGGCAGTCAGTTATCCTGGAAACAGGGTGGTCAGTTACCCCGAAAACAGGGCGGTCAGTTCCCCTGGAAACTGGGCAGTCAGATACCCTGGAAACAGGGCAGTCAGTTATCCCGGAAACAGGGTGATCAGTTACCCTGGAAACAGGGCAGTCAGTTATCCCGGAAACAGGGTGATCAGTTACCCTGGAAACAGGGCAGTCAGTTATCCCGGAAACAGGGCAGTCAGTTTCCCTGGAAACAGGGCAGTCAGTTATCCAGGAAACAGGGCAGTCAGTTATCCTGGAAACAGGGCTGTCAGTTATCCTGGAAACAGGGCGGTCAGTTACCCCGGAAACAGGGCGGTCAGTTATCCAGGAAACAGGGCAGTCAGTTATCCTGGAAACAGGGCTGTCAGTTATCCTGGAAACAGGGCGGTCAGTTACCCCGGAAATAGGGCGGTCAGTTATCCTGGAAACACGGCGGTCAGTTACCCAAGAGCAGGGAGATCAGTTACCCCGGAAACAGGGCAGTCAGTTACCCTGGAATCAGGGCGGTCAGTTAAACAGGAAACAGGGCAGTCAGTTAACCCAGAAACAGGGCGGTCAGTCACCCTGGAAACAGATTAGTCAGTTACCCCGGAAACAGGGTGGTCAGTTATCCTGGAAACAGGGCGGTCAGTTATCCTAGAAACAGGGCGGTCAGTTACCCCGGAAACAGGGAGATCAGTTACCCCGGAAACAGGGCGGTCAGTTACCCTGGAAACAGGGCAGTCAGTTACCCTGGAAACAGGGCAGTCTGTTAAACTGGAAACAGGGCAGTCAGTTATCCTGGAAACAGGGCAGTCAGTTATCCTGGAAACAGTGCGGTCAGTTACCCCGGAAATAGGGAGGTCAGTTATCCTGGTAACAGGGCGGTCAGTTACCCCGGAAACAGGGAGATCAGTTACCCCGGATACAGGGCAGTCAGTCACCCTGGAAACAGGGCAGTCAGTTATCCTGGAAACAGGGTGGTCAGTGACCCTGTAAACAGGGTGGTCAGTAACCCCGGAAACAGGGTGATCAGTTATCCTGGAAACAGGGCAGTCAGTTAGCCTGGAAACAGGGCAGTCAGTTACCCCGGAAACAGGGTGATCAGTTACCCTGGAAACAGGGCAGTCAGTTACCCCGGAAACAGGGCAGTCAGTTACCCTGGAAACAGGGCAGTCAGTTATCCCGGAAACAGGGCAGTCAGTTATCCCGGAAACAGGGTGATCAGTTACCCTGGAAACTGGGCAGTCAGTTTCCCTGGAAACAGGGCAGTCAGTTACCCCGGAAAAAAGGCAGTCAGTTACCCTGGAAACTGGGCAGTCAGTTACCCTGGAAACAGGGCAGTCAGTTATCCCGGAAACAGGGTGATCAGTTACCCTGGAAACAGGGCAGTCAGTTATCCTGGAAACAGGGCAGTCAGTTATCCCGGAAACAGGGCGGTCAGTTACCCCGGAAATAGGGAGGTCAGTTATCCTGTAAACAGGGCGGTCGGTTACACCGGAAACAGGGAGATCAGTTACCCCGGAAACAGGGCAGTCAGTTGCCCTGGAAACAGGGCAGTCAGTTATCCTGGAAACAGGGCAATCAGTTATACCGGAAACAGGGTGATCAGTTAATTTGGAAACAGGGCAGTCAGTTAGCCTGGAAAGAGGGCAGTCAGTTACCCCGGAAACAGGGCAGTCAGTTACCCTGGAAACAGGGCAGTCAGTTATCCTGGAAACAGGGTGATCAGTTACCCTGGAAACTGGGCAGTCAGTTAGCCTGGAAACAGGGCGATCAGTTACCCTGTAAAACAGGCAGTCAGTTACCCTGGAAACAGGGCAGTCAGTTTCCCTGGAAACAGGGCAGTCAGTTACCCCGGAAAGAGGGCGATCAGTTACCCTGGAAACAGGGCAGTCAGTTATCCCGGAAACAGGGCAGTCAGTTATCCCTGAAATTGGGTGATCAGTTACCCTGGAAACAGGGCAGTCAGTTACCCCGGAAACAGGGCAGTCAGTTACCCTGGAAACAGGGCAGTCAGTTATCCCGGAAACAGGGCAGTCAGTTATCCCGGAAACAGGGTGATTCTTTGCCCTGGAAACTGGGCAGTCAGTTACCCCGGAAACAGGGCAGTCAGTTATCCTTGAAACAGGGCAGTCAGTTACCCTGGAAACAGGGCAGTCATTTACCCCTGGAAGCAGATTACTCAGTTACCCCGGAAAAAGGGTGATCAGTTACCCTGGAAACAGGGCAGTCAGTTATCCTGGAAACAGGGCGGTCAGTTACCCCGAAAACAGGGCGGTCAGTTCCCCTGGAAACTGGGCAGTCAGATACCCTGGAAACAGGGCAGTCAGTTATCCCGGAAACAGGGTGATCAGTTACCCTGGAATCAGGGCTGTCAGTTATCCCGGAAACAGGGTGATCAGTTACCCTGGAAACAGGGCAGTCAGTTATCCCGGAAACAGGGCAGTCAGTTACCCCCAAGCAGGGCAGTCATTTATCCCGGAAAATGGGTGAACAGTTACCCTGGAAACTGGGCAGTCAGTTACCCTGGAAACAGGGCAGTCAGTTACCCCGGAAACAGTGTGATCAGTTACCCCGGAAACAGGGCAGTCAGTTCCCCTGGAAACAGGGCGAACAGTTATCCTGGAATCAGGGCAGTCAGTTAACCTAGAAACAGGGCAGTCAGTTATCCTTGAAACAGGGCAGTCAGTTATCCTGGAAACAGGGCGGTCAGTTACCCCGGAAATAGGGACATCAGTTATCCTGGAAAAAGGGCGGTCGGTTACACCGGAAACAGGGAGATCAGTTCCCCCGGAAACAGGGCAGTCAGTTACCCTGGAAACAGGGCAGTCAGTTAACCTGGAAACAGGGCAATCAGTTATACCGGAAACAGGGTGATCAGTTAATTTGGAAACAGGGCAGTCAGTTAGCCTGGAAAGAGGGCAGTCAGTTACCCCGGAAACAGGGCAGTCAGTTACCCTGGAAACAGGGCAGTCAGTTATCCTGGAAACAGGGCAATCAGTTCTTCCGGAAACAGGGTGATCAGTTCATTTGGAAACAGGGCAGTCAGTTAGCCTGGAAAGAGGGCAGTCAGTTACCCCGGAAACAGGGCAGTCGGTTACCCTGGAAACAGGGCAGTCAGTTACCCCGGAAACAGGGCAGTCAGTTACCCTGGAAACAGGGCAGTCAGTTATCCCGGAAACAGGGCAGTCAGTTATCCCGGAAACAGGGTGATCAGTTACCCTGGAAACTGGGCTGTCAGGTACCCTGGAAACAGGGCAGTCAAATTCCCCGGAAACAGGGCAGTCAGTTACCCTGGAAACTGGGCAGTCAGTCATCCCGGAAACAGGGCAGTCTGTTATCCCGGAAACAGGGTGATCAGTTACCCTGGAAACTGGGCAATCAGTTTCCCTGGAAACAGGGCAGTCAGTGACCCCGGAAAAAAGGCAGTCAGTTACCCTGGAAACTGGGCAGTCAGTTACCCTGGAAACAGGGCAGTCAGTTATCCCGGAAACAGGGTGATCAGTTACCCTGGAAACAGGGCAGTCAGTTATCCCGGAAACAGGGCAGTCAGTTACCCCGGAAGCAGGGCAGTCATTTATCCTGGAAAATGGGTGATCAGTTACCCTGGAAACTGGGCAGTCAGTTACCCTGGAAACAGGGCAGTCAGTTTCCCTGGAAACAGGGCAGTCAGTTACCCCGGAAACAGTGTGATCAGTTACCCCGGAAACAGGGCAATCATTTCCCCTGGAAACAGGGCAGTCAGTTATCCTGGAATCAGGGCAGTCAGTTAACCGAGAAACAGGGCAGTCAGTTATCCTGGAAACAGGGCAGTCAGTTATCCTGGAAACAGGGCGGTCAGTTACCCCGGAAATAGGGAGGTCAGTTATCCTGGAAACAAGGCGGTCGGTTACACCGGAAACAGGGAGATCAGTTACCCCGGAAACAGGGCAGTCAGTTACCCTGGAAACAGGGCAGTCAGTTATCCTGGAAACAGGGCAATCAGTTACACCGGAAACAGGGTGATCAGTTAATTTGGAAACAGGGCAGTCAGTTAGCCTGGAAAGAGGGCAGTCAGTTACCCCGGAAACAGGGCAGTCAGTTACCCTGGAAACAGGGCAGTCAGTTATCCTGGAAACAGGGCAATCAGTTATACCGGAAACAGGGTGATCAGTTACCCTGGAAACAGGGCAGTCAGTTACCCCGGAAACAGGGCAGTCAGTTACCCTGGAAACAGGGCAGTCAGTTATCCCGGAAACAGGGCAGTCAGTTATCCCGGAAACAGGGTGATCAGTTACCCTGGAAACTGGGCTGTCAGTTACCCTGGAAACAGGGCAGTCAGTTTCCCCGGAAACAGGGCAGTCAGTTACCCTGGAAACAGGGCAGTCAGTTACCCTGGAAACAGGGCAGTCAGTTATCCCGGAAACTGGGTGATCAGTTACCCTGGAAACAAGGCAGTCTGTTATCCCGGAAACAGGGCAGTCAGTTATCCCGGAAAAAGGGTGATCAGTTACCCTGGAAACTGGGCAGTCAGTTACCCTGGAAACAGGGCAGTCAGTTACCCCGGAAAATGGGCAGTCAGTTACCCTGGAAACAGGGCAGTCAGTCACCCTGGAAACAGGTTAGTCAGATACCCTGGAAACAGGGTGATCAGTTACCCCGGAAACAGGGCAGTCAGTTCCCCTGGAAACAGGGCCGTCAGTTATCCTGGAAACAGGGCAGTCAGTTATCCCGGAAACAGGGCAGACAGTTATCCCGGAAACAGGGTGATCAGTTCCCCTGGAAACTGGGCAGTCAGTTAGCCTGGAAACAGGGCGATCAGTTACCCTGGAAACAGGCAGTCAGTTACCCTGGAAACAGGGCAGTCAGTTATCCTGGAAACAGGGCAGACAGTTATCCTGGAAATAGGGCGGTCATTTACCCCGGAAATAGTGCTGTACGTTGTCCTGGAAACATGGCGGTCAGTTACCCCGGAAACAGGGAGATCAGTTACCCCAGAAACAGGGCAGTCAGTTTCCCTGGAAACAGGGCAGTCAGTTACCCCGGAAACAGGGTGATCAGTTATCCTGGAAACAGGGCGGTCAGTTAACCCGGAAACAGGGCAGTCAGTTATCCTGGAAACAGGGCAGTCAGTTACCCTGGAAACAGGGCAGTCAGTTATCCCGGAAACAGGGTGATCAGTTACCCTGGAAACTGGGCAGTCAGTTACCCCGGAAACAGGGCAGTCAGTTATCCTGGAAACAGGGCAGTCAGTTACCCTGGAAACAGGGCAGTCATTTACCCCTGGAAGCAGATTACTCAGTTACCCCGGAAACTGTGTGATCAGTTACCCTGGAAACAGGGCAGTCAGTTATCCTGGAAACAGGGTGGTCAGTTACCCCGAAAACAGGGCGGTCAGTGCCCCTGGAAACTGGGCAGTCAGATACCCTGGAAACAGGGCAGTCAGTTATCCCGGAAACAGGGTGATCAGTTACCCTGGAAACAGGGCAGTCAGTTATCCCGGAAACAGGGTGATCAGTTACCCTGGAAACAGGGCAGTCTGTTATCCCGGAAACAGGGCAGTCAGTTACCCCGGAAGCAGGGCAATCATTTATCCCGGAAAATGGGTGATCAGTTACCCTGGAAACTGGGCAGTCAGTTACCCTGGAAACAGGGCAGTCAGTCACCCTGGAAACAGGTTAGTCACTTACCCCGGAAACAGTGTGATCAGTTACCCCGGAAACAGGGCAGTCAGTTCCCCTGGAAACAGGGCAAACAGTTATCCTGGAATCAGGGCAGTCAGTTAACCGAGAAACAGGGCAGTCAGTTATCCTGGAAACAGGGCAGTCAGTTATCCTGGAAACAGGGCGGTCAGTTACCCCGGAAATAGGGAGGTCAGTTATCCTGGAAACAGGGCGGTCGGTTACACCGGAAACAGGGAGATCAGTTACCCCGGAAACAGGGCAGTCAGTTTCCCTGGAAACAGGGCAGTCAGTTATCCTGGAAACAGGGCAATCAGTTCTACCGGAAACAGGGTGATCAGTTCATTTGGAAACAGGGCAGTCAGTTAGCCTGGAAAGAGGGCAGTCAGTTACCCCGGAAACAGGGCAGTCAGTTACCCCGGAAACAGGGCAATCAGTTACCCTGGAAACAGGGCAGTCAGTTATCCCGGAAACAGGGCAGTCAGTTATCCCGGCAACAGTGTGATCAGTTACCCTGGAAACTGGGCTGTCAGTTACCCTGGAAACAGGGCAGTCAGTTTCCCCGGAAACAGGGCAGTCAGTTACCCTGGAAACTGGGCAGTCAGTTACCCTGGAAACAGGGCAGTCAGTTATCCCGGAAACTGGGTGATCAGTTACCCTGGAAACAAGGCAGTCTGTTATCCCGGAAAAATGGTGATCAGTTACCCTGGAAACTGGGCAGTCAGTTACCCTGGAAACAGGGCAGTCAGTTACCCCGGAAAATGGGCAGTCAGTTACCCTGGAAACAGGGCCGTCAGTCACCCTGGAAACAGGGCAGTCAGTTATCCCGGAAACAGGGCAGACAGCTATCCCGGAAACAGGGTGATCAGTTACCCTGGAAACTGGGCAGTCAGTTAGCCTGGAAACAGGGCGATCAGTTACCCTGGAAACAGGCAGTCAGTTACCCTGGAAACAGGGCAGTCAGTTATCCTGGAATCAGGGCAGACAGTTATCCTGCAAATAGGGCGGTCAGTTACCCTGGAAATAGTCCTGTACGTTGTCCTGGAAACATGGCGGTCAGTTACCCCGGAAACAGGGAGATCAGTTACCCCGGAAACAGGGCAGTCAGTTACCCTGGAAACAGGGCAGTCAGTTTCCCTGGAAACAGGGCAGTCAGTTACCCCGGAAACAGGGTGATCAGTTATCCTGGAAACAGGGCGGTCAGTTAACCCGGAAACAGGGCAGTCTGTTTCCCCAGAAACAGGGCGGTCAGTAACCCTGCAAACAGATTAGTCAGTTACCCCGGAAACAGGGTCGTCAGTTATCCTGGAAACAGGGCAGTCAGTTCCCTTGGAAACAGGGCAGTCAGTTACCCCGGAAAGAGGTCAGTCAGTTACCCTGGAAAAAGGGCAGTCAGTTATCCCGGAAACAGGGCAGTCAGTTATCCCTGAAACAGGGTGATCAGTTACCCTGGAAACAGGGCAGCCAGTTACCCCGGAAACAGGGCAGTCAGTTACCCTGGAAACAGGGCAGTCAGTTATCCTGGAAACAGGGCAGTCAGTTATCCCGGAAACAGGGTGATCAGTTACCCTGGAAACTGGGCAGTCAGTTATCCTGCAAACAGGGCAGTCAGTTACCCTGGAAACAGGGCAGTCATTTTCCCCTGGAAGCAGATTACTCAGTTACCCCGGAAACAGCGTGATCAGTTACCCTGGAAACAGGGCAGTCAGTTATCCTGGAAACAGGGCGGTCAGTTACCCCGAAAACAGGGCGGTCAGTTCCCCTGGAAACTGGGCAGTCAGTTACCCTGGAAACAGGGCAGTCAGTTATCCCGGAAACAGGGTGATCAGTTACCCTGGAAACAGGGCAGTCAGTTATCCCGGAAACAGGGCAGTCAGTTACCCCGGAAGCAGAGCAGTCAGTTATCCCGGAAAATGGGTGATCAGTTACCCTGGAAACTGGGCAGTCAGTTGCCCTGGAAACAGGGCAGTCATTTACACTGGAAACTGGGCAGTCAATTACCCTGGAAACAGGGCAGTCAGTCACCCTGGAAACAGGTTAGTCAGTTACCCCGGATACAGTGTGATCAGTTACCCCAGAAACAGGGCAGTCAGTTCCCCTGGAAACAGGGCAGACAGTTATCCTGGAATCAGGGCAGTCAGTTAACCTAGAAACAGGGCAGTCAGTTATCCTGGAAACAGGGCAGTCAGTTATCCTGGAAAAAGGGCGGTCAGTTACCCCGGAAATAGGGAGGTCAGTTATCCTGGAAACAGGGCGGTCAGTTACCCCGGAAAGAGGGTGATCAGTTACCCTGGAAACTGGGCAGTCAGTTACCCCGGAAACAGGGCAGTCTGTTATCCTGGAAACAGGGCAGTCAGTTACCCTGGAAACAGGGCAGTCATTTACACCTGGAAACAGATTACTCAGTTACCCCGGAAACAGGGTGATCAGTTACCCTGGAAACAGGGCAGTCAGTTGTCCTGGAAACAGGGCGGTCAGTTACCCCGAAAACAGGGCGGTCTGTTCCCCTGGAAACAGGGCAGTCAGTTACCCTGGAAATAGGGCGGTCAGTTACCCCGGAAATAGTGCTGTACGTTGTCCTGGAAACATGGCGGTCAGTTACCCCGGAAACAGGGAGATCAGTTACCCCGGAAACAGGGCAGTCAGTTACCCTGGAAACAGGGCAGTCAGTTTCCCTGGAAACAGGGCAGTCAGTTACCCCGGAAACAGGGTGATCAGTTATCCTGGAAACAGGGCGGTCAGTTAACCCGGAAACAGGGCAGTCTGTTTCCCCAGAAACAGGGCGGTCAGTAACCCTGCAAACAGTTTAGTCAGTTACCCCGGAAACAGGGTCGTCAGTTATCCTGGAAACAGGGCAGTCAGTTATCCTGGAAACAGGGCAGTCAGTTATCCCGGAAACAGGGTGATCAGTTACCCTGGAAACTGGGCAGTCAGTTATCCTGGAAACAGGGCAGTCAGTTACCCTGGAAACAGGGCAGTCATTTTCCCCTGGAAGCAGATTACTCAGTTCCCCCAGAAACAGCGTGATCAGTTACCCTGGAAACAGGGCAGTCAGTTATCCTGGAAACAGGGCGGTCAGTTACCCCGAAAACAGGGCGGTCAGTTCCCCTGGAAACTGGGCAGTCAGTTACCCTGGAAACAGGGCAGTCAGTTATCCCGGAAACAGGGTGATCAGTTACCCTGGAAACAGGGCAGTCAGTTATCCCGGAAACAGGGCAGTCAGTTACCCCGGAAGCAGGGCAGTCAGTTATCCCGGAAAATGGGTGATCAGTTACCCTGGAAACTGGGCAGTCAGTTGCCCTGGAAACAGGGCAGTCATTTACACTGGAAACTGGGCAGTCAATTACCCTGGAAACAGGGCAGTCAGTCACCCTGGAAACAGGTTAGTCAGTTACCCCGGATACAGTGTGATCAGTTACCCCAGAAACAGGGCAGTCAGTTCCCCTGGAAACAGGGCAGACAGTTATCCTGGAATCAGGGCACTCAGTTAACCTAGAAACAGGGCAGTCAGTTATCCTGGAAACAGGGCAGTCAGTTATCCTGGAAAAAGGGCGGTCAGTTACCCCGGAAATAGGGAGGTCAGTTATCCTGGAAACAGGGCGGTCAGTTACACCGGAAACAGGGTGATCAGTTACCCTGGAAACTGGGCAGTCAGTTACCCCGGAAACAGGGCAGTCTGTTATCCTGGAAACAGGGCAGTCAGTTACCCTGGAAACAGGGCAGTCATTTACACCTGGAAACAGATTACTCAGTTACCCCGGAAACAGGGTGATCAGTTACCCTGGAAACAGGGCAGTCAGTTATCCTAGAAACAGGGCGGTCAGTTACCCCGAAAACAGGGCGGTCTGTTCCCCTGGAAACAGGGCAGTCAGTTACCCTGGAAATAGGGCGGTCAGTTACACCGGAAATAGTGCTGTACGTTGTCCTGGAAACATGGCGGTCAGTTACCCCGGAAACAGGGAGATCAGTTACCCCGGAAACAGGGCAGTCAGTTACCCTGGAAACAGGGCAGTCAGTTTCCCTGGAAACAGGGCAGTCAGTTACCCCGGAAACAGGGTGATCAGTTATCCTGGAAACAGGGCGGTCAGTTAACCCAGGAACAGGGCAGTCTGTTTCCCCAGAAACAGGGCGGTCAGTAACCCTGCAAACAGATTAGTCAGTTACCCCGGAAACAGGGTCGTCAGTTATCCTGGAAACAGGGCAGTCAGTTCCCCTGGAAACAGGGCAGTCAGTTACCCCGGAAAGAGGGCAGTCAGTTACCCTGGAAAAAGAGCAGTCAGTTATCCCGGAAACAGGGCAGTCAGTTATCCCTGAAACAGGGTGATCAGTTACCCTGGAAACAGGGCAGTCAGTTACCCCGGAAACAGGGCAGTCAGTTACCCTGGAAACAGGGCAGTCAGTTATCCCGGAAACAGGGCAGTCAGTTATCCCGGAAACAGGGTGATCAGTTTGCCTGGAAACTGGGCAGTCAGTTATCCTGGAAACAGGGCAGTCAGTTACCCTGGAAACAGGGCAGTCATTTTCCCCTGGAAGCAGATTATTCAGTTACCCCGGAAACAGCGTGATCAGTTACCCTGGAAACAGGGCAGTCAGTTATCCCGGAAACAGGGTGATCAGTTACCCTGGAAACAGGGCAGTCAGTTATCCCGGAAACAGGGCAGTCAGTTACCCCGGAAGCAGGTCAGTCAGTTATCCCGGAAAATGGGTGATCAGTTACCCTGGAAACTGGGCAGTCAGTTGCCCTGTAAACAGGGCAGTCATTTACACTGGAAACAGGGCAGTCAATTACCCTGGAAACAGGGCAGTCAGTCACCCTGTAAACAGATTAGTCAGTTACCCCGGATACAGTGTGATCAGTTACCCCAGAAACAGGGCAGTCAGTTATCCCGGAAACAGGGTGATCAGTTACCCTGGAAACTGGGCAGTCAGTTATCCTGGAAACAGGGCAGTCAGTTCCCCTGGAAACAGGGCAGTCATTTTCCCCTGGAAGCAGATTACTCAGTTACCCCGGAAACAGCGTGATCAGTTACCCTGGAAACAGGGCAGTCAGTTATCCTGGAAACAGGGCGGTCAGTTACCCCGAAAACAGGGCGGTCAGTTCCCCTGGAAACAGGGCAGTCAGTTACCCTGGAAACAGGGCAGTCAGTTATCCCGGAAACAGGGTGATCAGTTACCCTGGAAACAGGGCAGTCAGTTATCCCGGAAACAGGGCAGTCAGTTACCCCGGAAGCAGGTCAGTCAGTTATCCCGGAAAATGGGTGATCAGTTACCCTGGAAACTGGGCAGACAGTTGCCCTGTAAACAGGGCAGTCATTTACACTGGAAACTGGGCAGTCAATTACCCTGGAAACAGGGCAGTCAGTCACCCTGGAAACAGGTTAGTCAGTTACCCCGGATACAGTGTGATCATTTACCCCAGAAACAGGGCAGTCAGTTCCCCTGGAAACAGGGCAGACAGTTATCCTGGAATCAGGGCACTCAGTTAACCTAGAAACAGGGCAGTCAGTTATCCTGGAAACAGGGCAGTCAGTTATCCTGGAAAAAGGGCGGTCAGTTACCCCGGAAATAGGGAGGTCAGTTATCCTGGAAACAGGGCGGTCAGTTACACCGGAAACAGGGTGATCAGTTACCCTGGAAACTGGGCAGTCAGTTACCCCGGAAACAGGGCAGTCTGTTATCCTGGAAACAGGGCAGTCAGTTACCCTGGAAACAGGGCAGTCATTTACACCTGGAAACAGATTACTCAGTTACCCCGGAAACAGGGTGATCAGTTACCCTGGAAACAGGGCAGTCAGTTATCCTGGAAACAGGGCGGTCAGTTACCCCGAAAACAGGGCGGTCTGTTCCCCTGGAAACAGGGCAGTCAGTTACCCTGGAAACAGGGCAGTCAGTTACCCCGGAAACAGGGCGGTCAGTTGCCCTGGAAACAGGGCAGTCAGTTACCCCGGAAACAGGGTGATCAGTTACACTGGAAACAGGGAGATCAGTTACCCCGGAAACAGGGTGATCAGTTACCCTGGAAACAGGGAGATCAGTTACCCTGGAAACAGGGCAGTCAGTTACCCGGAAACAGGGTGATCAGTTACCACGGAAAAAGGGAGATCAGTTACCCTGGAAACAGGGCAGTCAGTTATCCTGGAAACAGGGCGGTCAGTTACCCCGGAAACAGGGCGGTCAGTTAACCTGGAAACAGGGCAGTCAGTTATCCCGGAAAAAGGGCGGACAGTTACCCCGGAATCAGAGCGGTCAGTTATCCCGGAAACAGGGTGATCAGTTACCCTGGAAACAGGCCTGTCGGAAGACCTTACACAAATCAACGATTCTCGGAAGACCGCCATCATTAACAACGAGCTCAGTAGACTCAATGTGGACATTGCAGCACTTCAGGAGACTCGCCTCCCCGCAAGTGGCTCTCTAGCAGAGCAAGACTACACCTTCTTCTGGCAGGGCAGGGATCCTGAAGAACCAAGACAGCATGGAGTGGGCTTCGCCATCAGAAACTCCTTGCTCAGCATGATAGAGCCTCCCTCAAATGGCTCGGAACGCATACTGTCCATCCGACTGCTCACCACCTCTGGTCCAGTACACCTACTCAGCATCTATGCTCCAACACTCTGTTCCGCACCTGAAGCTAAAGACCAGTTCTATGAACAACTCCATAACATCATTAGCAGCATCCCCAACACCGAACACCTATTCCTGCTGGGGGACTTTAATGCCAGGGTTGGGGCCGACCATGACTCATGGCCCTCCTGCCTTGGGCGCTATGGCGTTGGAAGGATGAATGAGAACGGGCAGAGACTGCTTGAGTTGTGTACCTATCATAACCTCTGCATCACCAACTCGTTCTTTCACACTAAACCCTGTCACCAGGTTTCATGGAGGCACCCAAGATCACGTCGTTGGCACCAGCTAGACCTCATTGTCACAAGGCGAGCCGCCTTAAACAGTGTTCAAATCACACGCAGCTTCCACAGTGCGGACTGCGACACCGACCACTCCCTGGTGTGCAGCAAGGTTAGACTCAGACCAAAGAAGTTGCATCATTCCAAGCAGAAGGGCCACCCGCGCATCAACACGAGCAGAATTTCTCACCCACAGCTGTTACAAAAATTTCTAAATTCACTTGTAACAGCCCTTCAAAACACTCCCACAGGGGATGCTGAGACCAAGTGGGCCCACATCAGAGACGCCATCTATGAGTCAGCTTTGACCACCTACGGCAAAAGTGCAAAGAGAAATGCAGACTGGTTTCAATCTCATAATGAAGAGCTGGAACCTGTCATAGCCGCTAAGCGCATTGCACTTTTGAACTACAAGAAAGCCCCCAGCGATTTAACATCCGCAGCACTTAAAGCAGCCAGAAGTACTGCACAAAGAACAGCTAGGCGTTGCGCAAACGACTACTGGCAACACCTATGCAGTCATATTCAGCTGGCCTCAGACACCGGAAACATCAGAGGAATGTATGATGGCATGAAGAGAGCTCTTGGGCCAACCATCAAGAAGATCACCCCCCTCAAATCTAAATCGGGGGACATAATCACTGACAAACGCAAACAGATGGACCGCTGGGTTGAGCACTACCTAGAACTGTACTCCAGGGAGAATGCTGTCACTGAGACTGCCCTCAATGCAGCCCAGCCTCTACCAGTCATGGATGAGCTGGACATACAGCCAACCAAATCGGAACTCAGTGATGCCATTGATTCCCTAGCCAGCGGAAAAGCCCCTGGGAAGGACAGCATTACCCCTGAAATAATCAAGAGTGCCAAGCCTGCTATACTCTCAGCACTACATGAACTGCTATGCCTGTGCTGGGACGAGGGAGCAGTACCCCAGGACATGCGCGATGCCAACATCATCACCCTCTATAAAAACAAAGGTGACCGCGGTGACTGCAACAACTACCGTGGAATCTCCCTGCTCAGCATAGTGGGGAAAGTCTTTGCTCGAGTCGCTCTGAACAGGCTCCAGAAGCTGGCCGAGCGCGTCTACCCTGAGGCACAGTGTGGCTTTCGTGCAGAGAGATCGACTATTGACATGCTGTTCTCCCTTCGTCAGATACAGGAGAAATGCCGTGAACAACAGATGCCCCTCTACATTGCTTTCATTGATCTCACCAAAGCCTTTGACCTCGTCAGCAGACGTGGTCTCTTCAGACTACTAGAAAAGATCGGATGTCCACCAAAGCTACTAAGTATCATCACCTCATTCCATGACAATATGAAAGGCACAATTCAACATGGTGGCTCCTCATCAGAGCCCTTTCCTATCCTGAGTGGTGTGAAACAGGGCTGTGTTCTCGCACCCACACTTTTTGGGATTTTCTTCTCCCTGCTGCTTTCACATGCGTTCAAATCCTCTGAAGAAGGAATTTTCCTCCACACAAGATCAGGGGGCAGGTTGTTCAACCTTGCCCGTCTAAGAGCGAAGTCCAAAGTACGGAAAGTCCTCATCAGAGAACTCCTCTTTGCTGACGATGCTGCTTTAACATCTCACACTGAAGAATGCCTGCAGAGTCTCATCGACAGGTTTGCGTCTGCCTGCAATGAATTTGGCCTAACCATCAGCCTCAAGAAAACGAACATCATGGGGCAGGATGTCAGAAATGCTCCATCCATCAATATTGGCGACCACGCTCTGGAAGTGGTTCAAGAGTTCACCTACCTAGGCTCAACTATCACCAGTAACCTGTCTCTAGATGCAGAAATCAACAAGCGCATGGGTAAGGCTTCCACTGTTATGTTCAGACTGGCCAAGAGAGTGTGGGAAAATGGCGCACTGACACGGAACACAAAAGTCCGAGTGTATCAGGCCTGTGTCCTCAGTACCTTGCTCTACGGCAGCGAGGCCTGGACAACGTATGCCAGCCAAGAGCGACGTCTCAATTCATTCCATCTTCGCTGCCTTCGGAGAATACTTGGCATCAGGTGGCAGGACTATATCTCCAACACAGAAGTCCTTGAAGCGGCCAACATCCCCAGCTTATACACACTACTGAGTCAGCGGCGCTTGAGATGGCTTGGCCATGTGAGCCGCATGGAAGATGGCAGGATCCCCAAAGACACATTGTACAGCGAGCTCGCCACTGGTATCAGACCCACCGGCCGTCCATGTCTCCGTTATAAAGACGTCTGCAAACGCGACATGAAATCGTGTGACATTGATCACAAGTCGTGGGAGTCAGTTGCCAGCATTCGCCAGAGCTGGCGGGCAGCCATAAAGACAGGGCTAAATTGTGGCGAGTCGAAGAGACTTAGTAGTTGGCAGGAAAAAAGACAGAGGCGCAAGGGGAGAGCCAACTGTGCAACAGCCCCAACAAACAAATTTCTCTGCAGCACCTGTGGAAGAGCCTGTCACTCCAGAATTGGCCTTTATAGCCACTCCAGGCGCTGCTTCACAAACCACTGACCACCTCCAGGCGCGTATCCATTGTCTCTCGAGATAAGGAGGCCCAAAAGAAAGAAGAAAGTTACCCTGGGAACAGGTTAGTAACTTACCCCAGAAACAGGGAGATCAGTTACCCTGGAAACTGGGCAGTCAGTTACCCCGGAAACAGGGCGGTCAGTTATCCCGGAAACAGGGTGATCAGTTAGCCTGGAAACAGGGCAGTCAGTTACCCCGGAAACAGGGTGATCAGCTACTCTGGAAACAGTGTGATCAGTTACCTTGGAAACAGGGCGGTCAGTTACCCCGGAAACAGGGCAGTCAGTTATCCCGGAAACAGGGTGATCAGTTACCCTGGAAACAGGGCAGTCAGTCACCCTGGAAACAGGTTAGTCAGTTACCCTGGAAACAGGGTGATCAGTTACCCCGGAAACAGGGCAGTCAGTTCCCCTGGAAACAGGGCCGTCAGTTATCCTGGAAACAGGGCAGTCAGTTATCCCGGAAACAGGGCAGACAGTTATCCCGGAAACAGGGTGATCAGTTACCCTGGAAACTGGGCAGTCAGTTATCCTGGAAACAGGGCGATCAGTTACCCTGGAAACAGGCAGTCAGTTCCCCTGGAAACAGGGCAGTCAGTTATCCTGGAAACAGGGCAGACAGTTATCCTGGAAATAGGGCGGTCAGTTACCCTGGAAATAGTGCTGTACGTTGTCCTGGAAACATGGTGGTCAGTTACCCCGGAAACAGGGAGATCAGTTACCCCGGAAACAGGGCAGTCAGTTACCCTGGAAACAGGGCAGTCAGTTACCCCGGAAACAGGGTGATCAGTTATCCTGGAAACAGGGCGGTCAGTTAACCCGGAAACAGGGCAGTCAGTTTCCCCAGAAACAGGGCGGTCAGTAACCCTGCAAACAGATTAGTCAGTTACCCCGGATACAGGGTCGCCAGTTATCCTGGAAACAGGGCAGTCAGTTACCCTGGAAACAGGGCAGTCAGTTATCCCGGAAACAGGGTGATCAGTTACCCTGGAAACTGGGCAGTCAGTTACCCCAGAAACAGGGCAGTCAGTTATCCTGGAAACAGGGCAGTCAGTTACGCTGGAAACAGGGCAGTCATTTACCCCTGGAAGCAGATTACTCAGTTACAACGGAAACAGTGTGATCAGTTACCCTGGAAACAGGGCAGTCAGTTATCCTTGAAACAGGGCGGTCAGTTACCCCGAAAACAGGGCGGTCAGTTCCCCTGGAAACTGGGCAGTCAGATACCCTGGAAACAGGGCAGTCAGTTATCCCGGAAACAGGGTGATCAGTTACCCTGGAAACAGGGCAGTCAGTTATCCCGGAAACAGGGTGATCAGTTACCCTGGAAACAGGGCAGTCAGTTATCCCGGAAACAGGGCAGTCAGTTACCCCGGAAGCAGGGCAGTCATTTATTCCGGATAATTGGTGATCAGTTACCCTGGAAACTGGGCAGTCAGTTACCCTGGAAACAGGGCAGTCAGTCACCCTGGAAACAGGTTAGTCAGTTACCCCGGAAACAGTGTGATCAGTTACCCCGGAAACAGGGCAGTCAGTTCCCCTGGAAACAGGGCAAACAGTTATCCTGGAATCAGGGCAGTCAGTTAACCTAGAAACAGGGCAGTCAGTTATCCTGGAAACAGGGCAGTCAGTTATCCTGGAAACAGGGCGGTCAGTTACCCCGGAAATAGGGAGGTCAGTTATCCTGGAAACAGGGCGGTCGGTTACACCGGAAACAGGGAGATCAGTTACCCCGGAAACAGGGCTGTCAGTTACCCTGGAAACAGGGCAGTCAGTTATTCTGGAAACAGGGCAGTCAGTTATCCTGGAAACAGGGCAATCAGTTCTACCGGAAACAGGGTGATCAGTTAATTTGGAAACAGGGCAGTCAGTTAGCCTGGAAACAGGGCAGTCAGTTAGCCTGGAAAGAGGGCAGTCAGTTACCCCGGAAACAGGGCAGTCAGTTACCCCGGAAACAGGGCAGTCAGTTACCCTGGAAACAGGGCAGTCAGTTATCCCGGAAACTGGGCAGTCAGTTATCCCGGCAACAGGGTGATCAGTTACCCTGGAAACTGGGCTGTCAGTTACCCTGGAAACAGGGCAGTCAGTTTCCCCGGAAACAGGGCAGTCAGTTACCCTGGAAACTGGGCAGTCAGTTACCCTGGAAACAGGGCAGTCAGTTATCCCGGAAACTGGGTGATCAGTTACCCTGGAAACAAGGCAGTCTGTTATCCCGGAAACAGGGCAGTCAGTTATCCCGGAAAAAGGGTGATCAGTTACCCTGGAAACTGGGCAGTCAGTTACCCTGGAAACAGGGCAGTCAGTTACCCCAGAAAATGGGCAGTCAGTTACCCTGGAAACCGGGCAGTCAGTCACCCTGGAAACAGGTTAGTCAGTTACCCCAGAAACAGGGTGATCAGTTACCCCGGAAACAGGGCAGTCAGTTCCCCTGGAAACAGGGCGGTCAGTGACCCTGGAAACAGGGCAGTCAGTTATCCTAGAAACAGGGCAGACAGCTATCCCGGAAACAGGGTGATCAGTTACCCTGGAAACTGGGCAGTCAGTTAGCCTGCAAACAGGGCGATCAGTTACCCTGGAAACAGGCAGTCAGTTACCCTGGAAACAGGGCAGTCAGTTATCCTGGAAACAGGGCAGACAGTTATCCTGGAAATAGGGCGGTCAGTTACCCCGGAAATAGTGCTGTATGTTGTCCTGGAAACATGGCGGTCAGTTACCCCGGAAACAGGGAGATCAGTTACCCCGGAAACAGGGCAGTCAGTTACCCTGGAAACAGAGCAGTCAGTTACCCCGGAAACAGGGTGATCAGTTATCCTGGAAACAGGGCGGTCAGTTAACCCGGAAACAGGGCAGTCAGTTTCCCCAGAAACAGGGCGGTCAGTAACCCTGCAAACAGATTAGTCAGTTACCCCGGGAACAAGGTCGTCAGTTATCCTGGAAACAGGGCAGTCAGTTATCCCGGAAACAGGGTGATCAGTTACCCTGGAAACTGGGCAGTCAGTTACCCCAGAAACAGGGCAGTCAGTTATCCTGGAAACAGGGCAGTCAGTTACCCTGGAAACAGGGCAGTCAGTTTCCCCGGAAACAGGGCAGTCAGTTACCCTGGAAACTGGGCAGTTAGTTACCCTGGAAACAGGGCAGTCAGTTATCCCGGAAACTGGGTGATCAGTTACCCTGGAAACAAGGCAGTTTGTTATCCCGGAAACAGGGCAGTCAGTTATCCCGGAAAAAGGGTGATCAGTTACTCTGGAAACTGGGCAGTCAGTTACCCCAGAAACAGGGTGATCAGTTACCCCGGAAACAGGGCAGTCAGTTCCCCTGGAAACAGGGCAGTCAGTTATCCCGGAAACAGGGCAGACAGCTATCCCGGAAACAGGGTGATCAGTTACCCTGGAAACAGGGCAGTCAGTTATCCCGGAAACAGGGCAATCAGTTCTTCCGGAAACAGGGTGATCAGTTAATTTGGAAACAGGGCAGTCAGTTATCCTGGAAAAAGGGCGGTCAGTTACCCCGGAAATAGGGAGGTCAGTTATCCTGGAAACAGGGCGGTCAGTTACACCGGAAACAGGGTGATCAGTTACCCTGGAAACTGGGCAGTCAGTTACCCCGGAAACAGGGCATTCTGTTATCCTGGAAACAGGGCAGTCAGTTACACTGGAAACAGGGCAGTCATTTACACCTGGAAACAGATTACTCAGTTACCCCGGAAACAGGGTGATCAGTTACCCTGGAAACAGGGCAGTCAGTTATCCTGGAAACAGGGCGGTCAGTTACCCCGAAAACAGGGCGGTCTGTTCCCCTGGAAACAGGGCAGTCAGTTACCCTGGAAACAGGGCAGTCAGTTACCCCGGAAACAGCGCGGTCAGTTGCCCTGGAAACAGGGCAGTCAGTTACCCCGGAAACAGGGTGATCAGTTACACTGGAAACAGGGAGATCAGTTACCCCGGAAACAGGGTGATCAGTTACCCTGGAAACAGGGAGATCAGTTACCCTGGAAACAGGGCAGTCAGTTACCCGGAAACAGGGTGATCAGTTACCACGGAAAAAGGGAGATCAGTTACCCTGGAAACAGGGCAGTCAGTTAACCTGGAAACAGGGCAGTCAGTTATCCCGGAAAAAGGGCGGACAGTTACCCCGGAAACAGAGCGGTCAGTTATCCCGGAAACAGGGTGATCAGTTACCCTGGAAACAGGGCAATCAGTTACCCTTGGAACAGGTTAGTAACTTACCCCAGAAACAGGGAGATCAGTTACCCTGGAAACTGGGCAGTCAGTTACCCCGGAAACAGGGCGGTCAGTTATCCCGGAAACAGGGTGATCAGTTAGCCTGGAAACAGGGCAGTCAGTTACCCCGGAAACAGGGTGATCAGTTACTCTGGAAACAGTGTGATCAGTTACCTTGGAAACAAGGCAGTCTGTTACCCCGGAAACAGGGCAGTCAGTTATCCCGGAAACAGGGTGATCAGTTACCCTGGAAACAGGGCAGTCATTTATCCCGGAAACAGGGCAGTCAGTTACCCCGGAAAATGGGCAGTCAGTTACCCTGGAAACAGGGCAGTCAGTCACCCTGGAAACAGGTTAGTCAGTTACCCTGGAAACAGGGTGATCAGTTACCCCGGAAACAGGGCAGTCAGTTCCCCTGGAAACAGGGCCGTCAGTTATCCTGGAAACAGGGCAGTCAGTTATCCCGGAAACAGGGCAGACAGTTATCCCGGAAACAGGGTGATCAGTTACCCTGGAAACTGGGCAGTCAGTTATCCTGGAAACAGGGCGATCAGTTACCCTGGAAACAGGCAGTCAGTTACCCTGGAAACAGGGCAGTCAGTTATCCTGGAAACAGGGCAGACAGTTATCCTGGAAATAGGGCGGTCAGTTACCCTGGAAATAGTGCTGTACGTTGTCCTGGAAACATGGTGGTCAGTTACCCCGGAAACAGGGAGATCAGTTACCCCGGAAACAGGGCAGTCAGTTACCCTGGAAATAGGGCAGTCAGTTTCCCTGGAAACAGGGCAGTCAGTTACCCCGGAAACAGGGTGATCAGTTATCCTGGAAACAGGGCGGTCAGTTAACCCGGAAACAGGGCAGTCAGTTTCCCCAGAAACAGGGCGGTCAGTAACCCTGCAAACAGATTAGTCAGTTACCCCGGATACAGGGTCGCCAGTTATCCTGGAAACAGGGCAGTCAGTTACCCTGGAAACAGGGCAGTCAGTTATCCCGGAAACAGGGTGATCAGTTACCCTGGAAACTGGGCAGTCAGTTACCCCAGAAACAGGGCAGTCAGTTATCCTGGAAACAGGGCAGTCAGTTACGCTGGAAACAGGGCAGTCATTTACCCCTGGAAGCAGATTACTCAGTTACAACGGAAACAGTGTGATCAGTTACCCTGGAAACAGGGCAGTCAGTTATCCTTGAAACAGGGCGGTCAGTTACCCCGAAAACAGGGCGGTCAGTTCCCCTGGAAACTGGGCAGTCAGATACCCTGGAAACAGGGCAGTCAGTTATCCCGGAAACAGGGTGATCAGTTACCCTGGAAACAGGGCAGTCAGTTATCCCGGAAACAGGGTGATCAGTTACCCTGGAAACAGGGCAGTCAGTTATCCCGGAAACAGGGCAGTCAGTTACCCCGGAAGCAGGGCAGTCATTTATTCCGGATAATTGGTGATCAGTTACCCTGGAAACTGGGCAGTCAGTTACCCTGGAAACAGGGCAGTCAGTCACCCTGGAAACAGGTTAGTCAGTTACCCCGGAAACAGTGTGATCAGTTACCCCGGAAACAGGGCAGTCAGTTCCCCTGGAAACAGGGCAAACAGTTATCCTGGAATCAGGGCAGTCAGTTAACCTAGAAACAGGGCAGTCAGTTATCCTGGAAACAGGGCAGTCAGTTATCCTGGAAACAGGGCGGTCAGTTACCCCGGAAATAGGGAGGTCAGTTATCCTGGAAACAGGGCGGTCGGTTACACCGGAAACAGGGAGATCAGTTACCCCGGAAACAGGGCTGTCAGTTACCCTGGAAACAGGGCAGTCAGTTATTCTGGAAACAGGGCAGTCAGTTATCCTGGAAACAGGGCAATCAGTTCTACCGGAAACAGGGTGATCAGTTAATTTGGAAACAGGGCAGTCAGTTAGCCTGGAAACAGGGCAGTCAGTTAGCCTGGAAAGAGGGCAGTCAGTTACCCCGGAAACAGGGCAGTCAGTTACCCCGGAAACAGGGCAGTCAGTTACCCTGGAAACAGGGCAGTCAGTTATCCCGGAAACTGGGCAGTCAGTTATCCCGGCAACAGGGTGATCAGTTACCCTGGAAACTGGGCTGTCAGTTACCCTGGAAACAGGGCAGTCAGTTTCCCCGGAAACAGGGCAGTCAGTTACCCTGGAAACTGGGCAGTCAGTTACCCTGGAAACAGGGCAGTCAGTTATCCCGGAAACTGGGTGATCAGTTACCCTGGAAACAAGGCAGTCTGTTATCCCGGAAACAGGGCAGTCAGTTATCCCGGAAAAAGGGTGATCAGTTACCCTGGAAACTGGGCAGTCAGTTACCCTGGAAACAGGGCAGTCAGTTACCCCAGAAAATGGGCAGTCAGTTACCCTGGAAACCGGGCAGTCAGTCACCCTGGAAACAGGTTAGTCAGTTACCCCAGAAACAGGGTGATCAGTTACCCCGGAAACAGGGCAGTCAGTTCCCCTGGAAACAGGGCGGTCAGTGACCCTGGAAAC
Source organism: Heterodontus francisci (assembly GCF_036365525.1). Taxonomy (NCBI): domain Eukaryota; kingdom Metazoa; phylum Chordata; class Chondrichthyes; order Heterodontiformes; family Heterodontidae; genus Heterodontus; species Heterodontus francisci. The sequence goes on from NW_027142285.1 coordinate 773,198, forward strand.
AGGGCAGTCAGTTATCCTAGAAACAGGGCAGACAGCTATCCCGGAAACAGGGTGATCAGTTACCCTGGAAACTGGGCAGTCAGTTAGCCTGCAAACAGGGCGATCAGTTACCCTGGAAACAGGCAGTCAGTTACCCTGGAAACAGGGCAGTCAGTTATCCTGGAAACAGGGCAGACAGTTATCCTGGAAATAGGGCGGTCAGTTACCCCGGAAATAGTGCTGTATGTTGTCCTGGAAACATGGCGGTCAGTTACCCCGGAAACAGGGAGATCAGTTACCCCGGAAACAGGGCAGTCAGTTACCCTGGAAACAGAGCAGTCAGTTACCCCGGAAACAGGGTGATCAGTTATCCTGGAAACAGGGCGGTCAGTTAACCCGGAAACAGGGCAGTCAGTTTCCCCAGAAACAGGGCGGTCAGTAACCCTGCAAACAGATTAGTCAGTTACCCCGGGAACAAGGTCGTCAGTTATCCTGGAAACAGGGCAGTCAGTTATCCCGGAAACAGGGTGATCAGTTACCCTGGAAACTGGGCAGTCAGTTACCCCAGAAACAGGGCAGTCAGTTATCCTGGAAACAGGGCAGTCAGTTACCCTGGAAACAGGGCAGTCAGTTTCCCCGGAAACAGGGCAGTCAGTTACCCTGGAAACTGGGCAGTCAGTTACCCTGGAAACAGGGCAGTCAGTTATCCCGGAAACTGGGTGATCAGTTACCCTGGAAACAAGGCAGTTTGTTATCCCGGAAACAGGGCAGTCAGTTATCCCGGAAAAAGGGTGATCAGTTACTCTGGAAACTGGGCAGTCAGTTACCCCAGAAACAGGGTGATCAGTTACCCCGGAAACAGGGCAGTCAGTTCCCCTGGAAACAGGGCAGTCAGTTATCCCGGAAACAGGGCAGACAGCTATCCCGGAAACAGGGTGATCAGTTACCCTGGAAACAGGGCAGTCAGTTATCCCGGAAACAGGGCAATCAGTTCTTCCGGAAACAGGGTGATCAGTTAATTTGGAAACAGGGCAGTCAGTTATCCTGGAAAAAGGGCGGTCAGTTACCCCGGAAATAGGGAGGTCAGTTATCCTGGAAACAGGGCGGTCAGTTACACCGGAAACAGGGTGATCAGTTACCCTGGAAACTGGGCAGTCAGTTACCCCGGAAACAGGGCATTCTGTTATCCTGGAAACAGGGCAGTCAGTTACACTGGAAACAGGGCAGTCATTTACACCTGGAAACAGATTACTCAGTTACCCCGGAAACAGGGTGATCAGTTACCCTGGAAACAGGGCAGTCAGTTATCCTGGAAACAGGGCGGTCAGTTACCCCGAAAACAGGGCGGTCTGTTCCCCTGGAAACAGGGCAGTCAGTTACCCTGGAAACAGGGCAGTCAGTTACCCCGGAAACAGCGCGGTCAGTTGCCCTGGAAACAGGGCAGTCAGTTACCCCGGAAACAGGGTGATCAGTTACACTGGAAACAGGGAGATCAGTTACCCCGGAAACAGGGTGATCAGTTACCCTGGAAACAGGGAGATCAGTTACCCTGGAAACAGGGCAGTCAGTTACCCGGAAACAGGGTGATCAGTTACCACGGAAAAAGGGAGATCAGTTACCCTGGAAACAGGGCAGTCAGTTAACCTGGAAACAGGGCAGTCAGTTATCCCGGAAAAAGGGCGGACAGTTACCCCGGAAACAGAGCGGTCAGTTATCCCGGAAACAGGGTGATCAGTTACCCTGGAAACAGGGCAATCAGTTACCCTTGGAACAGGTTAGTAACTTACCCCAGAAACAGGGAGATCAGTTACCCTGGAAACTGGGCAGTCAGTTACCCCGGAAACAGGGCGGTCAGTTATCCCGGAAACAGGGTGATCAGTTAGCCTGGAAACAGGGCAGTCAGTTACCCCGGAAACAGGGTGATCAGTTACTCTGGAAACAGTGTGATCAGTTACCTTGGAAACAAGGCAGTCTGTTACCCCGGAAACAGGGCAGTCAGTTATCCCGGAAACAGGGTGATCAGTTACCCTGGAAACAGGGCAGTCATTTATCCCGGAAACAGGGCAGTCAGTTACCCCGGAAAATGGGCAGTCAGTTACCCTGGAAACAGGGCAGTCAGTCACCCTGGAAACAGGTTAGTCAGTTACCCTGGAAACAGGGTGATCAGTTACCCCGGAAACAGGGCAGTCAGTTCCCCTGGAAACAGGGCCGTCAGTTATCCTGGAAACAGGGCAGTCAGTTATCCCGGAAACAGGGCAGACAGTTATCCCGGAAACAGGGTGATCAGTTACCCTGGAAACTGGGCAGTCAGTTATCCTGGAAACAGGGCGATCAGTTACCCTGGAAACAGGCAGTCAGTTACCCTGGAAACAGGGCAGTCAGTTATCCTGGAAACAGGGCAGACAGTTATCCTGGAAATAGGGCGGTCAGTTACCCCGGAAATAGTGCTGTACGTTGTCCTGGAAACATGGTGGTCAGTTACCCCGGAAACAGGGAGATCAGTTACCCCGGAAACAGGGCAGTCAGTTACCCTGGAAACAGGGCAGTCAGTTTCCCTGGAAACAGGGCAGTTAATTATCCCGGAAACAGGGCAGTCAGTTACCCCGGAAACAGGGTGATCAGTTATCCTGGAAACAGGGCGGTCAGTTAACCCGGAAACAGGGCAGTCAGTTTCCCCAGAAACAGGGCGGTCAGTAACCCTGCAAACAGATTAGTCAGTTACCCCGGAAACAGGGTCGCCAGTTATCCTGGAAACAGGGCAGTCAGTTAACCTGGAAACAGGGCAGTCAGTTATCCCGGAAACAGGGTGATCAGTTACCCTGGAAACTGGGCAGTCAGTTACCCCAGAAACAGGGCAGTCAGTTATCCTTGAAACAGGGCAGTCAGTTACCCCGAAAACAGGGCGGTCAGTTCCCCTGGAAACTGGGCAGTCAGATACCCTGGAAACAGGGCAGTCAGTTATCCCGGAAACAGGGTGATCAGTTACCCTGGAAACAGGGCAGTCAGTTATCCCGGAAACAGGGCGATCAGTTACCCTGGAAACAGGGCAGTCAGTTATCCCGGAAACAGGGCAGTCAGTTACCCCGGAAGCAGGGCAGTCATTTATTCCGGATAATTGGTGATCAGTTACCCTGGAAACTGGGCAGTCAGTCACCCTGGAAACAGGTTAGTCAGTTACCCCGGAAACAGTGTGATCAGTTACCCCGGAAACAGGGCAGTCAGTTCCCCTGGAAACAGGGCAAACAGTTATCCTGGAATCAGGGCAGTCAGTTAACCTAGAAACAGGGCAGTCAGTTATCCTGGAAACAGGGCAGTCAGTTATCCTGGAAACAGGGCGGTCAGTTACCCCGGTAATAGGGAGGTCAGTTATCCTGGAAACAGGGCGGTCGGTTACACCGGAAACAGGGAGATCAGTTACCCCGGAAACAGGGCAGTCAGTTACCCTGGAAACAGGGCAGTCAGTTATTCTGGAAACAGGGCAATCAGTTATACCGGAAACAGGGTGATCAGTTACCCTGGAAACAGGGCAGTCAGTTATCCTGGAAACAGGGCAATCAGTTCTACCGGAAACAGGGTGATCAGTTAATTTGGAAACAGGGCAGTCAGTTAGCCTGGAAACAGGGCAGTCAGTTACCCTGGAAACAGGGCAGTCAGTTATCCTGGAAACAGGGCTATCAGTTCTACCGGAAACAGGGTGATCAGTTAATTTGGAAACAGGGCAGTCAGTTAGCCTGGAAAGAGGGCAGTCAGTTACCCCGGAAACAGGGCAGTCAGTTACCCCGGAAACAGGGCAGTCAGTTACCCTGGAAACAGGGCAGTCAGTTATCCCGGAAACAGGGCAGTCAGTTATCCCGGCAACAGGGTGATCAGTTACCCTGGAAACTGGGCTGTCAGTTACCCTGGAAACAGGGCAGTCAGTTTCCCCGGAAACAGGGCAGTCAGTTACCCTGGAAACTGGGCAGTCAGTTACCCTGGAAACAGGGCAGTCAGTTATCCCGGAAACTGGGTGATCAGTTACCCTGGAAACAAGGCAGTCTGTTATCCCGGAAACAGGGCAGTCAGTTATCCCGGAAAAAGGGTGATCAGTTACCCTGGAAACTGGGCAGTCAGTTACCCTGGAAACAGGGCAGTCAGTTACCCCGGAAAATGGGCAGTCAGTTACCCTGGAAACAGGGCAGACAGTCACCCTGGAAACAGGTTAGTCAGTTACCCCAGAAACAGGGTGATCTGTTACACCGGAAACAGGGCAGTCAGTTCCCCTGGAAACAGGGCAGTCAGTTATCCCGGAAACAGGGCAGACAGCTATCCCGGAAACAGGGTGATCAGTTACCCTGGAAACAGGGCGGTCAGTTAACCCGGAAACAGGGCAGTCAGTTTCCCCAGAAACAGGGCGGTCAGTAACCCTGCAAACAGATTAGTCAGTTACCCCGGAAACAGGGTCGCCAGTTATTCCGGATAATTGGTGATCAGTTACCCTGGAAACTGGGCAGTCAGTCACCCTGGAAACAGGTTAGTCAGTTACCCCGGAAACAGTGTGATCAGTTACCCCGGAAACAGGGAAGTCAGTTCCCCTGGAAACAGGGCAAACAGTTATCCTGGAATCAGGGCAGTCAGTTAACCTAGAAACAGGGCAGTCAGTTATCCTGGAAACAGGGCAGTCAGTTATCCTGGAAACAGGGCGGTCAGTTACCCCGGAAATAGGGAGGTCAGTTATCCTGGAAACAGGGCGGTCGGTTACACCGGAAACAGGGAGATCAGTTACCCCGGAAAAAGGGCAGTCAGTTACCCTGGAAACAGGGCAGTCAGTTATTCTGGAAACAGGGCAATCAGTTATACCGGAAACAGGGTGATCAGTTACCCTGGAAACAGGGCAGTCAGTTATCCTGGAAACAGGGCAATCAGTTCTACCGGAAACAGGGTGATCAGTTAATTTGGAAACAGGGCAGTCAGTTAGCCTGGAAACAGGGCAGTCAGTTACCCTGGAAACAGGGCAGTCAGTTATCCTGGAAACAGGGCTATCAGTTCTACCGGAAACAGGGTGATCAGTTAATTTGGAAACAGGGCAGTCAGTTAGCCTGGAAACAGGGCAGTCAGTTACCCCGGAAACAGGGCAGTCAGTTACCCCGGAAACAGGGCAGTCAGTTACCCTGGAAACAGGGCAGTCAGATATCCCGGAAACAGGGCAGTCAGTTATCCCGGCAACAGGGTGATCAGTTACCCTGGAAACTGGGCTGTCAGTTACCCTGGAAACAGGGCAGTCAGTTTCCCCGGAAACAGGGCAGTCAGTTACCCTGGAAACTGGGCAGTCAGTTACCCTGGAAACAGGGCAGTCAGTTATCCCGGAAACTGGGTGATCAGTTACCCTGGAAACAAGGCAGTCTGTTATCCCGGAAACAGGGCAGTCAGTTATCCCGGAAAAATGGTGATCAGTTACCCTGGAAACTGGGCAGTCAGTTACCCTGGAAACAGGGCAGTCAGTTACCCCGGAAAATGGGCAGTCAGTTACCCTGGAAACAGGGCAGACAGTCACCCTGGAAACAGGTTAGTCAGTTACCCCAGAAACAGGGTGATCTGTTACCCCGGAAACAGGGCAGTCAGTTCCCCTGGAAACAGGGCAGTCAGTTACCCTGGAAACAGGGCAGTCAGTTATCCCGGAAACAGGGCAGACAGCTATCCCGGAAACAGGGTGATCAGTTACCCTGGAAACTGGGCAGTCAGTTAGCCTGCAAACAGGGAGATCAGTTACCCCGGAAACAGGGCAGTCAGTTACCCTGGAAACAGGGCAGTCAGTTACCCCGGAAACAGGGTGATCAGTTATCCTGGAAACAGGGCGGTCAGTTAACCCGGAAACAGGGCAGTCAGTTTCCCCAGAAACAGGGCGGTCAGTAACCCTGCAAACAGATTAGTCAGTTACCCCGGAAACAGGGTCGTCAGTTATCCTGGAAACAGGGCAGTCAGTTATCCCGGAAACAGGGTGATCAGTTACCCTGGAAACTGGGCAGTCAGTTACCCCAGAAACAGGGCAGTCAGTTATCCTGGAAACAGGGCAGTCAGTTACCCTGGAAACAGGGCAGTCATTTACCCCTGGAAGCAGATTACTCAGTAACCCCGGAAACAGTGTGATCAGTTACCCTGGAAACAGGGCAGTCAGTTATCCTTGAAACAGGGCGGTCAGTTACCCCGAAAACAGGGCGGTCAGTTCCCCTGGAAACTGGGCAGTCAGATACCCTGGAAACAGGGCAGTCAGTTATCCCGGAAACAGGGTGATCAGTTACCCTGGAAACAGGGCAGTCAGTTATCCCGGAAACAGGGTGATCAGTTACTCTGGAAACAGGGCAGTCAGTTATCCCGGAAACAGGGCAGTCAGTTACCCCGGAAGCAGGGCAGTCATTTATCCCGGATAATGGGTGATTAGTTACCCTGGAAACTGGGCAGTCAGTTACCCTGGAAACAGGGCAGTCAGTCACCCTGGAAACAGGTTAGTCAGTTACCCCGGAAACAGTGTGATCAGTTACCCCGGAAACAGGGCAGTCAGTTCCCCTGGAAACAGGGCAAACAGTTATCCTGGAATCAGGGCAGTCAGTTAACCTAGAAACAGGGCAGTCAGTTATCCTGGAAACAGGGCAGTCAGTTATCCTGGAAACAGGGCGGTCAGTTACCCCGGAAATAGGGAGGTCAGTTATCCTGGAAACAGGGCGGTCGGTTACACCGGAAACATGGAGATCAGTTACCCCGGAAACAGGGCAGTCAGTTACCCTGGAAACAGGGCAGTCAGTTATTCTGGAAACAGGGCAATCAGTTATACCGGAAACAGGGTGATCAGTTAATTTGGAAACAGGGCAGTCAGTTAGCCTGGAAAGAGGGCAGTCAGTTACCCCGGAAACAGGGCAGTCAGTTACCCTGGAAACAGGGCAGTCAGTTATCCTGGAAACAGGGCAATCAGTTCTACCGGAAACAGGGTGATCAGTTAATTTGGAAACAGGGCAGTCAGTTAGCCTGGAAAGAGGGCAGTCAGTTTCCCCGGAAACAGGGCAGTCAGTTACCCTGGAAACAGGGCAGTCAGTTATCCCGGAAACAGGGCAGTCAGTTATCCCGGCAACAGGGTGATCAGTTACCCTGGAAACAAGGCAGTCTGTTATCCCGGAAACAGGGCAGTCAGTTATCCCGGAAAAAGGGTGATCAGTTACTCTGGAAACTGGGCAGTCAGTTACCCTGGAAACAGGGCAGTCAGTTACCCCGGAAAATGGGCAGTCAGTCACCCTGGAAACAGGGCAGTCAGTCACCCTGGAAACAGGTTAGTCAGTTACCCCAGAAACAGGGTGATCAGTTACCCCGGAAACAGGGCAGTCAGTTCCCCTGGAAACAGGGCAGTCAGTTATCCCGGAAACAGGGCAGACAGCTATCCCGGAAACAGGGTGATCAGTTACCCTGGAAACAGGGCAGTCAGTTATCCCGGAAACAGGGCAGACAGCTATCCTGGAAACAGGGCAATCAGTTCTTCCGGAAACAGGGTGATCAGTTAATTTGGAAACAGGGCAGTCTGTTAGCCTGGAAAGAGGGCAGTCAGTTACCCCGGAAACAGGGCAGTCAGTTACCCCGGAAACAGGGCAGTCAGTTACCCTGGAAACTGGGCAATCAGTTCTTCCGGAAACAGGGTGATCAGTTAATTTGGAAACAGGGCAGTCAGTTAGCCTGGAAAGAGGGCAGTCAGTTACCCCGGAAACAGGGCAATCAGTTACCCCGGAAACAGGGCAGTCAGTTACCCTGGAAACAGGGCAGTCAGTTTCCCCGGAAACAGGGCAGTCAGTTACCCTGGAAACTGGGCAGTCAGTTACCCTGGAAACAGGGCAGTCAGTTATCCCGGAAACTGGGTGATCAGTTACCCTGGAAACAAGGCAGTCTGTTATCCCGGAAACAGGGCAGTCAGTCATCCCGGAAAAAGGGTGATCAGTTACCCTGGAAACTGGGCAGTCAGTTACCCTGGAAACAGGGCAGTCAGTTACCCCGGAAAATGATCAGTCAGTTACCCTGGAAACAGGGCAGTCAGTCACCCTGGAAACAGGTTAGTCAGTTACCCCAGAAACAGGGTGATCAGTTACCCCGGAAACAGGGCAGACAGTTATCCTGGAAATAGGGCGGTCAGTTAACCCGGAAATAGTGCTGTACGTTGTCCTGGAAACATGGCGGTCAGTTACCCCGGAAACAGGGAGATCAGTTACCCCGGAAACAGGGCAGTCAGTTACCCTGGAAACAGGGCAGTCAGTTACCCCGGAAACAGGGTGATCAGTTATCCTGGAAACAGGGCGGTCAGTTAACCCGGAAACAGGGCAGTCAGTTTCCCCAGAAACAGGGCGGTCAGTAACCCTGCAAACAGATTAGTCAGTTACCCCGGAAACAGGGTCGTCAGTTATCCTGGAAACAGGGCAGTCAGTTACCCTGGAAACAGGGCAGTCAGTTACCCCGGAAAGAGGGCAGTCAGTTACCCTGGAAAAAGGGCATTCAGTTATCCCGGAAACAGGGCAGTCAGTTATCCCTAAAACAGGGTGATCAGTTACCCTGGAAACAGGGCAGTGAGTTACCCCGGAAACAGGGCAGTCAGTTACCCTGGAAACAGGGCAGTCAGTTATCCCGGAAACAGGGCAGTCAGTTATCCCGGAAACAGGGTGATCAGTTACCCTGGAAACTGGGCAGTCAGTTACCCCGGAAACAGGGCAGTCAGTTATCCTGGAAACAGGGCAGTCAGTTACCCTGGAAACAGGGCAGTCATTTACCCCTGGAAGCAGATTACTCAGTTACCCCGGAAACAGCGTGATCAGTTACCCTGGAAACAGGGCAGTCAGTTATCCTGGAAACAGGGCGGTCAGTTACCCCGAAAACAGGGCGGTCAGTTCCCCTGGAAACTGGGCAGTCAGATACCCTGGAAACAGGGCAGTCAGTTATCCCGGAAACAGGGTGATCAGTTACCCTGGAAACAGGGCAGTCAGCTATCCCGGAAACAGGGTGATCAGTTACCCTGGAAACAGGGCAGTCAGTTATCCCGGAAACAGGGCAGTCAGTTACCCCGGAAGCAGGGCAGTCATTTATCCCGGAAAATGGGTGATCAGTTACCCTGGAAACTGGGCAGTCAGTTACCCTGGAAACAGGGCAGTCAGTCACCCTGGAAACAGGTTAGTCAGTTACCCCGGAAACAGTGTGATCAGTTACCCCGGAAACAGGGCAGTCAGTTCCCCTGGAAACAGGGCAAACAGTTATCCTGGAATCAGGGCAGTCAGTTAACCTAGAAACAGGGCAGTCAGTTATCCTGGAAACAGGGCAGTCAGTTATCCCGGAAACTGGGTGATCAGTTACCCTGGAAACAAGGCAGTCTGTTATCCCGGAAACAGGGCAGTCAGTTATCCCGGAAAAAGGGTGATCAGTTACCCTGGAAACTGGGCGGTCAGTTACCCTGGAAACAGGGCAGTCAGTTACCCCGGAAAATGGGCAGTCAGTTACCCTGGAAACAGGGCAGACAGTCACCCTGGAAACAGGTTAGTCAGTTACCCCAGAAACAGGGTGATCTGTTACCCCGGAAACAGGGCAGTCAGTTCCCCTGGAAACAGGGCAGTCAGTTACCCTGGAAACAGGGCAGTCAGTTATCCCGGAAACAGGGCAGACAGCTATCCCGGAAACAGGGTGATCAGTTACCCTGGAAACTGGGCAGTCAGTTAGCCTGCAAACAGGGAGATCAGTTACCCCGGAAACAGGGCAGTCAGTTACCCTGGAAACAGGGCAGTCAGTTACCCCGGAAACAGGGTGATCAGTTATCCTGGAAACAGGGCGGTCAGTTAACCCGGAAACAGGGCAGTCAGTTTCCCCAGAAACAGGGCGGTCAGTAACCCTGCAAACAGATTAGTCAGTTACCCCGGAAACAGGGTCGTCAGTTATCCTGGAAACAGGGCAGTCAGTTATCCCGGAAACAGGGTGATCAGTTACCCTGGAAACTGGGCAGTCAGTTACCCCAGAAACAGGGCAGTCAGTTATCCTGGAAACAGGGCAGTCAGTTACCCTGGAAACAGGGCAGTCATTTACCCCTGGAAGCAGATTACTCAGTAACCCCGGAAACAGTGTGATCAGTTACCCTGGAAACAGGGCAGTCAGTTATCCTTGAAACAGGGCGGTCAGTTACCCCGAAAACAGGGCGGTCAGTTCCCCTGGAAACTGGGCAGTCAGATACCCTGGAAACAGGGCAGTCAGTTATCCCGGAAACAGGGTGATCAGTTACCCTGGAAACAGGGCAGTCAGTTATCCCGGAAACAGGGTGATCAGTTACTCTGGAAACAGGGCAGTCAGTTATCCCGGAAACAGGGCAGTCAGTTACCCCGGAAGCAGGGCAGTCATTTATCCCGGATAATGGGTGATTAGTTACCCTGGAAACTGGGCAGTCAGTTACCCTGGAAACAGGGCAGTCAGTCACCCTGGAAACAGGTTAGTCAGTTACCCCGGAAACAGTGTGATCAGTTACCCCGGAAACAGGGCAGTCAGTTCCCCTGGAAACAGGGCAAACAGTTATCCTGGAATCAGGGCAGTCAGTTAACCTAGAAACAGGGCAGTCAGTTATCCTGGAAACAGGGCAGTCAGTTATCCTGGAAACAGGGCGGTCAGTTACCCCGGAAATAGGGAGGTCAGTTATCCTGGAAACAGGGCGGTCGGTTACACCGGAAACATGGAGATCAGTTACCCCGGAAACAGGGCAGTCAGTTACCCTGGAAACAGGGCAGTCAGTTATTCTGGAAACAGGGCAATCAGTTATACCGGAAACAGGGTGATCAGTTAATTTGGAAACAGGGCAGTCAGTTAGCCTGGAAAGAGGGCAGTCAGTTACCCCGGAAACAGGGCAGTCAGTTACCCTGGAAACAGGGCAGTCAGTTATCCTGGAAACAGGGCAATCAGTTCTACCGGAAACAGGGTGATCAGTTAATTTGGAAACAGGGCAGTCAGTTAGCCTGGAAAGAGGGCAGTCAGTTACCCCGGAAACAGGGCAGTCAGTTACCCCGGAAACAGGGCAGTCAGTTACCCTGGAAACAGGGCAGTCAGTTATCCCGGAAACAGGGCAGTCAGTTATCCCGGCAACAGGGTGATCAGTTACCCTGGAAACTGGGCTGTCAGTTACCCTGGAAACAGGGCAGTCAGTTTCCCCGGAAACAGGGCAGTCAGTTACCCTGGAAACTGGGCAGTTAGTTACCCTGGAAACAGGGCAGTCAGTTATCCCGGAAACTGGGTGATCAGTTACCCTGGAAACAAGGCAGTCTGTTATCCCGGAAACAGGGCAGTCAGTGATCCCGGAAAAAGGGTGATCAGTTACTCTGGAAACTGGGCAGTCAGTTACCCTGGAAACAGGGCAGTCAGTTACCCCGGAAAATGGGCAGTCAGTTACCCTGGAAACAGGGCAGTCAGTCACCCTGGAAACAGGTTAGTCAGTTACCCCAGAAACAGGGTGATCAGTTACCCCGGAAACAGGGCAGTCAGTTCCCCTGGAAACAGGGCAGTCAGTTATCCCGGAAACAGGGCAGACAGCTATCCCGGAAACAGGGTGATCAGTTACGCTGGAAACAGGGCAGTCAGTTATCCCGGAAACAGGGTGATCAGTTACCCTGGAAACAGGGCAGTCAGTTATCCCGGAAACAGGGCAGTCAGTTACCCCGGAAGCAGGGCAGTCATTTATCCCGGAAAATGGGTGATCAGTTACCCTGGAAACTGGGCAGTCAGTTACCCTGGAAACAGGGCAGTCAGTCACCCTGGAAACAGGTTAGTCAGTTACCCCGGAAACAGTGTGATCAGTTACCCCGGAAACAGGGCAGTCAGTTCCCCTGGAAACAGGGCAGTCAGTTATCCCGGAAACAGGGCAGACAGCTATCCCGGAAACAGGGTGATCAGTTACCCTGGAAACAGGGCAGTCAGTTATCCCGGAAACAGGGCAGACAGCTATCCTGGAAACAGGGCAATCAGTTCTTCCGGAAACAGGGTGATCAGTTAATTTGGAAACAGGGCAGTCTGTTAGCCTGGAAAGAGGGCAGTCAGTTACCCCGGAAACAGGGCAGTCAGTTACCCCGGAAACAGGGCAGTCAGTTCTTCCGGAAACAGGGTGATCAGTTAATTTGGAAACAGGGCAGTCAGTTAGCCTGGAAAGAGGGCAGTCAGTTACCCCGGAAACAGGGCAATCAGTTTCCCCGGAAACAGGGCAGTCAGTTACCCTGGAAACAGGGCAGTCAGTTATCCCGGAAACAGGGCAGTCAGTTATCCCGGCAACAGGGTGATCAGTTACCCTGGAAACTGGGCTGTCAGTTACCCTGGAAACAGGGCAGTCAGTTTCCCCGGAAACAGGGCAGTCAGTTACCCTGGAAACTGGGCAGTCAGTTACCCTGGAAACAGGGCAGTCAGTTATCCCGGAAACTGGGTGATCAGTTACCCTGGAAAAAAGGCAGTCTGTTATCCCGGAAACAGGGCAGTCAGTCATCCCGGAAAAAGGGTGATCAGTTACCCTGGAAACTGGGCAGTCAGTTACCCTGGAAACAGGGCAGTCAGTCACCCTGGAAACAGGTTAGTCAGTTACCCCGGAAACAGTGTGATCAGTTACCCCGGAAACAGGGCATTCAGTTCCCCTGGAAACAGGGCAAACAGTTATCCTGGAATCAGGGCAGTCAGTTAACCTAGAAACAGGGCAGTCAGTTATCCTGGAAACAGGGCAGTCAGTTATCCTGGAAACAGGGCGGTCAGTTACCCCGGAAATAGGGAGGTCAGTTATCCTGGAAACAGGGCGGTCGGTTACACCGGAAACATGGAGATCAGTTACCCCGGAAACAGGGCAGTCAGTTACCCTGGAAACAGGGCAGTCAGTTATTCTGGAAACAGGGCAATCAGTTATACCGGAAACAGGGTGATCAGTTAATTTGGAAACAGGGCAGTCAGTTAGCCTGGAAAGAGGGCAGTCAGTTACCCCGGAAACAGGGCAGTCAGTTACCCTGGAAACAGGGCAGTCAGTTATCCTGGAAACAGGGCAATCAGTTCTACCGGAAACAGGGTGATCAGTTAATTTGGAAACAGGGCAGTCAGTTAGCCTGGAAAGAGGGCAGTCAGTTACCCTGGAAACAGGGCAGTCAGTTACCCCGGAAACAGGGCAGTCAGTTACCCTGGAAACAGGGCAGTCAGTTATCCCGGAAACAGGGCAGTCAGTTATCCCGGCAACAGGGCAGTCAGTTACCCTGGAAACTGGGCAGTTAGTTACCCTGGAAACAGGGCAGTCAGTTATCCCGGAAACTGGGTGATCAGTTACCCTGGAAACAAGGCAGTCTGTTATCCCGGAAACAGGGCAGTCAGTTATCCCGGAAAAAGGGTGATCAGTTACTCTGGAAACTGGGCAGTCAGTTACCCTGGAAACAGGGCAGTCAGTTACCCCGGAAAATGGGCAGTCAGTTACCCTGGAAACAGGGCAGTCAGTCACCCTGGAAACAGGTTAGTCAGTTACCCCAGAAACAGGGTGATCAGTTACCCCGGAAACAGGGCAGTCAGTTCCCCTGGAAACAGGGCAGTCAGTTATCCCGGAAACAGGGCAGACAGCTATCCCGGAAACAGGGTGATCAGTTACCCTGGAAACAGGGCAGTCAGTTATCCCGGAAACAGGGCAGACAGCTATCCTGGAAACAGGGCAATCAGTTCTTCCGGAAACAGGGTGATCAGTTAATTTGGAAACAGGGCAGTCTGTTAGCCTGGAAAGAGGGCAGTCAGTTACCCCGGAAACAGGGCAGTCAGTTACCCCGGAAACAGGGCAGTCAGTTCTTCCGGAAACAGGGTGATCAGTTAATTTGGAAACAGGGCAGTCAGTTAGCCTGGAAAGAGGGCAGTCAGTTACCCCGGAAACAGGGCAATCAGTTTCCCCGGAAACAGGGCAGTCAGTTACCCTGGAAACAGGGCAGTCAGTTATCCCGGAAACAGGGCAGTCAGTTATCCCGGCAACAGGGTGATCAGTTACCCTGGAAACTGGGCTGTCAGTTACCCTGGAAACAGGGCAGTCAGTTTCCCCGGAAACAGGGCAGTCAGTTACCCTGGAAACTGGGCAGTCAGTTACCCTGGAAACAGGGCAGTCAGTTATCCCGGAAACTGGGTGATCAGTTACCCTGGAAACAAGGCAGTCTGTTATCCCGGAAACAGGGCAGTCAGTCATCCCGGAAAAAGGGTGATCAGTTACCCTGGAAACTGGGCACTCAGTTACCCTGGAAACAGGGCAGTCAGTTACCCCGGAAAATGATCAGTCAGTTACCCTGGAAACAGGGCAGTCAGTCACCCTGGAAACAGGTTAGTCAGTTACCCCAGAAACAGGGTGATCAGTTACCCCGGAAACAGGGCAGACTGTTATCCTGGAAATAGGGCGGTCAGTTACCCCGGAAATAGTGCTGTACGTTGTCCTGGAAACATGGCGGTCAGTTACCCCGGAAACAGGGAGATCAGTTACCCCGGAAACAGGGCAGTCAGTTTCCCTGGAAACAGTGCAGTCAGTTACCCCGGAAACAGGGTGATCAGTTATCCTGGAAACAGGGCGGTCAGTTAACCCGGAAACAGGGCAGTCAGTTTCCCCAGAAACAGGGCGGTCAGTAACCCTGCAAACAGATTAGTCAGTTACCCCGGAAACAGGGTCGTCAGTTATCCTGGAAACAGGGCAGTCAGTTACCCTGGAAACAGGGCAGTCAGTTACCCCGGAAAGAGGGCAGTCAGTTACCCTGGAAAAAGGGCATTCAGTTATCCCGGAAACAGGGCAGTCAGTTATCCCTAAAACAGGGTGATCAGTTACCCTGGAAACAGGGCAGTGAGTTACCCCGGAAACAGGGCAGTCAGTTACCCTGGAAACAGGGCAGTCAGTTATCCCGGAAACAGGGCAGTCAGTTATCCCGGAAACAGGGTGATCAGTTACCCTGGAAACTGGGCAGTCAGTTACCCCGGAAACAGGGCAGTCAGTTATCCTGGAAACAGGGCAGTCAGTTACCCTGGAGACAGGGCAGTCATTTACCCCTGGAAGCAGATTACTCAGTTACCCCGGAAACAGCGTGATCAGTTACCCTGGAAACAGGGCAGTCAGTTATCCTGGAAACAGGGCGGTCAGTTACCCCGAAAACAGGGCGGTCAGTTCCCCTGGAAACTGGGCAGTCAAATACCCTGGAAACAGGGCAGTCAGTTATCCCGGAAACAGGGTGATCAGTTACCCTGGAAACAGGGCAGTCAGTTATCCCGGAAACAGGGTGATCAGTTACCCTGGAAACAGGGCAGTCAGTTATCCCGGAAACAGGGCAGTCAGTTACCCCGGAAGCAGGGCAGTCATTTATCCCGGAAAATGGGTGATCAGTTACCCTGGAAACTGGGCAGTCAGTTACCCTGGAAACAGGGCAGTCAGTCACCCTGGAAACAGGTTAGTCAGTTACCCCGGAAACAGTGTGATCAGTTACCCCGGAAACAGGGCAGTCAGTTCCCCTGGAAACAGGGCAAACAGTTATCCTGGAATCAGGGCAGTCAGTTAACCTAGAAACAGGGCAGTCAGTTATCCTGGAAACAGGGCAGTCAGTTATCCTGGAAACAGGGCGGTCAGTTACACCGGAAACAGGGAGATCAGTTACCCCGGAAACAGGGCAGTCAGTTACCCTGGAAACAGGGCAGTCAGTTATTCTGGAAACAGGGCAATCAGTTATACCGGAAACAGGGTGTTCAGTTAATTTGGAAACAGGGCAGTCAGTTAGCCTGGAAAGAGGGCAGTCAGTTACCCCGGAAACAGGGCAGTCAGTTACCCTGGAAACAGGGCAGTCAGTTATCCTGGAAACAGGGCAATCAGTTCTACCGGAAACAGGGTGATCAGTTAATTTGGAAACAGGGCAGTCAGTTAGCCTGGAAAGAGGGCAGTCAGTTACCCCGGAAACAGGGCAGTCAGTTACCCCGGAAACAGGGTAGTCAGTTACCCTGGAAACAGGGCAGTCAGTTATCCCGGAAACAGGGCAGTCAGTTATCCCGGCAACAGGGTGATCAGTTTCCCTGGAAACTGGGCTGTCAGTTACCCTGGAAACAGGGCAGTCAGTTTCCCCGGAAACAGGGCAGTCAGTTACCCTGGAAACTGGGCAGTCAGTTACCCTGGAAACAGGGCAGTCAGTTATCCCGGAAACTGGGTGATCAGTTACCCTGGAAACAAGGCAGTCTGTTATCCCGGAAACAGGGCAGTCAGTTATCCCGGAAAAAGGGTGATCAGTTACCCTGGAAACTGGGCAGTCAGTTACCCTGGAAACAGGGCAGTCAGTTACCCCGGAAAATGGGCAGTCAGTTTCCCTGGAAACAGGGCAGTCAGTCACCCTGGAAACAGGTTAGTCAGTTACCCCAGAAACAGGGTGATCAGTTACCCCGGAAACAGGGCAGTCAGTTCCCCTGGAAACAGGGCAGTCTGTTACCCTGGAAACAGGGCAGTCAGTTATCCCGGAAACAGGGCAGACAGCTATCCCGGAAACAGGGTGATCAGTTACCCTGGAAACTGGGCAGTCAGTTAGCCTGCAAACAGGGCGATCAGTTACCCTGGAAACAGGCAGTCAGTTACCCTGGAAACAGGGCAGTCAGTTATCCTGGAAACAGGGCAGACAGTTATCCTGGAAATAGGGCGGTCAGTTACCCCGGAAATAGTGCTGTACGTTGTCCTGGAAACATGGCGGTCAGTTACCCCGGAAACAGGGAGATCAGTTACCCCGGAAACAGGGCAGTCAGTTACCCTGGAAACAGGGCAGTCAGTTACCCCGGAAACAGGGTGATCAGTTATCCTGGAAACAGGGCGGTCAGTTAACCCGGAAACAGGGCAGTCAGTTTCCCCAGAAACAGGGCGGTCAGTAACCCTGCAAACAGATTAGTCAGTTACCCCGGAAACAGGGTCGTCAGTTATCCTGGAAACAGGGCAGTCAGTTACCCTGGAAACAGGGCAGTCAGTTACACCGGAAAGAGGGCAGTCAGTTACCCTGGAAAAAGGGCATTCAGTTATCCCGGAAACAGGGCAGTCAGTTATCCCTGAAACAGGGTGATCAGTTACCCTGGAAACAGGGCAGTCAGTTACCCCGGAAACAGGGCAGTCAGTTACCCTGGAAACAGGGCAGTCAGTTATCCCGGAAACAGGGCAGTCAGTTATCCCGGAAACAGGGTGATCAGTTACCCTGGAAACTGGGCAGTCAGTTACCCCGGAAACAGGGCAGTCTGTTATCCTGGAAACAGGGCAGTCAGTTACCCTGGAAACAGGGCAGTCATTTACCCCTGGAAGCAGATTACTCAGTTACCCCGGAAACAGCGTGATCAGTTACCCTGGAAACAGGGCAGTCAGTTATCCTGGAAACAGGGCGGTCAGTTACCCCGAAAACAGGGCGGTCAGTTCCCCTGGAAACTGGGCAGTCAGTTACCCTGGAAACAGGGCAGTCAGTTATCACGGAAACAGGGTGATCAGTTACCCTGGAAACAGGGCAGTCAGTTATCCCGGAAACAGGGCAGTCAGTTACCCCGGAAGCAGGGCACTCAGTTATCCCGGAAAATGGGTGATCAGTTACCCTGGAAACTGGGCAGTCAGTTGCCCTGGAAACAGGGCAGTCATTTACACTGGAAACTGGGCAGTCAGTTACCCTGGAAACAGGGCAGTCAGTCACCCTGGAAACAGGTTAGTCAGTTACCCCGGATACAGTGTGATCAGTTACCCCAGAAACAGGGCAGTCAGTTCCCCTGGAAACAGGGCAGACAGTTATCCTGGAATCAGGGCAGTCAGTTAACCTAGAAACAGGGCAGTCAGTTATCCTGGAAACAGGGCAGTCAGTTATCCTGGAAAAAGGGCGGTCAGTTACCCCGGAAATAGGGAGGTCAGTTATCCTGGAAACAGGGCGGTCAGTTACACCGGAAACAGGGTGATCAGTTACCCTGGAAACTGGGCAGTCAGTTACCCCGGAAACAGGGCAGTCTGTTATCCTGGAAACAGGGCAGTCAGTTACCCTGGAAACAGGGCAGTCATTTACACCTGGAAACAGATTACTCAGTTACCCTGGAAACAGGGTGATCAGTTACCCTGGAAACATGGCAGTCAGTTATCCTGGAAACAGGGCGTTCAGTTACCCCGAAAACAGGGCGGTCTGTTCCCCTGGAAACAGGGCAGTCAGTTCCCCTGGAAACAGGGCAGTCAGTTACCCCGGAAACAGGGCGGTCAGTTGCCCTGGAAACAGGGCAGTCAGTTACCCCGGAAACAGGGTGATCAGTTACACTGGAAACAGGGAGATCAGTTACCCCGGAAACAGGGTGATCAGTTACCCTGGAAACAGGGAGATCAGTTACCCTGGAAACAGGGCAGTCATTTACCCGGAAACAGGGTGATCAGTTACCACGGAAAAAGGGAGATCAGTTACCCTGGAAACAGGGCAGTCAGTTATCCTGGAAACAGGGCGGTCAATTACCCCGGAAACAGGGCGGTCAGTTAACCTGGAAACAGGGCAGTCAGTTATCCCGGAAACAGGGCGGACAGTTACCCCGGAAACAGAGCGGTCAGTTATCCCGGAAACAGGGTGATCAGTTACCCTAGAAACTGGGCAGTCAGTTACCCCGGAAACAGGGCGGTCAGTTATCCCGGAAACAGGGTGATCAGTTAATTTGGAAACAGGGCAGTCAGTTAGCCGGGAAAGAGGGCAGTCAGTTACCCCGGAAACAGGGCAGTCAGTTACCCTGGAAACAGGGCAGTCAGTTATCCTGGAAACAGGGCAATCAGTTCTACCGGAAACAGGGTGATCAGTTAATTTGGAAACAGGGCAGTCAGTTACCCTGGAAAGAGGGCAGTCAGTTACCCCGGAAACAGGGCAGTCAGTTACCCCGGAAACAGGGCAGTCAGTTACCCTGGAAACAGGGCAGTCAGTTATCCCGGAAACAGGGCAGTGAGTTATCCCTGCAACAGGGTGATCAGTTACCCTGGAAACTGGGCTGTCAGTTACCCTGGAAACAGGGCAGTCATTTTCCCCGGAAACAGGGCAGTCAGTTACCCTGGAAACTGGGCAGTCAGTTACCCTGGAAACAGGGCAGTCAGTTATCCCGGAAACAGGGTGATCAGTTACCCTGGAAGCAAGGCAGTCTGTTATCCCGGAAACAGGGCAGTCAGTTATCCCGGAAAAAGGATGATCAGTTACTCTGGAAACTGGGCAGTCAGTTACCCTGGAAACAGGGCAGTCAGTTACCCCGGAAAATGGGCAGTCAGTTACCCTGGAAACAGGGCAGTCAGTCACCCTGGAAACAGGTTAGTCAGTTACCCCAGAAACAGGGTGATCAGTTACCCCGGAAACAGGGCAGTCAGTTCCCCTGGAAACAGGGCAGTCAGTTACCCTGGAAACAGGGCAGTCAGTTATCCCGGAAACAGGGCAGACAGCTATCCCGGAAACAAGGTGATCAGTTACCCTGGAAACTGGGCAGTCAGTTAGCCTGGAAACAGGGCGATCAGTTACCCTGGAAACAGGCAGTCAGTTATCCCGGAAACAGGGCAGTCAGTTATCCTGGAAACAGGGCAGACAGTTATCCTGGAAATAGGGCTGTCAGTTACCCCGGAAATAGTGCTGTACGTTGTCCTGGAAACATGGCGGTCAGTTACCCCAGAAACAGGGAGATCAGTTACCCCGGAAACAGGGCAGTCAGTTACCCTGGAAACAGGGCAGTCAGTTTCCCTGGAAACAGGGCAGTCAGTTACCCCGGAAACAGGTTGATCAGTTATCCTGGAAACAGGGCGGTCAGTTAACCCGGAACAGGGCAGTCAGTTTCCCCAGAAACAGGGCGGTCAGTAACCCTGCAAACAGATTAGTCAGTTACACCGGAAACAGGGTCGTCAGTTATCCTGGAAACAGGGCAGTCAGTTACCCTGGAAACAGGGCAGTCAGTTACCCAGGAAAGAGGGCAGTCAGTTACCCTGGAAAAAGGGCATTCAGTTATCCCGGAAACAGGGCAGTCAGTTATCCCTGAAACAGGGTGATCAGTTACCCTGGAAACAGGGCAGTCAGTTACCCCGGAAACAGGGCAGTCAGTTACCCTGGAAACAGGGCAGTCAGTTATCCCGGAAACAGGGCAGTCAGTTATCCCGGAAACAGGGTGATCAGTTACCCTGGAAACTGGGCAGTCAGTTACCCCGGAAACAGGGCAGTCAGTTATCCTGGAAACAGGGCAGTCAGTTACCCTGGAAACAGGGCATTCATTTACCCCTGGAAGCAGATTACTCAGTTACCCCGGAAACAGCGTGATCAGTTACGCAGGAAACAGGGCAGTCAGTTATCCTGGAAAAAGGGCGGTCAGTTACCCCGAAAACAGGGCGGTCAGTTCCCCTGGAAACTGGGCAGTCAGTTACCCTGGAAACAGGGCAGTCAGTTATCCCGGAAACAGGGTGATCAGTTACCCTGGAAACAGGGCAGTCAGTTATCCCGGAAACAGGGCAGTCAGTTACCCCGGAAGCAGGGCAGTCAGTTATCCTGGAAAATGGGTGATCAGTTACCCTGGAAACTGGGCAGTCAGTTGCCCTGGAAACAGGGCAGTCATTTACACTGGAAACTGGGCTGTCAGTTACCCTGGAAACAGGGCAGTCAGTCACCCTGGAAACAGGGCAGTCAGTTACCCCGGATACAGTGTGATCAGTTACCCCAGAAACAGGGCAGTCAGTTCCCCTGGAAACAGGGCAGACAGTTATCCTGGAATCACGGCAGTCAGTTAACCTAGAAACAGGGCAGTCAGTTATCCTGGAAACAGGGCAGTCAGTTACCCTGGAAAAAGGGCGGTCAGTTACCCCGGAAATAGGGAGGTCAGTTATCCTGGAAACAGGGCGGTCAGTTACACCGGAAACAGGGTGATCAGTTACCCTGGAAACTGGGCAGTCAGTTACCCTGGAAACAGGGCAGTCTGTTATCCTGGAAACAGGGCAGTCAGTTACCCTGGAAACAGGGCAGTCATTTACACCTGGAAACAGATTACTCAGTTACCCCGGAAACAGGGTGATCAGTTACCCTGGAAACAGGGCAGTCAGTTATCCTGGAAACAGGGCGGTCAGTTACCCCGAAAATAGGGCGGTCTGTTCCCATGGAAACAGGGCAGTCAGTTACCCTGGAAACAGGGCAGTCAGTTACCCCGGAAACAGGGCGATCAGTTGCCCTGGAAACAGGGCAGTCATTTACCCCGGAAACAGGGTGATCAGTTACACTGGAAACAGGGAGATCAGTTACCCCGGAAACAGGGTGATCAGTTACCCTGGAAACAGGGAGATCAGTTACCCTGGAAACAGGGCAGTCAGTTACCCGGAAACAGGGTGATCAGTTACCACGGAAAAAGGGAGATCAGTTACCCTGGAAACAGGGCAGTCAGTTATCCTGGAAACAGGGCGGTCAGTTACCCCGGAAACAGGGCGGTCAGTTAACCTGGAAACAGGGCAGTCAGTTATCCCGGAAACAGGGCGGACAGTTACCCCGGAAGCAGAGCGGTCAGTTATCCCGGAAACAGGGTGATCAGTTACCCTGGAAACAGGGCAGTCAGTTACCCTGGGAACAGGTTAGTAACTTAACCCAGAAACAGGGAGATCAGTTACCCTAGAAACTGGGCAGTCAGTTACCCCGGAAACAGGGCGGTCAGTTATCCCGGAAACAGGGTGATCAGTTAATTTGGAAACAGGGCAGTCAGTTAGCCTGGAAAGAGGGCAGTCAGTTACCCCGGAAACAGGGCAGTCAGTTACCCTGGAAACAGGGCAGTCAGTTATCCTGGAAACAGGGCAATCAGTTCTACCGGAAACAGGGTAATCAGTTAATTTGGAAACAGGGCAGTCAGTTACCCCGGAAACAGGGCAGTCAGTTACCCTGCAAACAGATTAGTCAGTTACCCCGGAAACAGGGTCGTCAGTTATCCTGGAAACAGGGCAGTCAGTTACCCTGGAAACAGGGCAGTCAGTAACCCCGGAAAGAGGGCAGTCAGTTACACTGGAAACAGGGCAGTCAGTTATCCCGGAAACAGGGCAGTCAGTTATCCCGGCAACAGGGTGATCAGTTACCCTGGAAACTGGGCTGTCAGTTACCCTGGAAACAGGGCAGTCAGTTTCCCCGGAAACAGGGCAGTCAGTTACCCTGGAAACTGGGCAGTCAGTTACCCTGGAAACAGGGCAGTCAGTTATCCCGGAAACTGGGTGATCAGTTACCCTGGAAACAAGGCAGTCTGTTATCCCCGAAACAGGGCAGTCAGTTATCCCGGAAAAAGGATGATCAGTTACTCTGGAAACTGGGCAGTCAGTTACCCTGGAAACAGGGCAGTCAGTTACCCCGGAAAATGGGCAGTCAGTTACCCTGGAAACAGGGCAGTCAGTCACCCTGGAAACAGGTTAGTCAGTTACCCCAGAAACAGGGTGATCAGTTACCCCGGAAACAGGGCAGTCACTTCCCCTGGAAACAGGGCAGTCAGTTACCCTGGAAACAGGGCAGTCAGTTATCCCGGAAACAGGGCAGACAGCTATCCCGGAAACAAGGTGATCAGTTACCCTGGAAACTGGGCAGTCAGTTAGCCTGGAAACAGGGCGATCAGTTACCCTGGAAACAGGCAGTCAGTTATCCCGGAAACAGGGCAGTCAGTTATCCTGGAAACAGGGCAGACAGTTATCCTGGAAATAGGGCTGTCAGTTACCCCGGAAATAGTGCTGTACGTTGTCCTGGAAACATGGCGGTCAGTTACCCCGGAAACAGGGAGATCAGTTACCCCGGAAACAGGGCAGTCAGTTACCCTGGAAACAGGTTGATCAGTTATCCTGGAAACAGGGCGGTCAGTTAACCCGGAACAGGGCAGTCAGTTTCCCCAGAAACAGGGCGGTCAGTAACCCTGCAAACAGATTAGTCAGTTACACCGGAAACAGGGTCGTCAGTTATCCTGGAAACAGGGCAGTCAGTTACCCTGGAAACAGGGCAGTCAGTTACCCAGGAAAGAGGGCAGTCAGTTACCCTGGAAAAAGGGCATTCAGTTATCCCGGAAACAGGGCAGTCAGTTATCCCTGAAACAGGGTGATCAGTTACCCTGGAAACAGGGCAGTCAGTTACCCCGGAAACAGGGCAGTCAGTTACCCTGGAAACAGGGCAGTCAGTTATCCCGGAAACAGGGCAGTCAGTTATCCCGGAAACAGGGTGATCAGTTACCCTGGAAACTGGGCAGTCAGTTACCCCGGAAACAGGGCAGTCAGTTATCCTGGAAACAGGGCAGTCAGTTACCCTGGAAACAGGGCATTCATTTACCCCTGGAAGCAGATTACTCAGTTACCCCGGAAACAGCGTGATCAGTTACGCAGGAAACAGGGCAGTCAGTTATCCTGGAAAAAGGGCGGTCAGTTACCCCGAAAACAGGGCGGTCAGTTCCCCTGGAAACTGGGCAGTCAGTTACCCTGGAAACAGGGCAGTCAGTTATCCCGGAAACAGGGTGATCAGTTACCCTGGAAACAGGGCAGTCAGTTATCCCGGAAACAGGGCAGTCAGTTACCCCGGAAGCAGGGCAGTCAGTTATCCTGGAAAATGGGTGATCAGTTACCCTGGAAACTGGGCAGTCAGTTGCCCTGGAAACAGGGCAGTCATTTACACTGGAAACTGGGCTGTCAGTTACCCTGGAAACAGGGCAGTCAGTCACCCTGGAAACAGGGAAGTCAGTTACCCCGGATACAGTGTGATCAGTTACCCCAGAAACAGGGCAGTCAGTTCCCCTGGAAACAGGGCAGACAGTTATCCTGGAATCACGGCAGTCAGTTAACCTAGAAACAGGGCAGTCAGTTATCCTGGAAACAGGGCAGTCAGTTACCCTGGAAAAAGGGCGGTCAGTTACCCCGGAAATAGGGAGGTCAGTTATCCTGGAAACAGGGCGGTCAGTTACACCGGAAACAGGGTGATCAGTTACCCTGGAAACTGGGCAGTCAGTTACCCTGGAAACAGGGCAGTCTGTTATCCTGGAAACAGGGCAGTCAGTTACCCTGGAAACAGGGCAGTCATTTACACCTGGAAACAGATTACTCAGTTACCCCGGAAACAGGGTGATCAGTTACCCTGGAAACAGGGCAGTCAGTTATCCTGGAAACAGGGCGGTCAGTTACCCCGAAAATAGGGCGGTCTGTTCCCATGGAAACAGGGCAGTCAGTTACCCTGGAAACAGGGCAGTCAGTTACCCCGGAAACAGGGCGATCAGTTGCCCTGGAAACAGGGCAGTCATTTACCCCGGAAACAGGGTGATCAGTTACACTGGAAACAGGGAGATCAGTTACCCCGGAAACAGGGTGATCAGTTACCCTGGAAACAGGGAGATCAGTTACCCTGGAAACAGGGCAGTCAGTTACCCGGAAACAGGGTGATCAGTTACCACGGAAAAAGGGAGATCAGTTACCCTGGAAACAGGGCAGTCAGTTATCCTGGAAACAGGGCGGTCAGTTACCCCGGAAACAGGGCGGTCAGTTAACCTGGAAACAGGGCAGTCAGTTATCCCGGAAACAGGGCGGACAGTTACCCCGGAAGCAGAGCGGTCAGTTATCCCGGAAACAGGGTGATCAGTTACCCTGGAAACAGGGCAGTCAGTTACCCTGGGAACAGGTTAGTAACTTAACCCAGAAACAGGGAGATCAGTTACCCTAGAAACTGGGCAGTCAGTTACCCCGGAAACAGGGCGGTCAGTTATCCCGGAAACAGGGTGATCAGTTAATTTGGAAACAGGGCAGTCAGTTAGCCTGGAAAGAGGGCAGTCAGTTACCCCGGAAACAGGGCAGTCAGTTACCCTGGAAACAGGGCAGTCAGTTATCCTGGAAACAGGGCAATCAGTTCTACCGGAAACAGGGTGATCAGTTAATTTGGAAACAGGGCAGTCAGTTACCCCGGAAACAGGGCAGTCAGTTACCCTGCAAACAGATTAGTCAGTTACCCCGGAAACAGGGTCGTCAGTTATCCTGGAAACAGGGCAGTCAGTTACCCTGGAAACAGGGCAGTCAGTAACCCCGGAAAGAGGGCAGTCAGTTACACTGGAAACAGGGCAGTCAGTTATCCCGGAAACAGGGCAGTCAGTTATCCCGGCAACAGGGTGATCAGTTACCCTGGAAACTGGGCTGTCAGTTACCCTGGAAACAGGGCAGTCAGTTTCCCCAGAAACAGGGCAGTCAGTTACCCTGGAAACTGGGCAGTCAGTTACCCTGGAAACAGGGCAGTCAGTTATCCCGGAAACTGGGTGATCAGTTACCCTGGAAACAAGGCAGTCTGTTATCCCGGAAACAGGGCAGTCAGTTATCCCGGAAAAAGGGTGATCAGTTACCCTGGAAACTGGGCAGTCAGTTACCCTGGAAACAGGGCAGTCAGTTACCCCGGAAAATGGGCAGTCAGTTACCCTGGAAACAGGGCAGTCAGTCACCCTGGAAACAGGTTAGTCAGTTACCCCAGAAACAGGGTGATCAGTTACCCCGGAAACAGGGCAGTCAGTTCCCCTGGAAACAGGGCAGTCAGTTACCCTGGAAACAGGGCAGTCAGTTATCCCGGAAACAGGGCAGACAGCTATCCCGGAAACAGGGTGATCAGTTCCCCTGGAAACTGGGCAGTCAGTTAGCCTGGAAACAGGGCGATCAGTTACCCTGGAAACAGGCAGTCAGTTACCCTGGAAACAGGGCAGTCAGTTATCCTGGAAACAGGGCAGACAGTTATCCTGGAAATAGGGCGGTCAGTTACCCCGGAAATAGTGCTGTACGTTGTCCTGGAAACATGGCGGTCAGTTACCCCGGAAACAGGGAGATCAGTTACCCAGGAAACAGGGCAGTCAGTTACCCTGGAAACAGGGCAGTCAGTTTCCCTGGAAACAGGGCAGTCAGTTACCCCGGAAACAGGGTGATCAGTTATCCTGGAAACAGGGCGGTCAGTTAACCCGGAAACAGGGCAGTCAGTTTCCCCAGAAACAGGGCGGTCAGTAACCCTGCAAACAGATTAGTCAGTTACCCCGGAAACAGGGTCGTCAGTTATCCTGGAAACAGGGCAGTCAGTTACCCTGGAAACAGGGCAGTCAGTAACCCCGGAAAGAGGGCAGTCAGTTACCCTGGAAAAAGGGCAGTCAGTTATCCCGGAAACAGGGCAGTCAGTTATCCCTGAAACAGGGTGATCAGTTACCCTGGAAACAGGGCAGTCAGTTACCCCGGAAACAGGGCAGTCAGTTACCCTGGAAACAGGGCAGTCAGTTATCCCGGAAACAGGGCAGTCAGTTATCCCGGAAACAGGGTGATCAGTTACCCTGGAAACTGGGCAGTCAGTTACCCCGGAAACAGGGCAGTCAGTTATCCTGGAAACAGGGCAGTCAGTTACCCTGGAAACAGGGCAGTCACTTACCCCTGGAAGCAGATTACTCAGTTACCCCGGAAACAGCGTGATCAGTTACCCTGGAAACTGGGCAGTCAGTTACCCTGGAAACAGGGCAGTCAGTTATCCCGGAAACAGGGTGATCAGTTACCCTGGAAACTGGGCAGTCAGTTACCCTGGAAACAGGGCAGTCAGTTACCCCGGAAACAGGGCAGTCAGTTACCCTGGAAACAGGGCAGTCAGTTATCCCGGAAACAGGGCAGTCAGTTATCCCGGCAACAGGGTGATCAGTTACCCTGGAAACTGGGCTGTCAGTTACCCTGGAAACAGGGCAGTCAGTTTCCCCGGAAACAGGGCAGTCAGTTACCCTGGAAACTGGGCAGTCAGTTACCCTGGAAACAGGGCAGTCAGTTATCCCGGAAACAGGGTGATCAGTTACCCTGGAAACAAGGCAGTCTGTTATCCCGGAAACAGGGCATTCAGTTATCCCGGAAAAAGGGTGATCAGTTACTCTGGAAACTGGGCAGTCAGTTAACCTGGAAACAGGGCAGTCAGTTACCCCGGAAAATGGGCAGTCAGTTACCCTGGAAACAGGGCAGTCAGTCACCCTGGAAGCAGTTTAGTCAGTTACCCCAGAAACAGGGTGATCAGTTACACCGGAAACAGGGCAGTCAGTTCCCCTGGAAACAGGGCAGTCAGTTACCCTGGAAACAGGGCAGTCAGTTATCCCGGAAACAGGGCAGACAGCTATCCCGGAAACAAGGTGATCAGTTACCCTGGAAACTGGGCAGTCAGTTAGCCTGGAAACAGGGCGATCAGTTACCCTGGAAACAGGCAGTCAGTTACCCTGGAAACAGGGCAGTCAGTTATCCTGGAAACAGGGCAGACAGTTATCCTGGAAATAGGGCTGTCAGTTACCCCGGAAATAGTGCTGTATGTTGTCCTGGAAACATGGCGTTCAGTTACCCCGGAAACAGGGAGATCAGTTACCCCGGATACAGTGTGATCAGTTATGCCAGAAACAGGGCAGTCAGTTCCCCTGGAAACAGGGCAGACAGTTATCCTGGAATCACGGCAGTCAGTTAACCTAGAAACAGGGCAGTCAGTTAACCTGGAAACAGGGCAGTCAGTTATCCTGGAAAAAGGGCGGTCAGTTACCCCGGAAATAGGGAGGTCAGTTATCCTGGAAAAAGGGCGGTCAGTTACACCGGAAACAGGGTGATCAGTTACCCTGGAAACTGGGCAGTCAGTTACCCCGGAAACAGGGCAGTCTGTTATCCTGGAAACAGGGCAGTCAGTTACCCTGGAAACAGGGCAGTCATTTACACCTGGAAACAGATTACTCAGTTACCCTGGAAACAGGGTGATCAGTTACCCTGGAAACAGGGCAGTCAGTTATCCTGGAAACAGGGCGGTCAGTTACCCCGAAAACAGGGCGGTCTGTTCCCCTGGAAACAGGGCAGTCAGTTCCCCTGGAAACAGGGCAGTCAGTTACCCCGGAAACAGGGCGGTCAGTTGCCCTGGAAACAGGGCAGTCAGTTACCCCGGAAACAGGGTGATCAGTTACACTGGAAACAGGGAGAACAGTTACCCCGGAAACAGGGTGATCAGTTACCCTGGAAACAGGGAGATCAGTTACCCTGGAAACAGGGCAGTCATTTACCCGGAAACAGGGTGATCAGTTACCACGGAAACAGGGCAGTCAGTTACCCTGGAAACAGGGCAGTCATTTTCCCCGGAAACAGGGCAGTCAGTTACCCTGGAAACTGGGCAGTCAGTTACCCTGGAAACAGGGCAGTCAGTTATCCCGGAAACAGGGTGATCAGTTACCCTGGAAACTGGGCTGTCAGTTACCCTGGAAACAGGGCAGTCATTTTCCCCGGAAACAGGGCAGTCAGTTACCCTGGAAACTGGGCAGTCAGTTACCCTGGAAACAGGGCAGTCAGTTATCCCGGAAACAGGGTGATCAGTTACCCTGGAAACAAGGCAGTCTGTTATCCCGGAAACAGGGCAGTCAGTTATCCCGGAAAAAGGATGATCAGTTACTCTGGAAACTGGGCAGTCAGTTACCCTGGAAACAGGGCAGTCAGTTACCCCGGAAAATGGGCAGTCAGTTACCCTGGAAACAGGGCAGTCAGTCACCCTGGAAACAGGTTAGTCAGTTACCCCAGAAACAGGGTGATCAGTTACCCCGGAAACAGGGCAGTCAGTTCCCCTGGAAACAGGGCAGTCAGTTACCCTGGAAACAGGGCAGTCAGTTATCCCGGAAACAGGGCAGACAGCTATCCCGGAAACAAGGTGATCAGTTACCCTGGAAACTGGGCAGTCAGTTAGCCTGGAAACAGGGCGATCAGTTTCCCTTGAAACAGGCAGTCAGTTATCCCGGAAACAGGGCAGTCAGTTATCCTGGAAACAGGGCAGACAGTTATCCTGGAAATAGGGCGGTCAGTTACCCCGGAAATAGTGCTGTACGTTGTCCTGGAAACATGGCGGTCAGTTACCCCGGAAACAGGGAGATCAGTTACCCCGGAAACAGGGCAGTCAGTTACCCTGGAAACAGGGCAGTCAGTTTCCCTGGAAACAGGGCAGTCAGTTACCCCGGAAACAGGTTGATCAGTTATCCTGGAAACAGGGCGGTCAGTTAACCCGGAAACAGGGCAGTCAGTTTCCCCAGAAACAGGGCGGTCAGTAACCCTGCAAACAGATTAGTCAGTTACCCCGGAAACAGGGTCGTCAGTTATCCTGGAAACAGGGCAGTCAGTTACCCTGGAAACAGGGCAGTCAGTTACCCAGGAAAGAGGGCAGTCAGTTACCCTGGAAAAAGGGCATTCAGTTATCCCGGAAACAGGGCAGTCAGTTATCCCTGAAACAGGGTGATCAGTTACCCTGGAAACAGGGCAGTCAGTTACCCCGGAAACAGGGCAGTCAGTTACCCTGGAAACAGGGCAGTCAGTTATCCCGGAAACAGGGCAGTCAGTTATCCCGGAAACAGGGTGATCAGTTACCCTGGAAACTGGGCAGTCAGTTACCCCGGAAACAGGGCAGTCAGTTATCCTGGAAACAGGGCAGTCAGTTACCCTGGAAACAGGGCATTCATTTACCCCTGGAAGCAGATTACTCAGTTACCCCGGAAACAGCGTGATCAGTTACGCAGGAAACAGGGCAGTCAGTTATCCTGGAAACAGGGCGGTCAGTTACCCCGAAAACAGGGCGGTCAGTTCCCCTGGAAACTGGGCAGTCAGTTACCCTTGAAACAGGGCAGTCAGTTATCCCGGAAACAGGGTGATCAGTTACCCTGGAAACAGGGCAGTCAGTTATCCCGGAAACAGGGCAGTCAGTTACCCCGGAAGCAGGGCAGTCAGTTATCCTGGAAAATGGGTGATCAGTTACCCTGGAAACTGGGCAGTCAGTTGCCCTGGAAACAGGGCAGTCATTTACACTGGAAACTGGGCTGTCAGTTACCCTGGAAACAGGGCAGTCAGTCACCCTGGAAACAGTGCAGTCAGTTACCCCGGATACAGTGTGATCAGTTACCCCAGAAACAGGGCAGTCAGTTCCCCTGGAAACAGGGCAGACAGTTATCCTGGAATCACGGCAGTCAGTTAACCTAGAAACAGGGCAGTCAGTTATCCTGGAAACAGGGCAGTCAGTTACCCTGGAAAAAGGGCGGTCAGTTACCCCGGAAATAGGGAGGTCAGTTATCCTGGAAACATGGCGGTCAGTTACTCCGGAAACAGGGTGATCAGTTACCCTGGAAACTGGGCAGTCAGTTACCCTGGAAACAGGGCAGTCTGTTATCCTGGAAACAGGGCAGTCAGTTACCCTGGAAACAGGGCAGTCATTTACACCTGGAAACAGATTACTCAGTTACCCCGGAAACAGGGTGATCAGTTACCCTGGAAACAGGGCAGTCAGTTATCCTGGAAACAGGGCGGTCAGTTACCCCGAAAATAGGGCGGTCTGTTCCCATGGAAACAGGGCAGTCAGTTACCCTGGAAACAGGGCAGTCAGTTACCCCGGAAACAGGGCGATCAGTTGCCCTGGAAACAGGGCAGTCATTTACCCCGGAAACAGGGTGATCAGTTACACTGGAAACAGGGAGATCAGTTACCCCGGAAACAGGGTGATCAGTTACCCTGGAAACAGGGAGATCAGTTACCCTGGAAACAGGGCAGTCAGTTACCCGGAAACAGGGTGATCAGTTACCACGGAAAAAGGGAGATCAGTTACCCTGGAAACAGGGCAGTCAGTTATCCTGGAAACAGGGCGGTCAGTTACCCCGGAAACAGGGCGGTCAGTTAACCTGGAAACAGGGCAGTCAGTTATCCCGGAAACAGGGCGGACAGTTACCCCGGAAGCAGAGCGGTCAGTTATCCCGGAAACAGGGTGATCAGTTACCCTGGAAACAGGGCAGTCAGTTACCCTGGGAACAGGTTAGTAACTTAACCCAGAAACAGGGAGATCAGTTACCCTAGAAACTGGGCAGTCAGTTACCCCGGAAACAGGGCGGTCAGTTATCCCGGAAACAGGGTGATCAGTTAATTTGGAAACAGGGCAGTCAGTTAGCCTGGAAAGAGGGCAGTCAGTTACCCCGGAAACAGGGCAGTCAGTTACCCTGGAAACAGGGCAGTCAGTTATCCTGGAAACAGGGCAATCAGTTCTACCGGAAACAGGGTGATCAGTTAATTTGGAAACAGGGCAGTCAGTTACCCCGGAAACAGGGCAGTCAGTTACCCTGCAAACAGATTAGTCAGTTACCCCGGAAACAGGGTCGTCAGTTATCCTGGAAACAGGGCAGTCAGTTACCCTGGAAACAGGGCAGTCAGTAACCCCGGAAAGAGGGCAGTCAGTTACACTGGAAACAGGGCAGTCAGTTATCCCGGAAACAGGGCAGTCAGTTATCCCGGCAACAGGGTGATCAGTTACCCTGGAAACTGGGCTGTCAGTTACCCTGGAAACAGGGCAGTCAGTTTCCCCGGAAACAGGGCAGTCAGTTACCCTGGAAACTGGGCAGTCAGTTACCCTGGAAACAGGGCAGTCAGTTATCCCGGAAACTGGGTGATCAGTTACCCTGGAAACAAGGCAGTCTGTTATCCCGGAAACAGGGCAGTCAGTTATCCCGGAAAAAGGGTGATCAGTTACCCTGGAAACTGGGCAGTCAGTTACCCTGGAAACAGGGCAGTCAGTTACCCCGGAAAATGGGCAGTCAGTTACCCTGGAAACAGGGCAGTCAGTCACCCTGGAAACAGGTTAGTCAGTTACCCCAGAAACAGGGTGATCAGTTACCCCGGAAACAGGGCAGTCAGTTCCCCTGGAAACAGGGCAGTCAGTTACCCTGGAAACAGGGCAGTCAGTTATCCCGGAAACAGGGCAGACAGCTATCCCGGAAACAGGGTGATCAGTTCCCCTGGAAACTGGGCAGTCAGTTAGCCTGGAAACAGGGCGATCAGTTACCCTGGAAACAGGCAGTCAGTTACCCTGGAAACAGGGCAGTCAGTTATCCTGGAAACAGGGCAGACAGTTATCCTGGAAATAGGGCGGTCAGTTACCCCGGAAATAGTGCTGTACGTTGTCCTGGAAACATGGCGGTCAGTTACCCCGGAAACAGGGAGATCAGTTACCCCGGAAACAGGGCAGTCAGTTACCCTGGAAACAGGGCAGTCAGTTTCCCTGGAAACAGGGCAGTCAGTTACCCCGGAAACAGGGTGATCAGTTATCCTGGAAACAGGGCGGTCAGTTAACCCGGAAACAGGGCAGTCAGTTTCCCCAGAAACAGGGCGGTCAGTAACCCTGCAAACAGATTAGTCAGTTACCCCGGAAACAGGGTCGTCAGTTATCCTGGAAACAGGGCAGTCAGTTACCCTGGAAACAGGGCAGTCAGTAACCCCGGAAAGAGGGCAGTCAGTTACCCTGGAAAAAGGGCAGTCAGTTATCCCGGAAACAGGGCAGTCAGTTATCCCTGAAACAGGGTGATCAGTTACCCTGGAAACAGGGCAGTCAGTTACCCCGGAAACAGGGCAGTCAGTTACCCTGGAAACAGGGCAGTCAGTTATCCCGGAAACAGGGCAGTCAGTTATCCCGGAAACAGGGTGATCAGTTACCCTGGAAACTGGGCAGTCAGTTACCCCGGAAACAGGGCAGTCAGTTATCCTGGAAACAGGGCAGTCAGTTACCCTGGAAACAGGGCAGTCACTTACCCCTGGAAGCAGATTACTCAGTTACCCCGGAAACAGCGTGATCAGTTACCCTGGAAACTGGGCAGTCAGTTACCCTGGAAACAGGGCAGTCAGTTATCCCGGAAACAGGGTGATCAGTTACCCTGGAAACTGGGCAGTCAGTTACCCTGGAAACAGGGCAGTCAGTTACCCCGGAAACAGGGCAGTCAGTTACCCTGGAAACAGGGCAGTCAGTTATCCCGGAAACAGGGCAGTCAGTTATCCCGGCAACAGGGTGATCAGTTACCCTGGAAACTGGGCTGTCAGTTACCCTGGAAACAGGGCAGTCAGTTTCCCCGGAAACAGGGCAGTCAGTTACCCTGGAAACTGGGCAGTCAGTTACCCTGGAAACAGGGCAGTCAGTTATCCCGGAAACAGGGTGATCAGTTACCCTGGAAACAAGGCAGTCTGTTATCCCGGAAACAGGGCAGTCAGTTATCCCGGAAAAAGGGTGATCAGTTACTCTGGAAACTGGGCAGTCAGTTAACCTGGAAACAGGGCAGTCAGTTACCCCGGAAAATGGGCAGTCAGTTACCCTGGAAACAGGGCAGTCAGTCACCCTGGAAGCAGTTTAGTCAGTTACCCCAGAAACAGGGTGATCAGTTACACCGGAAACAGGGCAGTCAGTTCCCCTGGAAACAGGGCAGTCAGTTATCCCGGAAACAGGGCAGACAGCTATCCCGGAAACAAGGTGATCAGTTACCCTGGAAACTGGGCAGTCAGTTAGCCTGGAAACAGGGCGATCAGTTACCCTGGAAACAGGCAGTCAGTTACCCTGGAAACAGGGCAGTCAGTTATCCTGGAAACAGGGCAGACAGTTATCCTGGAAATAGGGCTGTCAGTTACCCCGGAAATAGTGCTGTATGTTGTCCTGGAAACATGGCGGTCAGTTACCCCGGAAACAGGGAGATCAGTTACCCCGGATACAGTGTGATCAGTTATGCCAGAAACAGGGCAGTCAGTTCCCCTGGAAACAGGGCAGACAGTTATCCTGGAATCACGGCAGTCAGTTAACCTAGAAACAGGGCAGTCAGTTATCCTGGAAACAGGGCAGTCAGTTATCCTGGAAAAAGGGCGGTCAGTTACCCCGGAAATAGGGAGGTCAGTTATCCTGGAAACAGGGCGGTCAGTTACACCGGAAACAGGGTGATCAGTTACCCTGGAAACTGGGCAGTCAGTTACCCCGGAAACAGGGCAGTCTGTTATCCTGGAAACAGGGCAGTCAGTTACCCTGGAAACAGGGCAGTCATTTACACCTGGAAACAGATTACTCAGTTACCCCGGAAACAGGGTGATCAGTTACCCTGGAAACAGGGCAGTCAGTTATCCTGGAAACAGGGCGGTCAGTTACCCCGAAAACAGGGCGGTCTGTTCCCCTGGAAACAGGGCAGTCAGTTACCCTGGAAACAGGGCAGTCAGTTACCCCAGAAACAGGGCGGTCAGTTGCCCTGGAAACAGGGCAGTCATTTACCCCGGAAACAGGGTGATCAGTTACACTGGAAACAGGGAGATCAGTTACCCCGGAAACAGGGTGATCAGTTACCCTGGAAACAGGGAGATCAGTTACCCCGGAAACAGGGCGGTCAGTTATCCCGGAAACAGGGTGATCAGTTAATTTGGAAACAGGGCAGTCAGTTAGCCTGGAAAGAGGGCAGTCAGTTACCCCGGAAACAGGGCAGTCAGTTACCCTGGAAACAGGGCAGTCAGTTATCCTGGAAACAGGGCAATCAGTTCTACCGGAAACAGGGTGATCAGTTAATTCGGAAACAGGGCAGTCAGTTACCCCGGAAACAGGGCAGTCAGTTACCCTGGAAACAGAGCGATCAGTTACCCCGGAAACAGGGTCGTCAGTTATCCTGGAAACAGGGCAGTCAGTTACCCTGGAAACAGGGCAGTCAGTAACCCCGGAAAGAGGGCAGTCAGTTACCCTGGAAAAAGGGCAGTCAGTTATCCCGGAAACAGGGCAGTCAGTTATCCCTGAAACAGGGTGATCAGTTGCCCCGGAAACAGGGCAGTCAGTTACCCTGGAAACAGGGCAGTCAGTTATCCTGGAAACAGGGCGGTCAGTTAACCCGGAAAAAGGGCAGTCAGTTTCCCCAGAAACAGGGCGGTCAGTAACCCTGCAAACAGATTAGTCAGTTACCCCGGAAACAGGGTCGTCAGTTATCCTGGAAACAGGGCAGTCAGTTACCCGGGAAACAGGGCAGTCAGTAACCCCGGAAAGAGGGCAGTCAGTTACCCTGGAAAAAGGGCAGTCAGTTATCCCGGAAACAGGGTGATCAGTTACCCTGGAAACAGGGCAGTCAGTTACCCCGGAAACAGGGCAGTCAGTTACCCTGGAAACAGGGCAGTCAGTTATCCCGGAAACAGGGCAGTCAGTTATCCCGGAAACAGGGTGATCAGTTACCCTGGAAACTGGGCAGTCAGTTACCCCGGAAACAGGGCAGTCAGTTACCCTGGAAACAGGGCAGTCAGTTATCCCGGAAACAGGGCAGTCAGTTATCCCGGAAACAGGGTGATCAGTTACCCTGGAAACTGGGCAGTCAGTTACCCCGGAAACAGGGCAGTCAGTTATCCTGGAAACAGGGCAGTCAGTTACCCTGGAAACAGGGCAGTCATTTACCCCTGGAAGCAGATTACTCAGTTACCCCGGAAACAGCGTGATCAGTTACCCTGGAAACTGGGCAGTCAGTTACCCTGGAAACAGGGCAGTCAGTTATCCCGGAAACAGGGCAGTCAGTTACCCCGGAAACAGGGCAGTCAGTTACCCTGGAAACAGGGCAGTCAGTTATCCCGGAAACAGGGCAGTCAGTTATCCCGGCAACAGGGTGATCAGTTACCCTGGAAACTGGGCTGTCAGTTACCCTGGAAACAGGGCAGTCAGTTTCCCCGGAAACAGGGCAGTCAGTTACCCTGGAAACTGGGCAGTCAGTTACCCTGGAAACAGGGCAGTCAGTTATCCCGGAAACAGGGTGATCAGTTACCCTGGAAACAAGGCAGTCTGTTATCCCGGAAACAGGGCAGTCAGTTATCCCGGAAAAAGGGTGATCAGTTACTCTGGAAACTGGGCAGTCAGTTACCCTGGAAACAGGGCAGTCAGTTACCCCGGAAAATGGGCAGTCAGTTACCCTGGAAACAGGGCAGTCAGTTATCCCGGAAACAGGGCAGTCAGTTATCCCGGAAACAGGGTGATCAGTTACCCTGGAAACTGGGCAGTCAGTTACCCCGGAAACAGGGCAGTCAGTTATCCTGGAAACAGGGCAGTCAGTTACCCTGGAAACAGGGCAGTCACTTACCCCTGGAAGCAGATTACTCAGTTACCCCGGAAACAGCGTGATCAGTTACCCTGGAAACTGGGCAGTCAGTTACCCTGGAAACAGGGCAGTCAGTTATCCCGGAAACAGGGTGATCAGTTACCCTGGAAACTGGGCAGTCAGTTACCCTGGAAACAGGGCAGTCAGTTACCCCGGAAACAGGGCAGTCAGTTACCCTGGAAACAGGGCAGTCAGTTATCCCGGAAACAGGGCAGTCAGTTATCCCGGCAACAGGGTGATCAGTTACCCTGGAAACTGGGCTGTCAGTTACCCTGGAAACAGGGCAGTCAGTTTCCCCGGAAACAGGGCAGTCAGTTACCCTGGAAACTGGGCAGTCAGTTACCCTGGAAACAGGGCAGTCAGTTATCCCGGAAACAGGGTGATCAGTTACCCTGGAAACAAGGCAGTCTGTTATCCCGGAAACAGGGCAGTCAGTTATCCCGGAAAAAGGGTGATCAGTTACTCTGGAAACTGGGCAGTCAGTTAACCTGGAAACAGGGCAGTCAGTTACCCCGGAAAATGGGCAGTCAGTTACCCTGGAAACAGGGCAGTCAGTCACCCTGGAAGCAGTTTAGTCAGTTACCCCAGAAACAGGGTGATCAGTTACACCGGAAACAGGGCAGTCAGTTCCCCTGGAAACAGGGCAGTCAGTTACCCTGGAAACAGGGCAGTCAGTTATCCCGGAAACAGGGCAGACAGCTATCCCGGAAACAAGGTGATCAGTTACCCTGGAAACTGGGCAGTCAGTTAGCCTGGAAACAGGGCGATCAGTTACCCTGGAAACAGGCAGTCAGTTACCCTGGAAACAGGGCAGTCAGTTATCCTGGAAACAGGGCAGACAGTTATCCTGGAAATAGGGCTGTCAGTTACCCCGGAAATAGTGCTGTATGTTGTCCTGGAAACATGGCGGTCAGTTACCCCGGAAACAGGGAGATCAGTTACCCCGGATACAGTGTGATCAGTTATGCCAGAAACAGGGCAGTCAGTTCCCCTGGAAACAGGGCAGACAGTTATCCTGGAATCACGGCAGTCAGTTAACCTAGAAACAGGGCAGTCAGTTATCCTGGAAACAGGGCAGTCAGTTATCCAGGAAAAAGGGCGGTCAGTTACCCCGGAAATAGGGAGGTCAGTTATCCTGGAAACAGGGCGGTCAGTTACACCGGAAACAGGGTGATCAGTTACCCTGGAAACTGGGCAGTCAGTTACCCCGGAAACAGGGCAGTCTGTTATCCTGGAAACTGGGCAGTCAGTTACCCTGGAAACAGGGCAGTCATTTACACCTGGAAACAGATTACTCAGTTACCCCGGAAACAGGGTGATCAGTTACCCTGGAAACAGGGCAGTCAGTTATCCTGGAAACAGGGCGGTCAGTTACCCCGAAAACAGGGCGGTCTGTTCCCCTGGAAACAGGGCAGTCAGTTACCCTGGAAACAGGGCAGTCAGTTACCCCGGAAACAGGGCGGTCAGTTGCCCTGGAAACAGGGCAGTCATTTACCCCGGAAACAGGGTGATCAGTTACACTGGAAACAGGGAGATCAGTTACCCCGGAAACAGGGTGATCAGTTACCCTGGAAACAGGGAGATCAGTTACCCTGGAAACAGGGCAGTCAGTTACCCGGAAACAGGGTGATCAGTTACCACGGAAAAAGGGAGATCAGTTACCCTGGAAACAGGGCAGTCAGTTATCCTGGAAACAGGGCGGTCAGTTACCCCGGAAACAGGGCGGTCAGTTAACCTGGAAACAGGGCAGTCAGTTATCCCGGAAACAGGGCGGACAGTTACCCCGGAAACAGAGCGGTCAGTTATCCCAGAAACAGGGTGATCAGTTACCCTGGAAACAGGGCAGTCAGTTACCCTGGGAACAGGTTAGTAACTTACCCCAGAAACAGGGAGATCAGTTACCCTAGAAACTGGGCAGTCAGTTACCCCGGAAACAGGGCGGTCAGTTATCCCGGAAACAGGGTGATCAGTTAATTTGGAAACAGGGCAGTCAGTTAGCCTGGAAAGAGGGCAGTCAGTTACCCCGGAAACAGGGCAGTCAGTTACCCTGGAAACAGGGCAGTCAGTTATCCTGGAAACAGGGCAATCAGTTCTACCGGAAACAGGGTGATCAGTTAATTTGGAAACAGGGCAGTCAGTTACCCCGGAAACAGGGCAGTCAGTTACCCTGGAAACAGAGCGATCAGTTACCCCGGAAACAGGGTCGTCAGTTATCCTGGAAACAGGGCAGTCAGTTACCCTGGAAACAGGGCAGTCAGTAACCCCGGAAAGAGGGCAGTCAGTTACCCTGGAAAAAGGGCAGTCAGTTATCCCGGAAACAGGGCAGTCAGTTATCCCTGAAACAGGGTGATCAGTTGCCCCGGAAACAGGGCAGTCAGTTACCCTGGAAACAGGGCAGTCAGTTATCCTGGAAACAGGGCGGTCAGTTAACCCGGAAAAAGGGCAGTCAGTTTCCCCAGAAACAGGGCGGTCAGTAACCCTGCAAACAGATTAGTCAGTTACCCCGGAAACAGGGTCGTCAGTTATCCTGGAAACAGGGCAGTCAGTTACCCGGGAAACAGGGCAGTCAGTAACCCCGGAAAGAGGGCAGTCAGTTACCCTGGAAAAAGGGCAGTCAGTTATCCCGGAAACAGGGCAGTCAGTTATCCCTGAAGCAGGGTGATCAGTTACCCTGGAAACAGGGCAGTCAGTTACCCCGGAAACAGGGCAGTCAGTTACCCTGGAAACAGGGCAGTCAGTTATCCCGGAAACAGGGCAGTCAGTTATCCCGGAAACAGGGTGATCAGTTACCCTGGAAACTGGGCAGTCAGTTACCCCGGAAACAGGGCAGTCTGTTATCCTGGAAACAGGGCAGTCAGTTACCCTGGAAACAGGGCAGTCATTTACCCCTGGAAGCAGATTACTCAGTTACCCCGGAAACAGCGTGATCAGTTACCCTGGAAACTGGGCAGTCAGTTACCCTGGAAACAGGGCAGTCAGTTATCCCGGAAACAGGGCAGTCAGTTACCCCGGAAACAGGGCAGTCAGTTACCCTGGAAACAGGGCAGTCAGTTATCCCGGAAACAGGGCAGTCAGTTATCCCGGCAACAGGGTGATCAGTTACCCTGGAAACTGGGCTGTCAGTTACCCTGGAAACAGGGCAGTCAGTTTCCCCGGAAACAGGGCAGTCAGTTACCCTGGAAACTGGGCAGTCAGTTACCCTGGAAACAGGGCAGTCAGTTATCCCGGAAACAGGGTGATCAGTTACCCTGGAAACAAGGCAGTCTGTTATCCCGGAAACAGGGCAGTCAGTTATCCCGGAAAAAGGGTGATCAGTTACTCTGGAAACTGGGCAGTCAGTTACCCTGGAAACAGGGCAGTCAGTTACCCCGGAAAATGGGCAGTCAGTTACCCTGGAAACAGGGCAGTCAGTCACCCTGGAAACAGGTTAGTCAGTTACCCCAGAAACAGTGTGATCAGTTTCCCCGGAAACAGGGCAGTCAGTTCCCCTGGAAACAGGGCAGTCAGTTACCCTGGAAACAGGGCAGTCAGTTATCCCGGAAACAGGGCAGACAGCTATCCCGGAAACAAGGTGATCAGTTACCCTGGAAACTGGGCAGTCAGTTACCCTGGAAACAGGGCAGTCAGTTATCCCGGAAACAGGGCAGTCAGTTACCCCGGAAACAGGGCAGTCAGTTACCCTGGAAACAGGGCAGTCAGTTATCCCGGAAACAGGGCAGTCAGTTATCCCGGCAACAGGGTGATCAGTTACCCTGGAAACTGGGCTGTCAGTTACCCTGGAAACAGGGCAGTCAGTTTCCCCGGAAACAGGGCAGTCAGTTACCCTGGAAACTGGGCAGTCAGTTACCCTGGAAACAGGGCAGTCAGTTATCCCGGAAACAGGGTGATCAGTTACCCTGGAAACAAGGCAGTCTGTTATCCCGGAAAAAGGGCAGTCAGTTATCCCGGAAAAAGGGTGATCAGTTACTCTGGAAACTGGGCAGTCAGTTACCCTGGAAACAGGGCAGTCAGTTACCCCGGAAAATGGGCAGTCAGTTACCCTGGAAACAGGGCAGTCAGTCACCCTGGAAACAGGTTAGTCAGTTACCCCAGAAACAGGGTGATCAGTTACCCCGGAAACAGGGCAGTCAGTTCCCCTGGAAACAGGGCAGTCAGTTACCCTGGAAACAGGGCAGTCAGTTATCCCGGAAACAGGGCAGACAGCTATCCCGGAAACAAGGTGATCAGTTACCCTGGAAACTGGGCAAACAGTTAGCCTGGAAACAGGGCGATCAGTTACCCTGGAAACAGGCAGTCAGTTACTCTGGAAACAGGGCAGTCAGTTATCCT
This sequence comes from Heterodontus francisci, assembly GCF_036365525.1. NCBI lineage: Eukaryota > Metazoa > Chordata > Chondrichthyes > Heterodontiformes > Heterodontidae > Heterodontus > Heterodontus francisci. Next base: position 813,392 of record NW_027142285.1, read on the forward strand.
GGAAACAGGGCAGACAGTTATCCTGGAAATAGGGCTGTCAGTTACCCCGGAAATAGTGCTGTACGTTGTCCTGGAAACATGGCGGTCAGTTACCCCGGAAACAGGGAGATCAGTTACCCCGGAAACAGGGCAGTCAGTTACCCTGGAAACAGGGCAGTCAGTTTCCCTGGAAACAGGGCAGTCAGTTACCCCGGAAACAGGGTGATCAGTTATCCTGGAAACAGGGCGGTCAGTTAACCCGGAAACAGGGCAGTCAGTTTCCCCAGAAACAGGGCGGTCAGTAACCCTGCAAACAGATTAGTCAGTTACCCCGGAAACAGGGTCGTCCGTTATCCTGGAAACAGGGCAGTCAGTTACCCTGGAAACAGGGCAGTCAGTTACCCCGGAAAGAGGGCAGTCAGTTACCCTGGAAAAAGGGCATTCAGTTATCCCGGAAACAGGGCAGTCAGTTATCCCTGAAACAGGGTGATCAGTTACCCTGGAAACAGGGCAGTCAGTTACCCCGGAAACAGGGCAGTCAGTTACCCTGGAAACAGGGTAGTCAGTTATCCCGGAAACAGGGCAGTCAGTTATCCCGGAAACAGGTTGATCAGTTACCCTGGAAACTGGGCAGTCAGTTACCCCGGAAACAGGGCAGTCAGTGATCCTGGAAACAGGGCAGTCAGTTACCCTGGAAACAGGGCAGTCATTTACCCCTGGAAGCAGATTACTCAGTTACCCCGGAAACAGCGTGATCAGTTACCCTGGAAACAGGGCAGTCAGTTATCCTGGAAACAGGGCGGTCAGTTACCCCGAAAACAGGGCGGTCAGTTCCCCTGGAAACTGGGCAGTCAGTTACCCTGGAAACAGGGCAGTCAGTTATCCCGGAAACAGGGTGATCAGTTACCCTGGAAACAGGGCAGTCAGTTATCCCGGAAACAGGGCAGTCAGTTACCCCGGAAGCAGGGCAGTCAGTTATCCTGGAAAATGGGTGATCAGTTACCCTGGAAACTGGGCAGTCAGTTGCCCTGGAAACAGGGCAGTCATTTACACTGGAAACTGGGCAGTCAGTTGCCCTGGAAACAGGGCAGTCAGTCACCCTGGAAACAGGGCAGTCAGTAACCCCGGAAAGAGGGCAGTCAGTTACCCTGGAAAAAGGGCAGTCAGTTATCCCGGAAACAGGGCAGTCAGTTATCCCTGAAACAGGGTGATCAGTTACCCTGGAAACAGGGCAGTCAGTTACCCCGGAAACAGGGCAGTCAGTTACCCTGGAAACAGGGCAGTCAGTTATCCCGGAAACAGGGCAGTCTGTTATCCCGGAAACAGGGTGATCAGTTACCCTGGAAACTGGGCAGTCAGTTACCCCGGAAACAGGGCAGTCAGTTATCCTGGAAACAGGGCAGTCAGTTACCCTGGAAACAGGGCAGTCATTTACCCCTGGAAGCAGATTACTCAGTTACCCCGGAAACAGCGTGATCAGTTACCCTGGAAACTGGGCAGTCAGTTACCCTGGAAACAGGGCAGTCAGTTATCCCGGAAACAGGGTGATCAGTTACCCTGGAAACTGGGCAGTCAGTTACCCTGGAAACAGGGCAGTCAGTTATCCCGGAAACAGGGCAGTCAGTTACCCCGGAAACAGGGCAGTCAGTTACCCTGGAAACAGGGCAGTCAGTTATCCCGGAAACAGGGCAGTCAGTTATCCCGGCAACAGGGTGATCAGTTACCCTGGAAACTGGGCTGTCAGTTACCCTGGAAACAGGGCAGTCAGTTTCCCCGGAAACAGGGCAGTCAGTTACCCTGGAAACTGGGCAGTCAGTTACCCTGGAAACAGGGCAGTCAGTTATCCCGGAAACAGGGTGATCAGTTACACTGGAAACAAGGCAGTCTGTTATCCCGGAAACAGGGCAGTCAGTTACCCTGGAAACAGGGCAGTCAGTTATCCTGGAAACAGGGCAGTCAGTTATCCTGGAAACAGGGCAGACAGTTATCCTGGAATCAGGGCAGACAGTTATCCTGGAAATAGGGCTGTCAGTTACCCCGGAAATAGTGCTGTACGTTGTCCTGGAAACATGGCGGTCAGTTACCCCGGAAACAGGGAGATCAGTTACCCCGGATACAGTGTGATCAGTTATGCCAGAAACAGGGCAGTCAGTTCCCCTGGAAACAGGGCAGACAGTTATCCTGGAATCACGGCAGTCAGTTAACCTAGAAACAGGGCAGTCAGTTATCCTGGAAACAGGGCAGTCAGTTATCCTGGAAAAAGGGCGGTCAGTTACCCCGGAAATAGGGAGGTCAGTTATCCTGGAAACAGGGCGGTCAGTTACACCGGAAACAGGGTGATCAGTTACCCTGGAAACTGGGCAGTCAGTTACCCCGGAAACAGGGCAGTCTGTTATCCTGGAAACAGGGCAGTCAGTTACCCTGGAAACAGGGCAGTCATTTACACCTGGAAACAGATTACTCAGTTACCCCGGAAACAGGGTGATCAGTTACCCTGGAAACAGGGCAGTCAGTTATCCTGGAAACAGGGCACTCAGTTACCCCGAAAACAGGGCGGTCTGTTCCCCTGGAAACAGGGCAGTCAGTTACCCTGGAAACAGGGCAGTCAGTTACCCCGGAAACAGGGCGGTCAGTTGCCCTGGAAACAGGGCAGTCATTTACCCCGGAAACAGGGTGATCAGTTACACTGGAAACAGGGAGATCAGTTACCCCGGAAACAGGGTGATCAGTTACCCTGGAAACAGGGAGATCAGTTACCCTGGAAACAGGGCAGTCAGTTACCCGGAAACAGGGTGATCAGTTACCACGGAAAAAGGGAGATCAGTTACCCTGGAAACAGGGCAGTCAGTTATCCTGGAAACAGGGCGGTCAGTTACCCCGGAAGCAGGGCGGTCAGTTAACCTGGAAACAGGGCAGTCAGTTATCCCGGAAACAGGGCGGACAGTTACCCCGGAAACAGAGCGGTCAGTTATCCCGGAAACAGGGTGATCAGTTACCCTGGAAACAGGGCAGTCAGTTACCCTGGGAACAGGTTAGTAACTTACCCCAGAAACAGGGAGATCAGTTACCCTAGAAACTGGGCAGTCAGTTACCCCGGAAACAGGGCGGTCAGTTATCCCGGAAACAGGGTGATCAGTTAATTTGGAAACAGGGCAGTCAGTTAGCCTGGAAAGAGGGCAGTTAGTTACCCCGGAAACAGGGCAGTCAGTTACCCTGGAAACAGGGCAGTCAGTTACCCTGGGAACAGGTTAGTAACTTACCCCAGAAACAGGGCAGTCAGTTACCCTAGAAACTGGGCAGTCAGTTACCCCGGAAACAGGGCGGTCAGTTATCCCGGAAACAGGGTGATCAGTTAATTTGGAAACAGGGCGGTCAGTTACCCCGAAAACAGGGCGGTCAGTTCCCCTGGAAACTGGGCAGTCAGTTACCCTGGAAACAGGGCAGTCAGTTATCACGGAAACAGGGTGATCAGTTACCCTGGAAACAGGGCAGTCAGTTATCCCGGAAACAGGGCAGTCAGTTACCCCGGAAGCAGGGCACTCAGTTATCCCGGAAAATGGGTGATCAGTTACCCTGGAAACTGGGCAGTCAGTTGCCCTGGAAACAGGGCAGTCATTTACACTGGAAACTGGGCAGTCAGTTACCCTGGAAACAGGGCAGTCAGTCACCCTGGAAACAGGTTAGTCAGTTACCCCGGATACAGTGTGATCAGTTACCCCAGAAACAGGGCAGTCAGTTCCCCTGGAAACAGGGCAGACAGTTATCCTGGAATCAGGGCAGTCAGTTAACCTAGAAACAGCGCAGTCAGTTATCCTGGAAACAGGGCAGTCAGTTATCCTGGAAAAAGGGCGGTCAGTTACCCCGGAAATAGGGAGGTCAGTTATCCTGGAAACAGGGCGGTCAGTTACACCGGAAACAGGGTGATCAGTTACCCTGGAAACTGGGCAGTCAGTTACCCCGGAAACAGGGCAGTCTGTTATCCTGGAAACAGGGCAGTCAGTTACCCTGGAAACAGGGCAGTCATTTACACCTGGAAACAGATTACTCAGTTACCCTGGAAACAGGGTGATCAGTTACCCTGGAAACAGGGCAGTCAGTTATCCTGGAAACAGGGCGGTCAGTTACCCCGAAAACAGGGCGGTCTGTTCCCCTGGAAACAGGGCAGTCAGTTCCCCTGGAAACAGGGCAGTCAGTTACCCCGGAAACAGGGCGGTCAGTTGCCCTGGAAACAGGGCAGTCAGTTACCCCGGAAACAGGGTGATCAGTTACACTGGAAACAGGGAGATCAGTTACCCCGGAAACAGGGTGATCAGTTACCCTGGAAACAGGGAGATCAGTTACCCTGGAAACAGGGCAGTCATTTACCCGGAAACAGGGTGATCAGTTACCACGGAAAAAGGGAGATCAGTTACCCTGGAAACAGGGCAGTCAGTTATCCTGGAAACAGGGCGGTCAATTACCCCGGAAACAGGGCGGTCAGTTAACCTGGAAACAGGGCAGTCAGTTATCCCGGAAACAGGGCGGACAGTTACCCCGGAAACAGAGCGGTCAGTTATCCCGGAAACAGGGTGATCAGTTACCCTGGAAACAGGGCAGTCAGTTACCCTGGGAACAGGTTAGTAACTTACCCCAGAAACAGGGAGATCAGTTACCCTAGAAACTGGGCAGTCAGTTACCCCGGAAACAGGGCGGTCAGTTATCCCGGAAACAGGGTGATCAGTTAATTTGGAAACAGGGCAGTCAGTTAGCCGGGAAAGAGGGCAGTCAGTTACCCCGGAAACAGGGCAGTCAGTTACCCTGGAAACAGGGCAGTCAGTTATCCTGGAAACAGGGCAATCAGTTCTACCGGAAACAGGGTGATCAGTTAATTTGGAAACAGGGCAGTCAGTTACCCTGGAAAGAGGGCAGTCAGTTACCCCGGAAACAGGCAGTCAGTTACCCCGGAAACAGGGCAGTCAGTTACCCTGGAAACAGGGCAGTCAGTTATCCCGGAAACAGGGCAGTGAGTTATCCCTGCAACAGGGTGATCAGTTACCCTGGAAACTGGGCTGTCAGTTACCCTGGAAACAGGGCAGTCATTTTCCCCGGAAACAGGGCAGTCAGTTACCCTGGAAACTGGGCAGTCAGTTACCCTGGAAACAGGGCAGTCAGTTATCCCGGAAACAGGGTGATCAGTTACCCTGGAAACAAGGCAGTCTGTTATCCCGGAAACAGGGCAGTCAGTTATCCCGGAAAAAGGATGATCAGTTACTCTGGAAACTGGGCAGTCAGTTACCCTGGAAACAGGGCAGTCAGTTACCCCGGAAAATGGGCAGTCAGTTACCCTGGAAACAGGGCAGTCAGTCACCCTGGAAACAGGTTAGTCAGTTACCCCAGAAACAGGGTGATCAGTTACCCCGGAAACAGGGCAGTCAGTTCCCCTGGAAACAGGGCAGTCAGTTACCCTGGAAACAGGGCAGTCAGTTATCCCGGAAACAGGGCAGACAGCTATCCCGGAAACAAGGTGATCAGTTACCCTGGAAACTGGGCAGTCAGTTAGCCTGGAAACAGGGCGATCAGTTACCCTGGAAACAGGCAGTCAGTTATCCCGGAAACAGGGCAGTCAGTTATCCTGGAAACAGGGCAGACAGTTATCCTGGAAATAGGGCTGTCAGTTACCCCGGAAATAGTGCTGTACGTTGTCCTGGAAACATGGCGGTCAGTTACCCCGGAAACAGGGAGATCAGTTACCCCGGAAACAGGGCAGTCAGTTACCCTGGAAACAGGGCAGTCAGTTTCCCTGGAAACAGGGCAGTCAGTTACCCCGGAAACAGGTTGATCAGTTATCCTGGAAACAGGGCGGTCAGTTAACCCGGAACAGGGCAGTCAGTTTCCCCAGAAACAGGGCGGTCAGTAACCCTGCAAACAGATTAGTCAGTTACACCGGAAACAGGGTCGTCAGTTATCCTGGAAACAGGGCAGTCAGTTACCCTGGAAACAGGGCAGTCAGTTACCCAGGAAAGAGGGCAGTCAGTTACCCTGGAAAAAGGGCATTCAGTTATCCCGGAAACAGGGCAGTCAGTTATCCCTGAAACAGGGTGATCAGTTACCCTGGAAACAGGGCAGTCAGTTACCCCGGAAACAGGGCAGTCAGTTACCCTGGAAACAGGGCAGTCAGTTATCCCGGAAACAGGGCAGTCAGTTATCCCGGAAACAGGGTGATCAGTTACCCTGGAAACTGGGCAGTCAGTTACCCCGGAAACAGGGCAGTCAGTTATCCTGGAAACAGGGCAGTCAGTTACCCTGGAAACAGGGCATTCATTTACCCCTGGAAGCAGATTGCTCAGTTACCCCGGAAACAGCCTGATCAGTTACGCAGGAAACAGGGCAGTCAGTTATCCTGGAAAAAGGGCGGTCAGTTACCCCGGAAGCAGGGCGGTCAGTTAACCTGGAAACAGGGCAGTCAGTTATCCCGGAAACAGGGCGGACAGTTACCCCGGAAACAGAGCGGTCAGTTATCCCGGAAACAGGGTGATCAGTTACCCTGGAAACAGGGCAGTCAGTTACCCTGGGAACAGGTTAGTAACTTACCCCAGAAACAGGGAGATCAGTTACCCTAGAAACTGGGCAGTCAGTTACCCCGGAAACAGGGCGGTCAGTTATCCCGGAAACAGGGTGATCAGTTAATTTGGAAACAGGGCAGTCAGTTAGCCTGGAAAGAGGGCAGTTAGTTACCCCGGAAACAGGGCAGTCAGTTACCCTGGAAACAGGGCAGTCAGTTACCCTGGGAACAGGTTAGTAACTTACCCCAGAAACAGGGCAGTCAGTTACCCTAGAAACTGGGCAGTCAGTTACCCCGGAAACAGGGCGGTCAGTTATCCCGGAAACAGGGTGATCAGTTAATTTGGAAACAGGGCGGTCAGTTACCCCGAAAACAGGGCGGTCAGTTCCCCTGGAAACTGGGCAGTCAGTTACCCTGGAAACAGGGCAGTCAGTTATCACGGAAACAGGGTGATCAGTTACCCTGGAAACAGGGCAGTCAGTTATCCCGGAAACAGGGCAGTCAGTTACCCCGGAAGCAGGGCACTCAGTTATCCCGGAAAATGGGTGATCAGTTACCCTGGAAACTGGGCAGTCAGTTGCCCTGGAAACAGGGCAGTCATTTACACTGGAAACTGGGCAGTCAGTTACCCTGGAAACAGGGCAGTCAGTCACCCTGGAAACAGGTTAGTCAGTTACCCCGGATACAGTGTGATCAGTTACCCCAGAAACAGGGCAGTCAGTTCCCCTGGAAACAGGGCAGACAGTTATCCTGGAATCAGGGCAGTCAGTTAACCTAGAAACAGGGCAGTCAGTTATCCTGGAAACAGGGCAGTCAGTTATCCTGGAAAAAGGGCGGTCAGTTACCCCGGAAATAGGGAGGTCAGTTATCCTGGAAACAGGGCGGTCAGTTACACCGGAAACGGGGTGATCAGTTACCCTGGAAACTGGGCAGTCAGTTACCCCGGAAACAGGGCAGTCTGTTATCCTGGAAACAGGGCAGTCAGTTACCCTGGAAACAGGGCAGTCATTTACACCTGGAAACAGATTACTCAGTTACCCTGGAAACAGGGTGATCAGTTACCCTGGAAACAGGGCAGTCAGTTATCCTGGAAACAGGGCGGTCAGTTACCCCGAAAACAGGGCGGTCTGTTCCCCTGGAAACAGGGCAGTCAGTTCCCCTGGAAACAGGGCAGTCAGTTACCCCGGAAACAGGGCGGTCAGTTGCCCTGGAAACAGGGCAGTCAGTTACCCCGGAAACAGGGTGATCAGTTACACTGGAAACAGGGAGATCAGTTACCCCGGAAACAGGGTGATCAGTTACCCTGGAAACAGGGAGATCAGTTACCCTGGAAACAGGGCAGTCATTTACCCGGAAACAGGGTGATCAGTTACCACGGAAAAAGGGAGATCAGTTACCCTGGAAACAGGGCAGTCAGTTATCCTGGAAACAGGGCGGTCAATTACCCCGGAAACAGGGCGGTCAGTTAACCTGGAAACAGGGCAGTCAGTTATCCCGGAAACAGGGCGGACAGTTACCCCGGAAACAGAGCGGTCAGTTATCCCGGAAACAGGGTGATCAGTTACCCTGGAAACAGGGCAGTCAGTTACCCCGGAAACAGGGCGGTCAGTTATCCCGGAAACAGGGTGATCAGTTAATTTGGAAACAGGGCAGTCAGTTAGCCGGGAAAGAGGGCAGTCAGTTACCCCGGAAACAGGGCAGTCAGTTACCCTGGAAACAGGGCAGTCAGTTATCCTGGAAACAGGGCAATCAGTTCTACCGGAAACAGGGTGATCAGTTAATTTGGAAACAGGGCAGTCAGTTACCCTGGAAAGAGGGCAGTCAGTTACCCCGGAAACAGGGCAGTCAGTTACCCCGGAAACAGGGCAGTCAGTTACCCTGGAAACAGGGCAGTCAGTTATCCCGGAAACAGGGCAGTGAGTTATCCCTGCAACAGGGTGATCAGTTACCCTGGAAACTGGGCTGTCAGTTACCCTGGAAACAGGGCAGTCATTTTCCCCGGAAACAGGGCAGTCAGTTACCCTGGAAACTGGGCAGTCAGTTACCCTGGAAACAGGGCAGTCAGTTATCCCGGAAACAGGGTGATCAGTTACCCTGGAAACAAGGCAGTCTGTTATCCCGGAAACAGGGCAGTCAGTTATCCCGGAAAAAGGATGATCAGTTACTCTGGAAACTGGGCAGTCAGTTACCCTGGAAACAGGGCAGTCAGTTACCCCGGAAAATGGGCAGTCAGTTACCCTGGAAACAGGGCAGTCAGTCACCCTGGAAACAGGTTAGTCAGTTACCCCAGAAACAGGGTGATCAGTTACCCCGGAAACAGGGCAGTCAGTTCCCCTGGAAACAGGGCAGTCAGTTACCCTGGAAACAGGGCAGTCAGTTATCCCGGAAACAGGGCAGACAGCTATCCCGGAAACAAGGTGATCAGTTACCCTGGAAACTGGGCAGTCAGTTAGCCTGGAAACAGGGCGATCAGTTACCCTGGAAACAGGCAGTCAGTTATCCCGGAAACAGGGCAGTCAGTTATCCTGGAAACAGGGCAGACAGTTATCCTGGAAATAGGGCTGTCAGTTACCCCGGAAATAGTGCTGTACGTTGTCCTGGAAACATGGCGGTCAGTTACCCCGGAAACAGGGAGATCAGTTACCCCGGAAACAGGGCAGTCAGTTACCCTGGAAACAGGGCAGTCAGTTTCCCTGGAAACAGGGCAGTCAGTTACCCCGGAAACAGGTTGATCAGTTATCCTGGAAACAGGGCGGTCAGTTAACCCGGAACAGGGCAGTCAGTTTCCCCAGAAACAGGGCGGTCAGTAACCCTGCAAACAGATTAGTCAGTTACACCGGAAACAGGGTCGTCAGTTATCCTGGAAACAGGGCAGTCAGTTACCCTGGAAACAGGGCAGTCAGTTACCCAGGAAAGAGGGCAGTCAGTTACCCTGGAAAAAGGGCATTCAGTTATCCCGGAAACAGGGCAGTCAGTTATCCCTGAAACAGGGTGATCAGTTACCCTGGAAACAGGGCAGTCAGTTATCCCGGAAACAGGGCAGTCAGTTACCCTGGAAACAGGGCAGTCAGTTATCCCGGAAACAGGGCAGTCAGTTATCCCGGAAACAGGGTGATCAGTTACCCTGGAAACTGGGCAGTTAGTTACCCCGGAAACAGGGCAGTCAGTTATCCTGGAAACAGGGCAGTCAGTTACCCTGGAAACAGGGCATTCATTTACCCCTGGAAGCAGATTACTCAGTTACCCCGGAAACAGCGTGATCAGTTACGCAGGAAACAGGGCAGTCAGTTATCCTGGAAAAAGGGCGGTCAGTTACCCCGAAAACAGGGCGGTCAGTTCCCCTGGAAACTGGGCAGTCAGTTACCCTGGAAACAGGGCAGTCAGTTATCCCGGAAACAGGGTGATCAGTTACCCTGGAAACAGGGCAGTCAGTTATCCCGGAAACAGGGCAGTCAGGTACCCCGGAAGCAGGGCAGTCAGTTATCCTGGAAAATGGGTGATCAGTTACCCTGGAAACTGGGCAGTCAGTTGCCCTGGAAACAGGGCAGTCATTTACACTGGAAACTGGGCTGTCAGTTACCCTGGAAACAGGGCAGTCAGTCACCCTGGAAACAGGGCAGTCAGTTACCCCGGATACAGTGTGATCAGTTACCCCAGAAACAGGGCAGTCAGTTCCCCTGGAAACAGGGCAGACAGTTATCCTGGAATCACGGCAGTCAGTTAACCTAGAAACAGGGCAGTCAGTTATCCTGGAAACAGGGCAGTCAGTTACCCTGGAAACAGGGCAGTCATTTACCCCGGAAACAGGGTGATCAGTTACACTGGAAACAGGGAGATCAGTTACCCCGGAAACAGGGTGATCAGTTACCCTGGAAACAGGGAGATCAGTTACCCTGGAAACAGGGCAGTCAGTTACCCGGAAACAGGGTGATCAGTTACCACGGAAAAAGGGAGATCAGTTACCCTGGAAACAGGGCAGTCAGTTATCCTGGAAACAGGGCGGTCAGTTACCCCGGAAACAGGGCGGTCAGTTAACCTGGAAACAGGGCAGTCAGTTATCCCGGAAACAGGGCGGACAGTTACCCCGGAAGCAGAGCGGTCAGTTATCCCGGAAACAGGGTGATCAGTTACCCTGGAAACAGGGCAGTCAGTTACCCTGGGAACAGGTTAGTAACTTAACCCAGAAACAGGGAGATCAGTTACCCTAGAAACTGGGCAGTCAGTTACCCCGGAAACAGGGCGGTCAGTTATCCCGGAAACAGGGTGATCAGTTAATTTGGAAACAGGGCAGTCAGTTAGCCTGGAAAGAGGGCAGTCAGTTACCCCGGAAACAGGGCAGTCAGTTACCCTGGAAACAGGGCAGTCAGTTATCCTGGAAACAGGGCAATCAGTTCTACCGGAAACAGGGTGATCAGTTAATTTGGAAACAGGGCAGTCAGTTACCCCGGAAACAGGGCAGTCAGTTACCCTGCAAACAGATTAGTCAGTTACCCCGGAAACAGGGTCGTCAGTTATCCTGGAAACAGGGCAGTCAGTTACCCTGGAAACAGGGCAGTCAGTAACCCCGGAAAGAGGGCAGTCAGTTACACTGGAAACAGGGCAGTCAGTTATCCCGGAAACAGGGCAGTCAGTTATCCCGGCAACAGGGTGATCAGTTACCCTGGAAACTGGGCTGTCAGTTACCCTGGAAACAGGGCAGTCAGTTTCCCCGGAAACAGGGCAGTCAGTTACCCTGGAAACTGGGCAGTCAGTTACCCTGGAAACAGGGCAGTCAGTTATCCCGGAAACTGGGTGATCAGTTACCCTGGAAACAAGGCAGTCTGTTATCCCGGAAACAGGGCAGTCAGTTATCCCGGAAAAAGGGTGATCAGTTACCCTGGAAACTGGGCAGTCAGTTACCCTGGAAACAGGGCAGTCAGTTACCCCGGAAAATGGGCAGTCAGTTACCCTGGAAACAGGGCAGTCAGTCACCCTGGAAACAGGTTAGTCAGTTACCCCAGAAACAGGGTGATCAGTTACCCCGGAAACAGGGCAGTCAGTTCCCCTGGAAACAGGGCAGTCAGTTACCCTGGAAACAGGGCAGTCAGTTATCCCGGAAACAGGGCAGACAGCTATCCCGGAAACAGGGTGATCAGTTCCCCTGGAAACTGGGCAGTCAGTTAGCCTGGAAACAGGGCGATCAGTTACCCTGGAAACAGGCAGTCAGTTACCCTGGAAACAGGGCAGTCAGTTATCCTGGAAACAGGGCAGACAGTTATCCTGGAAATAGGGCGGTCAGTTACCCCGGAAATAGTGCTGTACGTTGTCCTGGAAACATGGCGGTCAGTTACCCCGGAAACAGGGAGATCAGTTACCCCGGAAACAGGGCAGTCAGTTACCCTGGAAACAGGGCAGTCAGTTTCCCTGGAAACAGGGCAGTCAGTTACCCCGGAAACAGGGTGATCAGTTATCCTGGAAACAGGGCGGTCAGTTAACCCGGAAACAGGGCAGTCAGTTTCCCCAGAAACAGGGCGGTCAGTAACCCTGCAAACAGATTAGTCAGTTACCCCGGAAACAGGGTCGTCAGTTATCCTGGAAACAGGGCAGTCAGTTACCCTGGAAACAGGGCAGTCAGTAACCCCGGAAAGAGGGCAGTCAGTTACCCTGGAAAAAGGGCAGTCAGTTATCCCGGAAACAGGGCAGTCAGTTATCCCTGAAACAGGGTGATCAGTTACCCTGGAAACAGGGCAGTCAGTTACCCCGGAAACAGGGCAGTCAGTTACCCTGGAAACAGGGCAGTCAGTTATCCCGGAAACAGGGCAGTCAGTTATCCCGGAAACAGGGTGATCAGTTACCCTGGAAACTGGGCAGTCAGTTACCCCGGAAACAGGGCAGTCAGTTATCCTGGAAACAGGGCAGTCAGTTACCCTGGAAACAGGGCAGTCACTTACCCCTGGAAGCAGATTACTCAGTTACCCCGGAAACAGCGTGATCAGTTACCCTGGAAACTGGGCAGTCAGTTACCCTGGAAACAGGGCAGTCAGTTATCCCGGAAACAGGGTGATCAGTTAACCTGGAAACTGGGCAGACAGTTACCCTGGAAACAGGGCAGTCAGTTACCCCGGAAACAGGGCAGTCAGTTACCCTGGAAACAGGGCAGTCAGTTATCCCGGAAACAGGGCAGTCAGTTATCCCGGCAACAGGGTGATCAGTTACCCCGGAAACTGGGCTGTCAGTTACCCTGGAAACAGGGCAGTCAGTTTCCCCGGAAACAGGGCAGTCAGTTACCCTGGAAACTGGGCAGTCAGTTACCCTGGAAACAGGGCAGTCAGTTATCCCGGAAACAGGGTGATCAGTTACCCTGGAAACAAGGCAGTCTGTTATCCCGGAAACAGGGCATTCAGTTATCCCGGAAAAAGGGTGATCAGTTACTCTGGAAACTGGGCAGTCAGTTCACCTGGAAACAGGGCAGTCAGTTACCCCGGAAAATGGGCAGTCAGTTACCCTGGAAACAGGGCAGTCAGTCACCCTGGAAGCAGTTTAGTCAGTTACCCCAGAAACAGGGTGATCAGTTACACCGGAAACAGGGCAGTCAGTTCCCCTGGAAACAGGGCAGTCAGTTACCCTGGAAACAGGGCAGTCAGTTATCCCGGAAACAGGGCAGACAGCTATCCCGGAAACAAGGTGATCAGTTACCCTGGAAACTGGGCAGTCAGTTAGCCTGGAAACAGGGCGATTAGTTACCCTGGAAACAGGCAGTCAGTTACCCTGGAAACAGGGCAGTCAGTTATCCTGGAAACAGGGCAGACAGTTATCCTGGAAATAGGGCTGTCAGTTACCCCGGAAATAGTGCTGTATGTTGTCCTGGAAACATGGCGTTCAGTTACCCCGGAAACAGGGAGATCAGTTACCCCGGATACAGTGTGATCAGTTATGCCAGAAACAGGGCAGTCAGTTCCCCTGGAAACAGGGCAGACAGTTATCCTGGAATCACGGCAGTCAGTTAACCTAGAAACAGGGCAGTCAGTTATCCTGGAAACAGGGCAGTCAGTTATCCTGGAAAAAGGGCGGTCAGTTACCCCGGAAATAGGGAGGTCAGTTATCCTGGAAACAGGGCGGTCAGTTACACCGGAAACAGGGTGATCAGTTACCCTGGAAACTGGGCAGTCAGTTACCCCGGAAACAGGGCAGTCTGTTATCCTGGAAACAGGGCAGTCAGTTACCCTGGAAACAGGGCAGTCATTTACACCTGGAAACAGATTACTCAGTTACCCTGGAAACAGGGTGATCAGTTACCCTGGAAACAGGGCAGTCAGTTATCCTGGAAACAGGGCGGTCAGTTACCCCGAAAACAGGGCGGTCTGTTCCCCTGGAAACAGGGCAGTCAGTTCCCCTGGAAACAGGGCAGTCAGTTACCCCGGAAACAGGGCGGTCAGTTGCCCTGGAAACAGGGCAGTCAGTTACCCCGGAAACAGGGTGATCAGTTACACTGGAAACAGGGAGATCAGTTACCCCGGAAACAGGGTGATCAGTTACCCTGGAAACAGGGAGATCAGTTACCCTGGAAACAGGGCAGTCAGTTACCCGGAAACAGGGTGATCAGTTACCACGGAAAAAGGGAGATCAGTTACCCTGGAAACAGGGCAGTCAGTTATCCTGGAAACAGGGCGGTCAATTACCCCGGAAACAGGGCGGTCAGTTAACCTGGAAACAGGGCAGTCAGTTATCCCGGAAACAGGGCGGACAGTTACCCTGGAAACAGAGCGGTCAGTTATCCCGGAAACAGGGTGATCAGTTACCCTGGAAACAGGGCAGTCAGTTACCCTGGGAACAGGTTAGTAACTTACCCCAGAAACAGGGAGATCAGTTACCCTAGAAACTGGGCAGTCAGTTACCCCGGAAACAGGGCGGTCAGTTATCCCGGAAACAGGGTGATCAGTTAATTTGGAAACAGGGCAGTCAGTTAGCCGGGAAAGAGGGCAGTCAGTTACCCCGGAAACAGGGCAGTCAGTTACCCTGGAAACAGGGCAGTCAGTTATCCTGGAAACAGGGCAATCAGTTCTACCGGAAACAGGGTGATCAGTTAATTTGGAAACAGGGCAGTCAGTTACCCTGGAAAGAGGGCAGTCAGTTACCCCGGAAACAGGGCAGTCAGTTACCCTGGAAACAGGGCAGTCAGTTATCCCGGAAACAGGGCAGTGAGTTATCCCGGCAACAGGGTGATCAGTTACCCTGGAAACTGGGCTGTCAGTTACCCTGGAAACAGGGCAGTCATTTTCCCCGGAAACAGGGCAGTCAGTTACCCTGGAAACTGGGCAGTCAGTTACCCTGGAAACAGGGCAGTCAGTTATCCCGGAAACAGGGTGATCAGTTACCCTGGAAACAAGGCAGTCTGTTATCCCGGAAACAGGGCAGTCAGTTATCCCGGAAAAAGGATGATCAGTTACTCTGGAAACTGGGCAGTCAGTTACCCTGGAAACAGGGCAGTCAGTTACCCCGGAAAATGGGCAGTCAGTTACCCTGGAAACAGGGCAGTCAGTCACCCTGGAAACAGGCTAGTCAGTTACCCCAGAAACAGGGTGATCAGTTACCCCGGAAACAGGGCAGTCAGTTCCCCTGGAAACAGGGCAGTCAGTTACCCTGGAAACAGGGCAGTCAGTTATCCCGGAAACAGGGCAGACAGCTATCCCGGAAACAAGGTGATCAGTTACCCTGGAAACTGGGCAGTCAGTTAGCCTGGAAACAGGGCGATCAGTTACCCTGGAAACAGGCAGTCAGTTATCCCGGAAACAGGGCAGTCAGTTATCCTGGAAACAGGGCAGACAGTTATCCTGGAAATAGGGCGGTCAGTTACCCCGGAAATAGTGCTGTACGTTGTCCTGGAAACATGGCGGTCAGTTACCCCGGAAACAGGGAGATCAGTTACCCCGGAAACAGGGCAGTCAGTTACCCTGGAAACAGGGCAGTCAGTTTCCCTGGAAACAGGGCAGTCAGTTACCCCGGAAACAGGTTGATCAGTTATCCTGGAAACAGGGCGGTCAGTTAACCCGGAAACAGGGCAGTCAGTTTCCCCAGAAACAGGGCGGTCAGTAACCCTGCAAACAGATTAGTCAGTTACACCGGAAACAGGGTCGTCAGTTATCCTGGAAACAGGGCAGTCAGTTACCCTGGAAACAGGGCAGTCAGTTACCCAGGAAAGAGGGCAGTCAGTTACCCTGGAAAAAGGGCATTCAGTTATCCCGGAAACAGGGCAGTCAGTTATCCCTGAAACAGGGTGATCAGTTACCCTGGAAACAGGGCAGTCAGTTACCCCGGAAACAGGGCAGTCAGTTACCCTGGAAACAGGGCAGTCAGTTATCCCGGAAACAGGGCAGTCAGTTATCCCGGAAACAGGGTGATCAGTTACCCTGGAAACTGGGCAGTCAGTTACCCCGGAAACAGGGCAGTCAGTTATCCTGGAAACAGGGCAGTCAGTTACCCTGGAAACAGGGCATTCATTTACCCCTGGAAGCAGATTACTCAGTTACCCCGGAAACAGCGTGATCAGTTACGCAGGAAACAGGGCAGTCAGTTATCCTGGAAACAGGGCGGTCAGTTACCCCGAAAACAGGGCGGTCAGTTCCCCTGGAAACTGGGCAGTCAGTTACCCTTGAAACAGGGCAGTCAGTTATCCCGGAAACAGGGTGATCAGTTACCCTGGAAACAGGGCAGTCAGTTATCCCGGAAACAGGGCAGTCAGTTACCCCGGAAGCAGGGCAGTCAGTTATCCTGGAAAATGGGTGATCAGTTACCCTGGAAACTGGGCAGTCAGTTGCCCTGGAAACAGGGCAGTCATTTACACTGGAAACTGGGCTGTCAGTTACCCTGGAAACAGGGCAGTCAGTCACCCTGTAAACAGGGCAGTCAGTTACCCCGGATACAGTGTGATCAGTTACCCCAGAAACAGGGCAGTCAGTTCCCCTGGAAACAGGGCAGACAGTTATCCTGGAATCACGGCAGTCAGTTAACCTAGAAACAGGGCAGTCAGTTATCCTGGAAACAGGGCAGTCAGTTACCCTGGAAAAAGGGCGGTCAGTTACCCCGGAAATAGGGAGGTCAGTTATCCTGGAAACATGGCGGTCAGTTACTCCGGAAACAGGGTGATCAGTTACCCTGGAAACTGGGCAGTCAGTTACCCTGGAAACAGGGCAGTCTGTTATCCTGGAAACAGGGCAGTCAGTTACCCTGGAAACAGGGCAGTCATTTACACCTGGAAACAGATTACTCAGTTACCCCGGAAACAGGGTGATCAGTTACCCTGGAAACAGGGCAGTCAGTTATCCTGGAAACAGGGCGGTCAGTTACCCCGAAAATAGGGCGGTCTGTTCCCATGGAAACAGGGCAGTCAGTTACCCTGGAAACAGGGCAGTCAGTTACCCCGGAAACAGGGCGATCAGTTGCCCTGGAAACAGGGCAGTCATTTACCCCGGAAACAGGGTGATCAGTTACACTGGAAACAGGGAGATCAGTTACCCCGGAAACAGGGTGATCAGTTACCCTGGAAACAGGGAGATCAGTTACCCTGGAAACAGGGCAGTCAGTTACCCGGAAACATGGTGATCAGTTACCACGGAAAAAGGGAGATCAGTTACCCTGGAAACAGGGCAGTCAGTTATCCTGGAAACAGGGCGGTCAGTTACCCCGGAAACAGGGCGGTCAGTTAACCTGGAAACAGGGCAGTCAGTTATCCCGGAAACAGGGCGGACAGTTACCCCGGAAGCAGAGCGGTCAGTTATCCCGGAAACAGGGTGATCAGTTACCCTGGAAACAGGGCAGTCAGTTACCCTGGGAACAGGTTAGTAACTTAACCCAGAAACAGGGAGATCAGTTACCCTAGAAACTGGGCAGTCAGTTACCCCGGAAACAGGGCGGTCAGTTATCCCGGAAACAGGGTGATCAGTTAATTTGGAAACAGGGCAGTCAGTTAGCCTGGAAAGAGGGCAGTCAGTTACCCCGGAAACAGGGCAGTCAGTTACCCTGGAAACAGGGCAGTCAGTTATCCTGGAAACAGGGCAATCAGTTCTACCGGAAACAGGGTGATCAGTTAATTTGGAAACAGGGCAGTCAGTTACCCCGGAAACAGGGCAGTCAGTTACCCTGCAAACAGATTAGTCAGTTACCCCGGAAACAGGGTCGTCAGTTATCCTGGAAACAGGGCAGTCAGTTACCCTGGAAACAGGGCAGTCAGTAACCCCGGAAAGAGGGCAGTCAGTTACACTGGAAACAGGGCAGTCAGTTATCCCGGAAACAGGGCAGTCAGTTATCCCGGCAACAGGGTGATCAGTTACCCTGGAAACTGGGCTGTCAGTTACCCTGGAAACAGGGCAGTCAGTTTCCCCGGAAACAGGGCAGTCAGTTACCCTGGAAACTGGGCAGTCAGTTACCCTGGAAACAGGGCAGTCAGTTATCCCGGAAACTGGGTGATCAGTTACCCTGGAAACAAGGCAGTCTGTTATCCCGGAAACAGGGCAGTCAGTTATCCCGGAAAAAGGGTGATCAGTTACCCTGGAAACTGGGCAGTCAGTTACCCTGGAAACAGGGCAGTCAGTTACCCCGGAAAATGGGCAGTCAGTTACCCTGGAAACAGGGCAGTCAGTCACCCTGGAAACAGGTTAGTCAGTTACCCCAGAAACAGGGTGATCAGTTACCCCGGAAACAGGGCAGTCAGTTCCCCTGGAAACAGGGCAGTCAGTTACCCTGGAAACAGGGCAGTCAGTTATCCCGGAAACAGGGCAGACAGCTATCCCGGAAACAGGGTGATCAGTTCCCCTGGAAACTGGGCAGTCAGTTAGCCTGGAAACAGGGCGATCAGTTACCCTGGAAACAGGCAGTCAGTTACCCTGGAAACAGGGCAGTCAGTTATCCTGGAAACAGGGCAGACAGTTATCCTGGAAATAGGGCGGTCAGTTACCCCGGAAATAGTGCTGTACGTTGTCCTGGAAACATGGCGGTCAGTTACCCCGGAAACAGGGAGATCAGTTACCCCGGAAACAGGGCAGTCAGTTACCCTGGAAACAGGGCAGTCAGTTTCCCTGGAAACAGGGCAGTCAGTTACCCCGGAAACAGGGTGATCAGTTATCCTGGAAACAGGGCGGTCAGTTAACCCGGAAACAGGGCAGTCAGTTTCCCCAGAAACAGGGCGGTCAGTAACCCTGCAAACAGATTAGTCAGTTACCCCGGAAACAGGGTCGTCAGTTATCCTGGAAACAGGGCAGTCAGTTACCCTGGAAACAGGGCAGTCAGTAACCCCGGAAAGAGGGCAGTCAGTTACCCTGGAAAAAGGGCAGTCAGTTATCCCGGAAACAGGGCAGTCAGTTATCCCTGAAACAGGGTGATCAGTTACCCTGGAAACAGGGCAGTCAGTTACCCCGGAAACAGGGCAGTCAGTTACCCTGGAAACAGGGCAGTCAGTTATCCCGGAAACAGGGCAGTCAGTTATCCCGGAAACAGGGTGATCAGTTACCCTGGAAACTGGGCAGTCAGTTACCCAGGAAACAGGGCAGTCAGTTATCCTGGAAACAGGGCAGTCAGTTACCCTGGAAACAGGGCAGTCACTTACCCCTGGAAGCAGATTACTCAGTTACCCCGGAAACAGCGTGATCAGTTACCCTGGAAACTGGGCAGTCAGTTACCCTGGAAACAGGGCAGTCAGTTATCCCGGAAACAGGGTGATCAGTTACCCTGGAAACTGGGCAGTCAGTTACCCTGGAAACAGGGCAGTCAGTTACCCCGGAAACAGGGCAGTCAGTTACCCTGGAAACAGGGCAGTCAGTTATCCCGGAAACAGGGCAGTCAGTTATCCCGGCAACAGGGTGATCAGTTACCCTGGAAACTGGGCTGTCAGTTACCCTGGAAACAGGGCAGTCAGTTTCCCCGGAAACAGGGCAGTCAGTTACCCTGGAAACTGGGCAGTCAGTTACCCTGGAAACAGGGCAGTCAGTTATCCCGGAAACAGGGTGATCAGTTACCCTGGAAACAAGGCAGTCTGTTATCCCGGAAACAGGGCAGTCAGTTATCCCGGAAAAAGGGTGATCAGTTACTCTGGAAACTGGGCAGTCAGTTAACCTGGAAACAGGGCAGTCAGTTACCCCGGAAAATGGGCAGTCAGTTACCCTGGAAACAGGGCAGTCAGTCACCCTGGAAGCAGTTTAGTCAGTTACCCCAGAAACAGGGTGATCAGTTACACCGGAAACAGGGCAGTCAGTTCCCCTGGAAACAGGGCAGTCAGTTACCCTGGAAACAGGGCAGTCAGTTATCCCGGAAACAGGGCAGACAGCTATCCCGGAAACAAGGTGATCAGTTACCCTGGAAACTGGGCAGTCAGTTAGCCTGGAAACAGGGCGATCAGTTACCCTGGAAACAGGCAGTCAGTTACCCTGGAAACAGGGCAGTCAGTTATCCTGGAAACAGGGCAGACAGTTATCCTGGAAATAGGGCTGTCAGTTACCCCGGAAATAGTGCTGTATGTTGTCCTGGAAACATGGCGGTCAGTTACCCCGGAAACAGGGAGATCAGTTACCCCGGATACAGTGTGATCAGTTATGCCAGAAACAGGGCAGTCAGTTCCCCTGGAAACAGGGCAGACAGTTATCCTGGAATCACGGCAGTCAGTTAACCTAGAAACAGGGCAGTCAGTTATCCTGGAAACAGGGCAGTCAGTTATCCTGGAAAAAGGGCGGTCAGTTACCCCGGAAATAGGGAGGTCAGTTATCCTGGAAACAGGGCGGTCAGTTACACCGGAAACAGGGTGATCAGTTACCCTGGAAACTGGGCAGTCAGTTACCCCGGAAACAGGGCAGTCTGTTATCCTGGAAACAGGGCAGTCAGTTACCCTGGAAACAGGGCAGTCATTTACACCTGGAAACAGATTACTCAGTTACCCCGGAAACAGGGTGATCAGTTACCCTGGAAACAGGGCAGTCAGTTATCCTGGAAACAGGGCGGTCAGTTACCCCGAAAACAGGGCGGTCTGTTCCCCTGGAAACAGGGCAGTCAGTTACCCTGGAAACAGGGCAGTCAGTTACCCCGGAAACAGGGCGGTCAGTTGCCCTGGAAACAGGGCAGTCATTTACCCCGGAAACAGGGTGATCAGTTACACTGGAAACAGGGAGATCAGTTACCCCGGAAACAGGGTGATCAGTTACCCTGGAAACAGGGAGATCAGTTACCCTGGAAACAGGGCAGTCAGTTACCCGGAAACAGGGTGATCAGTTACCACGGAAAAAGGGAGATCAGTTACCCTGGAAACAGGGCAGTCAGTTATCCTGGAAACAGGGCGGTCAGTTACCCCGGAAACAGGGCGGTCAGTTAACCTGGAAACAGGGCAGTCAGTTATCCCGGAAACAGGGCGGACAGTTACCGCGGAAACAGAGCGGTCAGTTATCCCGGAAACAGGGTGATCAGTTACCCTGGAAACAGGGCAGTCAGTTACCCTGGGAACAGGTTAGTAACTTACCCCAGAAACAGGGAGATCAGTTACCCTAGAAACTGGGCAGTCAGTTACCCCGGAAACAGGGCGGTCAGTTATCCCGGAAACAGGGTGATCAGTTAATTTGGAAACAGGGCAGTCAGTTAGCCTGGAAAGAGGGCAGTCAGTTACCCCGGAAACAGGGCAGTCAGTTACCCTGGAAACAGGGCAGTCAGTTATCCTGGAAACAGGGCAATCAGTTCTACCGGAAACAGGGTGATCAGTTAATTTGGAAACAGGGCAGTCAGTTACCCCGGAAACAGGGCAGTCAGTTACCCTGGAAACAGAGCGATCAGTTACCCCGGAAACAGGGTCGTCAGTTATCCTGGAAACAGGGCAGTCAGTTACCCTGGAAACAGGGCAGTCAGTAACCCCGGAAAGAGGGCAGTCAGTTACCCTGGAAAAAGGGCAGTCAGTTATCCCGGAAACAGGGCAGTCAGTTATCCCTGAAACAGGGTGATCAGTTGCCCCGGAAACAGGGCAGTCAGTTACCCTGGAAACAGGGCAGTCAGTTTCCCTGGAAACAGGGCAGTCAGTTACCCCGGAAACAGGGTGATCAGTTATCCTGGAAACAGGGCGGTCAGTTAACCCGGAAAAAGGGCAGTCAGTTTCCCCAGAAACAGGGCGGTCAGTAACCCTGCAAACAGATTAGTCAGTTACCCCGGAAACAGGGTCGTCAGTTATCCTGGAAACAGGGCAGTCAGTTACCCGGGAAACAGGGCAGTCAGTAACCCCGGAAAGAGGGCAGTCAGTTACCCTGGAAAAAGGGCAGTCAGTTATCCCGGAAACAGGGCAGTCAGTTATCCCTGAAACAGGGTGATCAGTTACCCTGGAAACAGGGCAGTCAGTTACCCCGGAAACAGGGCAGTCAGTTACCCTGGAAACAGGGCAGTCAGTTATCCCGGAAACAGGGCAGTCAGTTATCCCGGAAACAGGGTGATCAGTTACCCTGGAAACTGGGCAGTCAGTTACCCCGGAAACAGGGCAGTCAGTTATCCTGGAAACAGGGCAGTCAGTTACCCTGGAAACAGGGCAGTCATTTACCCCTGGAAGCAGATTACTCAGTTACCCCGGAAACAGCGTGATCAGTTACCCTGGAAACTGGGCAGTCAGTTACCCTGGAAACAGGGCAGTCTGTTATCCCGGAAACAGGGCAGTCAGTTACCCCGGAAACAGGGCAGTCAGTTACCCTGGAAACAGGGCAGTCAGTTATCCCGGAAACAGGGCAGTCAGTTATCCCGGCAACAGGGTGATCAGTTACCCTGGAAACTGGGCTGTCAGTTACCCTGGAAACAGGGCAGTCAGTTTCCCCGGAAACAGGGCAGTCAGTTACCCTGGAAACTGGGCAGTCAGTTACCCTGGAAACAGGGCAGTCAGTTATCCCGGAAACAGGGTGATCAGTTACCCTGGAAACAAGGCAGTCTGTTATCCCGGAAACAGGGCAGTCAGTTATCCCGGAAAAAGGGTGATCAGTTACTCTGGAAACTGGGCAGTCAGTTACCCTGGAAACAGGGCAGTCAGTTACCCCGGAAAATGGGCAGTCAGTTACCCTGGAAACAGGGCAGTCAGTCACCCTGGAAACAGGTTAGTCAGTTACCCCAGAAACAGTGTGATCAGTTTCCCCGGAAACAGGGCAGTCAGTTCCCCTGGAAACAGGGCAGTCAGTTACCCTGGAAACAGGGCAGTCAGTTATCCCGGAAACAGGGCAGACAGCTATCCCGGAAACAAGGTGATCAGTTACCCTGGAAACTGGGCAGTCAGTTACCCTGGAAACAGGGCAGTCAGTTATCCCGGAAACAGGGCAGTCAGTTACCCCGGAAACAGGGCAGTCAGTTACCCTGGAAACAGGGCAGTCAGTTATCCCGGAAACAGGGCAGTCAGTTATCCCGGCAACAGGGTGATCAGTTACCCTGGAAACTGGGCTGTCAGTTACCCTGGAAACAGGGCAGTCAGTTTCCCCGGAAACAGGGCAGTCAGTTACCCTGGAAACTGGGCAGTCAGTTACCCTGGAAACAGGGCAGTCAGTTATCCCGGAAACAGGGTGATCAGTTACCCTGGAAACAAGGCAGTCTGTTATCCCGGAAACAGGGCAGTCAGTTATCCCGGAAAAAGGGTGATCAGTTACTCTGGAAACTGGGCAGTCAGTTACCCTGGAAACAGGGCAGTCAGTTACCCCGGAAAATGGGCAGTCAGTTACCCTGGAAACAGGGCAGTCAGTCACCCTGGAAACAGGTTAGTCAGTTACCCCAGAAACAGGGTGATCAGTTACCCCGGAAACAGGGCAGTCAGTTCCCCTGGAAACAGGGCAGTCAGTTACCCTGGAAACAGGGCAGTCAGTTATCCCGGAAACAGGGCAGACAGCTATCCCGGAAACAAGGTGATCAGTTACCCTGGAAACTGGGCAAACAGTTAGCCTGGAAACAGGGCGATCAGTTACCCTGGAAACAGGCAGTCAGTTACCCTGGAAACAGGGCAGTCAGTTATCCTGGAAACAGGGCAGACAGTTATCCTGGAAATAGGGCTGTCAGTTACCCCGGAAATAGTGCTGTACGTTGTCCTGGAAACATGGCGGTCAGTTACCCCGGAAACAGGGAGATCAGTTACCCCGGAAACAGGGCAGTCAGTTACCCTGGAAACAGGGCAGTCAGTTTCCCTGGAAACAGGGCAGTCAGTTACCCCGGAAACAGGGTGATCAGTTATCCTGGAAACAGGGCGGTCAGTTAACCCGGAAACAGGGCAGTCAGTTTCCCCAGAAACAGGGCGGTCAGTAACCCTGCAAACAGATTAGTCAGTTACCCCGGAAACAGGGTCGTCAGTTATCCTGGAAACAGGGCAGTCAGTTACCCTGGAAACAGGGCAGTCAGTTACCCCGGAAAGAGGGCAGTCAGTTACCCTGGAAAAAGGGCATTCAGTTATCCCGGAAACAGGGCAGTCAGTTATCCCTGAAACAGGGTGATCAGTTACCCTGGAAACAGGGCAGTCAGTTACCCCGGAAACAAGGCAGTCAGTTACCCTGGAAACAGGGTAGTCAGTTATCCCGGAAACAGGGCAGTCAGTTATCCCGGAAACAGGTTGATCAGTTACCCTGGAAACTGGGCAGTCAGTTACCCCGGAAACAGGGCAGTCAGTTATCCTGGAAACAGGGCAGTCAGTTACCCTGGAAACAGGGCAGTCATTTACCCCTGGAAGCAGATTACTCAGTTACCCCGAAACAGCGTGATCAGTTACCCTGGAAACAGGGCAGTCAGTTATCCTGGAAACAGGGCGGTCAGTTACCCCGAAAACAGGGCGGTCAGTTCCCCTGGAAACTGGGCAGTCAGTTACCCTGGAAACAGGGCAGTCAGTTATCCCGGAAACAGGGTGATCAGTTACCCTGGAAACAGGGCAGTCAGTTATCCCGGAAACAGGGCAGTCAGTTACCCCGGAAGCAGGGTAGTCAGTTTTCCTGGAAAATGGGTGATCAGTTACCCTGGAAACTGGGCAGTCAGTTGCCCTGGAAACAGGGCAGTCATTTACACTGGAAACTGGGCAGTCAGTTGCCCTGGAAACAGGGCAGTCAGTCACCCTGGAAACAGGGCAGTCAGTAACCCCGGAAAGAGGGCAGTCAGTTACCCTGGAAAAAGGGCAGTCAGTTATCCCGGAAACAGGGCAGTCAGTTATCCCTGAAACAGGGTGATCAGTTACCCTGGAAACAGGGCAGTCAGTTACCCCGGAAACAGGGCAGTCAGTTACCCTGGAAACAGGGCAGTCAGTTATCCCGGAAACAGGGCAGTCTGTTATCCCGGAAACAGGGTGATCAGTTACCCTGGAAACTGGGCAGTCA
Organism: Heterodontus francisci; assembly: GCF_036365525.1. Lineage (NCBI taxonomy): Eukaryota > Metazoa > Chordata > Chondrichthyes > Heterodontiformes > Heterodontidae > Heterodontus > Heterodontus francisci. Next base: position 838,220 of record NW_027142285.1, read on the forward strand.
GTTACCCCGGAAACAGGGCAGTCAGTTATCCTGGAAACAGGGCAGTCAGTTACCCTGGAAACAGGGCAGTCATTTACCCCTGGAAGCAGATTACTCAGTTACCCCGGAAACAGCGTGATCAGTTACCCTGGAAACTGGGCAGTCAGTTACCCTGGAAACAGGGCAGTCAGTTATCCCGGAAACAGGGTGATCAGTTACCCTGGAAACTGGGCAGTCAGTTACCCTGGAAACAGGGCAGTCAGTTATCCCGGAAACAGGGCAGTCAGTTACCCCGGAAACAGGGCAGTCAGTTACCCTGGAAACAGGGCAGTCAGTTATCCCGGAAACAGGGCAGTCAGTTATCCCGGCAACAGGGTGATCAGTTACCCTGGAAACTGGGCTGTCAGTTACCCTGGAAACAGGGCAGTCAGTTTCCCCGGAAACAGGGCAGTCAGTTACCCTGGAAACTGGGCAGTCAGTTACCCTGGAAACAGGGCAGTCAGTTATCCCGGAAACAGGGTGATCAGTTACCCTGGAAACAAGGCAGTCTGTTATCCCGGAAACAGGGCAGTCAGTTATCCCGGAAAAAGGGTGATCAGTTATCCCGGAAACAGGGCAGACAGCTATCCCGGAAACAAGGTGATCAGTTACCCTGGAAACTGGGCAGTCAGTTAGCCTGGAAACAGGGCGATCAGTTACCCTGGAAACAGGCAGTCAGTTACCCTGGAAACAGGGCAGTCAGTTATCCTGGAAACAGGGCAGACAGTTATCCTGGAAATAGGGCTGTCAGTTACCCCGGAAATAGTGCTGTATGTTGTCCTGGAAACATGGCGGTCAGTTACCCCGGAAACAGGGAGATCAGTTACCCCGGATACAGTGTGATCAGTTATGCCAGAAACAGGGCAGTCAGTTCCCCTGGAAACAGGGCAGACAGTTATCCTGGAATCACGGCAGTCAGTTAACCTAGAAACAGGGCAGTCAGTTATCCTGGAAACAGGGCAGTCAGTTATCCTGGAAAAAGGGCGGTCAGTTACCCCGGAAATAGGGAGGTCAGTTATCCTGGAAACAGGGCGGTCAGTTACACCGGAAACAGGGTGATCAGTTACCCTGGAAACTGGGCAGTCAGTTACCCCGGAAACAGGGCAGTCTGTTATCCTGGAAACAGGGCAGTCAGTTACCCTGGAAACAGGGCAGTCATTTACACCTGGAAACAGATTACTCAGTTACCCCGGAAACAGGGTGATCAGTTACCCTGGAAACAGGGCAGTCAGTTATCCTGGAAACAGGGCGCTCAGTTACCCCGAAAACAGGGCGGTCTGTTCCCCTGGAAACAGGGCAGTCAGTTACCCTGGAAACAGGGCAGTCAGTTACCCCGGAAACAGGGCGGTCAGTTGCCCTGGAAACAGGGCAGTCATTTACCCCGGAAACAGGGTGATCAGTTACACTGGAAACAGGGAGATCAGTTACCCCGGAAAAAGGGTGATCAGTTACCCTGGAAACAGGGAGATCAGTTACCCTGGAAACAGGGCAGTCAGTTACCCGGAAACAGGGTGATCAGTTACCACGGAAAAAGGGAGATCAGTTACCCTGGAAACAGGGCAGTCAGTTATCCTGGAAACAGGGCGGTCAGTTACCCCGGAAGCAGGGCGGTCAGTTAACCTGGAAACAGGGCAGTCAGTTATCCCGGAAACAGGGCGGACAGTTACCCCGGAAACAGAGCGGTCAGTTATCCCGGAAACAGGGTGATCAGTTACCCTGGAAACAGGGCAGTCAGTTACCCTGGGAACAGGTTAGTAACTTACCCCAGAAACAGGGAGATCAGTTACCCTAGAAACTGGGCAGTCAGTTACCCCGGAAACAGGGCGGTCAGTTATCCCGGAAACAGGGTGATCAGTTAATTTGGAAACAGGGCAGTCAGTTAGCCTGGAAAGAGGGCAGTTAGTTACCCCGGAAACAGGGCAGTCAGTTACCCTGGAAAGAGGGCAGTCAGTTATCCTGGAAACAGGGCAATCAGTTCTACCGGAAACAGGGTGATCAGTTAATTTGGAAACAGGGCAGTCAGTTAGCCTGGAAAGAGGGCAGTCAGTTACCCCGGCAACAGGGCAGTCAGTTACCCCGGAAACAGGGCAGTCAGTTACCCTGCAAACCGATTAGTCAGTTACCCCGGAAACAGGGTCGTCAGTTATCCTGGAAACAGGGCAGTCAGTTACCCTGGAAACAGGGCAGTCAGTAACCCCGGAAAGAGGGCAGTCAGTTACCCTGGAAAAAGGGCAGTCAGTTATCCCGGAAACAGGGCAGTCAGTTATCCCTGAAACAGGGTGATCAGTTACCCCGGAAACAGGGCAGTCAGTTACCCTGGAAACAGGGCAGTCAGTTTCCCTGGAAACAGGGCAGTCAGTTACCCCGGAAACAGGGTGATCAGTTATCCTGGAAACAGGGCGGTCAGTTAACCCGGAAACAGGGCATTCAGTTTCCCCAGAAACAGGGCGGTCAGTAACCCTGCAAACAGATTAGTCAGTTACCCCGGAAACAGGGTCGTCAGTTATCCTGGAAACAGGGCAGTCAGTTACACGGGAAACAGGGCAGTCAGTAACCCCGGAAAGAGGGCAGTCAGTTACCCTGGAAAAAGGGCAGTCAGTTATCCCGGAAACAGGGCAGTCAGTTATCCCTGAAACAGGGTGATCAGTTACCCTGGAAACAGGGCAGTCAGTTACCCCGGAAACAGGGCAGTCAGTTACCCTGGAAACAGGGCAGTCAGTTATCCTGGAAACAGGGCAGTCAGTTATCCCGGAAACAGGGTGATCAGTTACCCTGGAAACTGGGCAGTCAGTTACCCCGGAAACAGGGCAGTCAGTTATCCTGGAAACAGGGCAGTCAGTTACCCTGGAAACAGGGCAGTCATTTACCCCTGGAAGCAGATTACTCAGTTACCCCGGAAACAGCGTGATCAGTTACCCTGGAAACTGGGCAGTCAGTTACCCTGGAAACAGGGCAGTCAGTTATCCCGGAAACAGGGCAGTCAGTTACCCCGGAAACAGGGCAGTCAGTTACCCTGGAAACAGGGCAGTCAGTTATCCCGGAAACAGGGCAGTCAGTTATCCCGGCAACAGGGTGATCAGTTACCCTGGAAACTGGGCTGTCTGTTACCCTGGAAACAGGGCAGTCAGTTTCCCCGGAAACAGGGCAGTCAGTTACCCTGGAAACTGGGCAGTCAGTTACCCTGGAAACAGGGCAGTCAGTTATCCCGGAAACAGGGTGTTCAGTTACCCTGGAAACAAGGCAATCTGTTATCCCGGAAACAGGGCAGTCAGTTATCCCGGAAAAAGGGTGATCAGTTACTCTGGAAACTGGGCAGTCAGTTACCCTGGAAACAGGGCAGTCAGTTACCCCGGAAAATGGGCAGTCAGTTACCCTGGAAACAGGGCAGTCAGTCACCCTGGAAACAGGTTAGTCAGTTACCCCAGAAACAGGGTGATCAGTTACCCCGGAAACAAGGTGATCAGTTACCCTGGAAACTGGGCAGTCAGTTACCCTGGAAACAGGGCAGTCAGTTATCCCGGAAACAGGGCAGTCAGTTACCCCGGAAACAGGGCAGTCAGTTACCCTGGAAACAGGGCAGTCAGTTATCCCGGAAACAGGGCAGTCAGTTATCCCGGCAACAGGGTGATCAGTTACCCTGGAAACTGGGCTGTCAGTTACCCTGGAAACAGGGCAGTCAGTTTCCCCGGAAACAGGGCAGTCAGTTACCCTGGAAACTGGGCAGTCAGTTGCCCTGGAAACAGGGCAGTCAGTTATCCCGGAAACAGGGTGATCAGTTACCCTGGAAACAAGGCAGTCTGTTATCCCGGAAACAGGGCAGTCAGTTATCCCGGAAAAAGGGTGATCAGTTACTCTGGAAACTGGGCAGTCAGTTACCCTGGAAACAGGGCAGTCAGTTACCCCGGAAAATGGGCAGTCAGTTACCCTGGAAACAGGGCAGTCAGTCACCCTGGAAACAGGTTAGTCAGTTACCCCAGAAACAGGGTGATCAGTTACCCCGGAAACAGGGCAGTCAGTTCCCCTGGAAACAGGGCAGTCAGTTACCCTGGAAACAGGGCAGTCAGTTATCCCGGAAACAGGGCAGACAGCTATCCCGGAAACAAGGTGATCAGTTACCCTGGAAACTGGGCAGTCAGTTAGCCTGGAAACAGGGCGATCAGTTACCCTGGAAACAGGCAGTCAGTTACCCTGGAAACAGGGCAGTCAGTTATCCTGGAAACAGGGCAGACAGTTATCCTGGAAATAGGGCTGTCAGTTACCCCGGAAATAGTGCTGTACGTTGTCCTGGAAACATGGCGGTCAGTTACCCCTGAAACAGGGAGATCAGTTACCCCGGGAACAGGGCAGTCAGTTACCCTGGAAACAGGGCAGTCAGTTTCCCTGGAAACAGGGCAGTCAGTTACCCCGGAAACAGGGTGATCAGTTATCCTGGAAACAGGGCGGTCAGTTAACCCGGAAACAGGGCAGTCAGTTTCCCCAGAAACAGGGCGGTCAGTAACCCTGCAAACAGATTAGTCAGTTACCCCGGAAACAGGGTCGTCAGTTATCCTGGAAACAGGGCAGTCAGTTACCCTGGAAACAGGGCAGTCAGTTACCCCGGAAAGAGGGCAGTCAGTTACCCTGGAAAAAGGGCATTCAGTTATCCTGGAAACAGGGCAGGCAGTTATCCCTGAAACAGGGTGATCAGTTACCCTGGAAACAGGGCAGTCAGTTACCCCGGAAACAGGGCAGTCAGTTACCCTGGAAACAGGGCAGTCAGTTATCCCGGAAACAGGGCAGTCAGTTATCCCGGAAACAGGGTGATCAGTTACCCTGGAAACTGGGCAGTCAGTTACCCCGGAAACAGGGCAGTCAGTTATCCTGGAAACAGGGCATTCAGTTACCCTGGAAACAGGGCAGTCATTTACCCCTGGAAGCAGATTACTCAGTTACCCCGGAAACAGCGTGATCAGTTACCCTGGAAACAGGGCAGTCAGTTATCCTGGAAACAGGGCGGTCAGTTACCCCGAAAACAGGGCGGTCAGTTCCCCTGGAAACTGGGCAGTCAGTTACCCTGGAAACAGGGCAGTCAGTTATCCCGGAAACAGGGTGATCAGTTACCCTGGAAACAGGGCAGTCAGTTATCCCGGAAACAGGGCAGTCAGTTACCCCGGAAGCAGGGCAGTCAGTTATCCTGGAAAATGGGTGATCAGTTACCCTGGAAACTGGGCAGTCAGTTGCCCTGGAAACAGGGCAGTCATTTACACTGGAAACTGGGCAGTCAGTTGCCCTGGAAACAGGGCAGTCAGTCACCCTGGAAACAGGGCAGTCAGTTACCCCGGATACAGTGTGATCAGTTACCCCAGAAACAGGGCAGTCAGTTCCCCTGGAAACAGGGCAGACAGTTATCCTGGAATCACGGCAGTCAGTTAACCTAGAAACAGGGCAGTCAGTTATCCTGGAAACAGGGCAGTCAGTTATCCTGGAAAAAGGGCGGTCAGTTACCCCGGAAATAGGGAGGTCACTTATCCTGGAAACAGGGCGGTCAGTTACACCGGAAACAGGGTATTCAGTTACCCTGGAAACTGGGCAGTCAGTTACCCTGGAAACAGGGCAGTCATTTACACCTGGAAACAGATTACTCATTTACCCCGGAAACAGGGTGATCAGTTACACTGGAAACAGGGAGATCAGTTACCCCGGAAACAGGGTGATCAGTTACCCTGGAAACAGGGAGATCAGTTACCCTGTAAACAGGGCAGTCAGTTACCCGGAAACAGGGTGATCAGTTACCACGGAAAAAGGGAGATCAGTTACCCTGGAAACAGGGCAGTCAGTTATCCTGGAAACAGGGCGGTCAGTTACCCCGGAAACAGGGCGGTCAGTTAACCTGGAAACAGGGCAGTCAGTTATCCCGGAAACAGGGCGGACAGTTACCGCGGAAACAGAGCGGTCAGTTATCCCGGAAACAGGGTGATCAGTTACCCTGGAAACAGGGCAGTCAGTTACCCTGGGAACAGGTTAGTAACTTACCCCAGAAACAGGGAGATCAGTTACCCTAGAAACTGGGCAGTCAGTTACCCCGGAAACAGGGCGGTCAGTTATCCCGGAAACAGGGTGATCAGTTAATTTGGAAAAAGGGCAGTCAGTTAGCCTGGAAAGAGGGCAGTCAGTTACCCCGGAAACAGGGCAGTCAGTTACCCTGGAAACAGGGCAGTCAGTTATCCCGGAAACAGGGCAGTCAGTTATCCCGGCAACAGGGTGATCAGTTACCCTGGAAACTGGGCTGTCAGTTACCCTGGAAACAGGGCAGTCAGTTTCCCCGGAAACAGGGCAGTCAGTTACCCTGGAAACTGGGCAGTCAGTTACCCTGGAAACAGGGCAGTCAGTTATCCCGGAAACAGGGTGATCAGTTACCCTGGAAACAAGGCAGTCTGTTATCCCGGAAACAGGGCAGTCAGTTATCCCGGAAAAAGGGTGATCAGTTACTCTGGAAACTGGGCAGTCAGTTACCCTGGAAACAGGGCAGTCAGTTACCCCGGAAAATGGGCAGTCAGTTACCCTGGAAACAGGGCAGTCAGTCACCCTGGAAACAGGTTAGTCAGTTACCCCAGAAACAGGGTGATCAGTTACCCCGGAAACAGGGCAGTCAGTTCCCCTGGAAACAGGGCAGTCAGTTACCCTGGAAACAGGGCAGTCAGTTATCCCGGAAACAGGGCAGACAGCTATCCCGGAAACAAGGTGATCAGTTACCCTGGAAACTGGGCAGTCAGTTAGCCTGGAAACAGGGCGATCAGTTACCCTGGAAACAGGCAGTCAGTTACCCTGGAAACAGGGCAGTCAGTTATCCTGGAAACAGGGCAGACAGTTATCCTGGAAATAGGGCTGTCAGTTACCCCGGAAATAGTGCTGTACGTTGTCCTGGAAACATGGCGGTCAGTTACCCCGGAAACAGGGAGATCAGTTACCCCGGGAACAGGGCAGTCAGTTACCCTGGAAACAGGGCAGTCAGTTTCCATGGAAACAGGGCAGTCAGTTACCCCGGAAACAGGGTGATCAGTTATCCTGGAAACAGGGCGGTCAGTTAACCCGGAAACAGGGCAGTCAGTTTCCCCAGAAACAGGGCGGTCAGTAACCCTGCAAACAGATTAGTCAGTTACCCCGGAAACAGGGTCGTCAGTTATCCTGGAAACAGGGCAGTCAGTTATCCTGGAAACAGGGCAGTCAGTTACCCCGGAAAGAGGGCAGTCAGTTACCCTGGAAAAAGGGCATTCAGTTATCCCGGAAACAGGGCAGTCAGTTATCCCTGAAACAGGGTGATCAGTTACCCTGGAAACAGGGCAGTCAGTTACCACGGAAACAGGGCAGTCAGTTACCCTGGAAACAGGGCAGTCAGTTATCCCGGAAACAGGGCAGTCAGTTATCCCGGAAACAGGGTGATCAGTTACCCTGGAAACTGGGCAGTCAGTTACCCCGGAAACAGGGCAGTCAGTTATCCTGGAAACAGGGCATTCAGTTACCCTGGAAACAGGGCAGTCATTTACCCCTGGAAGCAGATTACTCAGTTACCCCGGAAACAGCGTGATCAGTTACCCTGGAAACAGGGCAGTCAGTTATCCTGGAAACAGGGCGGTCAGTTACCCCGAAAACAGGGCGGTCAGTTCCCCTGGAAACTGGGCAGTCAGTTACCCTGGAAACAGGGCAGTCAGTTATCCCGGAAACAGGGTGATCAGTTACCCTGGAAACAGGGCAGTCAGTTATCCCGGAAACAGGGCAGTCAGTTACCCCGGAAGCAGGGCAGTCAGTTATCCTGGAAAATGGGTGATCAGTTACCCTGGAAACTGGGCAGTCAGTTGCCCTGGAAACAGGGCAGTCATTTACACTGGAAACTGGGCAGTCAGTTGCCCTGGAAACAGGGCAGTCAGTCACCCTGGAAACAGGGCAGTCAGTTACCCCGGATACAGTGTGATCAGTTACCCCAGAAACAGGGCAGTCAGTTCCCCTGGAAACAGGGCAGACAGTTATCCTGGAATCACGGCAGTCAGTTAACCTAGAAACAGGGCAGTCAGTTATCCTGGAAACAGGGCAGTCAGTTATCCTGGAAAAAGGGCGGTCAGTTACCCCGGAAATAGGGAGGTCACTTATCCTGGAAACAGGGCGGTCAGTTACACCGGAAACAGGGTGATCAGTTACCCTGGAAACTGGGCAGTCAGTTACCCCGGAAACAGGGCAGTCTGTTATCCTGGAAACAGGGCAGTCAGTTACCCTGGAAACAGGGCAGTCATTTACACCTGGAAACAGATTACTCATTTACCCCGGAAACAGGGTGATCAGTTACCCTGGAAACAGGGAGATCAGTTACCCTGGAAACAGGGCAGTCAGTTACCCGGAAACAGGGTGATCAGTTACCACGGAAAAAGGGAGATCAGTTACCCTGGAAACAGGGCAGTCAGTTATCCTGGAAACAGGGCGGTCAGTTACCCCGGAAACAGGGCGGTCAGTTAACCTGGAAACAGGGCAGTCAGTTATCCCGGAAACAGGGCGGACAGTTACCCCGGAAACAGAGCGGTCAGTTATCCCGGAAACAGGGTGATCAGTTACCCTGGAAACAGGGCAGTCAGTTACCCTGGGAACAGGTTAGTAACTTACCCCAGAAACAGGGAGATCAGTTACCCTAGAAACTTGCAGTCAGTTACCCCGGAAACAGGGCGGTCAGTTATCCCGGAAACAGGATGATCAGTTAATTTGGAAACAGGGCAGTCAGTTAGCCTGGAAAGAGAGCAGTCAGTTACCCCGGAAACAGGGCAGTCAGTTACCCTGGAAACAGGGCAGTCAGTTATCCTGGAAACAGGGCAATCAGTTCTACCGGAAACAGGGTGATCAGTTAATTTGGAAACAGGGCAGTCAGTTAGCCTGGAAAGAGGGCAGTCAGTTACCCCGGAAACAGGGCAGTCAGTTACCCCGGAAACAGGGCAGTCAGTTACCCTGGAAACAGGGCAGTCAATTATCCCGGAAACAGGGCAGTCAGTCATCCCGGCAACAGGGTGATCAGTTACCCTGGAAACTGGGCTGTCAGTTACCCTGGAAACAGGGCAGTCAGTTTCCCCGGAAACAGGGCAGTCAGTTACCCTGGAAACTGGGCAGTCAGTTACCCTGGAAACAGCGCAGTCAGTTATCCCGGAAACTGGGTGATCAGTTACCCTGGAAACAAGGCAGTCTGTTATCCCGGAAACAGGGCAGTCAGTTATCCCGGAAAAAGGGTGATCAGTTACCCTGGAAACTGGGCAGTCAGTTACCCTGGAGACAGGGCAGTCAGTTACCCCGGAAAATGGGCAGTCAGTTACCCTGGAAACAGGGCAGTCAGTCACCCTGGAAACAGGTTAGTCAGTTACCCCAGAAACAGGGTGATCAGTTACCCCGGAAACAGGGCAGTCAGTTCCCCTGGAAACAGGGCAGTCAGTTACCCTGGAAACAGGGCAGTCAGTTATCCCGGAAACAGGGCAGACAGCTATCCCGGAAGCAGGGCAGTCAGTTATCCTGGAAAATGGGTGATCAGTTACCCTGGAAACTGGGCAGTCAGTTGCCCTGGAAACAGGGCAGTCATTTACACTGGAAACTGGGCAGTCAGTTGCCCTGGAAACAGGGCAGTCAGTCACCCTGGAAACAGGGCAGTCAGTTACCCCGGATACAGTGTGATCAGTTACCCCAGAAACAGGGCAGTCAGTTCCCCTGGAAACAGGGCAGACAGTTATCCTGGAATCACGGCAGTCAGTTAACCTAGAAACAGGGCAGTCAGTTATCCTGGAAACAGGGCAGTCAGTTATCCTGGAAAAAGGGCGGTCAGTTACCCCGGAAATAGGGAGGTCAGTTATCCTGGAAACAGGGCGGTCAGTTACAGCGGAAACAGGGTGATCAGTTACCCTGGAAACTGGGCAGTCAGTTACCCCGGAAACAGGGCAGTCTGTTATCCTGGAAACAGGGCAGTCAGTTACCCTGGAAACAGGGCAGTCATTTACACCTGGAAACAGATTACTCAGTTACCCCGGAAACAGGGTGATCAGTTACCCTGGAAACAGGGCAGTCAGTTACCCTGGAAACAGGGCAGTCAGTTACCCCGGAAACAGGGCGGTCAGTTGCCCTGGAAAAAGGGCAGTCATTTACCCCGGAAACAGGGTGATCAGTTACACTGGAAACAGGGAGATCAGTTACCCCGGAAACAGGGTGATCAGTTACCCTGGAAACAGGGAGATCAGTTACCCTGGAAACAGGGCAGTCAGTTACCCGGAAACAGGGTGATCAGTTACCACGGAAAAAGGGAGATCAGTTACCCTGGAAACAGGGCAGTCAGTTATCCTGGAAACAGGGCGGTCAGTTACCCCGGAAACAGGGCGGTCAGTTAACCTGGAAACAGGGCAGTCAGTTATCCCGGAAACAGGACGGACAGTTACCCCGGAAACAGAGCGGTCAGTTATCCCGGAAACAGGGTGATCAGTTACCCTGGAAACAGGGCAGTCAGTTACCCTGGGAACAGGTTAGTAACTTACCCCAGAAACAGGGAGATCAGTTACCCTAGAAACTGGGCAGTCAGTTACCCTGGAAACAGGGCAGTCAGTTTCCCCGGAAACAGGGCAGTCAGTTACCCTGGAAACTGGGCAGTCAGTTACCCTGGAAACAGGGCAGTCAGTTATCCCGGAAACTGGGTGATCAGTTACCCTGGAAACAAGGCAGTCTGTTATCCCGGAAACAGGGCAGTCAGTTATCCCGGAAAAAGGGTGATCAGTTACCCTGGAAACTGGGCAGTCAGTTACCCTGGAAACAGGGCAGTCAGTTACCCCGGAAAATGGGCAGTCAGTTACCCTGGAAACAGGGCAGTCAGTCACCCTGGAAACAGGTTAGTCAGTTACCCCAGAAACAGGGTGATCAGTTACCCCGGAAACAGGGCAGTCAGTTCCCCTGGAAACAGGGCAGTCAGTTACCCTGGAAACAGGGCAGTCAGTTATCCCGGAAACAGGGCAGACAGTTATCCCGGAAACAGGGTGATCAGTTACCCTGGAAACTGGGCAGTCAGTTAGCCTGGAAACAGGGCGATCAGTTACCCTGGAAACAGGCAGTCAGTTACCCTGGAAACAGGGCAGTCAGTTATCCTGGAAACAGGGCAGACAGTTATCCTGGAAATAGGGCGGTCAGTTACCCCGGAAATAGTGCTGTACGTTGTCCTGGAAACATGGCGGTCAGTTACCCCGGAAACAGGGAGATCAGTTACCCCGGAAACAGGGCAGTCAGTTACCCTGGAAACAGGGCAGTCAGTTTCCCTGGAAACAGGGCAGTCAGTTACCCCGGAAACAGGGTGATCAGTTATCCTGGAAACAAGGCGGTCAGTTAACCTGGAAACAGGGCAGTCAGTTTCCCCAGAAACAGGGCGGTCAGTAACCCTGCAAACAGATTAGTCAGTTACCCCGGAAACAGGGTCGTCAGTTATCCTGGAAACAGGGCATTCAGTTACCCTGGAAACAGGGCAGTCAGTTACCCAGGAAAGAGGGCAGACAGTTACCCTGGAAAAAGGGCAGTCAGTTATCCCGGAAACAGGGCAGTCAGTTATCCCTGAAACAGGGTGATCAGTTACCCTGGAAACAGGGCAGTCAGTTACCCCGGAAACAGGGTAGTCAGTTACCCTGGAAACAGGGCAGTCAGTTATCCCGGAAACAGGGCAGTCAGTTATCCCGGAAACAGGGTGATCAGTTACCCTGGAAACTGGGCAGTCAGTTATCCCGGAAACAGGGTGATCAGTTACCCTGGAAACAGGGCAGTCAGTTACCCTGGAAACAGGGCAGTCAGTTATCCCGGAAACAGGGTGATCAGTTACCCTGGAAACTGGGCAGTCAGTTACCCTGGAAACAGGGCAGTCAGTTATCCCGGAAACAGGGTGATCAGTTACCCTGGAAACAGGGCAGTCAGTTTCCCTGGAAACAGGGCAGTCAGTTACCCCGGAAACAGGGTGATCAGTTATCCTGGAAACAAGGCGGTCAGTTAACCTGGAAACAGGGCAGTCAGTTTCCCCAGAAACAGGGCGGTCAGTAACCCTGCAAACAGATTAGTCAGTTACCCCGGAAACAGGGTCGTCAGTTATCCTGGAAACAGGGCAGTCAGTTTCCCTGGAAACAGGGCAGTCAGTTACCCCGGAAACAGGGTGATCAGTTATCCTGGAAACAAGGCGGTCAGTTAACCTGGAAACAGGGCAGTCAGTTTCCCCAGAAACAGGGCGGACAGTAACCCTGCAAACAGATTAGTCAGTTACCCCGGAAACAGGGTCGTCAGTTATCCTGGAAACAGGGCAGTCAGTTACCCTGGAAACAGGGCAGTCAGTTACCCAGGAAAGAGGGCAGACAGTTACCCTGGAAACAGGGCAGTCAGTTACCCAGGAAAGAGGGCAGACAGTTACCCTGGAAAAAGGGCAGTCAGTTATCCCGGAAACAGGGCAGTCAGTTATCCCTGAAACAGGGTGATCAGTTACCCTGGAAACAGGGCAGTCAGTTACCCCGGAAACAGGGTAGTCAGTTACCCTGGAAACAGGGCAGTCAGTTATCCCGGAAACAGGGCAGTCAGTTATCCCGGAAACAGGGTGATCAGTTACCCTGGAAACTGGGCAGTCAGTTACCCCTGGAAGCAGATTACTCAGTTACCCAGGAAACAGCGTGATCAGTTACCCTGGAAACAGGGCAGTCAGTTACCCTGGAAACAGGGCAGTCAGTTATCCCGGAAACAGGGTGATCAGTTACCCTGGAAACTGGGCAGTCAGTTACCCTGGAAACAGGGCAGTCAGTTATCCCGGAAACAGGGTGATCAGTTACCCTGGAAACAGGACAGTCAGTTATCCCGGAAACAGGGCAGTCAGTTACCCCGGAAGCAGGGCAGTCAGTTATCCCGGAAAATGGGTGATCAGTTACCCTGGAAACTGGGCAGTCAGTTGCCCTGGAAACAGGGCAGTCATTTACACTGGAAACTGGGCAGTCAGTTACCCTGGAAACAGGGCAGTCAGTCACCCTGGAAACAGGTTAGTCAGTTACCCCGGATACAGTGTGATCAGTTACCCCAGAAACAGGGCAGTCAGTTCCCCTGGAAACAGGGCAGACAGTTATCCTGGAATCAGGGCAGTCAGTTAACCTAGAAACAGGGCAGTCAGTTATCCTGGAAACAGGGCAGTCAGTTATCCTGGAAAAAGGGCGGTCAGTTACCCCGGAAATAGGGAGGTCAGTTATCCTGGAAACAGGGCGGTCAGTTACACCGGAAACAGGGTGATCAGTTACCCTGGAAACTGGGCAGTCAGTTACCCCGGAAACAGGGCAGTCTGTTATCCTGGAAACAGGGCAGTCAGTTACCCTGGAAACAGGGCAGTCATTTACACCTGGAAACAGATTACTCAGTTACCCCGGAAACAAGGTGATCAGTTACCCTGGAAACAGGGCAGTCAGTTATCCTGGAAACAGTGCGGTCAGTTACCCTGAAAACAGGGCGGTCTGTTCCCCTGGAAACAGGGCAGTCAGTTACCCTGGAAACAGGGCAGTCAGTTACCCCGGAAACAGGGCGGTCATTTGCCCTGGAAACAGGGCAGTCAGTTACCCCGGAAACAGGGTGATCAGTTACACTGGAAACAGGGAGATCAGTTACGCCGGAAACAGGGAGATCAGTTACCCTGGAAACAGGGCAGTCAGTTACCCGGAAACAGGGTGATCAGTTACCACGGAAAAAGGGAGATCAGTTACCCTGGAAACAGGGCAGTCAGTTATCCTGGAAACAGGGCGGTCAGTTACCCCGGAAACAGGGCAGTCAGTTACCCTGGAAACAGGGCAGCCATTTACCCCGGAAAGAGGGCAGTCAGTTACCCTGGAAACAGGGCAGTCAGTGATCCCTGAAACAGGGAGATCAGTTACCCTGGAAACAGGGCAGTCAGTTACCCCGGAAACAGGGCAGTCAGTTACCCTGGAAACAGGGCAGTCAGTTACCCTGGAAACAGGGCAGTCAGTTATCCCGGAAACAGGGTGATCAGTTACCCTGGAAACTGGGCAGTCAGTTACCCTGGAAACAGGGCAGTCAGTTATCCCGGAAACAGGGTGATCAGTTACCCTGGAAACAGGGCAGTCAGTTATCCCGGAAACAGGGCAGTCAGTTACCCCGGAAGCAGGGCAGTCAGTTATCCCGGAAAATGGGTGATCAGTTACCCTGGAAACTGGGCAGTCAGTTGCCCTGGAAACAGGGCAGTCATTTACACTGGAAACTGGGCAGTCAGTTACCCTGGAAACAGGGCAGTCAGTCACCCTGGAAACAGGTTAGTCAGTTACCCCGGATACAGTGTGATCAGTTACCCCAGAAACAGGGCAGTCAGTTCCCCTGGAAACAGGGCAGACAGTTATCCTGGAATCAGGGCAGTCAGTTAACCTAGAAACAGGGCAGTCAGTTATCCTGGAAACAGGGCAGTCAGTTATCCTGGAAAAAGGGCGGTCAGTTACACCGGAAACTGGGCAGTCAGTTATCCTGGAAACAGGGCGGTCAGTTACCCCGGAAACAGGGAGATCAGTTACCCCGGAAACAGGGCAGTCAGTTACCCTGGAAACAGGGCAGTCAGTTATCCTGGAAACAGTGTGGTCAGTGACCCTGGAAACAGGGTGGTCAGTTACCCCGGAAACAGGGCAGTCAGTTACCCCGGAAACAGGGTGATCAGTTAATTTGGAAACAGGGCAGTCAGTTAGCCTGGAAACAGGGCAGTTAGTTACCCCGGAAACAGGTCAGTCAGTTCCCCTGGAAACAGGGCAATCCGTTATCCTGGAAACAGGGCAATCAGTTATCCCGGAAACAGGGTGATCAGTTAACCTGGAAACAGGTTAGTCAGTTGCCCCGGAAACAGGGCAGTCAGGTACCCTGGAAACAGGGCAGTCAGTTATCCCGGAAACAGGGCAGTCAGTCACCCAGGAAACAGGGCAGTCAGTTACCCCGGAAACAGGGCAGTCAGTTACCCTGGAAACTGGGCAGTCAGTTACCCTGGAAACAGGGCAGTCAGTTTTCCTGGAAACAGGGCAGTCAGTTGTCCGGGAAAAAGGGTGATCAGTTACCCTGGAAACTGGGCAGTCAGTTCCCCTGGAAACAGGGCTGTCAGTTACCCCGGAAGCAGGGCAGTCAGTTACCCTGGAAACAGGGCAGTCAGTTACCCCGGAAACTGGGGTGTCAGTTACCCTGGAAACAGGGCAGTCAGTCACCCTGGAAACAGGTTAGTTAGTTACCCCAGAAACAGGGTGATCATTTACCCCGGAAACAGAGCAGACAGTTCCCCTGGAAACAGGACAGTCAGTTACCCTGGAAACAGGGCAGTCAATTATCGCGGAAACAGGGCAGTCAGTTATCCCGGAAACAAGGTGATCAGTTACCCTGGAAACAGGGCAGTCAGTTATCCTGGAAACAGGGCAGTCAGTCACCCTGGAAGCAGGTTAGTCAGTTACCCCGGAAACAGTGTGATCAGTTACCCCGGAAACAGGGCAGTCAGTTCCCCTGGAAACAGGGCAGTCAGTTATCCTGGAATCAGGGCAGTCAGTTAAAGTGGAAACAGGGCAGTCAGTTATCCTGGAAACAGGGCAGTCAGTTATCCTGGAAACAGGGCGGTCAGTTACCCCGGAAATATTGAGGTCAGTTATCCTGGAAAAGGGCCGTCAGTTACACCGGAAACAGGGAGATCAGTTACCCCGGAAACAGGGCAGTCAGTTACCCTGGAAACAGGGCAGTATGTTATCCTGGAAACAGGGCAATCGGTTACACCGGAAACAGGGTGATCAGTTAATTTGGAAACAGGGCAGTCAGTTAGCCTGGAAAGAGGGCAGTCAGTTACCCCGGAAACAGGGCTGTCAGTTACCCTGGAAACAGGGCAGTCAGTTACCCTGGAAACAGGGCAGTCAGATACCCCGGAAACAGGGCAGTCAGTTACCCTGGAAAAAGGGCAGTCAGTTATCCCGGAAACAGGGCAGTCAGTTATCCTGGAAACAGGGTATTCAGTTACCCTGGAAACTGGGCAGTCAGTTACCCTGGAAACAGGGCAGTCAGATTCCCCGGAAACAGGGCAGTCAGTTACCCTGGAAACTGGGCAGTCAGTTACCCTGGAAACAGGGCAGTCAGTTATCCCGGAAACTGGGTGATCAGTTACCCTGGAAACAGGGCACTCAGTTATCCCGGAAACAGGGCAGTCAGTTATCCCGGAAAAAGGGTGATCAGTTACCCTGGAAACTGGGCAGTAAGTTATCCTGGAAACAGGGCAGTCAGTTACCCTGGAAACTGGGCAGTCAGTTACCCCGGAAACATGGCAGTCAGTTACCCTGGAAACAGGGCGGTCAGTTTCCCTGGAAACAGGGCAGTCAGATACCCCGGAAACAGGGTGATCAGTTATCCTGGAAACAGGGCGGTCGTTAACCCGGAAACAGGGCAGACAGTTACCCCAGAATCAGGGCGGTCAGTAACCCTGCAAACAGATTAGTCAGTTACTGCGGAAACAGGGTGGTCAGTTATCCTGGAAACAGGGCAGTCAGTTACCCTGGAAACAGGGCAGTCAGTTACCCCGGAAAGAGGGCAGTCAGTTACCCTGGAAACAGGGCAGTCAGTTATCCCGGAAACAGTGCAGACAGTTATCCCTGAAACAGGGTGATCAGTTACCCTGGAAACAGGGCAGTCAGTTACCCCGGAAACGGGGCAGTCAGTTACCCTGGAAACAGGGCAGACAGTTATCCCGGAAACAGGGCAGTCAGTTATCCCGGAAACAGGGTGATCAGATACCCTGGAAACTGGGCAGTCAGTTATCCCGGAAACAGGGACATCAGTTACCCCGGAAACAGGGTGATCTGTTACCCTGGAAACAGGGCAGTCAGTTATCCTGGAAACAGGGCAGTCAGTTGCCCTGGAAACAGGGCAATCAGTTACACCGGAAACTGGGCAGTCAGTTACCCCGGAAACAGGGCAGTCAGTTATCCTGGAAACAGGGCAGTCAGTTACCCCTGGAAACAGATTACTCAGTTACCCCGGAAACAGGGTAATCAGTTACCCTGGAAACAGGGCAGTCAGTTATCCTGGAAACAGGGCGGTCAGTTACCCCGAAAACAGGGCGGTCAGTTCCCCTGGAAACAGGGCAGTCAGTTACCCTGGAAACAGGGCAGTCAGTTACCCCGGAAACAGGGCGGTCAGTTGCCCTGGAAACAGGGCAGTCAGTTACCCCGGAAACAGGGTGATCAGTTACACTGGAAACAGGGAGATCAGTTACCCCGGAAACAGGGTGATCAGTTACCCTGGAAACAGGGAGATCAGTTACCCTGGAAACAGGGCAGTCAGTTACCCCGGAAAGAGGGCAGTCAGTTGCCCTGGAAACAGGGCAATCAGTTACACCGGAAACTGGGCAGTCAGTTATCCTGGAAACAGGGCGGTCAGTTACCCCGGAAATAGGGTGATCAGTTATCCTGGAAACAGGGCGGTTTGTTACACCGGAAACAGGGAGATCAGTTACCCCGGAAACAGGGCAGTCAGTTACCCTGGAAACAGGGCAGTCAGTTATCCTGGAAACAGTGTGGTCAGTGACCCTGGAAACAGGGTGGTCAGTTACCCCGGAAACAGGGCAGTCAGTTACCCCGGAAACAGGGTGATCAGTTAATTTGGAAACAGGGCAGTCAGTTAGCCTGGAAACAGGGCAGTTAGTTACCCCGGAAACAGGTCAGTCAGTTCCCCTGGAAACAGGGCAATCCGTTATCCTGGAAACAGGGCAATCAGTTATCCCGGAAACAGGGTGATCAGTTAACCTGGAAACAGGTTAGTCAGTTGCCCCGGAAACAGGGCAGTCAGGTACCCTGGAAACAGGGCAGTCAGTTATCCCGGAAACAGGGCAGTCAGTCACCCAGGAAACAGGGCAGTCAGTTACCCCGGAAACAGGGCAGTCAGTTACCCTGGAAACTGGGCAGTCAGTTACCCTGGAAACAGGGCAGTCAGTTTTCCTGGAAACAGGGCAGTCAGTTGTCCGGGAAAAAGGGTGATCAGTTACCCTGGAAACTGGGCAGTCAGTTCCCCTGGAAACAGGGCTGTCAGTTACCCCGGAAGCAGGGCAGTCAGTTACCCTGGAAACAGGGCAGTCAGTTACCCCGGAAACTGGGGTGTCAGTTACCCTGGAAACAGGGCAGTCAGTCACCCTGGAAACAGGTTAGTTAGTTACCCCAGAAGCAGGGTGATCATTTACCCCGGAAACAGGGCAGACAGTTCCCCTGGAAACAGGACAGTCAGTTACCCTGGAAACAGGGCAGTCAATTATCGCGGAAACAGGGCAGTCAGTTATCCCGGAAACAAGGTGATCAGTTACCCTGGAAACAGGGCAGTCAGTTATCCTGGAAACAGGGCAGTCAGTCACCCTGGAAACAGGTTAGTCAGTTACCCCGGAAACAGTGTGATCAGTTACCCCGGAAACAGGGCAGTCAGTTCCCCTGGAAACAGGGCAGTCAGTTATCCTGGAATCAGGGCAGTCAGTTAAAGTGGAAACAGGGCAGTCAGTTATCCTGGAAACAGGGCAGTCAGTTATCCTGGAAACAGGGCGGTCAGTTACCCCGGAAATATTGAGGTCAGTTATCCTGGAAAAGGGCGGTCAGTTACACCGGAAACAGGGAGATCAGTTACCCCGGAAACAGGGCAGTCAGTTACCCTGGAAACAGGGCAGTATGTTATCCTGGAAACAGGGCAATCGGTTACACCGGAAACAGGGTGATCAGTTAATTTGGAAACAGGGCAGTCAGTTAGCCTGGAAAGAGGGCAGTCAGTTACCCCGGAAACAGGGCTGTCAGTTACCCTGGAAACAGGGCAGTCAGTTATCCTGGAAACAGGGCAATCAGTTATACCGGAAACAGGGTGATCAGTTACCCTGGAAACAGGGCAGTCAGATACCCCGGAAACAGGGCAGTCAGTTACCCTGGAAAAAGGGCAGTCAGTTATCCCGGAAACAGGGCAGTCAGTTATCCTGGAAACAGGGTATTCAGTTACCCTGGAAACTGGGCAGTCAGTTACCCTGGAAACAGGGCAGTCAGATTCCCCGGAAACAGGGCAGTCAGTTACCCTGGAAACTGGGCAGTCAGTTACCCTGGAAACAGGGCAGTCAGTTATCCCGGAAACTGGGTGATCAGTTACCCTGGAAACAGGGCACTCAGTTATCCCGGAAACAGGGCAGTCAGTTATCCCGGAAAAAGGGTGATCAGTTACCCTGGAAACTGGGCAGTAAGTTATCCTGGAAACAGGGCAGTCAGTTACCCTGGAAACTGGGCAGTCAGTTACCCCGGAAACATGGCAGTCAGTTACCCTGGAAACAGGGCGGTCAGTTTCCCTGGAAACAGGGCAGTCAGATACCCCGGAAACAGGGTGATCAGTTATCCTGGAAACAGGGCGGTCATTAACCCGGAAACAGGGCAGACAGTTACCCCAGAATCAGGGCGGTCAGTAACCCTGCAAACAGATTAGTCAGTTACTGCGGAAACAGGGTGGTCAGTTATCCTGGAAACAGGGCAGTCAGTTACCCTGGAAACAGGGCAGTCAGTTACCCCGGAAAGAGGGCAGTCAGTTACCCTGGAAACAGGGCAGTCAGTTATCCCGGAAACAGTGCAGACAGTTATCCCTGAAACAGGGTGACCAGTTACCCTGGAAACAGGGCAGTCAGTTACCCCGGAAACAGGGTGATCAGTTACCCTGGAAACAGGGCAGACAGTTATCCCGGAAACAGGGCAGTCAGTTATCCCGGAAACAGGGTGATCAGATACCCTGGAAACTGGGCAGTCAGTTATCCCGGAAACAGGGACATCAGTTACCCCGGAAACAGGGTGATCAGTTACCCTGGAAACAGGGCAGTCAGTTATCCTGGAAACAGGGCAGTCAGTTGTCCTGGAAACAGGGCAATCAGTTACACCGGAAACTGGGCAGTCAGTTACCCCGGAAACAGGGCAGTCAGTTATCCTGGAAACAGGGCAGTCAGTTACCCCTGGAAACAGATTACTCAGTTACCCCGGAAACAGGGTAATCAGTTACCCTG
Organism: Heterodontus francisci; assembly: GCF_036365525.1. Lineage (NCBI taxonomy): Eukaryota > Metazoa > Chordata > Chondrichthyes > Heterodontiformes > Heterodontidae > Heterodontus > Heterodontus francisci. The sequence continues at coordinate 858,291 of NW_027142285.1, forward strand.
GAAACAGGGCAGTCAGTTATCCTGGAAACAGGGCGGTCAGTTACCCCGAAAACAGGGCGGTCAGTTCCCCTGGAAACAGGGCAGTCAGTTACCCTGGAAACAGGGCAGTCAGTTACCCCGGAAACAGGGCGGTCAGTTGCCCTGGAAACAGGGCAGTCAGTTACCCCGGAAACAGGGTGATCAGTTACACTGGAAACAGGGAGATCAGTTACCCCGGAAACAGGGTGATCAGTTACCCTGGAAACAGGGAGATCAGTTACCCTGGAAACAGGGCAGTCAGTTACCCTGGAAACAGGGCAGTCAGTTACCCCGGAAAGAGGGCAGTCAGTTACCCTGGAAACAGGGCAGTCAGTTATCCCGGAAACAGGGCAGTCAGTTATCCCTGAAACAGGGTGATCAGTTACCCTGGAAACTGGGCAGTCAGTTACCCCGGAAACAGGGCAGTCAGTTATCGTGGAAACAGGGCAGTGGGTTACCCTGGAAACAGGGCTGTCATTTACCCCTGGAAACAGATTACTCAGTTACCCCGGAAACAGGGTGATCAGTTACCCTGGAAACAGGGCAGTCAGTTACCCTGGAAACAGGGCAGTCAGTTGCCCTGGAAACACGGCAATCAGTTACACCGGAAACTGGGCAGACAGTTAACCTGGAAACAGGGCATTCAGTTATCCTGGAAACAGGGCGGTCAGTTACCCCGGAAATAGGGAGGTCAGTTATCCTGGAAACAGGGCAGTAAGTTATCCTGGAAACAGGGCAGTCAGTTACCCTGGAAACTGGGCAGTCAGTTACCCCAGAAACAGGGTGATCAGTTACCCTGGAAACAGGGCAGTCAGTTACCCTGGAAACAGGGCAGTCAGTGATCCCGGAAACAGTGCAGTCTGTTATCCTGGAAACAGGGTGATCAGTTACCCAGGAAACTGGGCAGTCAGTTACCCTGGAAACAGGGCGATCAGTTACCCTGGAAACAGGCAGTCAGTTACCCTGGAAACAGGGCAGTCAGTTATCCTGGAAACAGGGCAGACAGTTATCCTGGAAATCGGGCAGTCAGTTAGCCCAGAAATAGTGATGTACGTTGTCCAGGAAACATGGCGGTCAGTTACCCCGGAAACAGGGAGATCAGTTACCCCGGAAACAGGGCAGTCAGTTACCCTGGAAGCAGGGCGGTCAGTTTCCCTGGAAACAGGGCAGTCAGATACTCCGGAAACAGGGTGATCAGTTATCCTGGAAACAGGGCGGTCATTAACCCGGAAACAGGGCAGACAGTTACCCCAGAATCAGGGCGGTCAGTAACCCTGCAAACAGATTAGTCAGTTACTGCGGAAACAGGGTGGTCAGTTATCCTGGAAACAGGGCAGTCAGTTACCCTGGAAACAGGGCAGTCAGTTACCCCGGAAAGAGGGCAGTCAGTTACCCTGGAAACAGGGCAGTCAGTTATCCCGGAAACAGTGCAGACAGTTATCCCTGAAACAGGGTGATCAGTTACCCTGTTAACAGGGCAGTCAGTTACCCCGGAAACGGGGCAGTCATTTACCCTGGAAACAGGGCAGACAGTTATCCCGGAAACAGGGCAGTCAGTTATCCCGGAAACAGGGTGATCAGATACCCTGGAAACTGGGCAGTCAGTTATCCCGGAAACAGGGACATCAGTTACCCCGGAAACAGGGTGATCAGTTACCCTGGAAACAGGGCAGTCAGTTATCCTGGAAACAGGGCAGTCAGTTGCCCTGGAAACAGGGCAATCAGTTACACTGGAAACTGGGCAGTCAGTTACCCCGGAAACAGGGCAGTCAGTTATCCTGGAAACAGGGCAGTCAGTTACCCCTGGAAACAGATTACTCAGTTACCCCCGAAACAGGGTAATCAGTTACCCTGGAAACAGGGCAGTCAGTTATCCTGGAAACAGGGCGGTCAGTTACCCCGAAAACAGGGCGGTCAGTTCCCCTGGAAACAGGGCAGTCAGTTACCCTGGAAACAGGGCAGTTAGTTACCCCGGAAACAGGGCGGTCAGTTGCCCTGGAAACAGGGCAGTCAGTTACCCCGGAAACAGGGTGATCAGTTACACTGGAAACAGGGAGATCAGTTACCCCGGAAACAGGGTGATCAGTTACCCTGGAAACAGGGAGATCAGTTACCCTGGAAACAGGGCAGTCAGTTACCCTGGAAACAGGGCAGTCAGTTACCCCGGAAAGAGGGCAGTCAGTTACCCTGGAAACAGGGCAGTCAGTTATCCCGGAAACAGGGCAGTCAGTTATCCCTGAAACAGGGTGATCAGTTACCCTGGAAACTGGGCAGTCAGTTACCCCGGAAACAGGGCAGTCAGTTATCGTGGAAACAGGGCAGTGGGTTACCCTGGAAACAGGGCTGTCATTTACCCCTGGAAACAGATTACTCAGTTTACCCCGGAAACAGGGTGATCAGTTACCCTGGAAACAGGGCAGTCAGTTACCCTGGAAACAGGGCAGTCAGTTGCCCTGGAAACACGGCAATCAGTTACACCGGAAACTGGGCAGACAGTTAACCTGGAAACAGGGCATTCAGTTATCCTGGAAACAGGGCGGTCAGTTACCCCGGAAATAGGGAGGTCAGTTATCCTGGAAACAGGGCGGTCAGTTACACCGGAAACAGGGAGATCAGTTACCCCGGAAACAGGGCAGTCAGTTACCCTGGAAACAGGGCAGTCAGTTATCCTGGAAACAGTGTGGTCAGTGACCCTGGAAACAGGGTGGTCAGTTACCCCGGAAACTGGGCAGTCAGTTACCCCGGAAACAGGGTGATCAGTTAATTTGGAAAATGGGCAGTCTGTTAGCCTGGAAACAGGGCAGTCAGTTACCCCGGAAACAGGTCAGTCAGTTACCCTGGAAACAGGGCAGTCAGTTATCCTGGAAACAGGGCAATCAGTTATCCCGGAAACAGGGTGATCAGTTACCCTGGAAACAGGTTAGTCAGTTACCCCGGAAACAGGGCAGTCAGGTACCCTGGAAACAGGGCAGTCAGTTATCCCGGAAACAGGGCAGTCAGTTATCCCGGAAACGGGGTGATCAGTTACCCTGGAAACTGGGCAGTCAGTCACCCTGGAAACAGGGCAGTCAGTTACCCCGGAAACAGGGCAGTCAGATCCCCTGGAAACTGGGCAGTCAGTTACCCTGGAAACAGGGCAGTCAGTTATCCCGGAAACATGGTGATCAGTTACCCTGGAAACAGGGCAGTCAGTTATCCCGGAAACAGGGCAGTCAGTTGTCCCGGAAAAAGGGTGATCAGTTACCCTGGAAACTGGGCAGTCAGTTCCCCTGGAAACAGGGCAGTCAGTTACCCCGGAAGCAGGGCAGTCAGTTACCCTGGAAACAGGGCAGTCAGTTACCCCAGAAACTGGGGAGTCAGTTACCCTGGAAACAGGGCAGTCAGTCACCCTGGAAACAGGTTAGTTAGTTACCCCAGAAACAGGGTGATCAGTTACCCCGGAAACAGGGCAGTCAGTTCCCATGGAAACAGGACAGTCAGTTACCGTGGAAACAGGGCAGTCAGTTATCCCGGAAACAGGGCAGTCAGTTATCCTGGAAACAGGGTGATCAGTTACCCTGGAAACAGGGCAGTCAGTTATCCTGGAAACAGGGCAGTCAGTCACCCTGGAAACAGGTTAGTCAGTTACCCCGGAAACAGTGTGATCAGTTCCCCCTCAAACAGGGCAGTCAGTTTCCCTGGAAACAGGGCACTCAGTTATCCTGGAATCAGGGCAGTCAGTTAAACTGGAAACAGGGCAGTCAGTTATCCTGGAAACAGGGCAGTCAGTTGTCCTGGAAACAGGGCGGTCAGTTATCCCGGAAATAGGGAGGTCAGTTATCCTGGAAACAGGGCGGTCAGTTACACCGGAAACAGGGAGATCAGTTACCCCGGAAATAGGGCAGACAGTTACCCTGGAAACAGGGCAGTCAGTTATCCTGGAAACAGTGCAATCAGTTATACCGGAAACAGGGTGATCAGTTAATTTGGAAACAGGGCAGTCAGTTAGCCTGGAAAGAGGGCAGTCAGTTACCCCGGAAACAGGGCATTCAGTTACCCTGGAAACAGGGCAGTCAGTTATCCTGGAAACAGGGCAATCAGTTATACCGGAAACAGGGTGATCAGTTACCCTGGAAACAGGGCAGTCAGTTACCCTGGAAAAAGGGCAGTCAGTTATCCCGGAAACAGGGCAGTCAGTTATCCCGGAAACAGGGTGATCAGTTACCCTGGAAACAGGTCAGTCAGTTACCCTGGAAACAGGGCAGTCAGTTATCCTGGAAACAGGGCAATCAGTTATCCCGGAAACAGGGTGATCAGTTACCCTGGAAACAGGTTAGTCAGTTACCCCGGAAACAGGGCAGTCAGTTACCCTGGAAACAGGGCAGTCAGTTATCCCGGAAACAGGGCAGTCAGTTATCCCGGAAACGGGGTGATCAGTTACCCTGGAAACTGGGCAGTCAGTCACCCTGGAAACAGGGCAGTCAGTTACCCCGGAAACAGGGCAGTCAGATCCCCTGGAAACTGGGCAGTCAGTTCCCCTGGAAACAGGGCAGTCAGTTATCCCGGAAACATGGTGATCAGTTACCCTGGAAACAGGGCAGTCAGTTATCCCGGAAACAGGGCAGTCAGTTGTCCCAGAAAAAGGGTGATCAGTTACCCTGGAAACTGGGCAGTCAGTTCCCCTGGAAACAGGGCAGTCAGTTACCCCGGAAACTGGGGAGTCAGTTACCCTGGAAACAGGGCAGTCAGTCACCCTGGAAACAGGTTAGTTAGTTACCCCAGAAACAGGGTGATCAGTTACCCCGGAAACAGGGCAGTCAGTTCCCCTGGAAACAGGACAGTCAGTTACCGTGGAAACAGGGCAGTCAGTTATCCCGGAAACAGGGCAGTCAGTTATCCTGGAAACAGGGTGATCAGTTACCCTGGAAACAGGGCAGTCAGTTATCCTGGAAACAGGGCAGTCAGTCACCCTGGAAACAGGTTAGTCAGTTACCCCGGAAACAGTGTGATCAGTTCCCCCGCAAACAGGGCAGTCAGTTCCCCTGGAAACAGGGCAGTCAGTTATCCTGGAATCAGGGCAGTCAGTTAAACTGGAAACAGGGCAGTCAGTTATCCTGGAAACAGGGCAGTCAGTTATCCTGGAAACAGGGCGGTCAGTTACCCCGGAAATAGGGAGGTCAGTTATCCTGGAAACAGGGCGGTCAGTTACACCGGAAACAGGGAGATCCGTTACCCCGGAAATCGGGCAGACAGTTACCCTGGAAACAGGGCAGTCAGTTATCCTGGAAACAGTGCAATCAGTTATACCGCAAAAAGGGTGATCAGTTAATTTGGAAACAGGGCAGTCAGTTAGCCTGGAAAGAGGGCAGTCAGTTACCCCGGAAACAGGGCAGTCAGTTACCCTGGAAACAGGGCAGTCAGTTATCCTGGAAACAGGGCAATCAGTTATACCGGAAACAGGGTGATCAGTTACCCAGGAAACAGGGCAGTCAGTTACCCTGGAAAAAGGGCAGTCAGTTATCCCGGAAACAGGGCAGTCAGTTATCCCGGAAACAGGGTGATCAGTTACCCTGGAAACTGGGCAGTCAGTTACCCTGGAAACAGGGCAGTCAGTAATCCCGGAAACTGGTTGATCAGTTACCCTGGAAACAGGGCAGTCAGTTATCCCGGAAACAGGGCAGTCAGTTATCCTGGAAACAGGGTGATCAGTTACCCTGGAAACAGGGCAATCAGTTATACCGGAAACAGGGTGATCAGTTACCCTGGAAACAGGGCAGTCAGTTACCCTGGAAAAAGGGCAGTCAGTTATCCCGGAAACAGGGCAGTCAGTTATCCCGGAAACAGGGTGATCAGTTACCCTGGAAACAGGTCAGTCAGTTACCCTGGAAACAGGGCAGTCAGTTATCCTGGAAACAGGGCAATCAGTTATCCCGGAAACAGGGTGATCAGTTACCCTGGAAACAGGTTAGTCAGTTACCCCGGAAACAGGGCAGTCAGTTACCCTGGAAACAGGGCAGTCAGTTATCCCGGAAACAGGGCAGTCAGTTATCCCGGAAACGGGGTGATCAGTTACCCTGGAAACTGGGCAGTCAGTCACCCTGGAAACAGGGCAGTCAGTTACCCCGGAAACAGGGCAGACAGATCCCCTGGAAACTGGGCAGTCAGTTCCCCTGGAAACAGGGCAGTCAGTTATCCCGGAAACATGGTGATCAGTTACCCTGGAAACAGGGCAGTCAGTTATCCCGGAAACAGGGCAGTCAGTTGTCCCAGAAAAAGGGTGATCAGTTACCCTGGAAACTGGGCAGTCAGTTCCCCTGGAAACAGGGCAGTCAGTTACCCCGGAAACTGGGGAGTCAGTTACCCTGGAAACAGGGCAGTCAGTCACCCTGGAAACAGGTTAGTTAGTTACCCCAGAAACAGGGTGATCAGTTACCCCGGAAACAGGGCAGTCAGTTCCCCTGGAAACAGGACAGTCAGTTACCGTGGAAACAGGGCAGTCAGTTATCCCGGAAACAGGGCAGTCAGTTATCCTGGAAACAGGGTGATCAGTTACCCTGGAAACAGGGCAGTCAGTTATCCTGGAAACAGGGCAGTCAGTCACCCTGGAAACAGGTTAGTCAGTTACCCCGGAAACAGTGTGATCAGTTCCCCCGCAAACAGGGCAGTCAGTTCCCCTGGAAACATGGCAGTCAGTTATCCTGGAATCAGGGCAGTCAGTTAAACTGGAAACAGGGCAGTCAGTTATCCTGGAAACAGGGCAGTCAGTTATCCTGGAAACAGGGCGGTCAGTTACCCCGGAAATAGGGAGGTCAGTTATCCTGGAAACAGGGCGGTCAGTTACACCGGAAACAGGGAGATCAGTTACCCCGGAAATCGGGCAGACAGTTACCCTGGAAACAGGGCAGTCAGTTATCCTGGAAACAGTGCAATCAGTTATACCGCAAACAGGGTGATCAGTTAATTTGGAAACAGGGCAGTCAGTTAGCCTGGAAAGAGGGCAGTCAGTTACCCCGGAAACAGGGCAGTCAGTTACCCTGGAAACAGGGCAGTCAGTTATCCTGGAAACAGGGCAATCAGTTATACCGGAAACAGGGTGATCAGTTACCCAGGAAACAGGGCAGTCAGTTACCCTGGAAAAAGGGCAGTCAGTTATCCCGGAAACAGGGCAGTCAGTTATCCCGGAAACAGGGTGATCAGTTACCCTGGAAACTGGGCAGTCAGTTACCCTGGAAACAGGGCAGTCAGTTACCCCGGAAACTGGGAAGTCAGTTACCCTGGAAACAGGGCAGTCAGTCACCCTGGAAACAGGTTAGTCAGTTGCCCCAGAAACAGGGTGATCAGTTTCCCCGGAAACAGGGCAGTCAGTTCCACTGGAAACAGGGCACTCAGTTACCCTGGAAACAGGGCAGTTAATTATCCCGGAAACAGGGCAGACAGTTATCCCGGAAACAGGGTGATCAGTTACCCTGGAAACTGGGCAGTCAGTTACCCTGGAAACAGGGCGATCAGTTACCCTGGAAACAGGCAGTCAGTTACCCTGGAAACAGGGCAGTCAGTTATCCTGGAAACAGGGCAGACAGTTATCCTGGAAATAGGGTGGTCAGTTCCCCCGGAAATAGTGATGTACGTTGTCCTGGAAACATGGCGGTCAGTTACCCTGGAAACAGGGAGATCAGTTACCCCGGAAACAGGGCAATCAGTTACCCTGGAAACAGGGCGGTCAGTTTCCCTGGAAACAGGGCAGTCAGTTACCCCGGAAACAGGGTGATCAGTTATCCTGGAAACAGGGCGGTCAGTTAACCCGGAAACAGGGCAGTCAGTTACCCCAGAAACATCGCGGTCAGTAACCCTGCAAACAGACTAGTCAGTTACCCCGGAAACAGGGTGGTCAGTTATCCTGGAAACAGGGCAGTCAGTTACCCTGGAAACAGGGCAGTCAGTTACCCCGGAAAGAGGGCAGTCAGTTACCCTGGAAACAGGGCAGTCAGTTATCCCGGAAACAGGGCAGTCAGTTATCCCTGAAACAGTGTGATCAGTTACCCTGGAAACAGGGCAGTCCGTTACCCCAGAAACAGGGCAGTCAGTTATCCTGGAAATCGGTCGGTCAGTTAGCCCAGAAATAGTGATGTACGTTGTCCTGGAAACATGGCGGTCAGTTACCCTGGAAACAGGGAGATCAGTTACCCCGGAAACAGGGCAGTCAGTTACCCTGGAAACAGGGCGGTCAGTTTCCCTGGAAACAGGGCAGTCAGTTACCCCGGAAACAGGGTGATCAGTTATCCTGGAAACAGGGCGGTCAGTTAACCCGGAAACAGGGCAGTCAGTTACCCCAGAATCAGGGCGGTCAGTAACCCTGCAAACAGATTAGTCAGTTACCGCGGAAACAGGGTGGTCAGTTATCCTGGAAACAGGGCAGTCAGTTACCCTGGAAACAGGGCAGTCAGTTACCCCGGAAACGGGGCAGTCAGTTACCCTGGAAACAGGGCAGTCAGTTATCCCGGAAACAGGGCAGTCAGTTATCCCGGAAACAGGGTGATCAGTTACCCTGGAAACTGGGCAGTCAGTTCTCCCGGAAACAGGGACATCAGTTACCCCGGAAACAGGGTGATCAGTTACCCTGGAAACAGGGCAATCAGTTATACCGGAAACAGGGTGATCAGTTACCCAGGAAACAGGGCAGTCAGTTACCCTGGAAAAAGGGCAGTCAGTTATCCCGGAAACAGGGCAGTCAGTTATCCCGGAAACAGGGTGATCAGTTACCCTGGAAACTGGGCAGTCAGTTACCCTGGAAACAGGGCAGTCAGTAATCCCGGAAACTGGTTGATCAGTTACCCTGGAAACAGGGCAGTCAGTTATCCCGGAAACAGGGCAGTCAGTTATCCCGGAAAAAAGGTGATCAGTTACCCTGGAAACTGGGCAGTCAGTTACCCTGGAAACAGGGCAGTCAGTTACCCCGGAAACTGGGCAGTCAGTTACCCTGGAAACAGGGCAGTCAGTCACCCTGGAAACAGGTTAGTCAGTTGCCCCAGAAACAGGGTGATCAGTTTCCCCGGAAACAGGGCAGTCAGTTCCCCTGGAAACAGGGCACTCAGTTACCCTGGAAACAGGGCAGTTAATTATCCCGGAAACAGGGCAGACAGTTATCCCGGAAACAGGGTGATCAGTTACCCTGGAAACTGGGCAGTCAGTTACCCTGGAAACAGGGCGATCAGTTACCCTGGAAACAGGCAGTCAGTTACCCTGGAAACAGGGCAGTCAGTTATCCTGGAAACAGGGCAGACAGTTATCCTGGAAATAGGGCGGTCAGTTCCCCCGGAAATAGTGATGTACGTTGTCCTGGAAACATGGCGGTCAGTTACCCTGGAAACAGGGAGATCAGTTACCCCGGAAACAGGGCAATCAGTTACCCTGGAAACAGGGCGGTCAGTTTCCCTGGAAACAGGGCAGTCAGTTACCCCGGAAACAGGGTGATCAGTTATCCTGGAAACAGGGCGGTCAGTTAACCCGGAAACAGGGCAGTCAGTTACCCCAGAAACATCGCGGTCAGTAACCCTGCAAACAGACTAGTCAGTTACCCCGGAAACAGGGTGGTCAGTTATCCTGGAAACAGGGCAGTCAGTTACCCTGGAAACAGGGCAGTCAGTTACCCCGGAAACAGGGCAGTCAGTTACCCTGGAAACAGGGCAGTCAGTTATCCCGGAAACAGGGCAGTCAGTTATCCCGGAAACGGGGTGATCAGTTACCCTGGAAACTGGGCAGTCAGTCACCCTGGAAACAGGGCAGTCAGTTACCCCGGAAACAGGGCAGACAGATCCCCTGGAAACTGGGCAGTCAGTTCCCCTGGAAACAGGGCAGTCAGTTATCCCGGAAACATGGTGATCAGTTACCCTGGAAACAGGGCAGTCAGTTATCCCGGAAACAGGGCAGTCAGTTGTCCCAGAAAAAGGGTGATCAGTTACCCTGGAAACTGGGCAGTCAGTTCCCCTGGAAACAGGGCAGTCAGTTACCCCGGAAACTGGGGAGTCAGTTACCCTGGAAACAGGGCAGTCAGTCACCCTGGAAACAGGTTAGTTAGTTACCCCAGAAACAGGGTGATCAGTTACCCCGGAAACAGGGCAGTCAGTTCCCCTGGAAACAGGACAGTCAGTTACCGTGGAAACAGGGCAGTCAGTTATCCCGGAAACAGGGCAGTCAGTTATCCTGGAAACAGGGTGATCAGTTACCCTGGAAACAGGGCAGTCAGTTATCCTGGAAACAGGGCAGTCAGTCACCCTGGAAACAGGTTAGTCAGTTACCCCGGAAACAGTGTGATCAGTTCCCCCGCAAACAGGGCAGTCAGTTCCCCTGGAAACAGGGCAGTCAGTTATCCTGGAATCAGGGCAGTCAGTTAAACTGGAAACAGGGCAGTCAGTTATCCTGGAAACAGGGCAGTCAGTTATCCTGGAAACAGGGCGGTCAGTTACCCCGGAAATAGGGAGGTCAGTTATCCTGGAAACAGGGCGGTCAGTTACACCGGAAACAGGGAGATCAGTTACCCCGGAAATCGGGCAGACAGTTACCCTGGAAACAGGGCAGTCAGTTATCCTGGAAACAGTGCAATCAGTTATACCGCAAACAGGGTGATCAGTTAATTTGGAAACAGGGCAGTCAGTTAGCCTGGAAAGAGGGCAGTCAGTTACCCCGGAAACAGGGCAGTCATTTACCCTGGAAACAGGGCAGTCAGTTATCCTGGAAACAGGGCAATCAGTTATACCGGAAACAGGGTGATCAGTTACCCAGGAAACAGGGCAGTCAGTTACCCTGGAAAAAGGGCAGTCAGTTATCCCGGAAACAGGGCAGTCAGTTATCCCGGAAACAGGGTGATCAGTTACCCTGGAAACTGGGCAGTCAGTTACCCTGGAAACAGGGCAGTCAGTTACCCCGGAAACTGGGAAGTCAGTTACCCTGGAAACAGGGCAGTCAGTCACCCTGGAAACAGGTTGGTCAGTTGCCCCAGAAACAGGGTGATCAGTTTCCCCGGAAACAGGGCAGTCAGTTCCCCTGGAAACAGGGCACTCAGTTACCCTGGAAACAGGGCAGTTAATTATCCCGGAAACAGGGCAGACAGTTATCCCGGAAACAGTGTGATCAGTTACCCTGGAAACTGGGCAGTCAGTTACCCTGGAAACAGGGCGATCAGTTACCCTGGAAACAGGCAGTCAGTTACCCTGGAAACAGGGCAGTCAGTTATCCTGGAAACAGGGCAGACAGTTATCCTGGAAATAGGGTGGTCAGTTCCCCCGGAAATAGTGATGTACGTTGTCCTGGAAACATGGCGGTCAGTTACCCTGGAAACAGGGAGATCAGTTACCCCGGAAACAGGGCAATCAGTTACCCTGGAAACAGGGCGGTCAGTTTCCCTGGAAACAGGGCAGTCAGTTACCCCGGAAACAGGGTGATCAGTTATCCTGGAAACAGGGCGGTCAGTTAACCCGGAAACAGGACAGTCAGTTACCCCAGAAACATCGCGGTCAGTAACCCTGCAAACAGACTAGTCAGTTACCCCGGAAACAGGGTGGTCAGTTATCCTGGAAACAGGGCAGTCAGTTACCCTGGAAACAGGGCAGTCAGTTACCCCGGAAAGAGGGCAGTCAGTTACCCTGGAAACAGGGCAGTCAGTTATCCCGGAAACAGGGCAGTCAGTTATCCCTGAAACAGTGTGATCAGTTACCCTGGAAACAGGGCAGTCCGTTACCCCAGAAACAGGGCAGTCAGTTATCCTGGAAATCGGTCGGTCAGTTAGCCCAGAAATAGTGATGTACGTTGTCCTGGAAACATGGCGGTCAGTTACCCTGGAAACAGGGAGATCAGTTACCCCGGAAACAGGGCAGTCAGTTACCCTGGAAACAGGGCGGTCAGTTTCCCTGGAAACAGGGCAGTCAGTTACCCCGGAAACAGGGTGATCAGTTATCCTGGAAACAGGGGAGTCAGTTAACCCGGAAACAGGGCAGTCAGTTACCCCAGAATCAGGGCGGTCAGTAACCCTGCAAACAGATTAGTCAGTTACCGCGGAAACAGGGTGGTCAGTTATCCTGGAAACAGGGCAGTCAGTTACCCTGGAAACAGGGCAGTCAGTTACCCCGGAAACGGGGCAGTCAGTTACCCTGGAAACAGGGCAGTCAGTTATCCCGGAAACAGGGCAGTCAGTTATCCCGGAAACAGGGTGATCAGTTACCCTGGAAACTGGGCAGTCAGTTCTCCCGGAAACAGGGACATCAGTTACCCCGGAAACAGGGTGATCAGTTACCCTGGAAACAGGGCAATCAGTTATACCGGAAACAGGGTGATCAGTTACCCAGGAAACAGGGCAGTCAGTTACCCTGGAAAAAGGGCAGTCAGTTATCCCGGAAACAGGGCAGTCAGTTATCCCGGAAACAGGGTGATCAGTTACCCTGGAAACTGGGCAGTCAGTTACCCTGGAAACAGGGCAGTCAGTAATCCCGGAAACTGGTTGATCAGTTACCCTGGAAACAGGGCAGTCAGTTATCCCGGAAACAGGGCAGTCAGTTATCCCGGAAAAAAGGTGATCAGTTACCCTGGAAACTGGGCAGTCAGTTACCCTGGAAACAGGGCAGTCAGTTACCCCGGAAACTGGGCAGTCAGTTACCCTGGAAACAGGGCAGTCAGTCACCCTGGAAACAGGTTAGTCAGTTGCCCCAGAAACAGGGTGATCAGTTTCCCCGGAAACAGGGCAGTCAGTTCCCCTGGAAACAGGGCACTCAGTTACCCTGGAAACAGGGCAGTTAATTATCCCGGAAACAGGGCAGACAGTTATCCCGGAAACAGGGTGATCAGTTACCCTGGAAACTGGGCAGTCAGTTACCCTGGAAACAGGGCGATCAGTTACCCTGGAAACAGGCAGTCAGTTACCCTGGAAACAGGGCAGTCAGTTATCCTGGAAACAGGGCAGACAGTTATCCTGGAAATAGGGCGGTCAGTTCCCCCGGAAATAGTGATGTACGTTGTCCTGGAAACATGGCGGTCAGTTACCCTGGAAACAGGGAGATCAGTTACCCCGGAAACAGGGCAATCAGTTACCCTGGAAACAGGGCGGTCAGTTTCCCTGGAAACAGGGCAGTCAGTTACCCCGGAAACAGGGTGATCAGTTATCCTGGAAACAGGGCGGTCAGTTAACCCGGAAACAGGGCAGTCAGTTACCCCAGAAACATCGCGGTCAGTAACCCTGCAAACAGACTAGTCAGTTACCCCGGAAACAGGGTGGTCAGTTATCCTGGAAACAGGGCAGTCAGTTACCCTGGAAACAGGGCAGTCAGTTACCCCGGAAAGAGGGCAGTCAGTTACCCTGGAAACAGGGCAGTCAGTTATCCCGGAAACAGGGCAGTCAGTTATCCCTGAAACAGTGTGATCAGTTACCCTGGAAACAGGGCAGTCCGTTACCCCAGAAACAGGGCAGTCAGTTATCCTGGAAATCGGTCGGTCAGTTAGCCCAGAAATAGTGATGTACGTTGTCCTGGAAACATGGCGGTCAGTTACCCTGGAAACAGGGAGATCAGTTACCCCGGAAACAGGGCAGTCAGTTACCCTGGAAACAGGGCGGTCAGTTTCCCTGGAAACAGGGCAGTCAGTTACCCCGGAAACAGGGTGATCAGTTATCCTGGAAACAGGGCGGTCAGTTAACCCGAAAACAGGGCAGTCAGTTACCCCAGAATCAGGGCGGTCAGTAACCCTGCAAACAGATTAGTCAGTTACCGCGGAAACAGGGTGGTCAGTTATCCTGGAAACAGGGCAGTCAGTTACCCTGGAAACAGGGCAGTCAGTTACCCCGGAAACGGGGCAGTCAGTTACCCTGGAAACAGGGCAGTCAGTTATCCCGGAAACAGGGCAGTCAGTTATCCCGGAAACAGGGTGATCAGTTACCCTGGAAACTGGGCAGTCAGTTCTCCCGGAAACAGGGACATCAGTTACCCCGGAAACAGGGTGATCAGTTACCCTGGAAACAGGGCAGTCAGTTATCCTGGAAACAGGGCAGTCAGTTCCCCTGGAAACAGGGCAATCAGTTACACCGGAAACTGGGCAGTCAGTTACCCCGGAAACAGGGCAGTCAGTTATCCTGGAAACAGGGCAGTCAGTTACCCCTGGAAACTGATTACTCAGTTACCCTGGAAACAGGTCAGTCAGTTATTCTGGAAACAGGGCGGTCAGTTACCCCGAAAACAGGGCGGTCAGTTCCCCTGGAAACAGGGCAGTCAGTTACCCTGGAAACAGGGCAGTCAGTTACCCCGGAAACAGGGCGGTCAGTTGCCCTGGAAACAGGGCAGTCAGTTACCCCGGAAACAGGGTGATCAGTTACACTGGAAACAGGGAGATCAGTTACCCCGGAAACAGGGTGATCAGTTACCCTGGAAACAGGGAGATCAGTTACCCTGGAAACAGGGCAGTCAGTTACCCTGGAAACAGGGCAGTCAGTTACCCCGGAAAGAGGGCAGTCAGTTACCCTGGAAACAGGGCAGTCAGTTATCCCGGAAACAGGGCAGTCAGTTATCCCTGAAAAAGGGTGATCAGTTACCCTGGAAACAGGGCAGTCAGTTACCCCGGAAACAGGGCAGTCAGTTACCCTGGAAACAGGGCAGTCAGTTACCCTGGAAACAGGGCAGTCAGTTACCCCGGAAACTGGGAAGTCAGTTACCCTGGAAACAGGGCAGTCAGTCACCCTGGAAACAGGTTGGTCAGTTGCCCCAGAAACAGGGTGATCAGTTTCCCCGGAAACAGGGCAGTCAGTTCCCCTGGAAACAGGGCACTCAGTTACCCTGGAAACAGGGCAGTTAATTATCCCGGAAACAGGGCAGACAGTTATCCCGGAAACAGTGTGATCAGTTACCCTGGAAACTGGGCAGTCAGTTACCCTGGAAACAGGGCGATCAGTTACCCTGGAAACAGGCAGTCAGTTACCCTGGAAACAGGGCAGTCAGTTATCCTGGAAACAGGGCAGACAGTTATCCTGGAAATAGGGTGGTCAGTTCCCCCGGAAATAGTGATGTACGTTGTCCTGGAAACATGGCGGTCAGTTACCCTGGAAACAGGGAGATCAGTTACCCCGGAAACAGGGCAATCAGTTACCCTGGAAACAGGGCGGTCAGTTTCCCTGGAAACAGGGCAGTCAGTTACCCCGGAAACAGGGTGATCAGTTATCCTGGAAACAGGGCGGTCAGTTAACCCGGAAACAGGACAGTCAGTTACCCCAGAAACATCGCGGTCAGTAACCCTGCAAACAGACTAGTCAGTTACCCCGGAAACAGGGTGGTCAGTTATCCTGGAAACAGGGCAGTCAGTTACCCTGGAAACAGGGCAGTCAGTTACCCCGGAAAGAGGGCAGTCAGTTACCCTGGAAACAGGGCAGTCAGTTATCCCGGAAACAGGGCAGTCAGTTATCCCTGAAACAGTGTGATCAGTTACCCTGGAAACAGGGCAGTCCGTTACCCCAGAAACAGGGCAGTCAGTTATCCTGGAAATCGGTCGGTCAGTTAGCCCAGAAATAGTGATGTACGTTGTCCTGGAAACATGGCGGTCAGTTACCCTGGAAACAGGGAGATCAGTTACCCCGGAAACAGGGCAGTCAGTTACCCTGGAAACAGGGCGGTCAGTTTCCCTGGAAACAGGGCAGTCAGTTACCCCGGAAACAGGGTGATCAGTTATCCTGGAAACAGGGGAGTCAGTTAACCCGGAAACAGGGCAGTCAGTTACCCCAGAATCAGGGCGGTCAGTAACCCTGCAAACAGATTAGTCAGTTACCGCGGAAACAGGGTGGTCAGTTATCCTGGAAACAGGGCAGTCAGTTACCCTGGAAACAGGGCAGTCAGTTACCCCGGAAACGGGGCAGTCAGTTACCCTGGAAACAGGGCAGTCAGTTATCCCGGAAACAGGGCAGTCAGTTATCCCGGAAACAGGGTGATCAGTTACCCTGGAAACTGGGCAGTCAGTTCTCCCGGAAACAGGGACATCAGTTACCCCGGAAACAGGGTGATCAGTTACCCTGGAAACAGGGCAATCAGTTATACCGGAAACAGGGTGATCAGTTACCCAGGAAACAGGGCAGTCAGTTACCCTGGAAAAAGGGCAGTCAGTTATCCCGGAAACAGGGCAGTCAGTTATCCCGGAAACAGGGTGATCAGTTACCCTGGAAACTGGGCAGTCAGTTACCCTGGAAACAGGGCAGTCAGTAATCCCGGAAACTGGTTGATCAGTTACCCTGGAAACAGGGCAGTCAGTTATCCCGGAAACAGGGCAGTCAGTTATCCCGGAAAAAAGGTGATCAGTTACCCTGGAAACTGGGCAGTCAGTTACCCTGGAAACAGGGCAGTCAGTTACCCCGGAAACTGGGCAGTCAGTTACCCTGGAAACAGGGCAGTCAGTCACCCTGGAAACAGGTTAGTCAGTTGCCCCAGAAACAGGGTGATCAGTTTCCCCGGAAACAGGGCAGTCAGTTCCCCTGGAAACAGGGCACTCAGTTACCCTGGAAACAGGGCAGTTAATTATCCCGGAAACAGGGCAGACAGTTATCCCGGAAACAGGGTGATCAGTTACCCTGGAAACTGGGCAGTCAGTTACCCTGGAAACAGGGCGATCAGTTACCCTGGAAACAGGCAGTCAGTTACCCTGGAAACAGGGCAGTCAGTTATCCTGGAAACAGGGCAGACAGTTATCCTGGAAATAGGGCGGTCAGTTCCCCCGGAAATAGTGATGTACGTTGTCCTGGAAACATGGCGGTCAGTTACCCTGGAAACAGGGAGATCAGTTACCCCGGAAACAGGGCAATCAGTTACCCTGGAAACAGGGCGGTCAGTTTCCCTGGAAACAGGGCAGTCAGTTACCCCGGAAACAGGGTGATCAGTTATCCTGGAAACAGGGCGGTCAGTTAACCCGGAAACAGGGCAGTCAGTTACCCCAGAAACATCGCGGTCAGTAACCCTGCAAACAGACTAGTCAGTTACCCCGGAAACAGGGTGGTCAGTTATCCTGGAAACAGGGCAGTCAGTTACCCTGGAAACAGGGCAGTCAGTTACCCCGGAAAGAGGGCAGTCAGTTACCCTGGAAACAGGGCAGTCAGTTATCCCGGAAACAGGGCAGTCAGTTATCCCTGAAACAGTGTGATCAGTTACCCTGGAAACAGGGCAGTCCGTTACCCCAGAAACAGGGCAGTCAGTTATCCTGGAAATCGGTCGGTCAGTTAGCCCAGAAATAGTGATGTACGTTGTCCTGGAAACATGGCGGTCAGTTACCCTGGAAACAGGGAGATCAGTTACCCCGGAAACAGGGCAGTCAGTTACCCTGGAAACAGGGCGGTCAGTTTCCCTGGAAACAGGGCAGTCAGTTACCCCGGAAACAGGGTGATCAGTTATCCTGGAAACAGGGCGGTCAGTTAACCCGAAAACAGGGCAGTCAGTTACCCCAGAATCAGGGCGGTCAGTAACCCTGCAAACAGATTAGTCAGTTACCGCGGAAACAGGGTGGTCAGTTATCCTGGAAACAGGGCAGTCAGTTACCCTGGAAACAGGGCAGTCAGTTACCCCGGAAACGGGGCAGTCAGTTACCCTGGAAACAGGGCAGTCAGTTATCCCGGAAACAGGGCAGTCAGTTATCCCGGAAACAGGGTGATCAGTTACCCTGGAAACTGGGCAGTCAGTTCTCCCGGAAACAGGGACATCAGTTACCCCGGAAACAGGGTGATCAGTTACCCTGGAAACAGGGCAGTCAGTTATCCTGGAAACAGGGCAGTCAGTTCCCCTGGAAACAGGGCAATCAGTTACACCGGAAACTGGGCAGTCAGTTACCCCGGAAACAGGGCAGTCAGTTATCCTGGAAACAGGGCAGTCAGTTACCCCTGGAAACTGATTACTCAGTTACCCTGGAAACAGGTCAGTCAGTTATTCTGGAAACAGGGCGGTCAGTTACCCCGAAAACAGGGCGGTCAGTTCCCCTGGAAACAGGGCAGTCAGTTACCCTGGAAACAGGGCAGTCAGTTACCCCGGAAACAGGGCGGTCAGTTGCCCTGGAAACAGGGCAGTCAGTTACCCCGGAAACAGGGTGATCAGTTACACTGGAAACAGGGAGATCAGTTACCCCGGAAACAGGGTGATCAGTTACCCTGGAAACAGGGAGATCAGTTACCCTGGAAACAGGGCAGTCAGTTACCCTGGAAACAGGGCAGTCAGTTACCCCGGAAAGAGGGCAGTCAGTTACCCTGGAAACAGGGCAGTCAGTTATCCCGGAAACAGGGCAGTCAGTTATCCCTGAAAAAGGGTGATCAGTTACCCTGGAAACAGGGCAGTCAGTTACCCCGGAAACAGGGCAGTCAGTTACCCTGGAAACAGGGCAGTCAGTTGCCCTGGAAACAGGGCAGTCAGTTATCCCGGAAACAGGGTGATCAGTTACCCTGGAAACTGGGCAGTCAGTTGCCCCGGAAACAGAGCAGTCAGTTATCGTGGAAACAAGGCAGTCGGTTACCCTGGAAACAGGGCTGTCATTTACCCCTGGAAACAGATTACTCAGTTACCCCGGAAAAAGGGTGATCTGTTACCCTGGAAACAGGGCTGTCAGTTACCCTGGAAACAGGGCAGTCAGTTGCCCTGGAAACACGGCAATCAGTGACACCGGAAACTGGGCAGACAGTTAACCTGGAAACAGGGCCGTCAGTTATCCTGGAAACAGGGCGGTCAGTTACCCCGGAAATAGGGCGGTCAGTTATCCTGGAAACAGGGCGGTCACTTACACCGGAAACAGGGAGATCAGTTACCCCGGAAACAGGGCAGTCAGTTACCC
The DNA here is from genome assembly GCF_036365525.1 of Heterodontus francisci. Classification (NCBI taxonomy): domain Eukaryota; kingdom Metazoa; phylum Chordata; class Chondrichthyes; order Heterodontiformes; family Heterodontidae; genus Heterodontus; species Heterodontus francisci. Next base: position 877,104 of record NW_027142285.1, read on the forward strand.
TGGAAACAGGGCAGTCAGTTATCCTGGAAACAGTGTAGTCAGTGACCCTGGAAACAGGGTGGTCAGTTACCCCGGAAACTGGGCAGTCAGTTACCCCGGAAACAGGGTGATCAGTTAATTTGGAAACAGGGCAGTCAGTTAGCCTGGAAACAGGGCAGTCAGTTACCCCGGAAACAGGTCAGTCAGTTACCCTGGAAACAGGGCAGTCAGTTACCTGGAAACAGGGCAATCAGTTATCCCGGAAACAGGGTGATCAGTTACCCTGGAAACAGGTTAGTCAGTTACACCGGAAACAGGGCAGTCAGGTACCCTGGAAACAGGGCAGTCAGTTATCCCGGAAACAGGGCAGTCAGTTATCCCGGAAACAGGGTGATCAGTTACCCTGGAAACTGGGCAGTCAGTCACCCTGGAAACAGGGCTGTCAGTTACCCCGGAAACAGGGCAGTCAGATCCCCTGGAAACTGGGCAGTCAGTTACCCTGGAAACAGGGCAGTCAGTTATCCCGGAAACATGGTGATCAGTTACCTTGGAAACAGGGCAGTCAGTTATCCCGGAAACAGGGCAGTCAGTTCCCCTGGAAACAGGGCAGTCAGTTACCCCGGAAGCAGGGCAGTCAGTTACCCTGGATACAGGGCAGTCAGTTACCCCGGAAACTGGGGAGTCAGTTACCCTGGAAACAGGGCAGTCAGTCACCCTGCAAACAGGTTAGTTAGTTACCCCAGAAACAGGGTGATGAGTTACCCCGGAAACAGGGCAGTCAGTTCCCCTGGAAACAGGGCAGTCAGTTATCCCGGAAACAGGGCAGTCAGTTATCCTGGAAACAGGGTGATCAGTTACCCTGGAAACAGGGCAGTCAGTTATCCTGGAAACAGGGCAGTCAGTCACCCTGGAAACAGGTTAGTCAGTTACCCTGGAAACAGTGTGATCAGTTCCCCCTCAAACAGGGCAGTCAGTTCCCCTGGAAACAGGGCAGTCAGTTATCCTGGAATCAGGGCAGTCAGTTAAACTGGAAACAGGGCAGTCAGTTATCCTGGAAACAGGGCAGTCAGTTATCCTGGAAACAGGGCGGTCAGTTACCCCGGAAATAGAGAGGTCAGTTATCCTGGAAACAGGGCGGTCAGTTACACCGGAAACAGGGAGATCAGTTACCCCGGAAATAGGGCAGACAGTTACCCTGGAAACAGGGCAGTCAGTTATCCTGGAAACAGTGCAATCAGTTATACCGGAAACAGGGTGATCAGTTAATTTGGAAACAGGGCAGTCAGTTACACCGGAAACAGGGAGATCAGTTACCCCGGAAATCGGGCAGACAGTTACCCTGGAAACAGGGCTGTCAGTTATCCTGGAAACAGTGCAATCAGTTATACCGCAAACAGGGTGATCAGTTAATTTGGAAACAGGGCAGTCAGTTAGCCTGGAAAGAGGGCAGTCAGTTACCCCGGAAACAGGGCAGTCAGTTACCCTGGAAACAGGGCAGTCAGTTATCCTGGAAACAGGGCAATCAGTTATACCGGAAACAGGGTGATCAGTTACCCAGGAAACAGGGCAGTCAGTTACCCTGGAAAAAGGGCAGTCAGTTATCCCGGAAACAGGGCAGTCAGTTATCCCGGAAACAGGGTGATCAGTTACCCTGGAAACTGGGCAGTCAGTTACCCTGGAAACAGGGCAGTCAGTAATCCCGGAAACTGGTTGATCAGTTACCCTGGAAACAGGGCAGTCAGTTATCCCGGAAACAGGGCAGTCAGTTATCCCAGAAAAAAGGTGATCAGTTACCCTGGAAACTGGGCAGTCAGTTACCCTGGAAACAGGGCAGTCAGTTACCCCGGAAACTGGGCAGTCAGTTACCCTGGAAACAGGGCAGTCAGTCACCCTGGAAACAGGTTAGTCAGTTGCCCCAGAAACAGGGTGATCAGTTTCCCCGGAAACAGGGCAGTCAGTTCCCCTGGAAACAGGGCACTCAGTTACCCTGGAAACAGGGCAGTTAATTATCCCGGAAACAGGGCAGACAGTTATCCCGGAAACAGGGTGATCAGTTACCCTGGAAACTGGGCAGTCAGTTACCCTGGAAACAGGGCGATCAGTTACCCTGGAAACAGGCAGTCAGTTACCCTGGAAACAGGGCAGTCAGTTATCCTGGAAACAGGGCAGACAGTTATCCTGGAAATAGGGCGGTCAGTTCCCCCGGAAATAGTGATGTACGTTGTCCTGGAAACATGGCGGTCAGTTACCCTGGAAACAGGGAGATCAGTTACCCCGGAAACAGGGCAATCAGTTACCCTGGAAACAGGGCGGTCAGTTTCCCTGGAAACAGGGCAGTCAGTTACCCCGGAAACAGGGTGATCAGTTATCCTGGAAACAGGGCGGTCAGTTAACCCGGAAACAGGGCAGTCAGTTACCCCAGAAACATCGCGGTCAGTAACCCTGCAAACAGACTAGTCAGTTACCCCGGAAACAGGGTGGTCAGTTATCCTGGAAACAGGGCAGTCAGTTACCCTGGAAACAGGGCAGTCAGTTACCCCGGAAAGAGGGCAGTCAGTTACCCTGGAAACAGGGCAGTCAGTTATCCCGGAAACAGGGCAGTCAGTTATCCCTGAAACAGTGTGATCAGTTACCCTGGAAACAGGGCAGTCCGTTACCCCAGAAACAGGGCAGTCAGTTATCCTGGAAATCGGTCGGTCAGTTAGCCCAGAAATAGTGATGTACGTTGTCCTGGAAACATGGCGGTCAGTTACCCTGGAAACAGGGAGATCAGTTACCCCGGAAACAGGGCAGTCAGTTACCCTGGAAACAGGGCGGTCAGTTTCCCTGGAAACAGGGCAGTCAGTTACCCCGGAAACAGGGTGATCAGTTATCCTGGAAACAGGGCGGTCAGTTAACCCGGAAACAGGGCAGTCAGTTACCCCAGAATCAGGGCGGTCAGTAACCCTGCAAACAGATTAGTCAGTTACCGCGGAAACAGGGTGGTCAGTTATCCTGGAAACAGGGCAGTCAGTTACCCTGGAAACAGGGCAGTCAGTTACCCCGGAAACGGGGCAGTCAGTTACCCTGGAAACAGGGCAGTCAGTTATCCCGGAAACAGGGCAGTCAGTTATCCCGGAAACAGGGTGATCAGTTACCCTGGAAACTGGGCAGTCAGTTCTCCCGGAAACAGGGACATCAGTTACCCCGGAAACAGGGTGATCAGTTACCCTGGAAACAGGGCAATCAGTTATACCGGAAACAGGGTGATCAGTTACCCAGGAAACAGGGCAGTCAGTTACCCTGGAAAAAGGGCAGTCAGTTATACCGGAAACAGGGCAGTCAGTTATCCCGGAAACAGGGTGATCAGTTACCCTGGAAACTGGGCAGTCAGTTACCCTGGAAACAGGGCAGTCAGTAATCCCGGAAACTGGTTGATCAGTTACCCTGGAAACAGGGCAGTCAGTTATCCCGGAAACAGGGCAGTCAGTTATCCCGGAAAAAAGGTGATCAGTTACCCTGGAAACTGGGCAGTCAGTTACCCTGGAAACAGGGCAGTCAGTTACCCCGGAAACTGGGCAGTCAGTTACCCTGGAAACAGGGCAGTCAGTCACCCTGGAAACAGGTTAGTCAGTTGCCCCAGAAACAGGGTGATCAGTTTCCCCGGAAACAGGGCAGTCAGTTCCCCTGGAAACAGGGCACTCAGTTACCCTGGAAACAGGGCAGTTAATTATCCCGGAAACAGGGCAGACAGTTATCCCGGAAACAGGGTGATCAGTTACCCTGGAAACTGGGCAGTCAGTTACCCTGGAAACAGGGCGATCAGTTACCCTGGAAACAGGCAGTCAGTTACCCTGGAAACAGGGCAGTCAGTTATCCTGGAAACAGGGCAGACAGTTATCCTGGAAATAGGGCGGTCAGTTCCCCCGGAAATAGTGATGTACGTTGTCCTGGAAACATGGCGGTCAGTTACCCTGGAAACAGGGAGATCAGTTACCCCGGAAACAGGGCAATCAGTTACCCTGGAAACAGGGCGGTCAGTTTCCCTGGAAACAGGGCAGTCAGTTACCCCGGAAACAGGGTGATCAGTTATCCTGGAAACAGGGCGGTCAGTTAACCCGGAAACAGGGCAGTCAGTTACCCCAGAAACATCGCGGTCAGTAACCCTGCAAACAGACTAGTCAGTTACCCCGGAAACAGGGTGGTCAGTTATCCTGGAAACAGGGCAGTCAGTTACCCTGGAAACAGGGCAGTCAGTTACCCCGGAAAGAGGGCAGTCAGTTACCCTGGAAACAGGGCAGTCAGTTATCCCGGAAACAGGGCAGTCAGTTATCCCTGAAACAGTGTGATCAGTTACCCTGGAAACAGGGCAGTCCGTTACCCCAGAAACAGGGCAGTCAGTTATCCTGGAAATCGGTCGGTCAGTTAGCCCAGAAATAGTGATGTACGTTGTCCTGGAAACATGGCGGTCAGTTACCCTGGAAACAGGGAGATCAGTTACCCCGGAAACAGGGCAGTCAGTTACCCTGGAAACAGGGCGGTCAGTTTCCCTGGAAACAGGGCAGTCAGTTACCCCGGAAACAGGGTGATCAGTTATCCTGGAAACAGGGCGGTCAGTTAACCCGGAAACAGGGCAGTCAGTTACCCCAGAATCAGGGCGGTCAGTAACCCTGCAAACAGATTAGTCAGTTACCGCGGAAACAGGGTGGTCAGTTATCCTGGAAACAGGGCAGTCAGTTACCCTGGAAACAGGGCAGTCAGTTACCCCGGAAACGGGGCAGTCAGTTACCCTGGAAACAGGGCAGTCAGTTATCCCGGAAACAGGGCAGTCAGTTATCCCGGAAACAGGGTGATCAGTTACCCTGGAAACTGGGCAGTCAGTTCTCCCGGAAACAGGGACATCAGTTACCCCGGAAACAGGGTGATCAGTTACCCTGGAAACAGGGCAATCAGTTATACCGGAAACAGGGTGATCAGTTACCCAGGAAACAGGGCAGTCAGTTACCCTGGAAAAAGGGCAGTCAGTTATACCGGAAACAGGGCAGTCAGTTATCCCGGAAACAGGGTGATCAGTTACCCTGGAAACTGGGCAGTCAGTTACCCTGGAAACAGGGCAGTCAGTAATCCCGGAAACTGGTTGATCAGTTACCCTGGAAACAGGGCAGTCAGTTATCCCGGAAACAGGGCAGTCAGTTATCCCGGAAAAAAGGTGATCAGTTACCCTGGAAACTGGGCAGTCAGTTACCCTGGAAACAGGGCAGTCAGTTACCCCGGAAACTGGGCAGTCAGTTACCCTGGAAACAGGGCAGTCAGTCACCCTGGAAACAGGTTAGTCAGTTGCCCCAGAAACAGGGTGATCAGTTTCCCCGGAAACAGGGCAGTCAGTTCCCCTGGAAACAGGGCACTCAGTTACCCTGGAAACAGGGCAGTTAATTATCCCGGAAACAGGGCAGACAGTTATCCCGGAAACAGGGTGATCAGTTACCCTGGAAACTGGGCAGTCAGTTACCCTGGAAACAGGGCGATCAGTTACCCTGGAAACAGGCAGTCAGTTACCCTGGAAACAGGGCAGTCAGTTATCCTGGAAACAGGGCAGACAGTTATCCTGGAAATAGGGCGGTCAGTTCCCCCGGAAATAGTGATGTACGTTGTCCTGGAAACATGGCGGTCAGTTACCCTGGAAACAGGGAGATCAGTTACCCCGGAAACAGGGCAATCAGTTACCCTGGAAACAGGGCGGTCAGTTTCCCTGGAAACAGGGCAGTCAGTTACCCCGGAAACAGGGTGATCAGTTATCCTGGAAACAGGGCGGTCAGTTAACCCGGAAACAGGGCAGTCAGTTACCCCAGAAACATCGCGGTCAGTAACCCTGCAAACAGACTAGTCAGTTACCCCGGAAACAGGGTGGTCAGTTATCCTGGAAACAGGGCAGTCAGTTACCCTGGAAACAGGGCAGTCAGTTACCCCGGAAAGAGGGCAGTCAGTTACCCTGGAAACAGGGCAGTCAGTTATCCCGGAAACAGGGCAGTCAGTTATCCCTGAAACAGTGTGATCAGTTACCCTGGAAACAGGGCAGTCCGTTACCCCAGAAACAGGGCAGTCAGTTATCCTGGAAATCGGTCGGTCAGTTAGCCCAGAAATAGTGATGTACGTTGTCCTGGAAACATGGCGGTCAGTTACCCTGGAAACAGGGAGATCAGTTACCCCGGAAACAGGGCAGTCAGTTACCCTGGAAACAGGGCGGTCAGTTTCCCTGGAAACAGGGCAGTCAGTTACCCCGGAAACAGGGTGATCAGTTATCCTGTAAACAGGGCGGTCAGTTAACCCGGAAACAGGGCAGTCAGTTACCCCAGAATCAGGGCGGTCAGTAATCCTGCAAACAGATTAGTCAGTTACCGCGGAAACAGGGTGGTCAGTTATCCTGGAAACAGGGCAGTCAGTTACCCTGGAAACAGGGCAGTCAGTTACCCCGGAAACGGGGCAGTCAGTTACCCTGGAAACAGGGCAGTCAGTTATCCCGGAAACAGGGCAGTCAGTTATCCCGGAAACAGGGTGATCAGTTACCCTGGAAACTGGGCAGTTAGTTCTCCCGGAAACAGGGACATCAGTTACCCCGGAAACAGGGTGATCAGTTACCCTGGAAACAGGGCAGTCAGTTATCCTGGAAACAGGGCAGTCAGTTCCCCTGGAAACAGGGCAATCAGTTACACCGGAAACTGGGCAGTCAGTTACCCCGGAAACAGGGCAGTCAGTTATCCTGGAAACAGGGCAGTCAGTTACCCCTGGAAACTGATTACTCAGTTACCCCGGAAACAGGGTAATCAGTTACCCTGGAAACAGGTCAGTCAGTTATTCTGGAAACAGGGCGGTCAGTTACCCCGAAAACAGGGCGGTCAGTTCCCCTGGAAACAGGGCAGTCAGTTACCCTGGAAACAGGGCAGTCAGTTACCCCGGAAACAGGGCGGTCAGTTGCCCTGGAAACAGGGCAGTCAGTTACCCCGGAAACAGGGTGATCAGTTACACTGGAAACAGGGAGATCAGTTACCCCGGAAACAGGGTGATCAGTTACCCTGGAAACAGGGAGATCAGTTACCCTGGAAACAGGGCAGTCAGTTACCCTGGAAACAGGGCAGTCAGTTACCCCGGAAAGAGGGCAGTCAGTTACCCTGGAAACAGGGCAGTCAGTTATCCCGGAAACAGGGCAGTCAGTTATCCCTGAAAAAGGGTGATCAGTTACCCTGGAAACAGGGCAGACAGTTACCCCGGAAACAGGGCAGTCAGTTACCCTGGAAACAGGGCAGTCAGTTACCCTGGAAACAGGGCAGTCAGTTATCCCGGAAACAGGGTGATCAGTTACCCTGGAAACTGGGCAGTCAGTTACCCCGGAAACAGGGCAGTCAGTTATCGTTGAAACAAGGCAGTCGGTTACCCTGGAAACAGGGCTGTCATTTAGCCCTGGAAACAGATTACTCAGTTACCCCGGAAAAAGGGTGATCTGTTACCCTGGAAACAGGGCTGTCAGTTACCCTGGAAACAGGGCAGTCAGTTGCCCTGGAAACACGGCAATCAGTTACACCGGAAACTGGGCAGACAGTTAACCTGGAAACAGGGCCGTCAGTTATCCTGGAAACAGGGCGGTCAGTTACCCCGGAAATAGGGCGGTCAGTTATCCTGGGAACAGGGCGGTCAGTTACACCAGAAACAGGGAGATCAGTTACCCCGGAAACAGGGCAGTCAGTTACCCTGGAAACAGGGCAGTCAGTTATCCTGGAAACAGTGTGGTCAGTGACCCTGGAAACAGGGTGGTCAGTTACCCCGGAAACTGGGCAGTCAGTTACCCCGGAAACAGGGTGATCAGTTAATTTGGAAACAGGGCAGTCAGTTAGCCTGGAAACAGGGCAGTCAGTTACCCCGGAAACAGGTCAGTCAGTTACCCTGGAAACAGGGCAGTCAGTTACCTGGAAACAGGGCAATCAGTTATCCCGGAAACAGGGTGATCAGTTACCCTGGAAACAGGTTAGTCAGTTACCCCGGAAACAGGGCAGTCAGGTACCCTGGAAACAGGGCAGTCAGTTATCCCGGAAACAGGGCAGTCAGTTATCCCGGAAACGGGGTGATCAGTTACCCTGGAAACTGGGCAGTCAGTCACCCTGGAAACAGGGCTGTCAGTTACCCCGGAAACAGGGCAGTCAGATCCCCTGGAAACTGGGCAGTCAGTTACCCTGGAAACAGGGCAGTCAGTTATCCCGGAAACATGGTGATCAGTTACCCTGGAAACAGGGCAGTCAGTTATCCCGGAAACAGGGCAGTCAGTTGTCGCGGAAAAAGGGTGATCAGTTACCCTGGAAACTGGGCAGTCAGTTCCCCTGGAAACAGGGCAGTCAGTTACCCCGGAAGCAGGGCAGTCAGTTACCCTGGATACAGGGCAGTCAGTTACCCCGGAAACTGGGGAGTCAGTTACCCTGGAAACAGGGCAGTCAGTCACCCTGTAAACAGGTTAGTTAGTTACCCCAGAAACAGGGTGATGAGTTACCCCGGAAACAGGGCAGTCAGTTCCCCTGGAAACAGGACAGTCAGTTACCCTGGAAACAGGGCAGTCAGTTATCCCGGAAACAGGGCAATCAGTTATCCTGGAAACAGGGTGATCAGTTACCCTGGAAACAGGGCAGTCAGTTATCCTGGAAACAGGGCAGTCAGTCACCCTGGAAACAGGTTAGTCAGTTACCCTGGAAACAGTGTGATCAGTTCCCCCGCAAACAGGGCAGTCAGTTCCCCTGGAAACAGGGCAGTCAGTTATCCTGGAATCAGGGCAGTCAGTTAAACTGGAAACAGGGCAGTCAGTTATCCTGGAAACAGGGCAGTCAGTTATCCTGGAAACAGGGCGGTCCGTTACCCCGGAAATAGAGAGGTCAGTTATCCTGGAAACAGGGCGGTCAGTTACACCGGAAACAGGGAGATCAGTTACCCCGGAAATAGGGCAGACAGTTACCCTGGAAACAGGGCAGTCAGTTATCCTGGAAACAGTGCAAGCAGTTATACCGGAAACAGGGTGATCAGTTACTTTGGAAACAGGGCAGTCAGTTAGCCTGGAAAGAGGGCAGTCAGTTACCCCGGAAACAGGGCAGTCAGTTACCCTGGAAACAGGGCAGTCAGTTATCCTGGAAACAGGGCAATCAGTTATACCGGAAACAGGGTGATCAGTTACCCTGGAAACAGGGCAGTCAGTTACCCTGGAAAAAGGGCAGTCAGTTATCCCGGAAACAGTGTGATCAGTTACCCTGGAAACTGGGCAGTCAGTTCCCCTGGAAACAGGGCAGTCAGTTTCCCCGGAAACAGGGCAGTCAGTTACCCTGGAAACTGGGCAGTCAGTTACCCTGGAAACAGGGCAGTCTGTTATCCCGGAAACTGGTTGATCAGTTACCCTGGAAACAGGGCAGTCAGTTATCCCGGAAACAGGGCAGTCAGTTATCCTGGAAAAAGTGTGATCAGTTACCCTGGAAACTGGGCAGTCAGTTACCCTGGAAACAGGGCAGTCAGTTACCCCGGAAACTGGGCAGTCAGTTACCCTGGAAACAGGGCAGTCAGTCACCCTGGAAACAGGTTAGTCAGTTACCCCAGAAACAGGGTGATCAGTTTCCCCGGAAACAGGGCAGTCAGTTCCCCTGGAAACAGGGCACTCAGTTACCCTGGAAACAGGGCAGTTAATTATCCCGGAAACAGGGCAGACAGTTATCCCGGAAACAGGGTGATCAGTTACCCTGGAAACTGGGCAGTCAGTTACCCTGGAAACAGGGCGATCAGTTACCCTGGAAACAGGCAGTCAGTTACCCTGGAAACAGGGCAGTCAGTTATCCTGGAAACAGGGCAGACAGTTATCCTGGAAATAGGGCGGTCAGTTCCCCCGGAAATAGTGATGTACGTTGTCCTGGAAACATGGCGGTCAGTTACCCTGGAAACAGGGAGATCAGTTACCCCGGAAACAGGGCAGTTAGTTACCCTGGAAACAGGGCGGTCAGTTTCCCTGGAAACAGGGCAGTCAGTTACCCCGGAAACAGGGTGATCAGTTATCCTGGAAACAGGGCGGTCAGTTAACCCGGAAACAGGGCAGTCAGTTACCCCGGAAACAGCGCGGTCAGTAACCCTGCAAACAGATTAGTCAGTCACCCCGGAAACAGGGTGGTCATTTATCCTGGAAACAGGGCAGTCAGTTACCCCGGAAAGAGGGCAGTCAGTTACCCTGGAAACAGGGCAGTCAGTTATCCCGGAAACAGGGCAGTCAGTTATCCCTGAAACAGTGTCATCAGTTACCCTGGAAACAGGGCAGTCCGTTACCCCGGAAACAGGGCAGTCAGTTACCCTGGAAACAGGGCAGTCAGTTATCCCGGAAACAGGGCAGTCAGTTTCCCGGAAACAGGGTGATCAGTTACCCTGGAAACTGGGTAGTCAGTTACCCCGGAAACAGGGCAGTCAGTTATCCTGGAAAAAGGGCAGTCAGTTACCCTGGAAACAGGGCAGTCATTTACCCCTGGAAACAGATTACTCAGTTACCCCGGAAACAGGGTGATCAGTTACGCAGGAAACAGGGCAGTCAGTTATCCTGGAAACAGGGCGGTCAGTTACCCCGAAAACATGGCGGTCAGTTCCCCTGGAAACAGGGCAGTCAGTTACCCTGGAAACAGGGCAGTCAGTTACCCCGGAAAAAGGGCGGTCAGTTGCCCTGGTAACAGGGCAGTCAGTTACCCCGGAAACAGGGTGATCAGTTGCACTGGAAAGAGGGAGATCAGTTACCCCGGAAACAGGGTGATCAGTTACCCTGGAAACAGGGATATCAGTTACCCTGGAAACAGGGCAGTCAGTTACCCGGAAACAGGGTGATCAGTTACCACGGAAAAAGGGAGATCAGTTACCCTGGAAACAGGGCAGTCAGTTATCCTGGAAACAGGGCGGTCAGTTACCCCGGAAACAGGGCGGTCAGTTAACCTGGAAACAGGGCAGTCAGTTATCCCGGAAACAGGGCGCACAGTTACCCCGGAAACAGAGCGGTCATTTATCCCGGAAACAGGGTGATCAGTTACCCTGGAAACAGGTTAGTAAGTTACCCCAGAAACAGGGAGATCAGTTACCCTGGAAACTGGGCAGTCAGTTACCCCGGAAACAGGGCGGTCAGTTATCCCGGAAACAGGGTGATCAGTTAGCCTGGAAACAGGGGAGTCAGTTACCCCGGAAACAGGGTGATCAGTTACTCTGGAAACAGTGTGATCAGTTACCTTGGAAACAGGGCGGTCAGTTACCCCGGAAACAGGGCAGTCAGTTATCCCGGAAACAGGGTGATCAGTTACGCTGTAAACAGGGCAGTCAGTTATCCCGGAAACAGGGTGATCAGTTACCCTGGAAACAGGGTGATCACTTAACCCGGAAACTGGGCAGTCAGTTATCCTGGAAACAGGGCAGTCAGTTACCCTGGAAACAGGGCAGTCATTTACCCCTGGAAACAGATTACTCAGTTACCCCAGAAACAGGGTGATCAGTTACCCTGGAAACAGGGCAGTTATCCTGGAAACAGGGCGGTCAGTTACCCCGAAAACAGGTCGCTCAGTTCCCCTGGAAAATGGGCAGTCAGTTACCCTGGAAACAGGGCAGTCAGTTACCCCGGAAACAGGGCGGTCAGTTGCCCTGGAAACAGGGCAGTCAGTTACCCCGGAAACAGGGTGATCAGTTACACTGGAAACAGGGAGATCAGTTACCCCGGAAACAGGGTGATCAGTTACCCTGGAAACAGGGAGATCAGTTACCCTGGAAACAGGACAGTCAGTTACCCTGGAAACAGGGCAGTCAGTTACCCCGGAAAGTGGGCAGTCAGTTACCCTGGAAACAGGGCAGTCAGTTATCCCGGAAACAGGGCAGTTGGTTATCCCTGAAACAAGGTGATCAGTTACCCTTGGAAACAGGGCAGTCAGTTACCCCGGAAACAGGGCAGTCAGTTACCCTGGAAATCAGGACAGTCTGTTATCCCGGAAACAGGGCAGTCAGTTATCCCGGAAACAGGGTGATCAGTTACCCTGGAAACTGGGCAGTCAGTTACCCCGGAAACAGGGCAGTCAGTTATGCTGGAAACAGGGCAGTCAGTTACCCTGGAAACAGGGCAGTCATTTACCCCTGGAAACAGATTACTCAGTTACCCCGGAAACAGGGTGATCAGTTACCCTGGAAACAGGGCAGTCAGTTACGCTGGAAACAGGGCAGTCAGTTGCCCTGGAAACAGGGCAATCAGTTACACCGGAAACTGGGCAGTCAGTTAACCTGGAAACAGGGCAGTCAGTTATCCCGGAAACAGGGCAGTCAGTTATCCTGGAAACAGGGTGATCAGTTACCCTGGAAACAGGGCAGTCAGTTATCCTGGAAACAGGGCAGTCAGTCACCCTGGAAACAGGTTAATCAGTTACCCCGGAAACAGTGTGATCAGTTCCCCCTCAAACAGGGCAGTCAGTTCCCCTGGAAACAGGGCAGTCAGTTATCCTGGAATCAGGGCAGTCAGTTAAACTGGAAACAGGGCAGTCAGTTATCCTGGAAACAGGGCAGTCAGTTATCCTGGAAACAGGGCGGTCAGTTACCCCGGAAATAGAGAGGTCAGTTATCCTGGAAACAGGGCGGTCAGTTACACCGGAAACAGGGAGATCAGTTACCCCGGAAATAGGGCAGACAGTTACCCTGGAAACAGGGCAGTCAGTTATCCTGGAAGCAGTGCAATCAGTTATACCGGAAACAGGGTGATCAGTTAATTTGGAAACAGGGCAGTCAGTTAGCCTGGAAAGAGGGCAGTCAGTTACCCCGGAAACAGGGCAGTCAGTTACCCTGGAAACAGGGCAGTCAGTTATCCTGGAAACAGGGCAATCAGTTATACTGGAAACAGGGTGATCAGTTACCCTGGAAAAAGGGCAGTCAGTTATCCCGGATACAGGGCATTCAGTTATACTGGAAACAGGGTGATCAGTTACCCTGGAAAAAGGGCAGTCAGTTACCCCGGAAACAGGGCAGTCAGTTACCAAGGAAAAAGGGCAGTCAGTTATCCCGGAAACAGGGCATTCAGTTATCCCGGAAACAGGGTGATCAGTTACCCTGGAAACTGGGCAGTCAGTTACCCCGGAAACAGGGCGGTCAGTTATCCCGGAAACAGGGTGATCAGTTAGCCTGGAAACAGGGGAGTCAGTTACCCCGGAAACAGGGTGATCAGTTACTCTGGAAACAGTGTGATCAGTTACCTTGTAACAGGGCGGTCAGTTACCCCGGAAACAGGGCAGTCAGTTATCCCGGAAACAGGGTGATCAGTTACGCTGTAAACAGGGCAGTCAGTTATCCCGGAAACAGGGTGATCAGTTACCCTGGAAACAGGGTGATCACTTAACCCGGAAACTGGGCAGTCAGTTATCCTGGAAACAGGGCAGTCAGTTACCCTGGAAACAGGGCAGTCATTTACCCCTGGAAACAGATTACTCAGTTACCCCAGAAACAGGGTGATCAGTTACCCTGGAAACAGGGCAGTTATCCTGGAAACAGGGCGGTCAGTTACCCCGAAAACAGGTCGCTCAGTTCCCCTGGAAAATGGGCAGTCAGTTACCCTGGAAACAGGGCAGTCAGTTACCCCGGAAACAGGGCGGTCAGTTGCCCTGGAAACAGGGCAGTCAGTTACCCCGGAAACAGGGTGATCAGTTACACTGGAAACAGGGAGATCAGTTACCCCGGAAACAGGGTGATCAGTTACCCTGGAAACAGGGAGATCAGTTACCCTGGAAACAGGACAGTCAGTTACCCTGGAAACAGGGCAGTCAGTTACCCCGGAAAGTGGGCAGTCAGTTACCCTGGAAACAGGGCAGTCAGTTATCCCGGAAACAGGGCAGTTGGTTATCCCTGAAACAAGGTGATCAGTTACCCTTGGAAACAGGGCAGTCAGTTACCCCGGAAACAGGGCAGTCAGTTACCCTGGAAATCAGGACAGTCTGTTATCCCGGAAACAGGGCAGTCAGTTATCCCGGAAACAGGGTGATCAGTTACCCTGGAAACTGGGCAGTCAGTTACCCCGGAAACAGGGCAGTCAGTTATGCTGGAAACAGGGCAGTCAGTTACCCTGGAAACAGGGCAGTCATTTACCCCTGGAAACAGATTACTCAGTTACCCCGGAAACAGGGTGATCAGTTACCCTGGAAACAGGGCAGTCAGTTACGCTGGAAACAGGGCAGTCAGTTGCCCTGGAAACAGGGCAATCAGTTACACCGGAAACTGGGCAGTCAGTTAACCTGGAAACAGGGCAGTCAGTTATCCCGGAAACAGGGCAGTCAGTTATCCTGGAAACAGGGTGATCAGTTACCCTGGAAACAGGGCAGTCAGTTATCCTGGAAACAGGGCAGTCAGTCACCCTGGAAACAGGTTAATCAGTTACCCCGGAAACAGTGTGATCAGTTCCCCCTCAAACAGGGCAGTCAGTTCCCCTGGAAACAGGGCAGTCAGTTATCCTGGAATCAGGGCAGTCAGTTAAACTGGAAACAGGGCAGTCAGTTATCCTGGAAACAGGGCAGTCAGTTATCCTGGAAACAGGGCGGTCAGTTACCCCGGAAATAGAGAGGTCAGTTATCCTGGAAACAGGGCGGTCAGTTACACCGGAAACAGGGAGATCAGTTACCCCGGAAATAGGGCAGACAGTTACCCTGGAAACAGGGCAGTCAGTTATCCTGGAAACAGTGCAATCAGTTATACCGGAAACAGGGTGATCAGTTAATTTGGAAACAGGGCAGTCAGTTAGCCTGGAAAGAGGGCAGTCAGTTACCCCGGAAACAGGGCAGTCAGTTACCCTGGAAACAGGGCAGTCAGTTATCCTGGAAACAGGGCAATCAGTTATACTGGAAACAGGGTGATCAGTTACCCTGGAAAAAGGGCAGTCAGTTATCCCGGATACAGGGCATTCAGTTATACTGGAAACAGGGTGATCAGTTACCCTGGAAAAAGGGCAGTCAGTTACCCCGGAAACAGGGCAGTCAGTTACCAAGGAAAAAGGGCAGTCAGTTATCCCGGAAACAGGGCATTCAGTTATCCCGGAAACAGGGTGATCAGTTACCCTGGAAACTGGGCAGTCAGTTACCCTGGAAACAGGGCAGTCAGTATCCCCGGAAACAGGGCAGTCAGTTACCCTGGAAACTGGGCAGTCAGTTACCCTGGAAACAGGGCAGTCAGTTATCCCGGAAACTGGTTGATCAGTTACCCTGGAAACAGGGCAGTCAGTTATCCCGGAAACAGGGCAGTCAGTTATCCCGGAAAAAGGGTGATCAGTTACCCTGGAAACTGGGCAGTTAATTATCCCGGAAACAGGGCAGACAGTTATCCCGGAAACAGGGTGATCAGTTACCCTGGAAACTGGGCGATCAGTTACCCTGGAAACAGGCAGTCAGTTACCCTGGAAACAGGGCAGTCAGTTATCCTGGAAACAGGGCAGACAGTTATCCTGGAAATAGGGCGGTCAGTTCCCCCGGAAATAGTGATGTACGTTGTCCTGGAAACATGGCGGTCAGTTACCCTGGAAACAGGGAGATCAGTTACCCCGGAAACAGGGCAGTCAGTTACCCTGGAAACAGGGTGGTCAGTTTCCCTGGAAACAGGGCAGTCAGTTACCCCGGAAACAGGGTGATCAGTTATCCTGGAAACAGGGCGGTCAGTTAACCCGGAAACAGGGCAGTCAGTTACCCCAGAAACAGCGCGGTCAGTAACCCTGCAAACAGATTAGTCAGTTACCCCGGAAACAGGGTGGTCAGTTATCCTGGAAACAGGGCAGTCAGTTACCCTGGAAACAGGGCAGTCAGTTACCCCGGAAAGAGGGCAGTCAGTTACCCTGGAAACAGGGCAGTCAGTTATCCCGGAAACAGGGCAGTCAGTTATCCCTGTAACAGTGTGATCAGTTACCCTGGAAACAGGGCAGTCCGTTACCCCGGAAACAGGGCAGTCAGTTACCCTGGAAACAGGGCAGTCAGTTATCCCGGAAACAGGGCAGTCAGTTATCCCGGAAACAGGGTGATCAGTTACCCTGGAAACTGGGCAGTCAGTTACCCTGGAAACAGGGCGATCAGTTACCCTGGAAACAGGCAGTCAGTTACCCTGGAAACAGGGCAGTCAGTTATCCTGGAAACAGGGCAGACAGTTATCCTGGAAATAGGGCGGTCAGTTCCCCCGGAAATAGTGATGTACGTTGTCCTGGAAACATGGCGGTCAGTTACCCTGGAAACAGGGAGATCAGTTACCCCGGAAACAGGGCAGTTAGTTACCCTGGAAACAGGGCGGTCAGTTTCCCTGGAAACAGGGCAGTCAGTTACCCCGGAAACAGGGTGATCAGTTATCCTGGAAACAGGGCGGTCAGTTAACCCGGAAACAGGGCAGTCAGTTACCCCGGAAACAGCGCGGTCAGTAACCCTGCAAACAGATTAGTCAGTCACCCCGGAAACAGGGTGGTCAGTTATCCTGGAAACAGGGCAGTCAGTTACCCTGGAAACAGGGCAGTCAGTTACCCCGGAAAGAGGGCAGTCAGTTACCCTGGAAACAGGGCAGTCAGTTATCCCGGAAACAGGGCAGTCAGTTATCCCTGAAACAGTGTCATCAGTTACCCTGGAAACAGGGCAGTCCGTTACCCCGGAAACAGGGCAGTCAGTTACCCTGGAAACAGGGCAGTCAGTTATCCCGGAAACAGGGCAGTCAGTTTCCCGGAAACAGGGTGATCAGTTACCCTGGAAACTGGGTAGTCAGTTACCCCGGAAGCAGGGCAGTCAGTTATCCTGGAAAAAGGGCAGTCAGTTACCCTGGAAACAGGGCAGTCATTTACCCCTGGAAACAGATTACTCAGTTACCCCGGAAACAGGGTGATCAGTTACGCAGGAAACAGGGCAGTCAGTTATCCTGGAAACAGGGCGGTCAGTTACCCCGAAAACAGGGCGGTCAGTTCCCCTGGAAACAGGGCAGTCAGTTACCCTGGAAACAGGGCAGTCAGTTACCCCGGAAAAAGGGCGGTCAGTTGCCCTGGTAACAGGGCAGTCAGTTACCCCGGAAACAGGGTGATCAGTTGCACTGGAAAGAGGGAGATCAGTTACCCCGGAAACAGGGTGATCAGTTACCCTGGAAACAGGGAGATCAGTTACCCGGAAACAGGGCAGTCAGTTACCCGGAAACAGGGTGATCAGTTACCACGGAAAAAGGGAGATCAGTTACCCTGGAAACAGGGCAGTCAGTTATCCTGGAAACAGGGCGGTCAGTTACCCCGGAAACAGGGCGGTCAGTTAACCTGGAAACAGGGCAGTCAGTTATCCCGGAAACAGGGCGCACAGTTACCCCGGAAACAGAGCGGTCATTTATCCCGGAAACAGGGTGATCAGTTACCCTGGAAACAGGTTAGTAAGTTACCCCAGAAACAGGGAGATCAGTTACCCTGGAAACTGGGCAGTCAGTTACCCCGGAAACAGGGCGGTCAGTTATCCCGGAAACAGGGTGATCAGTTAGCCTGGAAACAGGGGAGTCAGTTACCCCGGAAACAGGGTGATCAGTTACTCTGGAAACAGTCTGATCAGTTAACTTGGAAACAGGGCGGTCAGTTACCCCGGAAACAGGGCAGTCAGTTATCCCGGAAACAGGGTGATCAGTTACGCTGGAAACAGGGCAGTCAGTTATCCCGGAAACAGGGTGATCAGTTACCCTGGAAACAGGGTGATCAGTTAACCCGGAAACAGGGCAGTCAGTTATCCTGGAAACAGGGAGATCAGTTACCCTGGAAACAGGGCAGTCATTTACCCCTGGAAACAGATTACTCAGTTACCCCAGAAACAGGGTGATCAGTTACCCTGGAAACAGGGCAGTTATCCTGGAAACAGGGCGGTCAGTTAACCCGAAAACAGGTCGCTCAGTTCCCCTGGAAAATGGGCAGTCAGTTACCCTGGAAACAGGGCAGTCAGTTACCCCGGAAACAGGGCGGTCAGTTGCCCTGGAAACAGGGCAGTCAGTTACCCCGGAAACAGGGTGATCAGTTACCCTGGAAACAGGGAGATCAGTTACCCTGGAAACAGGACAGTCAGTTACCCTGGAAACAGGGCAGTCAGTTACCCCGGAAAGTGGGCAGTCAGTTACCCTGGAAACAGGGCAGTCAGTTATCCCTTAAACAGGGCAGTTGGTTATCCCTGAAACAAGGTGATCAGTTACCCTTGGAAACAGGGCAGTCAGTTACCCCGGAAACAGGGCAGTCAGTTACCCTGGAAACAGGACAGTCTGTTATCCCGGAAACAGGGCAGTCAGTTATCCCGGTAACAGGGTGATCAGTTACCCTGGAAACTGGGCAGTCAGTTACCCCGGAAACAGGGCAGTCAGTTATGCTGGAAACAGGGCAGTCAGTTACCCTGGAAACAGGGCAGTCATTTACCCCTCGAAACAGATTACTCAGTTACCCCGGAAACAGGGTGATCAGTTACCCTGGAAACAGGGCAGTCAGTTACGCTGGAAACAGGGCAGTCAGTTGCCCTGGAAACAGGGCAATCAGTTACACCGGAAACTGGGCAGTCAGTTAACCTGGAAACAGGGCAGTCAGTTATCCCGGAAACAGGGCAGTCAGTTATCCTGGAAACAGGGTGATCAGTTACCCTGGAAACAGGGCAGTCAGTTATCCTGGAAACAGGGCAGTCAGTCACCCTGGAAACAGGTTAATCAGTTACCCCGGAAACAGTGTGATCAGTTCCCCCTCAAACAGGGCAGTCAGTTCCCCTGGAAACAGGGCAGTCAGTTATCCTGGAATCAGGGCAGTCAGTTAAACTGGAAACAGGGCAGTCAGTTATCCTGGAAACAGGGCAGTCAGTTATCCTGGAAACAGGGCGGTCAGTTACCCCGGAAATAGAGAGGTCAGTTATCCTGGAAACAGGGCGGTCAGTTACACCGGAAACAGGGAGATCAGTTACCCCGGAAATAGGGCAGACAGTTACCCTGGAAACAGGGCAGTCAGTTATCCTGGAAACAGTGCAATCAGTTATACCGGAAACAGGGTGATCAGTTAATTTGGAAACAGGGCAGTCAGTTAGCCTGGAAAGAGGGCAGTCAGTTACCCCGGAAACAGGGCAGTCAGTTACCCTGGAAACAGGGCAGTCAGTTATCCTGGAAACAGGGCAATCAGTTATACCGGAAACAGGAAGATAAGTTACCCTGGAAACAGGGCAGTCAGTTACCCTGGAAAAAGGGCAGTCAGTTATCCCGGAAACAGGGCAGTCAGTTATCCCGGAAACAGGGTGATCAGTTACCCTGGAAACTGGGCAGTCAGTTACCCTGGAAACAGGGCAGTCAGTTTCCCCGGAAACAGGGCAGTCAGTTACCCTGGAAACTGGGCAGTCAGTTACCCTGGAAACAGGGCAGTCAGTTATCCCGGAAACTGGTTGATCAGTTACCCTGGAAACAGGGCAGTCAGTTATCCCGGAAACAGGGCAGTCAGTTATCCCGGAAAAAGGGTGATCAGTTACCCTGGAAACTGGGCAGTTAATTATCCCGGAAAGAGGGCAGACAGTTATCCCGGAAACAGGGTGATCAGTTACCCTGGAAACTGGGCGATCAGTTACCCTGGAAACAGGCAGTCAGTTACCCTGGAAACAGGGCAGTCAGTTATCCTGGAAACAGGGCAGACAGTTATCCTGGAAATAGGGCGGTCAGTTCCCCCGGAAATAGTGATGTACGTTGTCCTGGAAACATGGCGGTCAGTTACCCTGGAAACAGGGAGATCAGTTACCCCGGAAACAGGGCAGTCAGTTACCCTGGAAACAGGGCGGTCAGTTTCCCTGGAAACAGGGCAGTCAGTTACCCCGGAAACAGGGTGATCAGTTATCCTGGAAACAGTGCGGTCAGTTAACCCGGAAACAGGGCAGTCAGTTACCCCAGAAACAGCGCGGTCAGTAACCCTGCAAACAGATTAGTCAGTTACCCCGGAAACAGGGTGGTCAGTTATCCTGGAAACAGGGCAGTCAGTTACCCTGGAAACAGGGCAGTCAGTTACCCCGGAAAGAGGGCAGTCAGTTACCCTGGAAACAGGGCAGTCAGTTATCCCGGAAACAGGGCAGTCAGTTATCCCTGAAACAGTGTGATCAGTTACCCTGGAAACAGGGCAGTCCGTTACCCCGGAAACAGGGCAGTCAGTTACCCTGGAAACAGGGCAGTCAGTTATCCCGGAAACAGGGCAGTCAGTTATCCCGGAAACAGGGTGATCAGTTACCCTGGAAACTGGGCAGTCAGTTACCCCGGAATTAGGGCAGTCAGTTATCCTGGAAAAAGGGCAGTCAGTTACCCTGGAAACAGGGCAGTCATTTACCCCTGGAAACAGATTACTCAGTTACCCCGGAAACAGGGTGATCAGTTACCCTGGAAACAGGGCAGTCAGTTATCCTGGAAACAGGGCGGTCATTTACCCCGAAAACAGGGCGGTCAGTTCCCCTGGAAACAGGGCAGTCAGTTACCCCGGAAAAAGGGCGTTCAGTTGCCCTGGTAACAGGGCAGTCAGTTACCCCGGAAACAGGGTGATCAGTTGCACTGGAAAGAGGGAGATCAGTTACCCCGGAAACAGGGTGATCAGTTACCCTGGAAACAGGGAGATCAGTTACCCTGGAAACAGGGCAGTCAGTTACCCGGAAACAGGGTGATCAGTTACCACGGAAAAAGGGAGATCAGTTACCCTGGAAACAGGGCAGTCAGTTATCCTGGAAACAGGGCGGTCAGTTACCCCGGAAACAGGGCGGTCAGTTAACCTGGAAACAGGGCAGTCAGTTATCCCGGAAACAGGGCGCACAGTTACCCCGGAAACAGAGCGGTCATTTATCCCGGAAACAGGGTGATCAGTTACCCTGGAAACAGGTTAGTAAGTTACCCCAGAAACAGGGAGATCAGTTACCCTGGAAACTGGGCAGTCAGTTACCCTGGAAACAGGGCGGTCAGTTATCCCGGAAACAGGGTGATCAGTTAGTCTGGAAACAGGGGAGTCAGTTACCCCGGAAACAGGGTGATCAGTTACTCTGGAAACAGTGTGATCAGTTACCTTGGAAACAGGGCGGTCAGTTACCCCGGAAACAGGGAAGTCAGTTATCCCGGAAACAGGGTGATCAGTTACCCTGGAAACAGGGCAGTCAGTTATCCCGGAAACAGGGTGATCAGTTACCCTGGAAACAGGGTGATCAGTTACCCTGGAAACAGGGCGGTAAGTTACCCCGGAAACAGGGCAGTCAGTGATCCCGGAAACAGGGTGATCAGTTACCCTGGAAACAGGGCAGTCAGTTACCCCGGAAACAGGGTGATCAGTTACCCTGGAAACAGGGCAGTCAGTTATCCTGGAAACAGGGCGGTCAGTTACCCTGGAAACAGGGCAGTCAGTTACCCGGAAACAGGGTGTTCAGTGAGCCCGGAAACAGGGAGATCAGTTACCCTGGAAACAGGGCAGTCAGTTATCCTGGAAACAGGGCGGTCAGTTACCCAAAAACAGGGCGGTCAGTTACCCTGGAAACAGGGCAGACAGTTATCCCGGAAACAGGGCGGTCAGGTAACCCGGAAACAGGGAGGTCAGTTACCCTCGAAACAGGGCAGTCAGTCACCCTGGAAACAGGTCAGTCAGTTATCCCGGAAACAGGGTGATCAGTTACCCTGGAAACTGGGCAGTCAGTTAACCCGGAAACAGGGCAGTCAGTTATCCTGGAAACAGGGCAGTCAGTTACCCTGGAAACAGGGCAGTCATTTACCCCTGGAAACAGATTACTCAGTTACCCCAGAAACAGGGTGATCAGTTACCCTGGAAACAGGGCAGTTATCCTGGAAACAGGGCGGTCAGTTACCCCGAAAACAGGTCGCTCAGTTCCCCTGGAAAATGGGCAGTCAGTTACCCTGGAAACAGGGCAGTCAGTTACCCCGGAAACTGGGCGGTCAGTTGCCCTGGAAACGGGGCAGTCAGTTACCCCGGAAACAGGGTGATCAGTTACACTGGAAACAGGGAGATCAGTTACCCCGGAAACAGGGTGATCAGTTACCCTGGAAACAGGACAGTCTGTTATCCCGGAAACAGGGCAGTCAGTTATCCCGGAAACAGGGTGATCAGTTACCCTGGAAACTGGGCAGTCAGTTACCCCGGAAACAGGGCAGTCAGTTATCCTGGAAACAGGGCAGTCAGTTACCCTGGAAACAGGGCAGTCATTTACCCCTGGAAACAGATTACTCAGTTACCCCGGAAACAGGGCAGTCAGTTACCCTGGAAACAGGGCAGTCAGTTGCCCTGGAAACAGGGCAATCAGTTACACCGGAAACTGGGCAGTCATTTAACCTGGAAACAGGGCAGTCAGTTATCCTGGAAACAGGGCGGTCAGTTACCCCGGAAATAGGGAGGTCAGTTATCCTGGAAACAGGGCGGTCAGTTACACCGGAAACAGGGAGATCAGTTACCCCGGAAACAGGGCAGTCAGTTACCCTGGAAACAGGGCCGTCAGTTATCCTGGAAACAGTGTGGTCAGTGACCCTGGAAACAGGGTGGTCAGTTACCCCGGAAACAGGGCAGTCAGTTACCCCGGAAACAGGGTGATCAGTTACCCTGGAAACAGGGCAGTCAGTTATCCCGGAAACAGGGTGATCAGTTACCCTGGAAACAGGGTGATCAGTTACCCTGGAAACAGGGCGGTAAGTTACCCCGGAAACAGGGCAGTCAGTGATCCCGGAAACAGGGTGATCAGTTACCCTGGAAACAGGGCACTCAGTTACCCCGGAAACAGGGTGATCAGTTACCCTGGAAACAGGGCAGTCAGTTATCCTGGAAACAGGGCGGTCAGTTAAACTGGAAACAGGGCAGTCAGTTACCCGGAAACAGGGTGTTCAGTGATCCCGGAAACAGGGAGATCAGTTACCCTGGAAACAGGGCAGTCAGTTATCCTGGAAACAGGGCGGTCAGTTACCCAAAAACAGGGCGGTCAGTTACCCTGGAAACAGGGCAGACAGTTATCCCGGAAACAGGGCGGTCAGGTAACCCGGAAACAGGGAGGTCAGTTACCCTCGAAACAGGGCAGTCAGTCACCCTGGAAACAGGTCAGTCAGTTATCCCGGAAACAGGGTGATCAGTTACCCTGGAAACTGGGCAGTCAGTTAACCCGGAAACAGGGCAGTCAGTTATCCTGGAAACAGGGCAGTCAGTTACCCTGGAAACAGGGCAGTCATTTACCCCTGGAAACAGATTACTCAGTTACCCCAGAAACAGGGTGATCAGTTACCCTGGAAACAGGGCAGTTATCCTGGAAACAGGGCGGTCAGTTACCCCGAAAACAGGTCGCTCAGTTCCCCTGGAAAATGGGCAGTCAGTTACCCTGGAAACAGGGCAGTCAGTTACCCCGGAAACTGGGCGGTCAGTTGCCCTGGAAACAGGGCAGTCAGTTACCCCGGAAACAGGGTGATCAGTTACACTGGAAACAGGGAGATCAGTTACCCCGGAAACAGGGTGATCAGTTACCCTGGAAACAGGACAGTCTGTTATCCCGGAAACAGGGCAGTCAGTTATCCGGGAAACAGGGTGATCAGTTACCCTGGAAACTGGGCAGTCAGTTACCCCGGAAACAGGGCAGTCAGTTATCCTGGAAACAGGGCAGTCAGTTACCCTGGAAACAGGGCAGTCATTTACCCCTGGAAACAGATTACTCAGTTACCCCGGAAACAGGGCAGTCAGTTACCCTGGAAACAGGGCAGTCAGTTGCCCTGCAAACAGGGCAATCAGTTACACCGGAAACTGGGCAGTCATTTAACCTGGAAACAGGGCAGTCAGTTACACCGGAAACAGGGAGATCAGTTACCCCGGAAACAGGGCAGTCAGTTGCCCTGGAAACAGGGCCGTCAGTTATCCTGGAAACAGTGTGGTCAGTGACCCTGGAAACAGGGTGGTCAGTTACCCCGGAAACAGGGCAGTCAGTTACCCCGGAAACAGGGTGATCAATTAATTTGGAAACAGGGCAGTCAGTTAGCCTGGAAACAGGGCAGTCAGTTACCCCGGAAACAGGTCAGTCAGTTACCCTGGAAACAGGGCAGTCAGTTATCCTGGAAACAGGGCAATCAGTTATCCCGGAAACAGGGTGATCAGTTACCCTGGAAACAGGTTAGTCATTACCCCGGAAACAGGGCAGTCAGGTACTCTGGAAACAGGGCAGTCAGTTATCCCGGAAACAGGGCAGTCAGTTATCCCGGAAACAGGGTGATCAGTTACCCTGGAAACTGGGCAGTCAGTCACCCTGGAAACAGGGGAGTCAGTTACCCCGGAAACAGGGCAGTCAGTTACCCTGGAAACTTGGCAGTCAGTTACCCTGGAAACAGGGCAGTCAGTTATCCCGGAAACAGGGTGATCAGTTACCTTGGAAAAAGGGCAGTCAGTTATCCCGGAAACAGGGCAGTCAGTTGTCCCGGAAAAAGGGTGATCAGTTACCCTGGAAACTGGGCAGTCAGTTCCCCTGGAAACAGGGCAGTCAGTTACCCTGGAAACAGGGCAATCAGTTACCCCGGAAACTGGGGAGTCAGTTACCCTGCAAACAGGGCAGTCAGTTCCCCTGGAAACAGGACAGTCAGTTACCCTGGAAACAGGGCAGTCAGTTATCCCGGAAACAGGGCAGTCAGATATCCCGGAAACAGGGTGATCAGTTACCCTGGAAACACGGCAGTCAGTTATCCTGGAAACAGGGTGATCAGTTACCCTGGAAAGTGGGCAGTCAGTTACCCTGGAAACAGGCAGTCAGTTACCCTGGAAACAGGGCAGTCAGTTATCCTGGAAACAGGGCAGACAGTTATCCTGGAAACAGGGCGGTCAGTTACCCGGGAAACAGGGAGATCAGTTACCCCGGAAACAGGGCAGTCAGTTACCCTGGAAACAGGGCGGTCAGTTATCCGGGAAACAGGGCAGTCAGTTATCCTGGAAACAGGGCAGTCTGTTATCCTGGAAACAGGGCAGACAGTTATCCTGGAAACAGGGCAGACAGTTATCCTGGAAACAGGGCGGTCAGTTACCCGGGAAACAGGGAGATCAGTTACCCCGGAAAAAGGGCAGTCAGTTACCCTGGAAACAGGGCGGTCAGTTAACCCGGAAACAGATTGTTCAGTTATCCCGGAAACAGGGTGGTCAGTTATCCTGGAAACAGGGCGGTCAGTTATCCCAGAAACAGGGCGGTTAGTTACCCCGGAAACAGGGAGATCAGTTACCCCGGAAACAGGGCGGTCAGTTACCCTGGAAACAGGGCAGTCAGTTATCCTGGAAACAGGGCAGTCAGTTATCCTGTAAACAGGGCAGTCAGTTCTCCTGGAAACATGGCGGTCAGTTACCACTTGAAATAGGGAGATCAGTTATCCTGGTAACAGGGCGGTCAGTTACCCCGGAAACAGGGAGATCAGTTACCCCGGATACAGGGCAGTCAGTCACCCTGGAAACAGGACAGTCAGTTATCCTGGAAACAGGGTGGTCAGTGACCCTGTAAACAGGGTGGTCAGTTATCCCGGAAACAGGGTGATCAGTTATCCTGGAAATAGGGCGGTCAGTTAGCCCGGAAACAGGGCAGTCAGTTACCCCGGAAACAAGGTGATCAGTTATCCTGGAAACAGGGCAGTCAGTTAACATGGAAACAGGGCAGTCAGTTACCCCGGAAACAGGGCAGTCAGTTACCCTGGAAACAGGGCTGTCAGTTATCCCGGAAACAGGGCAGTCAGTTATCCCGGAAACAGGGTGATCAGTTACCCTGGAAACAGGGCAGTCAGTTACCCCGGAAACAGGGCAGTCAGTTACGCTGGAAACAGGGCAGTCAGTTATCCCGGAAACAGGGCAGTCATTTATCCCGGAAACAGGGTGATCAGTTACCCTGGAAACTGGGCAGTCAGTTTCCCTGGAAACAGGGCAGTCAGTTACCCTGGAAACAGGGCAGACAGTTAACCTGGAAACTGCGCAGTCAGTTACCCTGGAAACAGGGCAGTCTGTTATCCCGGAAACAGGGCAGTCAGTTATCCCGGAAAATTGGTGATCAGTTACCCTGTAAACTGGGCAGTCTGTTACCCTGGAAACAGGGCAGTCAGTTAACCCGGAAGCAGGGCAGTCAGTTATCCTGGAAAATGGGTGAACAGTTAGCCTTGAAACTGTGCAGTCAGTTACCCTGGAAACAGGGCAGTCAGTTGCCCTGTAAACTGGGCAGTCAGTTACACCGGAAACTGGGCAGTCAGTTACCCTGGAAACAGGGCAGTCAGTCACCCTGGAAACAGGTTAGTCAGTTGCCCTGGAATCAGGGCAGTCACTTAACGTGGAAACAGGGCAGTCAGTTATCCTGGAAACAGGGCAGTCAGTTATCCTGGAAACAGGGCGGACAGTTACCCCGGAAATAGGGAGGTCAGTTATCCTGGAAACAGGGCGGTCAGTTACATGGGAAACAGGGAGATCAGTTACCATGGAAACAGGGCAGTTAGTTACCCTGGAAACAGGGCAGTCAGTTATCCTGGAAACAGTGTGGTCAGTGACCCTGGAAACAGGGTGGTCAGTTACCCCGGAAACAGGGCAGTCAGTTACCCCGGAAACAGGGTGATCAGTTAATTTGGAAACAGGGCAGTCAGTTACCCTGGAAACAGGGCTGACAGTTATCCTGGAAATAGGGCGGTCAGTTCCCCCGGAAACAGGGAGATCAGTTACCCCGGAAACAGGGCAGTCAGTTGCCCTGGAAACAGGGCGGTCAGTTTCCCTGGAAACAGGGCAGTCAGTTACCCCGGAAACAGGGTGATCAGTTATCCTGGAAAAAGGGCGGTCAGTTAACCCGGAAACAGGGCAGTCAGTTACCCCAGAAACAGCGCGGTCAGTAACCCTGCAAACAGATTAGTCAGTTACCCCGGAAACAGGGTGGTCAGTTACCCTGGAAACTGGGCAGTTAATTATCCCGGAAACAGGGCAGACATTTATCCCGGAAACAGGGTGATCAGTTACCCTGGAAACTGGGCAGTCAGTTACCCTGGAAACAGGGCGATCAGTTACCCTGGAAACAGGCAGTCAGTTACCCTGGAAACAGGGCAGTCAGTTATCCTGGAAACAGGGCAGACAGTTATCCTGGAAATAGGGCGGTCAGTTCCCCCGGAAATAGTGATGTACGTTGTCCTGGAAACATGGCGGTCAGTTACCCTGGAAACAGGGAGATCAGTTACCCCGGAAACAGGGCAGTCAGTTACCCTGGAAACAGGGCGGTCAGTTTCCCTGGAAACAGGGCAGTCAGTTACCCCGGAAACAGGGTGTTCAGTTATCCTGGAAACAGGGCGGTCAGTTAACCCGGAAACAGGGCAGTCAGTTACCCCAGAAACAGCGCGGTCAGTAACCCTGCAAACAGATTAGTCAGTTACCCCGGAAACAGGGTGGTCAGTTATCCTGGAAACAGGGCAGTCAGTTACCCTGGAAACAGGGCAGTCAGTTACCCCAGAAAGAGGGCAGTCAGTTACCCTGGAAACAGGGCAGTCAGTTATCCCGGAAACAGGGCAGTCAGTTATCCCTGAAACAGTGTGATCAGTTACCCTGGAAACAGGGCAGTCCGTTACCCCGGAAACAGGGCAGTCAGTTACACTGGAAACAGGGCAGTCAGTTATCCCGGAAACAGGGTGATCAGTTCCCCCGGAAACAGGGCAGTCAGTTATCCTGGAAAAAGGGCAGTCAGTTACCCTGGAAACAGGGCAGTCATTTACCCCTGGAAACAGATTACTCAGTTACCCCGGAAACAGGGTGATCAGTTACCCAGGAAACAGGGCAGTCAGTTATCCTGGAAACAGGGCGGTCATTTACCCCGAAAACAGGGCGGTCAGTTCCCCTGGAAACAGGGCAGTCAGTTACCCCGGAAAAAGGGCGGTCAGTTGCCCTGGTAACAGGGCAGTCAGTTACCCCGGAAACAGGGTGATCAGTTGCACTGGAAACAGGGAGATCAGTTACCCCGGAAACAGGGTGATCAGTTACCCTGGAAACAGGGAGATCAGTTACCCTGGAAACAGGGCAGTCAGTTACCCGGAAACAGGGTGATCAGTTACCACGGAAAAAGGGAGATCAGTTACCCTGGAAACAGGGCAGTCAGTTATCCTGGAAACAGGGCGGTCAGTTACCCCGGAAACAGGGCGGTCAGTTAACCTGGAAACAGGGCAGTCAGTTATCCCGGAAACAGGGCGCACAGTTACCCCGGAAACAGAGCGGTCATTTATCCCGGAAACAGGGTGATCAGTTACCCTGGAAACAGGTTAGTAAGTTACCCCAGAAACAGGGAGATCAGTTACCCTGGAAACTGGGCAGTCAGTTACCCCGGAAACAGGGCGGTCAGTTATCCCGGAAACAGGGTGATCAGTTAGTCTGGAAACAGGGGAGTCAGTTACCCCGGAAACAGGGTGATCAGTTACTCTGGAAACAGTGTGATCAGTTACCTTGGAAACAGGGCGGTCAGTTACCCCGGAAACAGGGCAGTCAGTTATCCCGGAAACAGGGTGATCAGTTACCCTGGAAACAGGGCAGTCAGTTATCCCGGAAACAGGGTGATCAGTTACCCTGGAAACAGGGTGATCAGTTACCCTGGAAACAGGGCGGTAAGTTACCCCGGAAACAGGGCAGTCAGTGATCCCGGAAACAGGGTGATCAGTTACCCTGGAAACAGGGCAGTCAGTTACCCCGGAAACAGGGTGATCAGTTACCCTGGAAACAGGGCAGTCAGTTATCCTGGAAACAGGGCGGTCAGT
Organism: Heterodontus francisci; assembly: GCF_036365525.1. NCBI lineage: Eukaryota > Metazoa > Chordata > Chondrichthyes > Heterodontiformes > Heterodontidae > Heterodontus > Heterodontus francisci. The sequence goes on from NW_027142285.1 coordinate 905,829, forward strand.
TACCCTGGAAACAGGGCAGTCAGTTACCCGGAAACAGGGTGTTCAGTGAGCCCGGAAACAGGGAGATCAGTTACCCTGGAAACAGGGCAGTCAGTTATCCTGGAAACAGGGCGGTCAGTTACCCCAAAACAGGGCGGTCAGTTACCCTGGAAACAGGGCAGACAGTTATCCCGGAAACAGGGCGGTCAGGTAACCCGGAAACAGGGAGGTCAGTTACCCTCGAAACAGGGCAGTCAGTCACCCTGGAAACAGGTCAGTCAGTTATCCCGGAAACAGGGTGATCAGTTACCCTGGAAACTGGGCAGTCAGTTAACCCGGAAACAGGGCAGTCAGTTATCCTGGAAACAGGGCAGTCAGTTACCCTGGAAACAGGGCAGTCATTTACCCCTGGAAACAGATTACTCAGTTACCCCAGAAACAGGGTGATCAGTTACCCTGGAAACAGGGCAGTTATCCTGGAAACAGGGCGGTCAGTCACCCCGAAAACAGGTCGCTCAGTTCCCCTGGAAAATGGGCAGTCAGTTACCCTGGAAACAGGGCAGTCAGTTACCCCGGAAACTGGGCGGTCAGTTGCCCTGGAAACAGGGCAGTCAGTTACCCCGGAAACAGGGTGATCAGTTACACTGGAAACAGGGAGATTAGTTACCCCGGAAACAGGGTGATCAGTTACCCTGGAAACAGGACAGTCTGTTATCCAGGAAACAGGGCAGTCAGTTATCCCGGAAACAGGGTGATCAGTTACCCTAGAAACTGGGCAGTCAGTTACCCCGGAAACAGGGCAGTCAGTTATCCTGGAAACAGGGCAGTCAGTTACCCTGGAAACAGGGCAGTCATTTACCCCTGGAAACAGATTACTCAGTTACCCCGGAAACAGGGCAGTCAGTTACCCTGGAAACAGGGCAGTCAGTTGCCCTGGAAACAGGGCAATCAGTTACACCGGAAACTGGGCAGTCAGTTAACCTGGAAACAGGGCAGTCAGTTATCCTGGAAACAGGGCGGTCAGTTACCCCGGAAATAGGGAGGTCAGTTATCCTGGAAACAGGGCGGTCAGTTACACCGGAAACAGGGAGATCAGTTATCCTGGAAACAGTGTGGTCAGTGACCCTGGAAACAGGGTGGTCAGTTACCCCGGAAACAGGGCAGTCAGTTACCCCGGAAACAGGGTGATCAATTAATTTGGAAACAGGGCAGTCAGTTAGCCTGGAAACAGGGCAGTCAGGTACCCCGGAAACAGGTCAGTCAGTTACCCTGGAAACAGGGCAGTCAGTTATCCTGAAACAGGGCAATCAGTTATCCCGGAAACAGGGTGATCAGTTACCCTGGAAACAGGTTAGTCAGTTACCCCGGAAACAGGGCAGTCAGGTACCCTGGAAACAGGGCAGTCAGTTATCCCGGAAACAGGGCAGTCAGTTATCCCGGAAACAGGGTGATCAGTTACCCTGGAAACTGGGCAGTCAGTCACCCTGGAAACAGGGGAGTCAGTTACCCCGGAAACAGGGCAGTCAGTTACCCTGGAAAATTGGCAGTCAGTTACCCTGGAAACAGGGCAGTCAGTTATCCCGGAAACAGGGTGATCAGTTACCTTGGAAAAAGGGCAGTCAGTTATCCCGGAAACAGGGCAGTCAGTTGTCCCGGATAAAGGGTGATCAGTTACCATGGAAACTGGGCAGTCAGTTCCCCTGGAAACAGGGCAGTCAGTTACCCCGGAAGCAGGGCAGTCAGTTACCCTGGAAACAGGGCAATCAGTTACCCCGGAAACTGGGGAGTCAGTTACCCTGCAAACAGGGCAGTCAGTTCCCCTGGAAACAGGACAGTCAGTTACCCTGGAAACAGGGCAGTCAGTTATCCCGGAAACAGGGCAGTCAGATATCCCGGAAACAGGGTGATCAGTTACCCTGGAAACACGGCAGTCAGTTATCCTGGAAACAGGGTGATCAGTTACCCTGGAAAGTGGGCAGTCAGTTACCCTGGAAACAGGCAGTCAGTTACCCTGGAAACAGGGCAGTCAGTTATCCTGGAAACAGGGCAGACAGTTATCCTGGAAACAGGGCGGTCAGTTACCCGGGAAACAGGGAGATCAGTTTCCCCGGAAACAGGGCAGTCAGTTACCCTGGAAACAGGGCGGTCAGTTATCCGGGAAACAGGGCAGTCAGTTATCCTGGAAACAGGGCAGTCTGTTATCCTGGAAACAGGGCAGACAGTTATCCTGGAAACAGGGCAGACAGTTATCCTGGAAACAGGGCGGTCAGTTACCCGGGAAACAGGGAGATCAGTTACCCCGGAAAAAGGGCAGTCAGTTACCCTGGAAACAGGGCGGTCAGTTAACCCGGAAACAGATTGTTCAGTTATCCCGGAAACAGGGTGGTCAGTTATCCTGGAAACAGGGCGGTCAGTTATCCCAGAAACAGGGCGGTTAGTTACCCCGGAAACAGGGAGATCAGTTACCCCGGAAACAGGGCGGTCAGTTACCCTGGAAACAGGGCAGTCAGTTATCCTGGAAACAGGGCAGTCAGTTATCCTGTAAACAGGGCAGTCAGTTCTCCTGGAAACATGGCGGTCAGTTACCACTTGAAATAGGGAGATCAGTTATCCTGGTAACAGGGCGGTCAGTTACCCCGGAAACAGGGAGATCAGTTACCCCGGATACAGGGCAGTCAGTCACCCTGGAAACAGGGCAGTCAGTTATCCTGCAAACAGGGTGGTCAGTGACCCTGTAAACAGGGTGGTCAGTTACCCCGGAAACAGGGTGATCAGTTATCCTGGAAATAGGGCGGTCAGTTAGCCCGGAAACAGGGCAGTCAGTTACCCCGGAATCAAGGTGATCAGTTATCCTGGAAACAGGGCAGTCAGTTAACATGGAAACAGGGCAGTCAGTTACCCCGGAAACAGGGCAGTCAGTTACCCTGGAAACAGGGCTGTCAGTTATCCCGGAAACAGGGCAGTCAGTTATCCCGGAAACAGGGTGATCAGTTACCCTGGAAACAGGGCAGTCAGTTACCCCGGAAACAGGGCAGTCAGTTACGCTGGAAACAGGGCAGTCAGTTATCCCGGAAACAGGGCAGTCATTTACCCCGGAAACAGGGTGATCAGTTACCCTGGAAACTGGGCAGTCAGTTTCCCTGGAAACAGGGCAGTCAGTTACCCTGGAAACAGGGCAGTCTGTTATCCCGGAAACAGGGCAGTCAGTTATCCCGGAAAATTTGTGATCAGTTACCCTGTAAACTGGGCAGTCTGTTACCCTGGAAACAGGGCAGTCAGTTATCCCGGAAAATGGGTGATCAGTTACCCTTGAAACTGTGCAGTCAGTTACCCTGGAAACAGGGCAGTCAGTTGCCCTGGAATCAGGGCAGTCACTTAACGTGGATCAGGGCAGTCAGTTATCCTGGAAACAGGGCGGACAGTTACCCCGGAAATAGGGAGGTCAGTTATCCTGGAAACAGGGCGGTCAGTTACCCAAGAGCAGGGAGATCAGTTACCATGGAAACAGGGCAGTTAGTTACCCTGGAAACAGGGCAGTCAGTTATCCTGGAAACAGTGTGGTCAGTGATCCTGGAAACAGGGTGGTCAGTTACCCCGGAAACAGGGCAGTCAGTTACCCCGGAAACAGGGTGATCAGTTAATTTGGAAACAGGGCAGTCAGTTACCCTGGAAACAGGGCAGTCAGTTAGCCCGGGAACAGGGCAGTCAGTTATCCTGGAAACAGGGTGAGCAGTTACCCTGGAAACAGGGCAGTCAGTTACCCTGGAAACAGGGCAGTCAGATACCCCGGAAACAGGGCAGTCAGTTACCCTGGAAAAAGGGCAGTCAGATACCCCGGAAACAGGGCAGTCAGTTACCCCGGAAACAGGGCAGTCAGTTACCCTGGAAACAGGGCAGTCTGTTACCCCGGAAACAGGGCAGTCAGTTACCCTGGAAACAGGGCAGTCAGATACCGCGGAAACAGGGCAGTCAGTTACACTGGAAAAAGGGCAGTCAGTTATCCCGGAAACAGGGCAGTCAGTTATCCCGGAAACAGGGTGATCAGTTACCCTGGAAACTGGGCAGTCAGTTACCCTGGAAACAGGGCAGTCAGTTTCCCCGGAAACAGGGCAGTCAGTTACCCTGGAAACTGGGCAGTCAGTTACACTGGAAATAGGGCAGTCAGTTATTCCGGAAACTGGGTGATCAGTTACCCTGGAAACAGGGCAGTCAATTATCCCGGAAACAGGGCAGTCAGTTATCCCGGAAAAAGGGTAATCAGTTACCCTGGAAACTGGGCAGTCAGTTACCCTGGAAACAGGGCAGTCAGTTACCCCGGAAACTGGGCAGTCAGTTACCCTGGAAACAGGGCAGTCAGTCACCCTGGAAACAGGTTAGTCAGTTACCCCAGAAACAGGGTGATCAGTTACCCCGGAAACAGGGCAGTCAGTTCCCCTGGAAACAGGGCAGTCAGTTACCCTGGAAACAGGGCATTCAGTTATCCCGGAAACAGGGCAGACAGTTATCCCGGAAACAGGGTGATCAGTTACCCTGGAAACTGTCAGTCAGTTACCCTGGAAACAGGGCGATCAGTTACCCTGGAAACAGGCAGTCAGTTACCCTGGAAACAGGGCAGTCAGTTATCCTGGAAACAGGGCAGACAGTTATCCTGGAAATAGGGCAGTCAGTTACCCCGGAAATAGTGATGTACGTTGTCCTGGAAACATGGCGGTCAGTTACCCCGGAAACAGGGAGATCAGTTACCCCGGAAACAGGGCAGTCAGTTACCCTGGAAACAGGGCAGTCAGCTACCCCAGAAACAGGGCAGTCAGTTATCGTGGAAACAGGGCAGTCAGTTACCCTGGAAACAGGGCAGTCATTTACCCCTGGAAACAGATTACTCAGTTACCCCGGAAACAGGGTGATCAGTTCTCCTGGAAACAGGGCAGTCAGTTACCCTGGAAACAGGGCAGGCAGTTGCCCTGGAAACAGGGCAATCAGTTACACCGGAAACTGGGCAGTCAGTTAACCTGGAAACAGGGCAGTCAGTTATCCTGGAAACAGGGCGGTCAGTTACCCCGGAAATAGGGAGGTCAGTTATCCTGGAAACAGGGCGGTCAGTTTCACCGGAAACAGGGAGATCACTTACCCCGGAAACAGGTTAGTCAGTTACCCTTGAAACAGGGCAGTCAATTATCCTGGAAACAGTGTGGTCAGTGACCCGGGAAACAGGGTGGTCAGTTACCCCGGAAAGAGGGCAGTGAGTTACCCCGGAAACAGGGTGATCAGTTTATTTGGAAACAGGGCAGTCAGTTAGCCTGGAAACAGGGCAGTCAGTTACCCCGGAAACAGGGCGGTCAGTTACCCCGGAAACAGGGCAGTCAGTTACCCTGGAAACAGGGCGGTCAGTTATCCGGGAAACAGGGCAGTCAGTTATCCTGGAAACAGGGCAGTCTGTTATCCTGGAAACAGGGCAGACAGTTATCCTGGAAACAGGGCAGACAGTTATCCTGGAAACAGGGCGGTCAGTTACCCGGGAAACAGGGAGATCAGTTACCCCGGAAAAAGGGCAGTCAGTTACCCTGGAAACAGGGCGGTCAGTTAACCCGGAAACAGATTGTTCAGTTATCCCGGAAACAGGGTGGTCAGTTATCCTGGAAACAGGGCGGTCAGTTATCCCAGAAACAGGGCGGTTAGTTACCCCGGAAACAGGGAGATCAGTTACCCCGGAAACAGGGCGGTCAGTTACCCTGGAAACAGGGCAGTCAGTTATCCTGGAAACAGGGCAGTCAGTTATCCTGTAAACAGGGCAGTCAGTTCTCCTGGAAACATGGCGGTCAGTTACCACTTGAAATAGGGAGATCAGTTATCCTGGTAACAGGGCGATCAGTTACCCCGGAAACAGGGAGATCAGTTACCCCGGATACAGGGCAGTCAGTCACCCTGGAAACAGGGCAGTCAGTTATCCTGGAAACAGGGTGGTCAGTGACCCTGTAAACAGGGTGGTCAGTTACCCCGGAAACAGGGTGATCAGTTATCCTGGAAATAGGGCGGTCAGTTAGCCCGGAAACAGGGCAGTCAGTTACCCCGGAAACAAGGTGATCAGTTATCCTGGAAACAGGGCAGTCAGTTAACATGGAAACAGGGCAGTCAGTTACCCCGGAAACAGGGCAGTCAGTTACCCTGGAAACAGGGCTGTCAGTTATCCCGGAAACAGGGCAGTCAGTTATCCCGGAAACAGGGTGATCAGTTACCCTGGAAACAGGGCAGTCAGTTACCCCGGAAACAGGGCAGTCAGTTACGCTGGAAACAGGGCAGTCAGTTATCCCGGAAACAGGGCAGTCATTTACCCCGGAAACAGGGTGATCAGTTACCCTGGAAACTGGGCAGTCAGTTTCCCTGGAAACAGGGCAGTCAGTTACCCTGGAAACAGGGCAGACAGTTAACCTGGAAACTGCGCAGTCAGTTACCCTGTAAACTGGGCAGTCTGTTATCCCGGAAACAGGGCAGTCAGTTATCCCGGAAAATGGGTGATCAGTTACCCTTGAAACTGTGCAGTCAGTTACCCTGGAAACAGGGCATTCAGTTGCCCTGGAATCAGGGCAGTCACTTAACGTGGAAACAGGGCAGTCAGTTATCCTGGAAACAGGGCAGTCAGTTATCCTGGAAACAGGGCGGACAGTTACCCCGGAAATAGGGAGGTCAGTTATCCTGGAAACAGGGCGGTCAGTTACACGGGAAACAGGGAGATCAGTTACCATGGAAACAGGGCAGTTAGTTACCCTGGAAACAGGGCAGTCAGTTATCCTGGAAACAGTGTGGTCAGTGACCCTGGAAACAGGGTGGTCAGTTACCCCGGAAACAGGGCAGTCAGTTACCCCGGAAACAGGGTGATCAGTTAATTTGGAAACAGGGCAGTCAGTTACCCTGGAAACAGGGCAGTCAGTTAGCCCGGGAACAGGGCGGTCAGTTACCCCAAAACAGGGCGGTCAGTTACCCTGGAAACAGGGCAGACAGTTATCCCGGAAACAGGGCGGTCAGGTAACCCGGAAACAGGGAGGTCAGTTACCCTCGAAACAGGGCAGTCAGTCACCCTGGAAACAGATCAGTCAGTTATCCCGGAAACAGGGTGATCAGTTACCCTGGAAACTGGGCAGTCAGTTAACCCGGAAACAGGGCAGTCAGTTATCCTGGAAACAGGGCAGTCAGTTACCCTGGAAACAGGGCAGTCATTTACCCCTGGAAACAGATTACTCAGTTACCCCAGAAACAGGGTGATCAGTTACCCTGGAAACAGGGCAGTTATCCTGGAAACAGGGCGGTCAGTTACCCCGAAAACAGGTCGCTCAGTTCCCCTGGAAAATGGGCAGTCAGTTACCCTGGAAACAGGGCAGTCAGTTACCCCGGAAACTGGGCGGTCAGTTGCCCTGGAAACAGGGCAGTCAGTTACCCCGGAAACAGGGTGATCAGTTACACTGGAAACAGGGAGATCAGTTACCCCGGAAACAGGGTGATCAGTTACCCTGGAAACAGTACAGTCTGTTATCCCGGAAACAGGGCAGTCAGTTATCCCGGAAACAGGGTGATCAGTTACCCTGGAAACTGGGCAGTCAGTTACCCCGGAAACAGGGCAGTCAGTTATCCTGGAAACAGGGCAGTCAGTTACCCTGGAAACAGGGCAGTCATTTACCCCTGGAAACAGATTACTCAGTTACCCCGGAAACAGGGCAGTCAGTTACCCTGGAAACAGGGCAGTCAGTTGCCCTGGAAACAGGGCAATCAGTTACACCGGAAACTGGGCAGTCAGTTAACCTGGAAACAGGGCAGTCAGTTATCCTGGAAACAGGGCGGTCAGTTACCCCGGAAATAGGGAGGTCAGTTATCCTGGAAACAGGGCGGTCAGTTACACCGGAAACAGGGAGATCAGTTACCCCGGAAACAGGGCAGTCAGTTATCCTGGAAACAGGGCAGTCAGTTATCCTGGAAACAGTGTGGTCAGTGACCCTGGAAACAGGGTGGTCAGTTACCCCGGAAACAGGGCAGTCAGTTACCCCGGAAACAGGGTGATCAATTAATTTGGAAACAGGGCAGTCAGTTAGCCTGGAAACAGGGCAGTCAGTTACCCCGGAAACAGGTCAGTCAGTTACCCTGGAAACAGGGCAGTCAGTTATCCTGGAAACAGGGCAATCAGTTATCCCGGAAACAGGGTGATCAGTTACCCTGGAAACAGGTTAGTCAGTTACCCCGGAAACAGGGCAGTCAGGTACCCTGGAAACAGGGCAGTCAGTTATCCCGGAAACAGGGCAGTCAGTTATCCCGGAAACAGGGTGATCAGTTACCCTGGAAACTGGGCAGTCAGTCACCCTGGAAACAGGGGAGTCAGTTACCCCGGAAACAGGGCAGTCAGTTACCCTGGAAACTTGGCAGTCAGTTACCCTGGAAACAGGGCAGTCAGTTATCCCGGAAACAGGGTGATCAGTTACCTTGGAAAAAGGGCAGTCAGTTGTCCCGGAAACAGGGCAGTCAGTTGTCCCGGAAAAAGGGTGATCAGTTACCCTGGAAACTGGGCAGTCAGTTCCCCTGGAAACAGGGCAGTCAGTTACCCCGGAAGCAGGGCAGTCAGTTACCCTGGAAACAGGGCAATCAGTTACCCCGGAAACTGGGGAGTCAGTTACCCTGCAAACAGGGCAGTCAGTTCCCCTGGAAACAGGACAGTCAGTTACCCTGGAAACAGGGCAGTCAGTTATCCCGGAAACAGGGCAGTCAGATATCCCGGAAACAGGGTGATCAGTTACCCTGGAAACACGGCAGTCAGTTATCCTGGAAACAGGGTGATCAGTTACCCTGGAAAGTGGGCAGTCAGTTACCCTGGAAACAGGCAGTCAGTTACCCTGGAAACAGGGCAGTCAGTTATCCTGGAAACAGGGCAGACAGTTATCCTGGAAACAGGGCGGTCAGTTACCCGGGAAACAGGGAGATCAGTTATCCCGGAAACAGGGCAGTCAGTTACCCTGGAAACAGGGCGGTCAGTTATCCGGGAAACAGGGCAGTCAGTTATCCTGGAAACAGGGCAGTCTGTTATCCTGGAAACAGGGCAGACAGTTATCCTGGAAACAGGGCAGACAGTTATCCTGGAAACAGGGCGGTCAGTTAACCGGGAAACAGGGAGATCAGTTACCCCGGAAAAAGGGCAGTCAGTTACCCTGGAAACAGGGCGGTCAGTTAACCCGGAAACAGATTGTTCAGTTATCCCGGAAACAGGGTGGTCAGTTATCCTGGAAACAGGGCGGTCAGTTATCCCAGAAACAGGGCGGTTAGTTACCCCGGAAACAGGGAGATCAGTTACCCCGGAAACAGGGCGGTCAGTTACCCTGGAAACAGGGCAGTCAGTTATCCTGGAAACAGGGCAGTCAGTTATCCTGTAAACAGGGCAGTCAGTTCTCCTGGAAACATGGCGGTCAGTTACCACTTGAAATAGGGAGATCAGTTATCCTGGTAACAGGGCGGTCAGTTACCCCGGAAACAGGGCAGTTAGTTACCCTGGAAACAGGGCAGTCAGTTATCCTGGAAACAGTGTGGTCAGTGACCCTGGAAACAGGGTGGTCAGTTACCCCAGAAACAGGGCAGTCAGTTACCCCGGAAACAGGGTGATCAGTTAATTTGGAAACAGGGCAGTCAGTTACCCTGGAAACAGGGCAGTCAGTTAGCCCGGGAACAGGGCAGTCAGTTATTCTGGAAACAGGGTGAGCAGTTACCCTGGAAACAGGGCAGTCAGTTACCCTGGAAACAGGGCAGTCAGATACCCCGGAAACAGGGCAGTCAGTTACCCTGGAAAAAGGGCAGTCAGATACCCCGGAAACAGGGCAGTCAGTTACCCCGGAAACAGGGCAGTCAGTTACCCTGGAAACAGGGCAGTCTGTTACCCCGGAAACAGGGCAGTCAGTTACCCTGGAAACAGGGCAGTCAGATACCGCGGAAACAGGGCAGTCAGTTACACTGGAAAAAGGGCAGTCAGTTATCCCGGAAACAGGGCAGTCAGTTATCCCGGAAACAGGGTGATCAGTTACCCTGGAAACTGGGCAGTCAGTTACCCTGGAAACAGGGCAGTCAGTTTCCCCGGAAACAGGGCAGTCAGTTACCCTGGAAACTGGGCAGTCAGTTACACTGGAAATAGGGCAGTCAGTTATTCCGGAAACTGGGTGATCAGTTACCCTGGAAACAGGGCAGTCAATTATCCCGGAAACAGGGCAGTCAGTTATCCCGGAAAAAGGGTAATCAGTTACCCTGGAAACTGGGCAGTCAGTTACCCTGGAAACAGGGCAGTCAGTTACCCCGGAAACTGGGCAGTCAGTTACCCTGGAAACAGGGCAGTCAGTCACCCTGGAAACAGGTTAGTCAGTTACCCCAGAAACAGGGTGATCAGTTACCCCGGAAACAGGGCAGTCAGTTCCCCTGGAAACAGGGCAGTCAGTTACCCTGGAAACAGGGCATTCAGTTATCCCGGAAACAGGGCAGACAGTTATCCCGGAAACAGGGTGATCAGTTACCCTGGAAACTGTCAGTCAGTTACCCTGGAAACAGGGCGATCAGTTACCCTGGAAACAGGCAGTCAGTTACCCTGGAAACAGGGCAGTCAGTTATCCTGGAAACAGGGCAGACAGTTATCCTGGAAATAGGGCCGTCAGTTACCCCGGAAACAGGGCAGTCATTTACCCCTGGAAACAGATTACTCAGTTACCCCGGAAACAGGGTGATCAGTTCTCCTGGAAACAGGGCAGTCAGTTACCCTGGAAACAGGGCAGGCAGTTGCCCTGGAAACAGGGCAATCAGTTACACCGGAAACTGGGCAGTCAGTTAACCTGGAAACAGGGCAGTCAGTTATCCTGGAAACAGGGCGGTCAGTTACCCCGGAAACAGGGAGATCAGTTACCCCGGAAACAGGGCAGTCAGTTACCCTGGAAACAGGGCAGTCAGCTACCCCAGAAACAGGGCAGTCAGTTATCGTGGAAACAGGGCAGTCAGTTACCCTGGAAACAGGGCAGTCATTTACCCCTGGAAACAGATTACTCAGTTACCCCGGAAACAGGGTGATCAGTTCTCCTGGAAACAGGGCAGTCAGTTACCCTGGAAACAGGGCAGGCAGTTGCCCTGGAAACAGGGCAATCAGTTACACCGGAAACTGGGCAGTCAGTTAACCTGGAAACAGGGCAGTCAGTTATCCTGGAAACAGGGCGGTCAGTTACCCCGGAAATAGGGAGGTCAGTTATCCTGGAAACAGGGCGGTCAGTTTCACCGGAAACAGGGAGATCAGTTACCCCGGAAACAGGTTAGTCAGTTACCCTTGAAACAGGGCAGTCAATTATCCTGGAAACAGTGTGGTCAGTGACCCGGGAAACAGGGTGGTCAGTTACCCCGGAAAGAGGGCAGTGAGTTACCCCGGAAACAGGGTGATCAGTTAATTTGGAAACAGGGCAGTCAGTTAGCCTGGAAACAGGGCAGTCAGTTACCCCGGAAACAGGGCGGTCAGTTACCCCGGAAACAGGGCAGTCAGTTACCCTGGAAACAGGGCGGTCAGTTATCCGGGAAACAGGGCAGTCAGTTATCCTGGAAACAGGGCAGTCTGTTATCCTGGAAACAGGGCAGACAGTTATCCTGGAAACAGGGCAGACAGTTATCCTGGAAACAGGGCGGTCAGTTACCCGGGAAACAGGGAGATCAGTTACCCCGGAAAAAGGGCAGTCAGTTACCCTGGAAACAGGGCGGTCAGTTAACCCGGAAACAGATTGTTCAGTTATCCCGGAAACAGGGTGGTCAGTTATCCTGGAAACAGGGCGGTCAGTTATCCCAGAAACAGGGCGGTTAGTTACCCCGGAAACAGGGAGATCAGTTACCCCGGAAACAGGGCGGTCAGTTACCCTGGAAACAGGGCAGTCAGTTATCCTGGAAACAGGGCAGTCAGTTATCCTGTAAACAGGGCAGTCAGTTCTCCTGGAAACATGGCGGTCAGTTACCACTTGAAATAGGGAGATCAGTTATCCTGGTAACAGGGCGGTCAGTTACCCCGGAAACAGGGAGATCATTTACCCCGGATACAGGGCAGTCAGTCACCCTGGAAACAGGGCAGTCAGTTATCCTGGAAACAGGGTGGTCAGTGACCCTGTAAACAGGGTGGTCAGTTACCCCGGAAACAGGGTGATCAGTTATCCTGGAAATAGGGCGGTCAGTTAGCCCGGAAACAGGGCAGTCAGTTACCCCGGAAACAAGGTGATCAGTTATCCTGGAAACAGGGCAGTCAGTTAACATGGAAACAGGGCAGTCAGTTACCCCGGAAACAGGGCAGTCAGTTACCCTGGAAACAGGGCTGTCAGTTATCCCAGAAACAGGGCAGTCAGTTATCCCGGAAACAGGGTGATCAGTTACCCTGGAAACAGGGCAGTCAGTTACCCCGGAAACAGGGCAGTCAGTTACGCTGGAAACAGGGCAGTCAGTTATCCCGGAAACAGGGCAGTCATTTACCCCGGAAACAGGGTGATCAGTTACCCTGGAAACTGGGCAGTCAGTTTCCCTGGAAACAGGGCAGTCAGTTACCCTGGAAACAGGGCAGACAGTTAACCTGGAAACTGCGCAGTCAGTTACCCTGGAAACAGGGCAGTCTGTTATCCCGGAAACAGGGCAGTCAGTTATCCCGGAAAATTGGTGATCAGTTACCCTGTAAACTGGGCAGTCTGTTACCCTGGAAACAGGGCAGTCAGTTATCCCGGAAAATGGGTGATCAGTTACCCTTGAAACTGTGCAGTCAGTTACCCTGGAAACAGGGCATTCAGTTGCCCTGGAATCAGGGCAGTCACTTAACGTGGAAACAGGGCAGTCAGTTATCCTGGAAACAGGGCAGTCAGTTATCCTGGAAACAGGGCGGATAGTTACCCCGGAAATAGGGAGGTCAGTTATCCTGGAAACAGGGCGGTCAGTTACACGGGAAACAGGGAGATCAGTAACCATGGAAACAGGGCAGTTAGTTACCCTGGAAACAGGGCAGTCTGTTATCCTGGAAACAGTGTGGTCAGTGACCCTGGAAACAGGGTGGTCAGTTACCCCGGAAACAGGGCAGTCAGTTACCCCGGAAACAGGGTGATCAGTTAATTTGGAAACAGGGCAGTCAGTTACCCTGGAAACAGGGCAGTCAGTTAGCCCGGGAACAGGGCGGTCAGTTACCCCAAAACAGGGCGGTCAGTTACCCTGGAAACAGGGCAGACAGTTATCCCGGAAACAGGGCGGTCAGGTAACCCGGAAACAGGGAGGTCAGTTACCCTCGAAACAGGGCAGTCAGTCACCCTGGAAACAGGTCAGTCAGTTATCCCGGAAACAGGGTGATCAGTTACCCTGGAAACTGGGCAGTCAGTTAACCCGGAAACAGGGCAGTCAGTTATCCTGGAAACAGGGCAGTCAGTTACCCTGGAAACAGGGCAGTCATTTACCCCTGGAAACAGATTACTCAGTTACCCCAGAAACAGGGTGATCAGTTACCCTGGAAACAGGGCAGTTATCCTGGAAACAGGGCGGTCAGTCACCCCGAAAACAGGTCGCTCAGTTCCCCTGGAAAATGGGCAGTCAGTTACCCTGGAAACAGGGCAGTCAGTTACCCCGGAAACTGGGCGGTCAGTTGCCCTGGAAACAGGGCAGTCAGTTACCCCGGAAACAGGGTGATCAGTTACACTGGAAACAGGGAGATCAGTTACCCCGGAAACAGGGTGATCAGTTACCCTGGAAACAGGACAGTCTGTTATCCCGGAAACAGGGCAGTCAATTATCCCGGAAACAGGGTGATCAGTTACCCTGGAAACTGGGCAGTCAGTTACCCCGGAAACAGGGCAGTCAGTTATCCTGGAAACAGGGCAGTCAGTTACCCTGGAAACAGGGCAGTCATTTACCCCTGGAAACAGATTACTCAGTTACCCCGGAAATAGGGCAGTCAGTTACCCTGGAAACAGGGCAGTCAGTTGCCCTGGAAACAGGGCAATCAGTTACACCGGAAACTGGGCAGTCAGTTAACCTGGAAACAGGGCAGTCAGTTATCCTGGAAACAGGGCGATCAGTTACCCCGGAAATAGGGAGGTCAGTTATCCTGGAAACAGGGCGGTCAGTTACACCGGAAACAGGGAGATCAGTTACCCCGGAAACAGGGCAGTCAGTTATCCTGGAAACAGGGCCGTCAGTTATCCTGGAAACAGTGTGGTCAGTGACCCTGGAAACAGGGTGGTCAGTTACCCCGGAAACAGGGCAGTCAGTTACCCCGGAAACAGGGTGATCAATTAATTTGGAAACAGGGCAGTCAGTTAGCCTGGAAACAGGGCAATCAGTTACCCCGGAAACAGGTCAGTCAGTTACCCTGGAAACAGGGCAGTCAGTTATCCTGGAAACAGGGCAATCAGTTATCCCGGAAACAGGGTGATCAGTTACCCTGGAAACAGGTTAGTCAGTTACCCCGGAAACAGGGCAGTCAGGTACCCTGGAAACAGGGCAGTCAGTTATCCCGGAAACAGGGCAGTCAGTTATCCCGGAAACAGTGTGATCAGTTACCCTGGAAACTGGGCAGTCAGTCACCCTGGAAACAGGGGAGTCAGTTACCCCGGAAACAGGGCAGTCAGTTACCCCGGAAACTTGGCAGTCAGTTACCCTGGAAACAGGGCAGTCAGTTATCCCGGAAACAGGGTGATCAGTTACCTTGGAAAAAGGGCAGTCAGTTATCCCGGAAACAGGGCAGTCAGTTGTCCCGGAAAAAGGGTGATCAGTTACCCTGGAAACTGGGCAGTCAGTTCCCCTGGAAACAGGGCAGTCAGTTACCCCGGAAGCAGGGCAGTCAGTTACCCTGGAAACAGGGCTTTCAGTTACCCCGGAAACTGGGGAGTCAGTTACCCTGCAAACAGGGCAGTCAGTTCCCCTGGAAACAGGACAGTCAGTTACCCTGGAAACAGGGCAGTCAGTTATCCCGGAAACAGGGCAGTCAGATATCCCGGAAACAGGGTGATCAGTTACCCTGGAAACACGGCAGTCAGTTATCCTGGAAACAGGGTGATCAGTTACCCTGGAAAGTGGGCAGTCAGTTACCCTGGAAACAGGCAGTCAGTTACCCTGGAAACAGGGCAGTCAGTTATCCTGGAAACAGGGCAGACAGTTATCCTGGAAACAGGGCGGTCAGTTACCCGGGAAACAGGGAGATCAGTTACCCCGGAAACAGGGCAGTCAGTTACCCTGGAAACAGGGCGGTCAGTTATCCGGGAAACAGGGCAGTCAGTTATCCTGGAAACAGGGCAGTCTGTTATCCTGGAAACAGGGCAGACAGTTATCCTGGAAACAGGGCAGACAGTTATCCTGGAAACAGGGCGGTCAGTTACCCGGGAAACAGGGAGATCAGTTACCCCGGAAAAAGGGCAGTCAGTTACCCTGGAAACAGGGCGGTCAGTTAACCCGGAAACAGATTGTTCAGTTATCCCGGAAACAGGGTGGTCAGTTATCCTGGAAACAGGGCGGTCAGTTATCCCAGAAACAGGGCGGTTAGTTACCCCGGAAACAGGGAGATCAGTTACCCCGGAAACAGGGCGGTCAGTTACCCTGGAAACAGGGCAGTCAGTTATCCTGGAAACAGGGCAGTCAGTTATCCTGTAAACAGGGCAGTCAGTTCTCCTGGAAACATGGCGGTCAGTTACCACTTGAAATAGGGAGATCAGTTATCCTGGTAACAGGGCGGTCAGTTACCCCGGAAACAGGGAGATCAGTTACCCCGGATACAGGGCAGTCAGTCACCCTGGAAACAGGGCAGTCAGTTATCCTGGAAACAGGGTGGTCAGTGACCCTGTAAACAGGGTGGTCAGTTACCCCGGAAACAGGGTGATCAGTTATCCTGGAAATAGGGCGGTCAGTTAGCCCGGAAACAGGGCAGTCAGTTACCCCGGAAACAAGGTGATCAGTTATCCTGGAAACAGGGCAGTCAGTTAACATGGAAACAGGGCAGTCAGTTACCCCGGAAACAGGGCAGTCAGTTACCCTGGAAACAGGGCTGTCAGTTATCCCGGAAACAGGGCAGTCAGTTATCCCGGAAACAGGGTGATCAGTTACCCTGGAAACAGGGCAGTCAGTTACCCCGGAAACAGGGCAGTCAGTTACGCTGGAAACAGGGCAGTCAGTTATCCCGGAAACAGGGCAGTCATTTACCCCGGAAACAGGGTGATCAGTTACCCTGGAAACTGGGCAGTCAGTTTCCCTGGAAACAGGGCAGTCAGTTACCCTGGAAACAGGGCAGACAGTTAACCTGGAAACTGCGCAGTCAGTTACCCTGGAAACAGGGTAGTCTGTTATCCCGGAAACAGGGCAGTCAGTTATCCCGGAAAATTGGTGATCAGTTACCCTGTAAACTGGGCAATCTGTTACCCTGGAAACAGGGCAGTCAGTTATCCCGGAAAATGGGTGATCAGTTACCCTTGAAACTGTGCAGTCAGTTACCCTGGAAACAGGGCAGTCAGTTGCCCTGGAATCAGGGCAGTCACTTAACGTGGATCAGGGCAGTCAGTTATCCTGGAAACAGGGCGGACAGTTACCCCGGAAATAGGGAGGTCAGTTATCCTGGAAACAGGGCGGTCAGTTACCCAAGAGCAGGGAGATCAGTTACCATGGAAACAGGGCAGTTAGTTACCCTGGAAACAGGGCAGTCAGTTATCCTGGAAACAGTGTGGTCAGTGACCCTGGAAACAGGGTGGTCAGTTACCCCGGAAACAGGGCAGTCAGTTACCCCGGAAACAGGGTGATCAGTTAATTTGGAAACAGGGCAGTCAGTTACCCTGGAAACAGGGCAGTCAGTTAGCCCGGGAACAGGGCAGTCAGTTATCCTGGAAACAGGGTGAGCAGTTACCCTGGAAACAGGGCAGTCAGTTACCCTGGAAACAGGGCAGTCAGATACCCCGGAAACAGGGCAGTCAGTTACCCTGGAAAAAGGGCAGTCAGATACCCCGGAAACAGGGCAGTCAGTTACCCCGGAAACAGGGCAGTCAGTTACCCTGGAAACAGGGCAGTCTGTTACCCCGGAAACAGGGCAGTCAGTTACCCTGGAAACAGGGCAGTCAGATACCGCGGAAACAGGGCAGTCAGTTACACTGGAAAAAGGGCAGTCAGTTATCCCGGAAACAGGGCAGTCAGTTATCCCGGAAACAGGGTGATCAGTTACCCTGGAAACTGGGCAGTCAGTTACCCTGGAAACAGGGCAGTCAGTTTCCCCGGAAACAGGGCAGTCAGTTACCCTGGAAACTGGGCAGTCAGTTACACTGGAAATAGGGCAGTCAGTTATTCCGGAAACTGGGTGATCAGTTACCCTGGAAACAGGGCAGTCAATTATCCCGGAAACAGGGCAGTCAGTTATCCCGGAAAAAGGGTAATCAGTTACCCTGGAAACTGGGCAGTCAGTTACCCTGGAAACAGGGCAGTCAGTTACCCCGGAAACTGGGCAGTCAGTTACCCTGGAAACAGGGCAGTCAGTCACCCTGGAAACAGGTTAGTCAGTTACCCCAGAAACAGGGTGATCAGTTACCCCGGAAACAGGGCAGTCAGTTCCCCTGGAAACAGGGCAGTCAGTTACCCTGGAAACAGGGCATTCAGTTATCCCGGAAACAGGGCAGACAGTTATCCCGGAAACAGGGTGATCAGTTACCCTGGAAACTGTCAGTCAGTTACCCTGGAAACAGGGCGATCAGTTACCCTGGAAACAGGCAGTCAGTTACCCTGGAAACAGGGCAGTCAGTTATCCTGGAAACAGGGCAGACAGTTATCCTGGAAATAGGGCAGTCAGTTACCCCGGAAATAGTGATGTACGTTGTCCTGGAAACATGGCGGTCAGTTACCCCGGAAACAGGGAGATCAGTTACCCCGGAAACAGGGCAGTCAGTTACCCTGGAAACAGGGCAGTCAGCTACCCCAGAAACAGGGCAGTCAGTTATCGTGGAAACAGGGCAGTCAGTTACCCTGGAAACAGGGCAGTCATTTACCCCTGGAAACAGATTACTCAGTTACCCCGGAAACAGGGTGATCAGTTCTCCTGGAAACAGGGCAGTCAGTTACCCTGGAAACAGGGCAGGCAGTTGCCCTGGAAACAGGGCAATCAGTTACACCGGAAACTGGGCAGTCAGTTAACCTGGAAACAGGGCAGTCAGTTATCCTGGAAACAGGGCGGTCAGTTACCCCGGAAATAGGGAGGTCAGTTATCCTGGAAACAGGGCGGTCAGTTTCACCGGAAACAGGGAGATCACTTACCCCGGAAACAGGTTAGTCAGTTACCCTTGAAACAGGGCAGTCAATTATCCTGGAAACAGTGTGGTCAGTGACCCGGGAAACAGGGTGGTCAGTTACCCCGGAAAGAGGGCAGTGAGTTACCCCGGAAACAGGGTGATCAGTTAATTTGGAAACAGGGCAGTCAGTTAGCCTGGAAACAGGGCAGTCAGTTACCCCGGAAACAGGGCGGTCAGTTACCCCGGAAACAGGGCAGTCAGTTACCCTGGAAACAGGGCGGTCAGTTATCCGGGAAACAGGGCAGTCAGTTATCCTGGAAACAGGGCAGTCTGTTATCCTGGAAACAGGGCAGACAGTTATCCTGGAAACAGGGCGGTCAGTTACCCGGGAAACAGGGAGATCAGTTACCCCGGAAAAATGGCAGTCAGTTACCCTGGAAACAGGGCGGTCAGTTAACCCGGAAACAGATTGTTCAGTTATCCCGGAAACAGGGTGGTCAGTTATCCTGGAAACAGGGCGGTCAGTTATCCCAGAAACAGGGCGGTTAGTTACCCCGGAAACAGGGAGATCAGTTACCCCGGAAACAGGGCGGTCAGTTACCCTGGAAACAGGGCAGTCAGTTATCCTGGAAACAGGGCAGTCAGTTATCCTGTAAACAGGGCAGTCAGTTCTCCTGGAAACATGGCGGTCAGTTACCACTTGAAATAGGGAGATCAGTTATCCTGGTAACAGGGCGGTCAGTTACCCCGGAAACAGGGAGATCAGTTTCCCCGGATACAGGGCAGTCAGTCACCCTGGAAACAGGGCAGTCAGTTATCCTGGAAACAGGGTGGTCAGTGACCCTGTAAACAGGGTGGTCAGTTACCCCGGAAACAGGGTGATCAGTTATCCTGGAAATAGGGCGGTCAGTTAGCCCGGAAACAGGGCAGTCAGTTCCCCCGGAAACAAGGTGATCAGTTATCCTGGAAACAGGGCAGTCAGTTAACATGGAAACAGGGCAGTCAGTTACCCCGGAAACAGGGCAGTCAGTTACCCTGGAAACAGGGCTGTCAGTTATCCCGGAAACAGGGCAGTCAGTTATCCCGGAAACAGGGTGATCAGTTACCCTGGAAACAGGGCAGTCAGTTACCCCGGAAACAGGGCAGTCAGTTACGCTGGAAACAGGGCAGTCAGTTATCCCGGAAACAGGGCAGTCATTTACCCCGGAAACAGGGTGATCAGTTACCCTGGAAACTGGGCAGTCAGTTTCCCTGGAAACAGGGCAGTCAGTTACCCTGGAAACAGGGCAGACAGTTAACCTGGAAACTGCGCCGTCAGTTACCCTGGAAACAGGGCAGTCTGTTATCCCGGAAACAGGGAAGTCAGTTATCCCGGAAAATTGGTGATCAGTTACCCTGTAAACTGGGCAGTCTGTTACCCTGGAAACAGGGCAGTCAGTTATCCCGGAAAATGGGTGATCAGTTACCCTTGAAACTGTGCAGTCAGTTACCCTGGAAACAGGGCATTCAGTTGCCCTGGAATCAGGGCAGTCACTTAACGTGGAAACAGGGCAGTCAGTTATCCTGGAAACAGGGCAGTCAGTTATCCTGGAAACAGGGCGGACAGTTACCCCGGAAATAGGGAGGTCAGTTATCCTGGAAACAGGGCGGTCAGTTACACGGGAAACAGGGAGATCAGTTACCATGGAAACAGGGCAGTTAGTTACCCTGGAAACAGGGCAGTCAGTTATCCTGGAAACAGTGTGGTCAGTGACCCTGGAAACAGGGTGGTCAGTTACCCCGGAAACAGGGCAGTCAGTTACCCCGGTAACAGGGTGATCAGTTAATTTGGAAACAGGGCAGTCAGTTAGCCTGGAAACAGGGCAGTCAGTTAGCCCGGGAACAGGGCAGTCAGTTATCCTGGAAACAGGGTGAGCAGTTACCCTGGAAACAGGGCAGTCAGTTACCCTGGAAACAGGGCAGTCAGATACCCCGGAAACAGGGCAGTCAGTTACCCTGGAAAAAGGGCAGTCAGATACCCCGGAAACAGGGCAGTCAGTTACCCTGGAAAGAGGGCAGTCAGTTACCCCGGAAACAGGGCAGTCAGTTACCCTGGAAACAGGGCAGTCTGTTACCCCGGAAACAGGGCAGTCAGTTACCCTGGAAACAGGGCAGTCAGATACCGCGGAAACAGGGCAGTCAGTTACCCTGGAAAAAGGGCAGTCAGTTATCCCGGAAACAGGGCAGTCAGTTATCCCGGAAACAGGGTGATCAGTTACCCTGGAAACTGGGCAGTCAGTTACCCTGGAAACAGGGCAGTCAGTTTCCCCGGAAACAGGGCAGTCAGTTACCCTGGAAACTGGGCAGTCAGTTACACTGGAAATAGGGCAGTCAGTTATTCCGGAAACTGGGTGATCAGTTACCCTGGAAACAGGGCAGTCAATTATCCCGGAAACAGGGCAGTCAGTTATCCCGGAAAAAGGGTAATCAGTTACCCTGGAAACTGGGCAGTCAGTTACCCTGGAAACAGGGCAGTCAGTTACCCCGGAAACTGGGCAGTCAGTTACCCTGGAAACAGGGCAGTCAGTCACCCTGGAAACAGGTTAGTCAGTTACCCCAGAAACAGGGTGATCAGTTACCCCGGAAACAGGGCAGTCAGTTCCCCTGGAAACAGGGCAGTCAGTTACCCTGGAAACAGGGCATTCAGTTATCCCGGAAACAGGGCAGACAGTTATCCCGGAAACAGGGTGATCAGTTACCCTGGAAACTGTCAGTCAGTTACCCTGGAAACAGGGCGATCAGTTACCCTGGAAACAGGCAGTCAGTTACCCTGGAAACAGGGCAGTCAGTTATCCTGGAAACAGGGCAGACAGTTATCCTGGAAATAGGGCAGTCAGTTACCCCGGAAATAGTGATGTACGTTGTCCTGGAAACATGGCGGTCAGTTACCCCGGAAACAGGGAGATCAGTTACCCCGGAAACAGGGCAGTCAGTTACCCTGGAAACAGGGCAGTCAGCTACCCCGGAAACAGGGCAGTCAGTTATCGTGGAAACAGGGCAGTCAGTTACCCTGGAAACAGGGCAGTCATTTACCCCTGGAAACAGATTACTCAGTTACCCCGGAAACAGGGTGATCAGTTCTCCTGGAAACAGGGCAGTCAGTTACCCTGGAAACAGGGCAGGCAGTTGCCCTGGAAACAGGGCAATCAGTTACACCGGAAACTGGGCAGTCAGTTAACCTGGAAACAGGGCAGTCAGTTATCCTGGAAACAGGGCGGTCAGTTACCCCGGAAATCGGGAGGTCAGTTATCCTGGAAACAGGGCGGTCAGTTTCACCGGAAACAGGGAGATCAGTTACCCCGGAAACAGGTTAGTCAGTTACCCTTGAAACAGGGCAGTCAATTATCCTGGAAACAGTGTGGTCAGTGACCCGGGAAACAGGGTGGTCAGTTACCCCGGAAAGAGGGCAGTGAGTTACCCCGGAAACAGGGTGATCAGTTAATTTGGAAACAGGGCAGTCAGATACCCCGGAAACAGGGCAGTCAGTTACCCTGGAAAAAGGGCAGTCAGATACCCCGGAAACAGGGCAGTCAGTTACCCTGGAAAGAGGGCAGTCAGTTACCCCGGAAACAGGGCAGTCAGTTACCCTGGAAACAGGGCAGTCTGTTACCCCGGAAACAGGGCAGTCAGTTACCCTGGAAACAGGGCAGTCAGATACCGCGGAAACAGGGCAGTCAGTTATCCTGGAAAAAGGGCAGTCAGTTATCCCGGAAACAGGGCAGTCAGTTATCCCGGAAACAGGGTGATCAGTTACCATGGAAACTGGGCAGTCAGTTACCCTGGAAACAGGGCAGTCAGTTTCCCCGGAAACAGGGCAGTCAGTTACCCTGGAAACTGGGCAGTCAGTTACACTGGAAATAGGGCAGTCAGTTATTCCGGAAACTGGGTGATCAGTTACCCTGGAAACAGGGCAGTCAATTATCCCGGAAACAGGGCAGTCAGTTATCCCGGAAAAAGGGTAATCAGTTACCCTGGAAACTGGGCAGTCAGTTACCCTGGAAACAGGGCAGTCAGTTACCCCGGAAACTGGGCAGTCAGTTACCCTGGAAACAGGGCAGTCAGTCACCCTGGAAACAGGTTAGTCAGTTACCCCAGAAACAGGGTGATCAGTTACCCCGGAAACAGGGCAGTCAGTTCCCCTGGAAACAGGGCAGTCAGTTACCCTGGAAACAGGGCATTCAGTTATCCCGGAAACAGGGCAGTCAGTTATCCCGGAAACAGGGTGATCAGTTACCCTGGAAACTGTCAGTCAGTTACCCTGGAAACAGGGCGATCAGTTACCCTGGAAACAGGCAGTCAGTTACCCTGGAAACAGGGCAGTCAGTTATCCTGGAAACAGGGCAGACAGTTATCCTGGAAATAGGGCAGTCAGTTACCCCGGAAATAGTGATGTACGTTGTCCTGGAAACATGGCGGTCAGTTACCCCGGAAACAGGGAGATCAGTTACCCCGGAAACAGGGCAGTCAGTTACCCTGGAAACAGGGCAGTCAGCTACCCCGGAAACAGGGCAGTCAGTTATCGTGGAAACAGGGCAGTCAGTTACCCTGGAAACAGGGCAGTCATTTACCCCTGGAAACAGATTACTCAGTTACCCCGGAAACAGGGTGATCAGTTCTCCTGGAAACAGGGCAGTCAGTTACCCTGGAAACAGGGCAGGCAGTTGCCCTGGAAACAGGGCAATCAGTTACACCGGAAACTGGGCAGTCAGTTAACCTGGAAACAGGGCAGTCAGTTATCCTGGAAACAGGGCGGTCAGTTACCCCGGAAATAGGGAGGTCAGTTATCCTGGAAACAGGGCGGTCAGTTTCACCGGAAACAGGGAGATCACTTACCCCGGAAACAGGTTAGTCAGTTACCCTTGAAACAGGGCAGTCAATTATCCTGGAAACAGTGTGGTCAGTGACCCAGGAAACAGGGTGGTCAGTTACCCCGGAAAGAGGGCAGTGAGTTACCCCGGAAACAGGGTGATCAGTTAATTTGGAAACAGGGCAGTCAGTTAGCCTGGAAACAGGGCAGTCAGTTACCCCGGAAATAGGTCAGTCAGTTACCCTGGAAACAGGGCAGTCAGTTATCCTGGAAACAGGGCAATCAGTTATCCCGGAAACAGGGTGATCAGTTACCCTGGAAACAGGTTATTCAGTTACCCCGGAAACAGGGCAGTCAGGTACCCTGGAAACAGGGCAGTCAGTTATCCCGGAAACAGGGCAGTCAGTTATCCCGGAAACAGGGTGATCACTTAACCTGGAAACTGGGCAGTCAGTCACCCTGGAAACAGGGCAGTCAGTTACCCCGGAAACAGGGCAGTCAGTTACCCTGGAAAATGGGCAGTCATTTACCCTGGAAACAGGCAGTCAGTTAACCCGGAAACAGGGTGATCAGTTACCCTGGAAACAGGGCAGTCAGTTATCCCGGAAACAGGGCAGTCAGTTGTCCCGGAAAAAGGGTGATCAGTTACCCTGGAAACTGGGCAGTCAGTTCCCCTGGAAACAGGGCAGTCAGTTAGCCCGGAGGCAGGGCAGTCAGTTACCCTGGAAACAGGGCAGTCAGTTACCCCGGAAACTGGGGAGTCAGTTACCCTGGAAACAGGGCAGTCAGTTTCCCTGGAAACAGGGCAGTCAGTTCTCCTGGAAACATGGCGGTCAGTTACCACTTGAAATAGGGAGGTCAGTTATCCTGGTAACAGGGCGGTCAGTTACCCCGTAAACAGGGAGATCAGTTACCCCGGATACAGGGCAGTCAGTCACACTGGAAACAGGGCAGTCAGTTATCCTGGAAACAGGGTGGTCAGTGACCCTGTAAACAGGGTGGTCAGTTACCCCGGAAACAGGGTGATCAGTTATCCTGGAAATAGGGCGGTCAGTTAGCCCGGAAACAGGGCAGTCAGTTACCCCGGAAACAAGGTGATCAGTTATCCTGGAAACAGGGCAGTCAGTTAGCATGGAAACAGGGCAGTCAGTTACCCCGGAAACAGGGCAGTCAGTTACCCTGGAAACAGGGCTGTCAGTTATCCCGGAAACAGGGCAGTCAGTTATCCCGGAAACAGGGTGATCAGTTACCCTGGAAACAGGGCAGTCAGTTACCCCGGAAACAGGGCAGTCAGTTACGCTGGAAACAGGGCAGTCAGTTATCCCGGAAACAGGGCAGTCATTTATCCCGGAAACAGGGTGATCAGTTACCCTGGAAACTGGGCAGTCAGTTTCCCTGGAAACAGGGCAGTCAGTTACCCTAGAAACAGGGCAGTCAGTTAACCTGGAAACTGCGCAGTCAGTTACCCTGGAAACAGGGCAGTCTGTTATCCCGGAAACAGGGCAGTCAGTCTTCCCGGAAAATTGGTGATCAGTTACCCTTGAAACTGTGCAGTCAGTTACCCTGGAAACAGGGCAGACAGTTGCCCTGAAAACAGGGCAGTCAGTTACACCGGAAACTGGGCAGTCAGTTACTCTGGAAAAAGGGCAGTCAGTCACCCTGGAAACAGGTTAGTCAGTTGCCCTGAAATCAGGGCAGTCACTTAACGTGGAAACAGGGCAGTCAGTTATCCTGGAAACAGGGCAGTCAGTTATCCTGGAAACAGGGCGGACAGTTACCCCGGAAATAGGGAGGTCAGTTATCCTGGAAACAGGGCGGTCAGTTACACGGGAAACAGGGAGATCAGTTACCATGGAAACAGGGCAGTTAGTTACCCTGGAAACAGGGCAGTCAGTTATCCTGGAAACAGTGTGGTCAGTGACCCTGGAAACAGGGTGGTCAGTTACCCCGGAAACAGGGCAGTCAGTTACCCCGGAAACAGGGTGATCAGTTAATTTGGAAATAGGGCAGTCAGTTACCCTGGAAACAGGGCAGTCAGTTAGCCCGGGAACAGGGCAGTCAGTTATCCTGGAAACAGGGTGAGCAGTTACCCTGGAAACAGGGCAGTCAGTTGCCTTGGAAACAGGGCAGTCAGATACCCCGGAAACAGGGCAGTCAGTTACCCTGGAAAAAGGGCAGTCAGATACCCCGGAAACAGGGCAGTCAGTTACCCTGGAAAGAGGGCAGTCAGTTACCCCGGAAACATGGCAGTCAGTTACCCTGGAAACAGGGCAGTCTGTTACCCCGGAAACAGGGCAGTCAGTTACCCTGGAAACAGGGCAGTCAGATACCGCGGAAACAGGGCAGTCAGTTACCCTGGAAAAAGGGCAGTCAGTTATCCCGGAAACAGGGCAGTCAGTTATCCCGGAAACAGGGTGATCAGTTACCCTGGAAACTGGGCAGTCAGTTACCCTGGAAACAGGGCAGTCAGTTTCCCCGGAAACAGGGCAGTCAGTTACCCTGGAAACTGGGCAGTCAGTTACACTGGAAATAGGGCAGTCAGTTATTCCGGAAACTGGGTGATCAGTTACCCTGGAAACAGGGCAGTCAATTATCCCGGAAACAGGGTGATCAGTCACCCTGGAAACAGGGCAGTCAGTTACTCCGGAAACAGGGCAGTCAGTTACCCTGGAAAATGGGCAGTCATTTACCCTGGAAACAGGGCAGTCAGTTAACCCGGAAACAGGGTGATCAGTTACCCTGGAAACAGGGCAGTCAGTTATC
This sequence comes from Heterodontus francisci, assembly GCF_036365525.1. Lineage (NCBI taxonomy): Eukaryota > Metazoa > Chordata > Chondrichthyes > Heterodontiformes > Heterodontidae > Heterodontus > Heterodontus francisci. The sequence continues at coordinate 931,665 of NW_027142285.1, forward strand.
CCGGAAACAGGGCAGTCAGTTGTCCCGGAAAAAGGGTGATCAGTTACCCTGGAAACTGGGCAGTCAGTTCCCCTGGAAACAGGGCAGTCAGTTAGCCCGGAGGCAGGGCAGTCAGTTACCCTGGAAACAGGGCAGTCAGTTACCCCGGAAACTGGGGAGTCAGTTACCCTGGAAACAGGGCAGTCAGTCACACTGGAAACAGGTTAGTTAGTTACCCCAGAAACAGGGTGATCAGTTACCCTGGAAACTGGGCAGTCAGTTTCCCTGGAAACAGGGCAGTCAGTTCTCCTGGAAACATGGCGGTCAGTTACCACTTGAAATAGGGAGGTCAGTTATCCTGGTAACAGGGCGGTCAGTTACCCCGTAAACAGGGAGATCAGTTACCCCGGATACAGGGCAGTCAGTCACCCTGGAAACAGGGCAGTCAGTTATCCTGGAAACAGGGTGTTCAGTGACCCTGTAAACAGGGTGGTCAGTTACCCCGGAAACAGGGTGATCAGTTATCCTGGAAATAGGGCGGTCAGTTAGCCCGGAAACAGGGCAGTCAGTTACCCCGGAAACAAGGTGATCAGTTATCCTGGAAACAGGGCAGTCAGTTAGCATGGAAACAGGGCAGTCAGTTACCCCGGAAACAGGGCAGTCAGTTACCCTGGAAACAGGGCTGTCAGTTATCCCGGAAACAGGGCAGTCAGTTATCCCGGAAACAGGGTGATCAGTTACCCTGGAAACAGGGCAGTCAGTTACCCCGGAAACAGGGCAGTCAGTTACGCTGGAAACAGGGCAGTCAGTTATCCCGGAAACAGGGCAGTCATTTATCCCGGAAACAGGGTGATCAGTTACCCTGGAAACTGGGCAGTCAGTTTCCCTGGAAACAGGGCAGTCAGTTACCCTAGAAACAGGGCAGTCAGTTAACCTGGAAACTGCGCAGTCAGTTACCCTGGAAACCTGGCAGTCTGTTATCCCGGAAACAGGGCAGTCAGTTATCCCGGAAAATTGGTGATCAGTTACCCTTGAAACTGTGCAGTCAGTTACCCTGGAAACAGGGCAGACAGTTGCCCTGTAAACAGGGCAGTCAGTTACACCGGAAACTGGGCAGTCAGTTACCCTGGAAAGAGGGCAGTCAGTCACCCTGGAAACAGGTTAGTCAGTTGCCCTGGAATCAGGGCAGTCACTTAACGTGGAAACAGGGCAGTCAGTTATCCTGGAAACAGGGCAGTCAGTTATCCTGGAAACAGGGCGGACAGTTACCCCGGAAATAGGGAGGTCAGTTATCCTGGAAACAGGGCGGTCAGTTACACGGGAAACAGGGAGATCAGTTACCATGGAAACAGGGCAGTTAGTTACCCTGGAAACAGGGCAGTCAGTTATCCTGGAAACAGTGTGGTCAGTGACCCTGGAAACAGGGTGGTCAGTTACCCCGGAAACAGGGCAGTCAGTTACCCCGGAAACAGGGTGATCAGTTAATTTGGAAACAGGGCAGTCAGTTACCCTGGAAACAGGGCAGTCAGTTAGCCCGGGAAAAGGGCAGTCAGTTATCCTGGAAACAGGGTGATCAGTTACCCTGGAAACAGGGCAGTCAGTTATCCCGGAAACAGGGCAGTCAGATACCCCGGAAACAGGGCAGTCAGTTACCCTGGAAAAAGGGCAGTCAGATACCCCGGAAACAGGGCAGTCAGTTACCCTGGAAAGAGGGCAGTCAGCTACCCCGGAAACAGGGCAGTCAGTTACCCTGGAAACAGGGCAGTCTGTTACCCCGGAAACAGGGCAGTCAGTTACCCTGGAAACAGGGCAGTCAGATACCGCGGAAACAGGGCAGTCAGTTACCCTGGAAAAAGGGCAGTCAGTTATCCCGGAAACAGGGCAGTCAGTTATCCCGGAAACAGGGTGATCAGTTACCCTGGAAACTGGGCAGTCAGTTACCCTGGAAACAGGGCAGTCAGTTTCCCCGGAAACAGGGCAGTCAGTTACCCTGGAAACTGGGCAGTCAGTTACACTGGAAATAGGGCAGTCAGTTATTCCGGAAACTGGGTGATCAGTTACCCTGGAAACAGGGCAGTCAATTATCCCGGAAACAGGGCAGTCAGTTATCCCGGAAAAAGGGTAATCAGTTACCCTGGAAACTGGGCAGTCAGTTACCCTGGAAACAGGGCAGTCAGTTACCCCGGAAACTGGGCAGTCAGTTACCCTGGAAACAGGGCAGTCAGTCACCCTGGAAACAGGTTAGTCAGTTACCCCGGAAACAGGGTGATCAGTTACCCCGGAAACAGGGCAGTCAGTTCCCCTGGAAACAGGGCAGTCAGTTACCCTGGAAACAGGGCATTCAGTTATCCCGGAAACAGGGCAGACAGTTATCCCGGAAACAGGGTGATCAGTTACCCTGGAAACTGTCAGTCAGTTACCCTGGAAACAGGGCAGTCTGTTATCCTGGAAACAGGGCAGACAGTTATCCTGGAAATAGGGCAGTCAGTTACCCCGGAAATAGTGATGTACGTTGTCCTGGAAACATGGCGGTCAGTTACCCCGGAAACAGGGAGATCAGTTACCCCGGAAACAGGGCAGTCAGTTACCCTGGAAACAGGGCGGTCAGTTTCCCTGGAAACAGGGCAGTCAGCTACCCCGGAAACAGGGCAGTCAGTTATCGTGGAAACAGGGCAGTCAGTTACCCTGGAAACAGGGCAGTCATTTACCCCTGGAAACAGATTACTCAGTTACCCCGGAAACAGGGTGATCAGTTATCCTGGAAACAGGGCAGTCAGTTACCCTGGAAACAGGGCAGGCAGTTGCCCTGGAAACAGGTCAATCAGTTACACCGGAAACTGGGCAGTCAGTTAACCTGGAAACAGGGCAGTCAGTTATCCTGGAAACAGGGCGGTCAGTTACCCCGGAAATAGGGAGGTCAGTTATCCTGGAAACAGGGCGGTCAGTTACACCGGAAACAGGGAGATCAGTTACCCCGGAAACAGGTTAGTCAGTTACCCTTGAAACAGGGCAGTCAATTATCCTGGAAACAGTGTGGTCAGTGACCCTGGAAACAGGGTGGTCAGTTACCCCGGAAAGAGGGCAGTGAGTTACCCCGGAAACAGGGTGATCAGTTAATTTGGAAACAGGGCAGTCAGTTAGCCTGGAATCAGGGCAGTCAGTTACCCCGGAAATAGGTCAGTCAGTTACCCTGGAAACAGGGCAGTCAGTTATCCTGGAAACAGGGCAATCAGTTATCCCGGAAACAGGGTGATCAGTTACCCTGGAAACAGGTTAGTCAGTTACCCCGGAAACAGGGCAGTCAGGTACCCTGGAAACAGGGCAGTCAGTTATCCCGGAAACAGGGCAGTCAGTTATCCCGGAAACAGGGTGATCACTTACCCTGGAAACTGGGCAGTCAGTCACCCTGGAAACAGGGCAGTCAGTTACCCCGGAAACAGGGCAGTCAGTTACCCTGGAAACTGGGCAGTCAGTCACCCTGGAAACATGTTATTTAGTTACCCCAGAAACAGGGTGATCAGCTACCCTGGAAACAGGGCAGTTAATTATCCCGGAAACAGGGCAGTCAGTTATCCCGGAAACAGGGTGATCAGTTACCCTGGAAACAGGGCAGTCAGTTTTCCTGGAAACAGGGCAGTCAGTCACCCTGGAAACAGGTTAGTCAGTTACCCCGGAAACAGTGTGATCAGTTACCCCGGAAACAGGGAAGTCAGTTCCACTGGAAGCAGGGCAGTCAGTTACCCTGGAATCAGGGCATTCAGTTACCCTGGAATCAGGGCAGTCAGTTAAACTGGAAACAGGGCAGTCAGTTATCCTGGAAACAGGGCAGTCAGTTATCCTGGAAACAGGGCGGTCAGTTACCATGGAAACAGGGCAGGCAGTTGCCCTGGAAACAGGGCAATCAGTTACACCGGAAACTGGGCAGTCAGTTAACCTGGAACCAGGGCAGTCAGTTATCCTGGAAACAGGGCGGTCAGTTACCCCGGAAATAGGGAGGTCAGTTATCCTGGAAACAGGGCGGTCAGTTACACCGGAAACAGGGAGATCAGTTACCCCGGAAACAGGTTAGTCAGTTACCCTTGAAACAGGGCAGTCAATTATCCTGGAAACAGTGTGGTCAGTGACCCTGGAAACAGGGTGGTCAGTTACCCCGGAAAGAGGGCAGTGAGTTACCCCGGAAACAGGGTGATCAGTTAATTTGGAAACAGGGCAGTCAGTTAGCCTGGAAACAGGGCAGTCAGTTACCCCGGAAATAGGTCAGTCAGTTACCCTGGAAACAGGGCAGTCAGTTATCCTGGAAACAGGGCAATCAGTTATCCCGGAAACAGGGTGATCAGTTACCCTGGAAACAGGTTAGTCAGTTACCCCGGAAACAGGGCAGTCAGGTACCCTGGAAACAGGGCAGTCAGTTATCCCGGAAACAGGGCAGTCAGTTATCCCGGAAACAGGGTGATCACTTACCCTGGAAACTGGGCAGTCAGTCACGCTGGAAACAGGGCAGTCAGTTACCCCGGAAACAGGGCAGTCAGTTACCCTGGAAACTGGGCAGTCAGTTACCCTGGAAACAGGGCAGTCAGTTATCCCAGAAACAGGGTGATCAGTTACCCTGGAAACAGGGCAGTCAGTTATCCCGGAAACAGGGCAGTCAGTTGTCCCGGAGAAAGGGTGATCAGTTACCCTGGAAACTGGGCAGTCAGTTCCCCTGGAAACAGGGCAGTCAGTTAGCCCGGAGGCAGGGCAGTCAGTTACCCTGGAAACAGGGCAGTCAGTTACCCCGGAAACTGGGGAGTCAGTTACCCTGGAAACAGGGCAGTCAGTCACACTGGAAACAGGTTAGTTAGTTACCCCAGAAACAGGGTGATCAGATACCCCGGAGGCAGGGCAGTCAGTTACCCTAGAAACAGGGCAGTCAGTTACCCCGGAAACTGGGGAGTCTGTTACCCTGGAAACAGGGCAGTCAGTTACCCTGGAAACAGGGCATTCAGTTATCCCGGAAACAGGGCAGACAGTTATCCCGGAAACAGGGTGATCAGTTACCCTGGAAACTGTCAGTCAGTTTCCCTGGAAACAGGGCAGTCAGTTATCCTGGAAACAGGGCAGACAGTTATCCTGGAAATAGGGCAGTCAGTTACCCCGGAAATAGTGATGTACGTTGTCCTGGAAACATGGCGGTCAGTTACCCCGGAAACAGGGAGATCAGTTACCCCGGAAACAGAGCAGTCAGTTACCCTGGAAACAGGGCGGTCAGTTTCCCTGGAAACAGGGCAGTCAGCTACCCCGGAAACAGGGCAGTCAGTTATCGTGGAAACAGGGCAGTCAGTTACCCTGGAAACAGGGCAGTCATTTACCCCTGGAAACAGATTACTCAGTTACCCCGGAAACAGGGTGATCAGTTATCCTGGAAACAGGGCAGTCAGTTACCCTGGAAACAGGGCAGGCAGTTGCCCTGGAAACAGGGCAATCAGTTACACCGGAAACTGGGCAGTCAGTTAACCTGGAAACAGGGCGGTCAGTTACCCCGGAAATAGGGAGGTCAGTTATCCTGGAAACAGGGCGGTCAGTTACACCGGAAACAGGGAGATCAGTTACCCCGGAAACAGGTTAGTCAGTTACCCTTGAAACAGGGCAGTCAATTATCCTGGAAACAGTGTGGTCAGTGACCCTGGAAACAGGGTGGTCAGATACCCCGGAAAGAGGGCAGTGAGTTACCCCGGAAACAGGGTGATCAGTTAATTTGGAAACAGGGCAGTCAGTTAGCCTGGAATCAGGGCAGTCAGTTACCCCGGAAATAGGTCAGTCAGTTACCCTGGAAACAGGGCAGTCAGTTATCCTGGAAACAGGGCAATCAGTTATCCCGGAAACAGGGTGATCAGTTACCCTGGAAACAGGTTAGTCAGTTACCCCGGAAACAGGGCAGTCAGGTACCCTGGAAACAGGGCAGTCAGTTATCCCGGAAACAGGGCAGTCAGTTATCCCGGAAACAGGGTGATCACTTACCCTGGAAACTGGGCAGTCAGTCACCCTGGAAACAGGGCAGTCAGTTACCCCGGAAACAGGGCAGTCAGTTACCCTGGAAACTGGGCAGTCAGTCACCCTGGAAACAGGTTAGTTAGTTACCCCAGAAACAGGGTGATCAGCTACCCTGGAAACAGGGCAGTTAATTATCCCGGAAACAGGGCAGTCAGTTATCCCGGAAACAGGGTGATCAGTTACCCTGGAAACAGGGCAGTCAGTTTTCCTGGAAACAGGGCAGTCACTCACCCTGGAAACAGGTTAGTCAGTTACCCCGGAAACAGTGTGATCAGTTACCCCGGAAACAGGGAAGTCAGTTCCACTGGAAGCAGGGCAGTCAGTTACCCTGGAATCAGGGCATTCAGTTACCCTGGAATCAGGGCAGTCAGTTAAACTGGAAACAGGGCAGTCAGTTATCCTGGAAACAGGGCAGTCAGTTATCCTGGAAACAGGGCGGTCAGTTACCCTGGAAACAGGGCAGGCAGTTGCCCTGGAAACAGGGCAATCAGTTACACCGGAAACTGGGCAGTCAGTTAACCTGGAACCAGGGCAGTCAGTTATCCTGGAAACAGGGCGGTCAGTTACCCCGGAAATAGGGAGGTCAGTTATCCTGGAAACAGGGCGGTCAGTTACACCGGAAACAGGGAGATCAGTTACCCCGGAAACAGGTTAGTCAGTTACCCTTGAAACAGGGCAGTCAATTATCCTGGAAACAGTGTGGTCAGTGACCCTGGAAACAGGGTGGTCAGTTACCCCGGAAAGAGGGCAGTGAGTTACCCCGGAAACAGGGTGATCAGTTAATTTGGAAACAGGGCAGTCAGTTAGCCTGGAAACAGGGCAGTCAGTTACCCCGGAAATAGGTCAGTCAGTTACCCTGGAAACAGGGCAGTCAGTTATCCTGGAAACAGGGCAATCAGTTATCCCGGAAACAGGGTGATCAGTTACCCTGGAAACAGGTTAGTCAGTTACCCCGGAAACAGGGCAGTCAGGTACCCTGGAAACAGGGCAGTCAGTTATCCCGGAAACAGGGCAGTCAGTTATCCCGGAAACAGGGTGATCACTTACCCTGGAAACTGGGCAGTCAGTCACCCTGGAAACAGGGCAGTCAGTTACCCCGGAAACAGGGCAGTCAGTTACCCTGGAAACTGGGCAGTCAGTTACCCTGGAAACAGGGCAGTCAGTTATCCCGGAAACAGGGTGATCAGTTACCCTGGAAACAGGGCAGTCAGTTATCCCGGAAACAGGGCAGTCAGTTGTCCCGGAGAAAGGGTGATCAGTTACCCTGGAAACAGGGCAGTCAGTTCCCCTGGAAACAGGGCAGTCAGTTAGCCCGGAGGCAGGGCAGTCAGTTACCCTGGAAACAGGGCAGTCAGTTACCCCGGAAACTGGGGAGTCAGTTACCCTGGAAACAGGGCAGTCAGTCACACTGGAAACAGGTTAGTTAGTTACCCCAGAAACAGGGTGATCAGTTACCCCGGAGGCAGGGCAGTCAGTTACCCTAGAAACAGGGCAGTCAGTTACCCCGGAAACTGGGGAGTCTGTTACCCTGGAAACAGGGCAGTCAGTCACCCTGGAAACAGGTTAGTTAGTTACCCCAGAAACAGGGTGATCAGCTGCCCTGGAAACAGGGCAGTTAATTATCCCGGAAACAGGGCAGTCAGTTATCCCGGAAACAGGGTGATCAGTTACCCTGGAAACAGGGCAGTCAGTTTTCCTGGAAACAGGGCAGTCAGTCACCCTGGAAACAGGTTAGTCAGTTCCCCCGGAAACAGTGTGATCAGTTACCCCGGAAACAGGGCAGTCAGTTCCACTGGAAACAGGGCAGTCAGTTACCCTGGAATCAGGGCAGTCAGTTAAACTGGAAACAGGGCAGTCAGTTATCCTGGAAACAGGGCAGTCAGTTATCCTGGAAACAGGGCGGTCAGTTACCCCGGAAATAGGGAGGTCAGTTATCCTGGAAACAGGGCGGTCAGTTACACCGGAAACAGGGAGATCAGTTACCCCGGAAACAGGGCAGTCAGTTACCCTGGAAACAGGGCAGTCAGTTATCCTGGAAACAGGGCAATCAGTTATACCGGAAACAGGGTGATCAGTTAATTTGGAAACAGGGCAGTCAGTTAGCCTAGAAAGAGGGCAGTCAGTTACCCCGGAAACTGGGCAGTCAGTTAACCTGGAAACAGGGCAGTCAGTTATCCTGGAAACAGGGCAATCAGTTATACCGGAAACAGGGTGATCAGTTACCCTGGAAACAGGGCAGTCAGATACCCCGGAAACAGGGCAGTCAGTTACCCTGGAAAAAGGGCAGTCAGTTATCCCGGAAAAAGGGCAGTCTGTTATCCCGGAAACAGGGTGATCAGTTACCCTGGAAACTGGGCAGTCAGTTACCCTGGAAACAGGGCAGTCAGTTTCCCCGGAAACAGGGCAGTCAGTTACCCTGGAAACTGGGCAGTCAGTTACCCTGGAAACAGGGCAGTCAGTTATATCGGAAACTGGGCAGTCAGTTACCCTGGAAACAGGGCAGTCAGTTATATCGGAAACTGGGTGATCAGTTACCCTGGAAACTGGGCAGTCAGTTATCCCGGAAACAGGGCAGTCAGTTATCCCGGAAACAGGGTGATCACTTACCCTGGAAACTGGGCAGTCAGTCACCCTGGAAACAGGGCAGTCAGTTACCCCGGAAACAGGGCAGTCAGTTACCCTGGAAACTGGGCAGTCAGTTACCCCGGAAACAGGGCAGTCAGTTGTCCCGGAAACAGGGTGATCAGTTACCCTGGAAACAGGGCAGTCAGTTATCCCGGAAGCAGGGCAGTCAGTTGTCCCAGAAAAAGGGTGATCAGTTACCCTGGAAACTGGGCAGTCAGTTCCCCTGGAAACAGGGCAGTCAGTTAGCCCGGAGGCAGGGCAGTCAGTTACCCTGGAAACAGGGCAGTCAGTTACCCCGGAAACTGGGGAGTCAGTTACCCTGGAAACAGGGCAGTCAGTCACACTGGAAACAGGTTAGTTAGATACCCCAGAAACAGGGTGATCAGTTACCCCGGAGGCAGGGCAGTCAGTTACCCTAGAAACAGGGCAGTCAGTTACCCCGGAAACTGGGGAGTCAGTTACCCTGGAAACAGGGCAGTCAGTCACCCTGGAAACAGGTTAGTTAGTTACCCCAGAAACAGGGTGATCAGCTACCCTGGAAACAGGGCAGTTAATTATCCCGGAAACAGGGCAGTCAGTTATCCCGGAAACAGGGTGATCAGTTACCCTGGAAACAGGGCAGTCAGTTTTCCTGGAAACAGGGCAGTCAGTCACCCTGGAAACAGGTTAGTTAGTTACCCCGGAAACAGTGTGATCTGTTACCCCGGAAACAGGGCAGTCAGTTCCACTGGAAACAGGGCAGTCAGTTACCCTGGAATCAGGGCAGTCAGTTACCCTGGAATCAGGGCAGTCAGTTATCCTGGAAACAGGACAGTCAGTTATCCTGGAAACAGGGCGGTCAGTTACCCTGGAAACAGGGCAGGCAGTTGCCCTGGAAACAGGGCAATCAGTTACACCGGAAACTGGGCAGTCAGTTAACCTGGAAACAGGGCAGTCAGTTATCCTGGAAACAGGGCGGTCAGTTACCCCGGAAATAGGGAGGTCAGTTATCCTGGAAACAGGGCGGTCAGTTACACCGGAAACAGGGAGATCAGTTACCCCGGAAACAGGGCAGTCAGTTACCCTGGAAACAGGGCAGTCAATTATCCTGGAAACAGTGTGGTCAGTGACCCTGGAAACAGGGTGGTCAGTTACCCCGGAAAGAGGACAGTTAGTTACCCCGGAAACAGGGTGATCAGTTAATTTGGAAACAGGGCAGTCAGTTAGCCTGGAAACAGGGCAGTCAGTTACCCCGGAAATAGGTCATTCAGTTACCCTGGAAACAGGGCAGTCAGTTATCCTGGAAACAGGGCAATCAGTTATCCCGGAAACAGGGTGATCAGTTACCCTGGAAACAGGTTAGTCAGTTACCCCGGAAACAGGGCAGTCAGGTACCCTGGAAACAGGGCAGTCAGTTATCCCGGAAACAGGGCAGTCAGTTATCCCGGAAACAGGGTGATCACTTACCCTGGAAACTGGGCAGTCAGTCACCCTGGAAACAGGGCAGACAGTTACCCCGGGAACAGGGCAGTCAGTTACCCTGGAAACTGGGCAGTCAGTTACCCTGGAAACAGGGCAGTCAGTTATCCCGGAAACAGGGTGATCAGTTACCCTGGAAACAGGGCAGTCAGTTATCCCGGAAACAGGGCAGTCAGTTGTCCCGGAGAAAGGGTGATCAGTTACCCTGGAAACTGGGCAGTCAGTTCCCCTGGAAACAGGGCAGTCAGTTAGCCCGGAGGCAGGGCAGTCAGTTACCCTGGAAACAGGGCAGTCAGTTACCCCGGAAACTGGGGAGTCAGTTACCCTGGAAACAGGGCAGTCAGTCACACTGGAAACAGGTTAGTTAGTTACCCCAGAAACAGGGTGATCAGTTACCCCGGAGGCAGGGCAGTCAGTTACCCTAGAAACAGGGCAGTCAGTTACCCCGGAAACTGGGGAGTCTGTTACCCTGGAAACAGGGCGGTCAGTCACCCTGGAAACAGGTTAGTTAGTTACCCCAGAAACAGGGTGATCAGCTACCCTGGAAACAGGGCAGTTAATTATCCCGGAAACAGGGCAGTCAGTTATCCCGGAAACAGGGTGATCAGTTACCCTGGAAACAGGGCAGTCAGTTTTCCTGGAAACAGGGCAGTCAGTCACCCTGGAAACAGGTTAGTCAGTTACCCCGGAAACAGTGTGATCAGTTACCCCGGAAACAGGGCAGTCAGTTCCACTGGAAACAGGGCAGTCAGTTACCCTGGAATCAGGGCAGTCAGTTAAACTGGAAACAGGGCAGTCAGTTATCCTGGAAACAGGGCAGTCAGTTATCCTGGAAACAGGGCGGTCAGTTACCCCGGAAATAGGGAGGTCAGTTATCCTGGAAACAGGGCGGTCAGTTACACCGGAAACAGGGAGATCAGTTACCCCGGAAACAGGGCAGTCAGTTACCCTGGAAACTGGGCAGTCAGTTACCCTGGAAACAGGGCAGTCAGTTTCCCCGGAAACAGGGCAGTCAATTACCCTGGAAACTGGGCAGTCAGTTACCCTGGAAACAGGGCAGTCAGTTATATCGGAAACTGGGTGATCAGTTACCCTGGAAACTGGGCAGTCAGTTATCCCGGAAACAGGGCAGTCAGTTATCCCGGAAACAGGGTGATCACTTACCCTGGAAACTGGGCAGTCAGTCACCCTGGAAACAGGGCAGTCAGTTACCCCGGAAACAGGGCAGTCAGTTACCCTGGAAACTGGGCAGTCAGTTACCCCGGAAACAGGGCAGTCAGTTGTCCCGGAAACAGGGTGATCAGTTACCCTGGAAACAGGGCAGACAGTTATCCCGGAAGCAGGGCAGTCAGTTGTCCCGGAAAAAGGGTGATCAGTTACCCTGGAAACTGGGCAGTCAGTTCCCCTGGAAACAGGGCAGTCAGTTAGCCCGGAGGCAGGGCAGTCAGTTACCCTGGAAACAGGGCAGTCAGTTACCCCGGAAACTGGGGAGTCAGTTACCCTGGAAACAGGGCAGTCAGTCACACTGGAAACAGGTTAGTTAGTTACCCCAGAAACAGGGTGATCAGTTACCCCGGAGGCAGGGCAGTCAGTTACCCTAGAAACAGGGCAGTCAGTTACCCCGGAAACTGGGGAGTCAGTTACCCTGGAAACAGGGCAGTCAGTCACCCTGGAAACAGGTTAGTTAGTTACCCCAGAAACAGGGTGATCAGCTACCCTGGAAACAGGGCAGTTAATTATCCCGGAAACAGGGCAGTCAGTTATCCCGGAAACAGGGTGATCAGTTACTCTGGAAACAGGGCAGTCAGTTTTCCTGGAAACAGGGCAGTCAGTCACCCTGGAAACAGGTTAGTCAGTTACCCCGGAAACAGTGTGATCAGTTACCCCGGAAACAGGGCAGTCAGTTCCACTGGAAACAGGGCAGTCAGTTACCCTGGAATCAGGGCAGTCAGTTACCCTGGAATCAGGGCAGTCAGTTAAACTGGAAACAGGGCAGTCACTTATCCTGGAAACAGGGCAGTCAGTTATCCTGGAAACAGGGCGGTCAGTTACCCTGGAAACAGGGCAGGCAGTTGCCCTGGAAACAGGGCAATCAGTTACACCGGAAACTGGGCAGTCAGTTAACCTGGAAACAGGGCAGTCAGTTATCCTGGAAACAGGGCGGTCAGTTACCCCGGAAATAGGGAGGTCAGTTATCCTGGAAACAGGGCGGTCAGTTACACCGGAAACAGGGAGATCAGTTACCCCGGAAACAGGTTAGTCAGTTACCCTTGAAACAGGGCAGTCAATTATCCTGGAAACAGTGTGGTCAGTGACCCTGGAAACAGGGTGGTCAGTTACCCCGGAAAGAGGGCAGTGAGTTACCCCGGAAACAGGGTGACCAGTTAATTTGGAAACAGGGCAGTCAGTTAGCCTGGAAACAGGGCAGTCAGTTACCCCGGAAATAGGTCAGTCAGTTACCCTGGAAACAGGGCAGTCAGTTATCCTGGAAACAGGGCAATCAGTTATCCCGGAAACAGGGTGATCAGTTACCCTGGAAACAGGTTAGTCAGTTACCCCGGAAACAGGGCAGTCAGGTACCCTGGAAACAGGGCAGTCAGTTACCCCGGAAACAGGGCAGTCAGTTACCCTGGAAACTGGGCAGTCAGTTACCCTGGAAACAGGGCAGTCAGTTATCCCGGAAACAGGGTGATCAGTTACCCTGGAAACAGGGCAGTCAGTTATCCCGGAAACAGGGCAGTCAGTTGTCCCGGAGAAAGGGTGATCAGTTACCCTGGAAACTGGGCAGTCAGTTCCCCTGGAAACAGGGCAGTCAGTTAGCCCGGAGGCAGGGCAGTCAGTTACCCTGGAAACAGGGCAGTCAGTTACCCCGGAAACTGGGGAGTCAGTTACCCTGGAAACAGGGCAGTCAGTCACACTGGAAACAGGTTAGTTAGTTACCCCAGAAACAGGGTGATCAGTTACCCCGGAGGCAGGGCAGTCAGTTACCCTAGAAACAGGGCAGTCAGTTACCCCGGAAACTGGGGAGTGTGTTACCCTGGAAACAGGGCAGTCAGTCACCCTGGAAACAGGTTAGTTAGTTACCCCAGAAACAGGGTGATCAGCTACCCTGGAAACAGGGCAGTTAATTATCCCGGAAACAGGGCAGTCAGTTATCCCGGAAACAGGGTGATCAGTTACCCTGGAAACAGGGCAGTCAGTTTTCCTGGAAACAGGGCAGTCAGTCACCCTGGAAACAGGTTAGTCAGTTACCCCGGAAACAGTGTGATCAGTTACCCCGGAAACAGGGCAGTCAGTTCCACTGGAAACAGGGCAGTCAGTTACCCTGGAATCAGGGCAGTCAGTGAAACTGGAAACAGGGCAGTCAGTTATCCTGGAAACAGGGCAGTCAGTTATCCTGGAAACAGGGCGGTCAGTTACCCCGGAAATAGGGAGGTCAGTTATCCTGGAAACAGGGCGGTCAGTTACACCGGAAACAGGGAGATCAGTTACCCCGGAAACAGGGCAGTCAGTTACCCTGGAAACAGGGCAGTCAGTTATACTGGAAACAGGGCAATCAGTTATACCGGAAACAGGGTGATCAGTTAATTTGGAAACAGGGCAGTCAGTTAGCCTAGAAAGAGGGCAGTCAGTTACCCCGGAAACTGGGCAGTCAGTTAACCTGGAAACAGGGCAGTCAGTTATCCTGGAAACAGGGCAATCAGTTATACCGGAAACAGGGTGATCAGTTACCCTGGAAACAGGGCAGTCAGATACCCCGGAAACAGGGCAGTCAGTTACCCTGGAAAAAGGGCAGTCAGTTATCCCGGAAACAGGGCAGTCTGTTATCCCGGAAACAGGGTGATCAGTTACCCTGGAAACTGGGCAGTCAGTTACCCTGGAAACAGGGCAGTCAGTTTCCCCGGAAACAGGGCAGTCAGTTACCCTGGAAACTGGGCAGTCAGTTACCCTGGAAACAGGGCAGTCAGTTATATCGGAAACTGGGTGATCAGTTACCCTGGAAACTGGGCAGTCAGTTATCCCGGAAACAGGGCAGTCAGTTATCCCGGAAACAGGGTGATCACTTACCCTGGAAACTGGGCAGTCAGTCACCCTGGAAACAGGGCATTCAGTTATCCCGGAAACAGGGCAGACAGTTATCCCGGAAACAGGGTGATCAGTTACCCTGGAAACTGTCAGTCAGTTTCCCTGGAAACAGGGCAGTCAGTTATCCTGGAAACAGGGCAGACAGTTATCCTGGAAATAGGGCAGTCAGTTACCCCGGAAATAGTGATGTACGTTGTCCTGGAAACATGGCGGTCAGTTACCCCGGAAACAGGGAGATCAGTTACCCCGGAAACAGGGCAGTCAGTTACCCTGGAAACAGGGCGGTCAGTTTCCCTGGAAACAGGGCAGTCAGCTACCCCGGAAACAGGGCAGTCAGTTATCGTGGAAACAGGGCAGTCAGTTACCCTGGAAACAGGGCAGTCATTTACCCCTGGAAACAGATTACTCAGTTACCCCGGAAACAGGGTGATCAGTTATCCTGGAAACAGGGCAGTCAGTTACCCTGGAAACAGGGCAGGCAGTTCCCCATAAACAGGGCAATCAGTTACACCGGAAACTGGGCAGTCAGTTAACCTGGAAACAGGGCGGTCAGTTACCCCGGAAATAGGGAGGTCAGTTATCCTGGAAACAGGGCGGTCAGTTACACCGGAAACAGGGAGATCAGTTACCCCGGAAACAGGTTAGTCAGTTACCCTTGAAACAGGGCAGTCAATTATCCTGGAAACAGTGTGGTCAGTGACCCTGGAAACAGGGTGGTCAGATACCCCGGAAAGAGGGCAGTGAGTTACCCCGGAAACAGGGTGATCAGTTAATTTGGAAACAGGGCAGTCAGTTAGCCTGGAATCAGGGCAGTCAGTTACCCCGGAAATAGGTCAGTCAGTTACCCTGGAAACAGGGCAGTCAGTTATCCTGGAAACAGGGCAATCAGTTATCCCGGAAACAGGGTGATCAGTTACCCTGGAAACAGGTTAGTCAGTTACCCCGGAAACAGGGCAGTCAGGTACCCTGGAAACAGGGCAGTCAGTTATCCCGGAAACAGGGCAGTCAGTTATCCCGGAAACAGGGTGATCACTTACCCTGGAAACAGGTTAGTCAGTTACCCCGGAAACAGGGCAGTCAGGTACCCTGGAAACAGGGCAGTCAGTTACCCCGGAAACAGGGCAGTCAGTCACCCTGGAAACAGGGCAGTCAGTTACCCCGGAAACAGGGCAGTCAGTTACCCTGGAAACTGGGCAGTCAGTCACCCTGGAAACAGGTTAGTTAGTTACCCCAGAAACAGGGTGATCAGCTACCCTGGAAACAGGGCAGTTAATTATCCCGGAAACAGGGCAGTCAGTTATCCCGGAAACAGGGTGATCAGTTACCCTGGAAACAGGGCAGTCAGTTTTCCTGGAAACAGGGCAGTCACTCACCCTGGAAACAGGTTAGTCAGTTACCCCGGAAACAGTGTGATCAGTTACCCCGGAAACAGGGAAGTCAGTTCCACTGGAAGCAGGGCAGTCAGTTACCCTGGAATCAGGGCATTCAGTTACCCTGGAATCAGGGCAGTCAGTTAAACTGGAAACAGGGCAGTCAGTTATCCTGGAAACAGGGCAGTCAGTTATCCTGGAAACAGGGCGGTCAGTTACCCTGGAAACAGGGCAGGCAGTTGCCCTGGAAACAGGGCAATCAGTTACACCGGAAACTGGGCAGTCAGTTAACCTGGAACCAGGGCAGTCAGTTATCCTGGAAACAGGGCGGTCAGTTACCCCGGAAATAGGGAGGTCAGTTATCCTGGAAACAGGGCGGTCAGTTACACCGGAAACAGGGAGATCAGTTACCCCGGAAACAGGTTAGTCAGTTACCCTTGAAACAGGGCAGTCAATTATCCTGGAAACAGTGTGGTCAGTGACCCTGGAAACAGGGTGGTCAGTTACCCCGGAAAGAGGGCAGTGAGTTACCCCGGAAACAGGGTGATCAGTTAATTTGGAAACAGGGCAGTCAGTTAGCCTGGAAACAGGGCAGTCAGTTACCCCGGAAATAGGTCAGTCAGTTACCCTGGAAACAGGGCAGTCAGTTATCCTGGAAACAGGGCAATCAGTTATCCCGGAAACAGGGTGATCAGTTACCCTGGAAACAGGTTAGTCAGTTACCCCGGAAACAGGGCAGTCAGGTACCCTGGAAACAGGGCAGTCAGTTATCCCGGAAACAGGGCAGTCAGTTATCCCGGAAACAGGGTGATCACTTACCCTGGAAACTGGGCAGTCAGTCACCCTGGAAACAGGGCAGTCAGTTACCCCGGAAACAGGGCAGTCAGTTACCCTGGAAACTGGGCAGTCAGTTACCCTGGAAACAGGGCAGTCAGTTATCCCGGAAACAGGGTGATCAGTTACCCTGGAAACAGGGCAGTCAGTTATCCCGGAAACAGGGCAGTCAGTTGTCCCGGAGAAAGGGTGATCAGTTACCCTGGAAACAGGGCAGTCAGTTCCCCTGGAAACAGGGCAGTCAGTTAGCCCGGAGGCAGGGCAGTCAGTTACCCTGGAAACAGGGCAGTCAGTTACCCCGGAAACTGGGGAGTCAGTTACCCTGGAAACAGGGCAGTCAGTCACACTGGAAACAGGTTAGTTAGTTACCCCAGAAACAGGGTGATCAGTTACCCCGGAGGCAGGGCAGTCAGTTACCCTAGAAACAGGGCAGTCAGTTACCCCGGAAACTGGGGAGTCTGTTACCCTGGAAACAGGGCAGTCAGTCACCCTGGAAACAGGTTAGTTAGTTACCCCAGAAACAGGGTGATCAGCTGCCCTGGAAACAGGGCAGTTAATTATCCCGGAAACAGGGCAGTCAGTTATCCCGGAAACAGGGTGATCAGTTACCCTGGAAACAGGGCAGTCAGTTTTCCTGGAAACAGGGCAGTCAGTCACCCTGGAAACAGGTTAGTCAGTTCCCCCGGAAACAGTGTGATCAGTTACCCCGGAAACAGGGCAGTCAGTTCCACTGGAAACAGGGCAGTCAGTTACCCTGGAATCAGGGCAGTCAGTTAAACTGGAAACAGGGCAGTCAGTTATCCTGGAAACAGGGCAGTCAGTTATCCTGGAAACAGGGCGGTCAGTTACCCCGGAAATAGGGAGGTCAGTTATCCTGGAAACAGGGCGGTCAGTTACACCGGAAACAGGGAGATCAGTTACCCCGGAAACAGGGCAGTCAGTTACCCTGGAAACAGGGCAGTCAGTTATCCTGGAAACAGGGCAATCAGTTATACCGGAAACAGGGTGATCAGTTAATTTGGAAACAGGGCAGTCAGTTAGCCTAGAAAGAGGGCAGTCAGTTACCCCGGAAACTGGGCAGTCAGTTAACCTGGAAACAGGGCAGTCAGTTATCCTGGAAACAGGGCAATCAGTTATACCGGAAACAGGGTGATCAGTTACCCTGGAAACAGGGCAGTCAGATACCCCGGAAACAGGGCAGTCAGTTACCCTGGAAAAAGGGCAGTCAGTTATCCCGGAAAAAGGGCAGTCTGTTATCCCGGAAACAGGGTGATCAGTTACCCTGGAAACTGGGCAGTCAGTTACCCTGGAAACAGGGCAGTCAGTTTCCCCGGAAACAGGGCAGTCAGTTACCCTGGAAACTGGGCAGTCAGTTACCCTGGAAACAGGGCAGTCAGTTATATCGGAAACTGGGCAGTCAGTTACCCTGGAAACAGGGCAGTCAGTTATATCGGAAACTGGGTGATCAGTTACCCTGGAAACTGGGCAGTCAGTTATCCCGGAAACAGGGCAGTCAGTTATCCCGGAAACAGGGTGATCACTTACCCTGGAAACTGGGCAGTCAGTCACCCTGGAAACAGGGCAGTCAGTTACCCCGGAAACAGGGCAGTCAGTTACCCTGGAAACTGGGCAGTCAGTTACCCCGGAAACAGGGCAGTCAGTTGTCCCGGAAACAGGGTGATCAGTTACCCTGGAAACAGGGCAGTCAGTTATCCCGGAAGCAGGGCAGTCAGTTGTCCCAGAAAAAGGGTGATCAGTTACCCTGGAAACTGGGCAGTCAGTTCCCCTGGAAACAGGGCAGTCAGTTAGCCCGGAGGCAGGGCAGTCAGTTACCCTGGAAACAGGGCAGTCAGTTACCCCGGAAACTGGGGAGTCAGTTACCCTGGAAACAGGGCAGTCAGTCACACTGGAAACAGGTTAGTTAGATACCCCAGAAACAGGGTGATCAGTTACCCCGGAGGCAGGGCAGTCAGTTACCCTAGAAACAGGGCAGTCAGTTACCCCGGAAACTGGGGAGTCAGTTACCCTGGAAACAGGGCAGTCAGTCACCCTGGAAACAGGTTAGTTAGTTACCCCAGAAACAGGGTGATCAGCTACCCTGGAAACAGGGCAGTTAATTATCCCGGAAACAGGGCAGTCAGTTATCCCGGAAACAGGGTGATCAGTTACCCTGGAAACAGTGCAGTCAGTTTTCCTGGAAACAGGGCAGTCAGTCACCCTGGAAACAGGTTAGTTAGTTACCCCGGAAACAGTGTGATCTGTTACCCCGGAAACAGGGCAGTCAGTTCCACTGGAAACAGGGCAGTCAGTTACCCTGGAATCAGGGCAGTCAGTTACCCTGGAATCAGGGCAGTCAGTTATCCTGGAAACAGGACAGTCAGTTATCCTGGAAACAGGGCGGTCAGTTACCCTGGAAACAGGGCAGGCAGTTGCCCTGGAAACAGGGCAATCAGTTACACCGGAAACTGGGCAGTCAGTTAACCTGGAAACAGGGCAGTCAGTTATCCTGGAAACAGGGCGGTCAGTTACCCCGGAAATAGGGAGGTCAGTTATCCTGGAAACAGGGCGGTCAGTTACACCGGAAACAGGGAGATCAGTTACCCCGGAAACAGGGCAGTCAGTTACCCTGGAAACAGGGCAGTCAATTATCCTGGAAACAGTGTGGTCAGTGACCCTGGAAACAGGGTGGTCAGTTACCCCGGAAAGAGGACAGTTAGTTACCCCGGAAACAGGGTGATCAGTTAATTTGGAAACAGGGCAGTCAGTTAGCCTGGAAACAGGGCAGTCAGTTACCCCGGAAATAGGTCAGTCAGTTACCCTGGAAACAGGGCAGTCAGTTATCCTGGAAACAGGGCAATCAGTTATCCCGGAAACAGGGTGATCAGTTACCCTGGAAACAGGTTAGTCAGTTACCCCGGAAACAGGGCAGTCAGGTACCCTGGAAACAGGGCAGTCAGTTATCCCGGAAACAGGGCAGTCAGTTATCCCGGAAACAGGGTGATCACTTACCCTGGAAACTGGGCAGTCAGTCACCCTGGAAACAGGGCAGTCAGTTACCCCGGGAACAGGGCAGTCAGTTACCCTGGAAACTGGGCAGTCAGTTACCCTGGAAACAGGGCAGTCAGTTATCCCGGAAACAGGGTGATCAGTTACCCTGGAAACAGGGCAGTCAGTTATCCCGGAAACAGGGCAGTCAGTTGTCCCGGAGAAAGGGTGATCAGTTACCCTGGAAACTGGGCAGTCAGTTCCCCTGGAAACAGGGCAGTCAGTTAGCCCGGAGGCAGGGCAGTCAGTTACCCTGGAAACAGGGCAGTCAGTTACCCCGGAAACTGGGGAGTCAGTTACCCTGGAAACAGGGCAGTCAGTCACACTGGAAACAGGTTAGTTAGTTACCCCAGAAACAGGGTGATCAGTTACCCCGGAGGCAGGGCAGTCAGTTACCCTAGAAACAGGGCAGTCAGTTACCCCGGAAACTGGGGAGTCTGTTACCCTGGAAACAGGGCGGTCAGTCACCCTGGAAACAGGTTAGTTAGTTACCCCAGAAACAGGGTGATCAGCTACCCTGGAAACAGGGCAGTTAATTATCCCGGAAACAGGGCAGTCAGTTATCCCGGAAACAGGGTGATCAGTTACCCTGGAAACAGGGCAGTCAGTTTTCCTGGAAACAGGGCAGTCAGTCACCCTGGAAACAGGTTAGTCAGTTACCCCGGAAACAGTGTGATCAGTTACCCCGGAAACAGGGCAGTCAGTTCCACTGGAAACAGGGCAGTCAGTTACCCTGGAATCAGGGCAGTCAGTTAAACTGGAAACAGGGCAGTCAGTTATCCTGGAAACAGGGCAGTCAGTTATCCTGGAAACAGGGCGGTCAGTTACCCCGGAAATAGGGAGGTCAGTTATCCTGGAAACAGGGCGGTCAGTTACACCGGAAACAGGGAGATCAGTTACCCCGGAAACAGGGCAGTCAGTTACCCTGGAAACAGGGCAGTCAGTTATCCTGGAAACAGGGCAATCAGTTATACCGGAAACAGGGTGATCAGTTAATTTGGAAACAGGGCAGTCAGTTAGCCTAGAAAGAGGGCAGTCAGTTACCCCGGAAACTGGGCAGTCAGTTAACCTGGAAACAGGGCAGTCAGTTATCCTGGAAACAGGGCAATCAGTTATACCGGAAACAGGGTGATCAGTTACCCTGGAAACAGGGCAGTCAGATACCCCGGAAACAGGGCAGTCAGTTACCCTGGAAAAAGGGCAGTCAGTTATCCCGGAAACAGGGCAGTCTGTTATCCCGGAAACAGGGTGATCAGTTACCCTGGAAACTGGGCAGTCAGTTACCCTGGAAACAGGGCAGTCAGTTTCCCCGGAAACAGGGCAGTCAATTACCCTGGAAACTGGGCAGTCACTTACCCTGGAAACAGGGCAGTCAGTTATATCGGAAACTGGGTGATCAGTTACCCTGGAAACTGGGCAGTCAGTTATCCCGGAAACAGGGCAGTCAGTTATCCCGGAAACAGGGTGATCACTTACCCTGGAAACTGGGCAGTCAGTCACCCTGGAAACAGGGCAGTCAGTTACCCCGGAAACAGGGCAGTCAGTTACCCTGGAAACTGGGCAGTCAGTTACCCCGGAAACAGGGCAGTCAGTTGTCCCGGAAACAGGGTGATCAGTTACCCTGGAAACAGGGCAGTCAGTTATCCCGGAAGCAGGGCAGTCAGTTGTCCCGGAAAAAGGGTGATCAGTTACCCTGGAAACTGGGCAGTCAGTTCCCCTGGAAACAGGGCAGTCAGTTAGCCCGGAGGCAGGGCAGTCAGTTACCCTGGAAACAGGGCAGTCAGTTACCCCGGAAACTGGGGAGTCAGTTACCCTGGAAACAGGGCAGTCAGTCACACTGGAAACAGGTTAGTTAGTTACCCCAGAAACAGGGTGATCAGTTACCCCGGAGGCAGGGCAGTCAGTTACCCTAGAAACAGGGCAGTCAGTTACCCCGGAAACTGGGGAGTCAGTTACCCTGGAAACAGGGCAGTCAGTCACCCTGGAAACAGGTTAGTTAGTTACCCCAGAAACAGGGTGATCAGCTACCCTGGAAACAGGGCAGTTAATTATCCCGGAAACAGGGCAGTCAGTTATCCCGGAAACAGGGTGATCAGTTACCCTGGAAACAGGGCAGTCAGTTTTCCTGGAAACAGGGCAGTCAGTCACCCTGGAAACAGGTTAGTCAGTTACCCCGGAAACAGTGTGATCAGTTACCCCGGAAACAGGGCAGTCAGTTCCACTGGAAACAGGGCAGTCAGTTACCCTGGAATCAGGGCAGTCAGTTACCCTGGAATCAGGGCAGTCAGTTAAACTGGAAACAGGGCAGTCACTTATCCTGGAAACAGGGCAGTCAGTTATCCTGGAAACAGGGCGGTCAGTTACCCTGGAAACAGGGCAGGCAGTTGCCCTGGAAACAGGGCAATCAGTTACACCGGAAACTGGGCAGTCAGTTAACCTGGAAACAGGGCAGTCAGTTATCCTGGAAACAGGGCGGTCAGTTACCCCGGAAATAGGGAGGTCAGTTATCCTGGAAACAGGGCGGTCAGTTACACCGGAAACAGGGAGATCAGTTACCCCGGAAACAGGTTAGTCAGTTACCCTTGAAACAGGGCAGTCAATTATCCTGGAAACAGTGTGGTCAGTGACCCTGGAAACAGGGTGGTTAGTTACCCCGGAAAGAGGGCAGTGAGTTACCCCGGAAACAGGGTGACCAGTTAATTTGGAAACAGGGCAGACAGTTAGCCTGGAAACAGGGCAGTCAGTTACCCCGGAAATAGGTCAGTCAGTTACCCTGGAAACAGGGCAGTCAGTTATCCTGGAAACAGGGCAATCAGTTATCCCGGAAACAGGGTGATCAGTTACCCTGGAAACAGGTTAGTCAGTTACCCCGGAAACAGGGCAGTCAGGTACCCTGGAAACAGGGCAGTCAGTTACCCCGGAAACAGGGCAGTCAGTTACCCTGGAAACTGGGCAGTCAGTTACCCTGGAAACAGGGCAGTCAGTTATCCCGGAAACAGGGTGATCAGTTACCCTGGAAACAGGGCAGTCAGTTATCCCGGAAACAGGGCAGTCAGTTGTCCCGGAGAAAGGGTGATCAGTTACCCTGGAAACTGGGCAGTCAGTTCCCCTGGAAACAGGGCAGTCAGTTAGCCCGGAGGCAGGGCAGTCAGTTACCCTGGAAACAGGGCAGTCAGTTACCCCGGAAACTGGGGAGTCAGTTACCCTGGAAACAGGGCAGTCAGTCACACTGGAAACAGGTTAGTTAGTTACCCCAGAAACAGGGTGATCAGTTACCCCGGAGGCAGGGCAGTCAGTTACCCTAGAAACAGGGCAGTCAGTTACCCCGGAAACTGGGGAGTCTGTTACCCTGGAAACAGGGCAGTCAGTCACCCTGGAAACAGGTTAGTTAGTTACCCCAGAAACAGGGTGATCAGCTACCCTGGAAACAGGGCAGTTAATTATCCCGGAAACAGGGCAGTCAGTTATCCCGGAAACAGGGTGATCAGTTACCCTGGAAACAGGGCAGTCAGTTTTCCTGGAAACAGGGCAGTCAGTCACCCTGGAAACAGGTTAGTCAGTTACCCCGGAAACAGTGTGATCAGTTACCCCGGAAACAGGGCAGTCAGTTCCACTGGAAACAGGGCAGTCAGTTACCCTGGAATCAGGGCAGTCAGTTAAACTGGAAACAGGGCAGTCAGTTATCCTGGAAACAGGGCAGTCAGTTATCCTGGAAACAGGGCGGTCAGTTACCCCGGAAATAGGGAGGTCAGTTATCCTGGAAACAGGGCGGTCAGTTACACCGGAAACAGGGAGATCAGTTACCCCGGAAACAGGGCAGTCAGTTACCCTGGAAACAGGGCAGTCAGTTATACTGGAAACAGGGCAATCAGTTATACCGGAAACAGGGTGATCAGTTAATTTGGAAACAGGGCAGTCAGTTAGCCTAGAAAGAGGGCAGTCAGTTACCCCGGAAACTGGGCAGTCAGTTAACCTGGAAACAGGGCAGTCAGTTATCCTGGAAACAGGGCAATCAGTTATACCGGAAACAGGGTGATCAGTTACCCTGGAAACAGGGCAGTCAGATACCCCGGAAACAGGGCAGTCAGTTACCCTGGAAAAAGGGCAGTCAGTTATCCCGGAAACAGGGCAGTCTGTTATCCCGGAAACAGGGTGATCAGTTACCCTGGAAACTGGGCAGTCAGTTACCCTGGAAACAGGGCAGTCAGTTTCCCCGGAAACAGGGCAGTCAGTTACCCTGGAAACTGGGCAGTCAGTTACCCTGGAAACAGGGCAGTCAGTTATATCGGAAACTGGGTGATCAGTTACCCTGGAAACTGGGCAGTCAGTTATCCCGGAAACAGGGCAGTCAGTTATCCCGGAAACAGGGTGATCACTTACCCTGGAAACTGGGCAGTCAGTCACCCTGGAAACAGGGCAGTCAGTTACCCCGGAAACAGGGCAGTCAGTTACCCTGGAAACTGGGCAGTCAGTTACCCCGGAAACAGGGCAGTCAGTTGTCCCGGAAACAGGGTGATCAGTTACCCTGGAAACAGGGCAGTCAGTTATCCCGGAAGCAGGGCAGTCAGTTGTCCCAGAAAAAGGGTGATCAGTTACCCTGGAAACTGGGCAGTCAGTTCCCCTGGAAACAGGGCAGTCAGTTAGCCCGGAGGCAGGGCAGTCAGTTACCCTGGAAACAGGGCAGTCAGTTACCCCGGAAACTGGGGAGTCAGTTACCCTGGAAACAGGGCAGTCAGTCACACTGGAAACAGGTTAGTTAGATACCCCAGAAACAGGGTGATCAGTTACCCCGGAGGCAGGGCAGTCAGTTACCCTAGAAACAGGGCAGTCAGTTACCCCGGAAACTGGGGAGTCAGTTACCCTGGAAACAGGGCAGTCAGTCACCCTGGAAACAGGTTAGTTAGTTACCCCAGAAACAGGGTGATCAGCTACCCTGGAAACAGGGCAGTTAATTATCCCGGAAACAGGGCAGTCAGTTATCCCGGAAACAGGGTGATCAGTTACCCTGGAAACAGGGCAGTCAGTTTTCCTGGAAACAGGGCAGTCAGTCACCCTGGAAACAGGTTAGTCAGTTACCCCGGAAACAGTGTGATCAGTTACCCCGGAAACAGGGCAGTCAGTTCCACTGGAAACAGGGCAGTCAGTTACCCTGGAATCAGGGCAGTCAGTTACCCTGGAATCAGGGCAGTCAGTTATCCTGGAAACAGGACAGTCAGTTATCCTGGAAACAGGGCGGTCAGTTACCCTGGAAACAGGGCAGGCAGTTGCCCTGGAAACAGGGCAATCAGTTACACCGGAAACTGGGCAGTCAGTTAACCTGGAAACAGGGCAGTCAGTTATCCTGGAAACAGGGCGGTCAGTTACCCCGGAAATAGGGAGGTCAGTTATCCTGGAAACAGGGCGGTCAGTTACACCGGAAACAGGGAGATCAGTTACCCCGGAAACAGGGCAGTCAGTTACCCTGGAAACAGGGCAGTCAATTATCCTGGAAACAGTGTGGTCAGTGACCCTGGAAACAGGGTGGTCAGTTACCCCGGAAAGAGGGCAGTGAGTTACCCCGGAAACAGGGTGATCAGTTAATTTGGAAACAGGGCAGTCAGTTAGCCTGGAAACAGGGCAGTCAGTTACCCCGGAAATAAGTCAGTCAGTTACCCTGGAAACAGGGCAGTCAGTTATCCTGGAAACAGGGCAATCAGTTATCCCGGAAACAGGGTGATCAGTTACCCTGGAAACAGGTTAGTCAGTTACCCCGGAAACAGGGCAGTCAGGTACCCTGGAAACAGGGCAGTCAGTTATCCCGGAAACAGGGCAGTCAGTTATCCCGGAAACAGGGTGATCACTTACCCTGGAAACTGGGCAGTCAGTCACCCTGGAAACAGGGCAGTCAGTTACCCCGGAAACAGGGCAGTCAGTTACCCTGGAAACTGGGCAGTCAGTTACCCTGGAAACAGGGCAGTCAGTTATCCCGGAAACAGGGTGATCAGTTACCCTGGAAACAGGGCAGTCAGTTATCCCGGAAACAGGGCAGTCAGTTGTCCCGGAGAAAGGGTGATCAGTTACCCTGGAAACTGGGCAGTCAGTTCCCCTGGAAACAGGGCAGTCAGTTAGCCCGGAGGCAGGGCAGTCAGTTACCCTGGAAACAGGGCAGTCAGTTACCCCGGAAACTGGGGAGTCAGTTACCCTGGAAACAGGGCAGTCAGTCACACTGGAAACAGGTTAGTTAGTTACCCCAGAAACAGGGTGATCAGTTACCCCGGAGGCAGGGCAGTCAGTTACCCTAGAAACAGGGCAGTCAGTTACCCCGGAAACTGGGGAGTCTGTTACCCTGGAAACAGGGCGGTCAGTCACCCTGGAAACAGGTTAGTTAGTTGCCCCAGAAACAGGGTGATCAGCTACCCTGGAAACAGGGCAGTTAATTATCCCGGAAACAGGGCAGTCAGTTACCCCGGAAACAGTGTGATCAGTTACCCCGGAAACAGGGCAGTCAGTTCCACTGGAAACAGGGCAGTCAGTTACCCTGGAATCAGGGCAGTCAGTTAAACTGGAAACAGGGCAGTCAGTTATCCTGGAAACAGGGCAGTCAGTTATCCTGGAAACAGGGCGGTCAGTTACCCCGGAAATAGGGAGGTCAGTTATCCTGGAAACAGGGCGGTCAGTTACACCGGAAACAGGGAGATCAGTTACCCCGGAAACAGGGCAGTCAGTTACCCTGGAAACAGGGCAGTCAGTTATCCTGGAAACAGGGCAATCAGTTATACCGGAAACAGGGTGATCAGTTAATTTGGAAACAGGGCAGTCAGTTAGCCTAGAAAGAGGGCAGTCAGTTACCCCGGAAACTGGGCAGTCAGTTAACCTGGAAACAGGGCAGTCAGTTATCCTGGAAACAGGGCAATCAGTTATACCGGAAACAGGGTGATCAGTTACCCTGGAAACAGGGCAGTCAGATACCCCGGAAACAGGGCAGTCAGTTACCCTGGAAAAAGGGCAGTCAGTTATCCCGGAAACAGGGCAGTCTGTTATCCCGGAAACAGGGTGATCAGTTACCCTGGAAACTGGGCAGTCAGTTACCCTGGAAACAGGGCAGTCAGTTTCCCCGGAAACAGGGCAGTCAGTTACCCTGGAAACTGGGCAGTCAGTTACCCTGGAAACAGGGCAGTCAGTTATATCGGAAACTGGGTGATCAGTTACCCTGGAAACTGGGCAGTCAGTTATCCCGGAAACAGGGCAGTCAGTTATCCCGGAAACAGGGTGATCACTTACCCTGGAAACTGGGCAGTCAGTCACCCTGGAAACAGGGCAGTCAGTTACCCCGGAAACAGGGCAGTCAGTTACCCTGGAAACTGGGCAGTCAGTTACCCCGGAAACAGGGCAGTCAGTTGTCCCGGAAACAGGGTGATCAGTTACAGTGGAAACAGGGCAGTCAGTTATCCCGGAAGCAGGGCAGTCAGTTGTCCCGGAAAAAGGGTGATCAGTTACCCTGGAAACTGGGCAGTCAGTTCCCCTGGAAACAGGGCAGTCAGTTAGCCCGGAGGCAGGGCAGTCAGTTACCCTGGAAACAGGGCAGTCAGTTACCCCGGAAACTGGGGAGTCAGTTACCCTGGAAACAGGGCAGTCAGTCACACTGGAAACAGGTTAGTTCGTTACCCCAGAAACAGGGTGATCAGTTACCCCGGAGGCAGGGCAGTCAGTTACCCTAGAAACAGGGCAGTCAGTTACCCCGGAAACTGGGGAGTCAGTTACCCTGGAAACAGGGCAGTCAGTCACCCTGGAAACAGGTTAGTTAGTTACCCCAGAAACAGGGTGATCAGCTACCCTGGAAACAGGGCAGTTAATTATCCCGGAAACAGGGCAGTCAGTTATCCCGGAAACAGGGTGATCAGTTACCCTGGAAACAGGGCAGTCAGTTTTCCTGGAAACAGGGCAGTCAGTCACCCTGGAAACAGGTTAGTCAGTTACCCCGGAAACAGTGTGATCAGTTACCCCGGAAACAGGGCAGTCAGTTCCACTGGAAACAGGGCAGTCAGTTACCCTGGAATCAGGGCAGTCAGTTACCCTGCAATCAGGGCAGTCAGTTAAACTGGAAACAGGGCAGTCACTTATCCTGGAAACAGGGCAGTCAGTTATCCTGGAAACAGGGCGGTCAGTTACCCTGGAAACAGGGCAGGCAGTTGCCCTGGAAACAGGGCAATCAGTTACACCGGAAACTGGGCAGTCAGTTAACCTGGAAACAGGGCAGTCAGTTATCCTGGAAACAGGGCGGTCAGTTACCCCGGAAATAGGGAGGTCAGTTATCCTGGAAACAGGGCGGTCAGTTACACCGGAAACAGGGAGATCAGTTACCCCGGAAACAGGTTAGTCAGTTACCCTTGAAACAGGGCAGTCAATTATCCTGGAAACAGTGTGGTCAGTGACCCTGGAAACAGGGTGGTCAGTTACCCCGGAAAGAGGGCAGTGAGTTACCCCGGAAACAGGGTGATCAGTTAATTTGGAAACAGGGCAGTCAGTTAGCCTGGAAACAGGGCAGTCAGTTACCCCGGAAATAGGTCAGTCAGTTACCCTGGAAACAGGGCAGTCAGTTATCCTGGAAACAGGGCAATCAGTTATCCCGGAAACAGGGTGATCAGTTACCCTGGAAACAGGTTAGTCAGTTACCCCGGAAACAGGGCAGTCAGGTACCCTGGAAACAGGGCAGTCAGTTATCCCGGAAACAGGGCAGTCAGTTATCCCGGAAACAGGGTGATAACTTACCCTGGAAACTGGGCAGTCAGTCACCCTGGAAACAGGGCAGTCAGTTACCCCGGAAACAGGGCAGTCAGTTACCCTGGAAACTGGGCAGTCAGTTACCCTGGAAACAGGGCAGTCAGTTATCCCGGAAACAGGGTGATCAGTTACCCTGGAAACAGGGCAGTCAGTTATCCCGGAAACAGGGCAGTCAGTTGTCCCGGAGAAAGGGTGATCAGTTACCCTGGAAACAGGGCAGTCAGTTCCCCTGGAAACAGGGCAGTCAGTTAGCCCGGAGGCAGGGCAGTCAGTTACCCTGGAAACAGGGCAGTCAGTTACCCCGGAAACTGGGGAGTCAGTTACCCTGGAAACAGGGCAGTCAGTCACACTGGAAACAGGTTAGTTAGTTACCCCAGAAACAGGGTGATCAGTTACCCCGGAGGCAGGGCAGTCAGTTACCCTAGAAACAGGGCAGTCAGTTACCCCGGAAACTGGGGAGTCTGTTACCCTGGAAACAGGGCAGTCAGTCACCCTGGAAACAGGTTAGTTAGTTACCCCAGAAACAGGGTGATCAGCTACCCTGGAAACAGGGCAGTTAATTATCCCGGAAACAGGGCAGTCAGTTATCCCGGAAACAGGGTGATCAGTTACCCTGGAAACAGGGCAGTCAGTTTTCCTGGAAACAGGGCAGTCAGTCACCCTGGAAACAGGTTAGTCAGTTACCCCGGAAACAGTGTGATCAGTTACCCCGGAAACAGGGCAGTCAGTTCCACTGGAAACAGGGCAGTCAGTTACCCTGGAATCAGTGCAGTCAGTTAAACTGGAAACAGGGCAGTCAGTTATCCTGGAAACAGGGCAGTCAGTTATCCTGGAAACAGGGCGGTCAGTTACACCGGAAACAGGGAGATCAGTTACCCCGGAAACAGGGCAGTCAGTTACCCTGGAAACAGGGCAGTCAGTTATCCTGGAAACAGGGCAATCAGTTATACCGGAAACAGGGTGATCAGTTAATTTGGAAACAGGGCAGTCAGTTAGCCTAGAAAGAGGGCAGTCAGTTACCCAGGAAACTGGGCAGTCAGTTAACCTGGAAACAGGGCAGTCAGTTATCCTGGAAACAGGGCAATCAGTTATACCGGAAACAGGGTGATCAGTTACCCTGGAAACAGGGCAGTCAGATACCCCGGAAACAGGGCAGTCAGTTACCCTGGAAAAAGTGCAGTCAGTTATCCCGGAAACAGGGCAGTCTGTTATCCCGGAAACAGGGTGATCAGTTACCCTGGAAACTGGGTGATCAGTTACCCTGGAAACAGGGCAGTCAGTTTCCCCGGAAACAGGGCAGTCAGTTACCCTGGAAACTGGGCAGTCAGTTACCCTGGAAACAGGGCAGTCAGTTATATCGGAAACTGGGTGATCAGTTACCCTGGAAACTGGGCAGTCAGTTATCCCGGAAACAGGGCAGTCAGTTATCCCGGAAACAGGGTGATCACTTACACTGGAAACTGGGCAGTCAGTCACCCTGGAAACAGGGCAGTCAGTTACCCCGGAAACAGGGCAGTCAGTTACCCTGGAAACTGGGCAGTCAGTT
This sequence comes from Heterodontus francisci, assembly GCF_036365525.1. Classification (NCBI taxonomy): domain Eukaryota; kingdom Metazoa; phylum Chordata; class Chondrichthyes; order Heterodontiformes; family Heterodontidae; genus Heterodontus; species Heterodontus francisci. The sequence goes on from NW_027142285.1 coordinate 961,398, forward strand.
ACCCCGGAAACAGGGCAGTCAGTTGTCCCGGAAACAGGGTGATCAGTTACCCTGGAAACAGGGCAGTCAGTTATCCCGGAAGCAGGGCAGTCAGTTGTCCCGGAAAAAGGGTGATCAGTTACCCTGGAAACTGGGCAGTCAGTTCCCCTGGAAACAGGGCAGTCAGTTAGCCCGGAGGCAGGGCAGTCAGTTACCCTGGAAACAGGGCAGTCAGTTACCCCGGAAACTGGGGAGTCAGTTACCCTGGAAACAGGGCAGTCAGTCACACTGGAAACAGGTTAGTTCGTTACCCCAGAAACAGGGTGATCAGTTACCCCGGAGGCAGGGCAGTCAGTTACCCTAGAAACAGGGCAGTCAGTTACCCCTGAAACTGGGGAGTCAGTTACCCTGGAAACAGGGCAGTCAGTCACCCTGGAAACAGGTTAGTTAGTTACCCCAGAAACAGGGTGATCAGCTACCCTGGAAACAGGGCAGTTAATTATCCCGGAAACAGGGCAGTCAGTTATCCCGGAAACAGGGTGATCAGTTACCCTGGAAACAGGGCAGTCAGTTTTCCTGGAAACAGGGCAGTCAGTCACCCTGGAAACAGGTTAGTCAGTTACCCCGGAAACAGTGTGATCAGTTACCCCGGAAACAGGGCAGTCAGTTCCACTGGAAACAGGGCAGTCAGTTACCCTGGAATCAGGGCAGTCAGTTAAACTGGAAACAGGGCAGTCAGTTATCCTGGAAACAGGGCAGTCAGATATCCTGGAAACAGGGCGGTCAGTTCGCCCGCAAATAGGGAGGTCAGTTATCCTGGAAACAGGGCGGTCAGTTACACCGGAAACAGGGAGATCAGTTACCCCGGAAACAGGGCAGTCAGTTACCCCGGAAACTGGGCAGTCAGTTAACCTGGAAACAGGGCAGTCAGTTATCCTGGAAACAGGGCAATCAGTTATACCGGAAACAGGGTGATCAGTTACCCTGGAAACAGGGCAGTCAGATACAGCGGAAACAGGGCAGTCTGTTATCCCGGAAACAGGGTGATCAGTTACCCTGGAAACTGGGCAGTCAGTTACCCTGGAAACAGGGCAGTCAGTTTCCCCGGAAACAGGGCAGTCAGTTACCCTGGAAACTGGGCAGTCAGTTACCTTGGAAACAGGGCAGTCAGTTATATCGGAAACTGGGTGATCAGTTACCCTGGAAACTGGGCAGTCAGTTATCCCGGAAACAGGGCAGTCAGTTATCCCGGAAACAGGGTGATCACTTACCCTGGAAACTGGGCAGTCAGTCACCCTGGAAACAGGGCAGTCAGTTACCCCGGAAACAGGGCAGTCAGTTACCCTGGAAACTGGGCAGTCAGTTACCCCGGAAACAGGGCAGTCAGTTGTCCCGGAAACAGGGTGATCAGTTACCCTGGAAACAGGGCAGTCAGTTATCCCGGAAGCAGGGCAGTCAGTTGTCCCGGAAAAAGGGTGATCAGTTACCCTGGAAACTGGGCAGTCAGTTCCCCTGGAAACAGGGCAGTCAGTTAGCCCGGAGGCAGGGCAGTCAGTTACCCTGGAAACAGGGCAGTCAGTTACCCCGGAAACTGGGGAGTCAGTTACCCTGGAAACAGGGCAGTCAGTCACACTGGAAACAGGTTAGTTAGTTACCCCAGAAACAGGGTGATCAGCTACCCTGGAAACAGGGCAGTTAATTATCCCGGAAACAGGGCAGTCAGTTATCCCGGAAACAGGGTGATCAGTTACCCTGGAAACAGGGCATCAGTTTTCCTGGAAACAGGGCAGTCAGTCACCCTGGAAACAGGTTAGTCAGTTACCCCGGAAACAGTGTGATCAGTTACCCCGGAAACAGGGCAGTCAGTTCCACTGGAAACAGGGCAGTCAGTTACCCTGGAATCAGGGCAGTCAGTTAAACTGGAAACAGGGCAGTCAGTTATCCTGGAAACAGGGCAGTCAGTTATCCTGGAAACAGGGCGGTCAGTTACCCCGGAAATAGGGAGGTCAGTTATCCTGGAAACAGGGCGGTCAGTTACACCGGAAACAGGGAGATCAGTTACCCCGGAAACAGGGCAGTCAGTTACCCTGGAAACAGGGCAGTCAGTTATCCTGGAAACAGGGCAATCAGTTATACCGGAAACAGGGTGATCAGTTAATTTGGAAACAGGTCAGTCAGTTAGCCTGGAAAGAGGGCAGTCAGTTACCCCGGAAACTGGGCAGTCAGTTAACCTGGAAACAGGGCAGTCAGTTATCCTGGAAACAGGGCAATCAGTTATACCGGAAACAGGGTGATCAGTTACCCTGGAAACAGGGCAGTCAGATACCCCGGAAACAGGGCAGTCAGTTACCCTGGAAAAAGGGCAGTCAGTTATCCCGGAAACAGGGCAGTCTGTTATCCCGGAAACAGGGTGATCAGTTACCCTGGAAACTGGGCAGTCAGTTACCCTGGAAACTGGGCAGTCAGTTACCCTGGAAACAGGGCAGTCAGTTATATCGGAAACTGGGTGATCAGTTACCCTGGAAACTGGGCAGTCAGTTATCCCGGAAACAGGGCAGTCAGTTATCCCGGAAACAGGGTGATCAGTTACCCTGGAAACAGGGCAGTCAGTTTCCCCGGAAACAGGGTAGTCAGTTACCCTGGAAACTGGGCAGTCAGTTCCACTGGAAACAGGGCAGTCAGTTATCCCGGAAACTGGGTGATCAGTTACCCTGGAAACAGGGCAGTCAGTTATCCCGGAAACAGGGCAGTCAGTTATACCGGAAACAGGGTGATCAGTTACCCTGGAAACAGGGCAGTCAGATACCCCGGAAACAGGGCAGTCTGTTATCCCGGAAACAGGGTGATCAGTTACCCTGGAAACTGGGCAGTCAGATACCCCGGAAACAGGGCAGTCAGTTACCCTGGAAAAAGGGCAGTCAGTTATCCCGGAAACAGGGCAGTCTGTTATCCCGGAAACAGGGTGATCAGTTACCCTGGAAACTGGGCAGTCAGTTACCCTGGAAACTGGGCAGTCAGTTACCCTGGAAACAGGGCAGTCAGTTATATCGGAAACTGGGTGATCAGTTACACTGGAAACTGGGAAGTCAGTTATCCCGGAAACAGGGCAGTCAGTTATCCCGGAAACAGGGTGATCAGTTACCCTGGAAACAGGGCAGTCAGTTTCCCCGGAAACAGGGTAGTCAGTTACCCTGGAAACTGGGCAGTCAGTTCCACTGGAAACAGGGCAGTCAGTTATCCCGGAAACTGGGTGATCAGTTACCCTGGAAACAGGGCAGTCAGTTGTCCCGGAAACAGGGCAGTCAGTTATACCGGAAACAGGGTGATCAGTTACCCTGGAAACAGGGCAGTCAGATACCCCGGAAACAGGGCAGTCTGTTATCCCGGAAACAGGGTGATCAGTTACCCTGGAAACTGGGCAGTCAGTTACCCTGGAAACAGGGCAGTCAGTTTCCCCGGAAACAGGGCAGTCAGTCACCCTGGAAACTGGGCAGTCAGTTACCTTGGAAACAGGGCAGTCAGTTATATCGGAAACTGGGTGATCAGTTACCCTGGAAACTGGGCAGTCAGTTATCCCGGAAACAGGGCAGTCAGTTATCCCGGAAACAGGGTGATCACTTACCCTGGAAACTGGGCAGTCAGTCACCCTGGAAACAGGGCAGTCAGTTACCCCGGAAACAGGGCAGTCAGTTACCCTGGAAACTGGGCAGTCAGTTACCCCGGAAACAGGGCAGTCAGTTGTCCCGGAAACAGGGTGATCAGTTACCCTGGAAACAGGGCAGTCAGTTATCCCGGAAGCAGGGCAGTCAGTTGTCCCGGAAAAAGGGTGATCAGTTACCCTGGAAACTGGGCAGTCAGTTCCCCTGGAAACAGGGCAGTCAGTTAGCCCGGAGGCAGGGCAGTCAGTTACCCTGGAAACAGGGCAGTCAGTTACCCCGGAAACTGGGGAGTCAGTTACCCTGGAAACAGGGCAGTCAGTCACACTGGAAACAGGTTAGTTAGTTACCCCAGAAACAGGGTGATCAGCTACCCTGGAAACAGGGCAGTTAATTATCCCGGAAACAGGGCAGTCAGTTATCCCGGAAACAGGGTGATCAGTTACCCTGGAAACAGGGCAGTCAGTTTTCCTGGAAACAGGGCAGTCAGTCACCCTGGAAACAGGTTAGTCAGTTACCCCGGAAACAGTGTGATCAGTTACCCCGGAAACAGGGCAGTCAGTTCCACTGGAAACAGGGCAGTCAGTTACCCTGGAATCAGGGCAGTCAGTTAAACTGGAAACAGGGCAGTCAGTTATCCTGGAAACAGGGCAGTCAGTTATCCTGGAAACAGGGCGGTCAGTTACCCCGGAAATAGGGAGGTCAGTTATCCTGGAAACAGGGCGGTCAGTTACACCGGAAACAGGGAGATCAGTTACCCCGGAAACAGGGCAGTCAGTTACCCTGGAAACAGGGCAGTCAGTTATCCTGGAAACAGGGCAATCAGTTATACTGGAAACAGGGTGATCAGTTAATTTGGAAACAGGTCAGTCAGTTAGCCTGGAAAGAGGGCAGTCAGTTACCCCGGAAACTGGGCAGTCAGTTAACCTGGAAACAGGGCAGTCAGTTATCCTGGAAACAGGGCAATCAGTTATACCGGAAACAGGGTGATCAGTTACCCTGGAAACAGGGCAGTCAGATACCCCGGAAACAGGGCAGTCAGTTACCCTGGAAAAAGGGCAGTCAGTTATCCCGGAAACAGGGCAGTCTGTTATCCCGGAAACAGGGTGATCAGTTACCCTGGAAATTGGGCAGTCAGTTACCCTGGAAACTGGGCAGTCAGTTACCCTGGAAACAGGGCAGTCAGTTATATCGGAAACTGGGTGATCAGTTACCCTGGAAACTGGGCAGTCAGTTATCCCGGAAACAGGGCAGTCAGTTATCCTGGAAACAGGGTGATCAGTTACCCTGGAAACAGGGCAGTCAGTTTCCCCGGAAACAGGGTAGTCAGTTACCCTGGAAACAGGGCAGTCAGTTCCACTGGAAACAGGGCAGTCAGTTATCCCGGAAACTGGGTGATCAGTTACCCTGGAAACAGGGCAGTCAGTTATCCCGGAAACAGGGCAGTCAGTTATACCGGAAACAGGGTGATCAGTTACCCTGGAAACAGGGCAGTCAGATACCCCGGAAACAGGGCAGTCTGTTATCCCGGAAACAGGGTGATCAGTTACCCTGGAAACTGGGCAGTCAGATACCCCGGAAACAGGGCAGTCAGTTACCCTGGAAAAAGGGCAGTCAGTTATCCCGGAAACAGGGCAGTCTGTTATCCCGGAAACAGGGTGATCAGTTACCCTGGAAACTGGGCAGTCAGTTACCCTGGAAACTGGGCAGTCAGTTACCCTGGAAACAGGGCAGTCAGTTATATCGGAAACTGGGTGATCAGTTACCCTGGAAACTGGGCAGTCAGTTATCCCGGAAACAGGGCAGTCAGTTATCCCGGAAACAGGGTGATCAGTTACCCTGGAAACAGGGCAGTCAGTTTCCCCGGAAACAGGGTAGTCAGTTACCCTGGAAACTGGGCAGTCAGTTCCACTGGAAACAGGGCAGTCAGTTATCCCGGAAACTGGGTGATCAGTTACCCTGGAAACAGGGCAGTCAGTTATCCTGGAAACAGGGCGGTCAGTTACACCGGAAACAGGGAGATCAGTTACCCCGGAAACAGGGCAGTCAGTTACCCTGGAAACAGGGCAGTCAGTTATCCTGGAAACAGGGCAATCAGTTATACCGGAAACAGGGTGATCAGTTAATTTGGAAACTGTCAGTCAGTTACCCTGGTAGCATGGCAGTCAGTTATCCTGGAAACAGGGCAGACAGTTATCCTGGAAATAGGGCAGTCAGTTACCCCGGAAATAGTGATGTACGTTGTCCTGGAAACATGGCGGTCAGTTACCCCGGAAACAGGGAGATCAGTTACCCCGGAAACAGGGCAGTCAGTTACCCTGGAAACAGGGCGGTCAGTTTCCCTGGGAACAGGGCAGTCAGCTACCCCGGAAACAGGGCAGTCAGTTATCGTGGAAACAGGGCAGTCAGTTACCCTGGAAACAGGGCAGTCATTTACCCCTGGAAACAGATTACTCAGTTACCCCGGAAACAGGGTGATCAGTTATCCTGGAAACAGGGCAGTCAGTTACCCTGGAAACAGGGCAGGCAGTTGCCCTGGAAACAGGGCAATCAGTTACACCGGAAACTGGGCAGTCAGTTAACCTGGAAACAGGGCAGTCAGTTATCCTGGAAACAGGGCGGTCAGTTACCCCGGAAATAGGGAGGTCAGTTATCCTGGAAACAGGGCGGTCAGTTACACCGGAAACAGGGAGATCAGTTACCCCGGAAACAGGTTAGTCAGTTACCCTTGAAACAGGGCAGTCAGTTATCCTGGAGACAGGGCAGTCAGTTACCCTGGAAACAGGGCAGTCAGTTACCCCGGAAATAGGTCAGTCAGTTACCCTGGAAACAGGGCAGTCAGTTATCCTGGAAACAGGGCAATCAGTTATCCCGGAAACAGGGTGATCAGTTACCCTGGAAACAGGTTAGTCAGTTACCCCGGAAACAGGGCAGTCAGGTACCCTGGAAAGAGGGCAGTCAGTTATCCCGGAAACAGGGCAGTCAGTTATCCCGGAAACAGGGCAGTCATTTACCCTGGACACTGGGCAGTCAGTTACCCTGGAAACAGGGCAGTCAGCTATCCCGGAAACAGGGTGATCAGTTACCCTGGAAACAGGGCAGTCAGTTATCCCGGAAACAGGGCAGTCAGTTGTCCCGGAAAAAGGGTGATCAGTTACCCTGGAAACTGGGCAGTCTGTTCCCCTGGAAACAGGGCAGTCAGTTACCCCGGAGGCAGGGCAGTCAGTTACCCTGGAAACAGGGCAGTCAGTTACCCCGGAAACTGGGGAGTCAGTTACCCTGGAAACAGGGCAGTCAGTCACCCTGGAAACAGGTTAGTTAGTTACCCCAGAAACAGGGTGATCAGTTACCCCGGAGGCAGGGCAGTCAGTTACCCTAGAAACAGGGCAGTCAGTTACTCCGGAAACTGGGGAGTCAGTTACCCTGGAAACAGGGCAGTCAGTCACCCTGGAAACAGGTTAGTTAATTACCCCAGAAACAGGGTGATCAGCTACCCTGCAAACAGGGCAGTTTATTATCCCGGAAACAGGGCAGTCAGTTATCCCGGAAACAGGGTGATCAGTTACCCTGGAAACAGGGCAGTCAGTTTTCCTGGAAACAGGGCAGTCACCCTGGAAACAGGTTAGTCAGTTACCCCGGAAACAGTGTGATCAGTTACCCCGGAAACAGGGCAGTCAGTTCCACTGGAAACAGGGCAGTCAGTTATCCTGGAATCAGGGCAGTCAGTTAAACTGGAAACAGGGCAGTCAGTTATCCTGGAAACAGGGCAGTCAGTTATCCTGGAAACAGGGCGGTAAGTTACCCCGGAAATAGGGAGGTCAGTTATCCTGGAAACAGGGCGGTCAGTTACACCGGAAACAGGGAGATCAGTTACCCCGGAAACAGGGCAGTCAGTTACCCTGGAAACAGGGCAGTCAGTTATCCTGGAAACAGTGCAATCAGTTATACCGGAAACAGGGTGATCAGTTAATTTGGAAACAGGGCAGTCAGTTATCCTAGAAAGAGGGCAGTCAGTTACCCCGGAAACTGGTCAGTAGGTACCCTGGAAACAGGGCAGTCAGTTATCCTGGAAACAGGGCAATCAGTTATACCGGAAACAGGGTGATCAGTTACCCTGGAAACAGGGCAGTCAGATACCCCGGAAACAGGGCAGTCAGTTACCCTGGAAAAAGGGCAGTCAGTTATCCCGGAAACAGGGCAGTCTGTTATCCCGGAAACAGGGTGATCAGTTACCCTGGAAACTGGGCAGTCAGTTACCCTGGAAACAGGGCAGTCAGTTTCCCCGGAAACAGGGCAGTCAGTTACCCTGGAAACTGGGCAGTCAGTTACCCTGGAAACAGGGCAGTCAGTTACCCCGGAAACTGGGCACTCAGTTACCCTGGAAACAGGGCAGTCAGTCACCCTGGAAACAAGTTAGTCAGTTACCCCAGAAACAGGGTGATCAGTTACCCCGAAAACAGTGCAGTCAGTTTCCCTGGAAACAGGGCAGTCAGTTATCCTGGAAACAGGGCAGTCAGTTACCCTGGAAACAGGGCAGTCAGTCACCCTGGAAACAGGTTCGTCAGTTACCCCAGAAACAGGGTGATCAGTTACCCTGGAAACAGGCAGTCAGTTACCCTGGGCACAGGGCAGTCAGTTATCCTGGAAACAGGGCAGACAGTTATCCTGGAAATAGGGCGGTCACTTACCCCGGAAATAGTGATGTACGTTGTCCTGGAAACATGGCGGTCAGTTACCCTGGAAACAGGGAGATCAGTTACCCCGGAAACAGGGCAGTCAGTTACCGTGGAAACAGGGCGGTCAGTTTCCCTGGAAACAGGGCAGTCAGTTACCCCGGAAACAGGGTGATCAGTTATCCTGGAAACAGGGCGGTCAGTTAACCCGGAAACGGGGCAGTCAGTTACCCCAGAAACAGGGCGGTCAGTAACCCTGCAAACAGATTAGTCAGTTACCCCGGAAACAGGGTGGTCAGTTATCCTGGAAACAGGGCAGTCAGTTACCCTGGAAACAGGGCAGTCAGTTACCCCGGAAAGAGGGCAGTCAGTTACCCTGGAAACAGGGCAGTCAGTTATCCCGGAAACAGGGCAGTCAGTTATCCCTGAAACAGGGTGATGAGTTACCCTGGAAACAGGGCAGTCAGTTACCCCGGAAACAGGGCAGTCAGTTACCCTGGAAACAGGGCAGTCAGTTATCCCGGAAACAGGGCAGTCAGTTATCCCGGAAACAGGGTGATCAGTTACCCTGGAAACTGGGCAGTCAGTTACCCCGGAAACAGGGCAGTCAGTTATCCTGGAAAAAGGGCAGTCAGTTACCCTGGAAATAGGGCAGTCATTTACCCCTGGAAACAGATTACTCAGTTACCCCGGAAACAGGGTGATCAGTTACCCTGGAAACAGGGCAGTCAGTTATCCTGGAAACAGGGCGGTCAGTTACCCCGAAAACAGGGCGGTCAGTTCCCCTGGAAACAGGGCAGTCAGTTACCCTGGAAACAGGGCAGTCAGTTACCCTGGAAAAAGGGCGGTCAGTTGCCCTGGAAACAGTGCAGTCAGTTATCCCGGAAACAGGGCAGACAGTTATCCCGGAAACAGGGTGATCAGTCACCCTGGAAACTGGGCAGTCAGTTACCCTGGAAACAGGGCGATCAGTTCCCCTGGAAACAGGCAGTCAGTTACCCTGGAAACAGGGCAGTCAGTTATCCTGGAAACAGGGCAGACAGTTATCCTGGAAATAGGGCGGTCAGTTACCCCGGAAATAGTGATGTTCGTTGTCCTGGAAACATGGCGGTCAGTTACCCCGGAAACAGGGAGATCAGTTACCCCGGAAACAGGGCAGTCAGTTACCCTGGAAACAGGGCGGTCAGTTTCCCTGGAAACAGGGCAGTCAGTTACCCCGGAAACAGGGTGATCAGTTATCCTGGAAACAGGGCGGTCAGTTAACCCGGAAACAGGGCAGTCAGTTACCCCAGAAACAGGGCGGTCAGTAACCCTGCAAACAGATTAGTCAGTTACCCTGGAAATCGGGCAGTCATTTACCCCTGGAAACAGATTACTCAGTTACCCCGGAAACAGGGTGATCAGTTACCCTGGAAACAGGGCAGTCAGTTATCCTGGAAACAGGGCGGTCAGTTACCCCGAAAACAGGGCGGTCAGTTCCCCTGGAAACAGGGCAGTCAGTTACCCTGTAAACAGGGCAGTCAGTTACCCCGGAAAAAGGGCGGTCAGTTGCCCTGGAAACAGGGCAGACAGTTACCCCGGAAACAGGGTGATCAGTTGCACTGGAAACAGGGAGATCAGTTACCCCGGAAACAGGGTGATCAGTTACCCTGGAAACAGGGAGATCAGTTACCCTGGAAACAGGGCAGTCAGTTATCCTGGAAACAGGGCGGTCAGTTACCCCGGAAACAGGGCGGTCAGTTAACCTGGAAACAGGGCAGTCAGTTATCCCGGAAACAGGGCGGACAGTTACCCCGGAAACAGAGCGGTCATTTATCCCGGAAACAGTGTGATCAGTTACCCTGGAAACAGGGCAGTCAGTTACCCTGGTTACAGGTTAGTTAGTTACCCCAGAAACAGGGAGATCAGTTACCCTGGAAACTGGGCAGTCAGTTACCCCGGAAACAGGCGGTCAGTTATCCCGGAAACAGGGTGATCAGTTAGCCTGGAAACAGGGCAGTCAGTTACCCCGGAAACAGGGTGATCAGTTACTCTGGAAACAGTGTGATCAGTTACCTTGGAAACAGGGTGGTCAGTTACCCCGGAAACAGGGCAGTCAGTTATCCCGGAAACAGGGTGATCAGTTACCCTGGAAACAGGGCAGTCAGTTATCCCGGAAACAGGGTGATCAGTTACCCTGGAAACAGGGTGATCAGTTACCCTGGAAACAGGGCGGTAAGTTACCCCGGAAACAGGGCATTCAGTGATCCAGGAAACAGGGTGATCAGTTACCCTGGAAACAGGGCAGTCAGTTATCCCGGAAACAGGGTGATCAGTTACCCTGGAAACAGGGCAGTCAGTTATCCTGGAAAGAGGGCGGTCAGTTACCCTGGAAACAGGGCAGTCAGTTACCCGGAAACAGGGTGATCAGTGAGCCCGGAAACAGGGAGATCAGTTACCCTGGAAACAGGGCAGTCAGTTATCCTGGAAACAGGGCGGTCAGTTACCCAAAAACAGGGCGGTCAGTTACCCTGGAAACAGGGCAGACAGTTATCCCGGAAACAGGGCGGTCAGGTAACCCGGAAACAGGGCGGTCAGTTACCCCGGAAACAGCGTGATCAGTTACCCTGGAAACAGGGAGATCAGTTACCCTGGAAACAGGGCAGTCAGTTATCCTGGAAACAGGGCGGTCAGTTGCCCTGGAAACAGGGCAGACAGTTACCCCGGAAACAGGGTGATCAGTTGCACTGGAAACAGGGAGATCAGTTACCCCGGAAACAGGGTGATCAGTTACCCTGGAAACAGGGAGATCAGTTACACTGGAAACAGGGCAGTCAGTTATCCTGGAAACAGGGCGGTCAGTTACCCCGGAAACAGGGCGGTCAGTTAACCTGGAAAAAGGGCAGTCAGTTATCACGGAAACAGGGCGGACAGTTACCCCGGAAACAGAGCGGTCATTTATCCCTGAAACAGGGTGATCAGTTACCCTGGAAACAGGGCAGTCAGTTACCCTCGTAACAGGTTCGTAAGTTACCCCAGAAACAGGGAGATCAGTTACCCTGGAAACTGGGCAGTCAGTTACCCCGGAAACAGGGCGGTCAGTTATCCCGGAAACAGGGTGATCAGTTAGCCTGGAAACAGGGCAGTCAGTTACCCCGGAAACAGGATGATCAGTTACTCTGGAAACAGTGTGATCAGTTACCTTGGAAACAGGGTGGTCAGTTACCCCGGAAACAGGGCAGTCAGTTATCCTGGAAACAGGGTGATCAGTTACCCTGGAAACAGGGCAGTCAGTTATCCCAGAAACAGGGTGATCAGTTACCCTGGAAACAGGGTGATCAGTTACCCTGGAAACAGGGCGGTAAGTTACACCGGAAACAGGGCAGTCAGTGATCCAAGAAACAGGGTGATCAGTTACCCTGGAAACAGGGCAGTCAGTTATCCCGGAAACAGGGTGATCAGTTACCCTGGAAACAGGGCAGTCAGTTATCCTGGAAAGAGGGCGGTCAGTTACCCTGGAAACAGGGCAGTCAGTTACCCGGAAACAGGGTGATCAGTGAGCCCGGAAACAGGGAGATCAGTTACCCTGGAAACAGGGCAGTCAGTTATCCTGGAAACAGGGCGGTCAGTTACCCAAAAACAGGGCGGTCAGTTACCCTGGAAACAGGGCAGAGAGTTATCCCGGAAACAGGGCGGTCAGGAAACCCGGAAACGGGGCGGTCAGTTACCCTGGAAACTGGGCAGTCAGTTACCCTGGAAACAGGGCAGTCAGTTACCCCGGAAACTGGGCACTCAGTTACCCTGGAAACAGGGCAGTCAGTCACCCTGGAAACAAGTTAGTCAGTTACCCCAGAAACAGGGTGATCAGTTACCCTGGAAACAGGCAGTCAGTTACCCTGGGCACAGGGCAGTCAGTTATCCTGGAAACAGGGCAGACAGTTATCCTGGAAATAGGGCGGTCACTTACCCCGGAAATAGTGATGTACGTTGTCCTGGAAACATGGCGGTCAGTTACCCTGGAAACAGGGAGATCAGTTACCCCGGAAACAGGGCAGTCAGTTACCGTGGAAACAGGGCGGTCAGTTTCCCTGGAAACAGGGCAGTCAGTTACCCCGGAAACAGGGTGATCAGTTATCCTGGAAACAGGGCGGTCAGTTAACCCGGAAACGGGGCAGTCAGTTACCCCAGAAACAGGGCGGTCAGTAACCCTGCAAACAGATTAGTCAGTTACCCCGGAAACAGGGTGGTCAGTTATCCTGGAAACAGGGCAGTCAGTTACCCTGGAAACAGGGCAGTCAGTTACCCCGGAAAGAGGGCAGTCAGTTACCCTGGAAACAGGGCAGTCAGTTATCCCGGAAACAGGGCAGTCAGTTATCCCTGAAACAGGGTGATGAGTTACCCTGGAAACAGGGCAGTCAGTTACCCCGGAAACAGGGCAGTCAGTTACCCTGGAAACAGGGCAGTCAGTTATCCCGGAAACAGGGCAGTCAGTTATCCCGGAAACAGGGTGATCAGTTACCCTGGAAACTGGGCAGTCAGTTACCCCGGAAACAGGGCAGTCAGTTATCCTGGAAAAAGGGCAGTCAGTTACCCTGGAAATAGGGCAGTCATTTACCCCTGGAAACAGATTATTCAGTTACCCCGGAAACAGGGTGATCAGTTACCCTGGAAACAGGGCAGTCAGTTATCCTGGAAACAGGGCGGTCAGTTACCCCGAAAACAGGGCGGTCAGTTCCCCTGGAAACAGGGCAGTCAGTTACCCTGGAAACAGGGCAGTCAGTTACCCCGGAAAAAGGGCGGTCAGTTGCCCTGGAAACAGTGCAGTCAGTTATCCCGGAAACAGGGCAGACAGTTATCCCGGAAACAGGGTGATCAGTCACCCTGGAAACTGGGCAGTCAGTTACCCTGGAAACAGGGCGATCAGTTCCCCTGGAAACAGGCAGTCAGTTACCCTGGAAACAGGGCAGTCAGTTATCCTGGAAACAGGGCAGACAGTTATCCTGGAAATAGGGCGGTCAGTTACCCCGGAAATAGTGATGTTCGTTGTCCTGGAAACATGGCGGTCAGTTACCCCGGAAACAGGGAGATCAGTTACCCCGGAAACAGGGCAGTCAGTTACCCTGGAAACAGGGCGGTCAGTTTCCCTGGAAACAGGGCAGTCAGTTACCCCGGAAACAGGGTGATCAGTTATCCTGGAAACAGGGCGGTCAGTTAACCCGGAAACAGGGCAGTCAGTTACCCCAGAAACAGGGCGGTCAGTAACCCTGCAAACAGATTAGTCAGTTACCCTGGAAATCGGGCAGTCATTTACCCCTGGAAACAGATTACTCAGTTACCCCGGAAACAGGGTGATCAGTTACCCTGGAAACAGGGCAGTCAGTTATCCTGGAAACAGGGCGGTCAGTTACCCCGAAAACAGGGCGGTCAGTTCCCCTGGAAACAGGGCAGTCAGTTACCCTGTAAACAGGGCAGTCAGTTACCCCGGAAAAAGGGCGGTCAGTTGCCCTGGAAACAGGGCAGACAGTTACCCCGGAAACAGGGTGATCAGTTGCACTGGAAACAGGGAGATCAGTTACCCCGGAAACAGGGTGATCAGTTACCCTGGAAACAGGGAGATCAGTTACCCTGGAAACAGGGCAGTCAGTTATCCTGGAAACAGGGCGGTCAGTTACCCCGGAAACAGGGCGGTCAGTTAACCTGGAAACAGGGCAGTCAGTTATCCCGGAAACAGGGCGGACAGTTACCCCGGAAACAGAGCGGTCATTTATCCCGGAAACAGTGTGATCAGTTACCCTGGAAACAGGGCAGTCAGTTACCCTGGTTACAGGTTAGTTAGTTACCCCAGAAACAGGGAGATCAGTTACCCTGGAAACTGGGCAGTCAGTTACCCCGGAAACAGGAGGTCAGTTATCCCGGAAACAGGGTGATCAGTTAGCCTGGAAACAGGGCAGTCAGTTACCCCGGAAACAGGGTGATCAGTTACTCTGGAAACAGTGTGATCAGTTACCTTGGAAACAGGGTGGTCAGTTACCCCGGAAACAGGGCAGTCAGTTATCCCGGAAACAGGGTGATCAGTTACCCTGGAAACAGGGCAGTCAGTTATCCCGGAAACAGGGTGATCAGTTACCCTGGAAACAGGGTGATCAGTTACCCTGGAAACAGGGCGGTAAGTTACCCCGGAAACAGGGCATTCAGTGATCCAGGAAACAGGGTGATCAGTTACCCTGGAAACAGGGCAGTCAGTTATCCCGGAAACAGGGTGATCAGTTACCCTGGAAACAGGGCAGTCAGTTATCCTGGAAAGAGGGCGGTCAGTTACCCTGGAAACAGGGCAGTCAGTTACCCGGAAACAGGGTGATCAGTGAGCCCGGAAACAGGGAGATCAGTTACCCTGGAAACAGGGCAGTCAGTTATCCTGGAAACAGGGCGGTCAGTTACCCAAAAACAGGGCGGTCAGTTACCCTGGAAACAGGGCAGACAGTTATCCCGGAAACAGGGCGGTCAGGTAACCCGGAAACAGGGCAGTCAGTTACCCCGGAAACAGCGTGATCAGTTACCCTGGAAACAGGGAGATCAGTTACCCTGGAAACAGGGCAGTCAGTTATCCTGGAAACAGGGCGGTCAGTTGCCCTGGAAACAGGGCAGACAGTTACCCCGGAAACAGGGTGATCAGTTGCACTGGAAACAGGGAGATCAGTTACCCCGGAAACAGGGTGATCAGTTACCCTGGAAACAGGGAGATCAGTTACCCTGGAAACAGGGCAGTCAGTTATCCTGGAAACAGGGCGGTCAGTTACCCCGGAAACAGGGCGGTCAGTTAACCTGGAAAAAGGGCAGTCAGTTATCACGGAAACAGGGCGGACAGTTACCCCGGAAACAGAGCGGTCATTTATCCCTGAAACAGGGTGATCAGTTACCCTGGAAACAGGGCAGTCAGTTACCCTCGTAACAGGTTCGTAAGTTACCCCAGAAACAGGGAGATCAGTTACCCTGGAAACTGGGCAGTCAGTTACCCCGGAAACAGGGCGGTCAGTTATCCCGGAAACAGGGTGATCAGTTAGCCTGGAAACAGGGCAGTCAGTTACCCCGGAAACAGGATGATCAGTTACTCTGGAAACAGTGTGATCAGTTACCTTGGAAACAGGGTGGTCAGTTACCCCGGAAACAGGGCAGTCAGTTATCCCGGAAACAGGGTGATCAGTTACCCTGGAAACAGGGCAGTCAGTTATCCCAGAAACAGGGTGATCAGTTACCCTGGAAACAGGGTGATCAGTTACCCTGGAAACAGGGCGGTAAGTTACACCGGAAACAGGGCAGTCAGTGATCCAAGAAACAGGGTGATCAGTTACCCTGGAAACAGGGCAGTCAGTTATCCCGGAAACAGGGTGATCAGTTACCCTGGAAACAGGGCAGTCAGTTATCCTGGAAAGAGGGCGGTCAGTTACCCTGGAAACAGGGCAGTCAGTTACCCGGAAACAGGGTGATCAGTGAGCCCGGAAACAGGGAGATCAGTTACCCTGGAAACAGGGCAGTCAGTTATCCTGGAAACAGGGCGGTCAGTTACCCAAAAACAGGGCGGTCAGTTACCCTGGAAACAGGGCAGAGAGTTATCCCGGAAACAGGGCGGTCAGGAAACCCGGAAACGGGGCGGTCAGTTACCCTCGAAACAGGGCAGTCAGTCACCCTGGAAACAGGTCAGTCAGTTATCCCGGAAACAGGGCAGTCAGTTATCCCGGAAACAGGGTGATCAGTTACCCTGGAAACTGGGCAGTCAGTTACCCCGGAAACAGGGCAGTCAGTTATCCTCGAAACAGGGCAGCCAGTTACCCTGGAAACAGGGCAGTCATTTACCCCTGGAAACAGATTACTCAGTTACCTCGGAAACAGGGTGATCCGTTACCCTGGAAACAGGGCAGTCGGTTATCCTGGAAACAGGGCGGTCAGTTACCCCGAAATCAGGTCGCTCAGTTCCCCTGGAAACAGGGCAGTCAGTTACCCTGGAAACAGGGCAGTCAGTTGCCCCGGAAACAGGGCGGTCAGTTGCGCTGGAAACAGGGCTGTCAGTTACCCCGGAAACAGGGTGATCAGTTACCCTGGAAACAGGGAGATCAGTTAGCCTGGAAACAGGGCAGTCAGTTACCCTGGAAATAGGGCAGTCAGTTACCCCGGAAAGAGGGCAGTCAGTTACCCTGGAAACAGGGCAGTCAGTTATCCCGGAAACAGGGCAGTCAGTTATCCCTGAAACAAGGTGATCAGTTACCCTTGGAAACAGGGCAGTCAGTTATCCCGGAAACAGGGCAGTCAGTTACCCTGGAAACTGGGCAGTCTGTTACCCCGGAAACAGGGCAGTCAGTTATCCCGGAAACAGGGTGATCAGTTACCCTGGAAACTGGGCAGTCTGTTACCCCGGAAACAGGGCAGTCAGTTATCCTGGAAACAGGGCAGTCAGTTACCCTGGAAACAGGGCTGTAATTTACCCCTGGAAACAGATTACTCAGTTACCCCGGAAACAGGGTGATCAGTTACCCTGGAAACAGAGCAGTCAGTTACCCTGGAAACAGGGCAATAAGTTACACCGGAAACTGGGCAGTCAGTTAACCTGGAAACAGGGCAGTCAGTTATCCTGGAAACAGGGCGGTCAGTTACCCCGGAAAAAGGGAGGTCAGTTATCCTGGTAACAGGGCGGTCAGTTACCCCGGAAACAGGGAGATCAGTTACCCCGGATACAGGGTAGTCAGTCACCCTGGAAACAGGGCAGTCAGTTATCCTGGAAACAGGGTGGTCAGTGACCCTGTAAACAGGGTGGTCAGTTACCCCAGAAACAGGGTGATCAGTTATCCTGGAAACAGGGCGGTCAGTTAGCCCGGAAACAGGGCAGTCAGTTACCCCGGAAACAAGGTGATCTGTTATCCTGGAAACAGGGCAGTCAGTCCGCATGGAAACAGGGCAGTCAGTTACCCCGGAAACAGGGCAGTCAGTTACCCTGGAAACAGGGCAGTCAGTTATCCCGGAAACAGGGCAGTCAGTTATCCCGGAAACAGGGTGATCAGTTACCATGGAAACAAGGCAGTCAGTTACCCCGGAAACAGGGCAGTCAGTTACCCTGGAAACAGGGCAGTCAGTTATCCCGGAAACAGGGCAGTCATTTATCCCGGAAACAGGGTGATCAGTTACCCTGGTAACTGGGCAGTCAGTTTCCCTGGAAACAGGGCAGTCAGTTACCCCAGAAACAGGGCAGTCAGTTAACCTGGAAACTGGGCAGTCAGTTACCCTGGAAACAGGGCAGTCTGTTATCCCGGAAACAGGGCAGTCAGTTATCCCGGAAAATTGGTGATCAGTTACCCTGTAAACTGGGCAGTCTGTTACCCCGGAAACAGGGCAGTCAGTTACCCCGGAAGCAGGGCAGTCAGTTATCCCGGAAAATGGGTGATCAGTTACCCTTGAAACTGGGCAATCAGTTCCCCTGGAAACAGGGCAGTCAGTTGCCCTGTAAACAGGGCAGTCAGTTACACCGGAAACTGGGCAGTCAGTCACCCTGGAAACAGGGCAGTCAGTCACCCTGGAAACAGGTTAGTCAGTTACCCTGGAATCGGGGCAGTCAGTTATCCTGGAAACAGGGCAGTCAGTAACACCGGAAACAGGGAGATCAGTTAATTTGGAAACAGGGCAGTCAGTTATCCTGGAAAATTGGTGATCAGTTACCCTGTAAATTGGGCAGTCTGTCACCCTGGAAACAGGGCAGTCAGTCACCCTGGAAACAGGTTAGTCAGTTACCCTGGAATCGGGGCAGTCAGTTAACGTGGAAACAGGGCAGTCAGTTATCCTGGAAACAGGGCAGTCAGTTATCCTGGAAACAGGGCGGTCAGTTACCCCGGAAATAAGGAGGTCAGATATCCAGGAAACAGGGCGGTCAGTTACACCGGAAACAGGGAGATCAGTTACCCCGGAAACAGGGCAGTCAGTTACCCTGGAAAGAGGGCAGTCAGTTATCCTGGAAACAGTGTGGTCAGTTACCCCGGAAACAGGCCAGTCAGTTACCCCGGAAACAGGGTGATCAGTTAATTTGGAAACAGGGCAGTCAGTTACCCTGGAAACAGGGCAGTCAGTTATCCTGGAAACAGGGCAATCAGTTATCCCGGAAACAGGGTGATCAGTTACCCTGGAAACAGGTTAGTCAGTTACCCCGGAAAATGGGCAGTCAGTTATCCTGGAAACAGGGCAGTCAGTTATCCCGGAAACAGGGTGATCAGTTACCCTGGAAACAGGGCAGTCAGTTATCCTGGAAACAGGGTGATCGGTTACCCTGGAAAGTGGGCAGTCAGTTACCCTGGAAACAGGCAGTCAGTTACCCTGGAATCAGGGCAGTCAGTTATCCTGGAAACAGGGCAGACAGTTATCCTGGAAACAGGGTGGTCAGTTACACCGTAAACAGGGAGATCAGTTACCCCGAAACAGGGCAGTCAGTTACCCTGGAAACAGGGCAGTCAGTTTCCATGGAAACAGGGCAGTCAGTTTCCCCGGAAACAGGGCGGTCAGTTATCCAGGAAACAGGGCTGTCAGTTATCCTGGAAACAGGGCAGTCAGTTATCCTGGAAACAAGGCAGTTAGTTACCCTGGGCATAGGGCGGTCAGTTATCCTGGAAACACGGCGGTCAGTTACCCCAGAGCAGGGAGATCAGTTACCCCGGAAACAGGGCAGTCAGTTACCCTGGAAACAGGGCGGTCTGTTAACCCGGAAACAGGGCAGTCAGTTACCCCAGATACAGGGCGGTCAGTCACCCTGGAAACAGATTAGTCAGTTACCCCGGAAACAGGGTGGTCAGTTATCCTGGCAACAGGGCGGTCAGTTACACCGGAAACTGGGCAGTCAGTTACCCTGGAAACAGGCAGTCAGTCAAATTGGAAACAGGTTAGTCAGTTACCCTGGAATCAGTGCAGTCAGTTAACCTGGAAACAGGGCAGTCAGTTAACCTGGAAACAGGGCAGTCAGTTATCCTGGAAACAGGGCGGTCAGTTACCCCGGAAACAGGGAGATCAGTTACCCCGGAAACAGGGCAGTCAGTTACCCTGGAAACAGGGCAGTCAGTTTCCCTGGAAACAGGGCAGTCAGTTACCCCGGAAACAGGGCGAACAGTTATCCAGGAAACAGGGCAGTCAGTTATCCTGGAAACAGGGCAGTCAGTTATCCTGGAAACAAGGCGGTTAGTTACCCTGGACATAGGGCGGTCAGTTATCCTGGAAACACGGCGGTCAGTTACCCCGGAGCAGGGAGATCAGTTACCCCGGAAACAGGGCAGTCAGTTACCCTGGAAACAGGGCGGTCTGTTAACCTGGAAACAGGGCAGTCAGTTATCCCGGAAACAGGGCAGTCATTTATCCCGGAAACAGGGTGATCAGTTACCCTGGAAACTGGGCAGTCAGTTTCCCTGGAAACAGGGCAGTCAGTTACCCCGGAAACAGGGCAGTCAGTTAACCTGGAAACTGGGCAGTCAGTTACCCTGGAAACAGGGCAGTCTGTTATCCCGGAAACAGGGCAGTCAGTTACCCCGGAAGCAGGGCAGTCAGTTATCCCTGAAAATGGGTGATCAGTTACCCTTGAAACTGGGCAGTCAGTTCCCCTGGAAACAGGGCAGTCAGTTGCCCTGTAAACAGGGCAGTCAGTTACACCGGAAACTGGGCAGTCAGTTACCCTGGAAACAGGGCAGTCAGTCACCCTGGAAACAGGTTAGTCAGTTACCCTGGAATCAGGGCAGTCAGTTAACGTGGAAACAGGGCAGTCAGTTATCCTGGAAACAGGGCAGTCAGTTATCCTGGAAACAGGGCGGTCAGTTACCCCGGAAATAGGGAGGTCAGTTATCCTGGAAACAGGGCGGTCAGTTACACCGGAAACAGGGCAGTCAGCTACCCCAGATACAGGGCGGTCAGTCACCCTGGAAACAGATTAGTCAGTTACCCCGGAAACAGGGTGGTCCGTTACCCCAGATACAGGGCGGTCAGTCACCCTGGAAACAGATTAGTCAGTTACCCCGGAAACAGGGAGATCAGTTACCCCGGAAACAGGGCAGTCAGTTACCCTGGAAAGAGGGCAGTCTGTTATCCTGGAAACAGTGTGGTCAGTTACCCCGGAAACAGGGCAGTCAGTTACCCTGGAAACAGGGTGATCAGTTAATTTGGAAACAGGGCAGTCAGTTACCCTGGAAACAGGGCAGTCAGTTATACTGGAAACAGGGCAATCACTTATCCCGGAAACAGGGTGATCAGTTACCCTGGAAACAGGTTAGTCAGTTACCCCGGAAAAAGGGCAGTCAGTTATCCTGGAAACAGGGCAGTCAGTTATCCCGGAAACAGTGTGATCAGTTACCCTGGAAACAGGGCAGTCAGTTATCCTGGAAACAGGGTGATCAGTTACCCTGAAAAGTGGGCAGTCAGTTACCCTGGAAACAGGCAGTCAGTTAACCTGGAAACAGGGCAATCAGTTATCCTGGAAACAGGGCAGACAGTTATCCTGGAAACAGGGCGGTCAGTTACCCCGGAAACAGGGAGATCAGTTACCCCGGAAACAGGGCAGTCAGTTACCCTGGAAACAGGGCAGTCAGTTTCCCTGGAAACAGGGCAGTCAGTTACCCCGGAAACAGGGCGGTCAGTTATCCAGGAAACAGGGCAGTCAGTTATCCTGGAAACAGGGCAGTCAGTTATCCTGGAAACAAGGCGGTTAGTTACCCTGGACATAGGGCGGTCAGTTATCCTGGAAACATGGCGGTCAGTTACCCCGGAGCAGGGAGATCAGTTACCCCGGAAACAGGGCAGTCAGTTACCCTGGAAACAGGGCGGTCTGTTAACCTGGAAACAGGGCAGTCAGTTATCCCGGAAACAGGGCAGTCATTTATCCCGGAAACAGGGTGATCAGTTACCCTGGAAACTGGGCAGTCAGTTTCCCTGGAAACAGGGCAGTCAGTTACCCCGGAAACAGGGCAGTCAGTTAACCTGGAAACTGGGCAGTCAGTTACCCTGGAAACAGGGCAGTCTGTTATCCCGGAAACAGGGCAGTCAGTTACCCCGGAAGCAGGGCTGTCAGTTATCCCTGAAAATGGGTGATCAGTTACCCTTGAAACTGGGCAGTCAGTTCCCCTGGAAACAGGGCAGTCAGTTGCCCTGTAAACAGGGCAGTCAGTTACATCGGAAACTGGGCAGTCAGTTACCCTGGAAACAGGGCAGTCAGTCACCCTGGAAACAGGTTAGTCAGTTACCCTGGAATCAGGGCAGTCAGTTAACGTGGAAACAGGGCAGTCAGTTATCCTGGAAACAGGGCAGTCAGTTATCCTGGAAACAGGGCGGTCAGTTACCCCGGAAATAGGGAGGTCAGTTATCCTGGAAACAGGGCGGACAGTTACACCGGAAACTGGGAGATCAGTTACCCCGGAAACAGGGCAGTCAGTTACCCTGGAAAGAGGGCAGTCAGTTATCCTGGAAACAGTGTGGTCAGTGACCCTGGAAACAGGGTGGTCAGTTACCCCGGAAACAGGGCAGTCAGTTACCCCGGAAACAGGGTGATCAGTTAATTTGGAAACAGGGCAGTCAGTTACCCTGGAAACAGGGCAGTCAGTTATCCTGGAAACAGGGCAGTCAGTTATCCCGGAAACAGTGTGATCAGTTACCCTGGAAACAGGGCAGTCAGTTATCCTGGAAACAGGGTGATCAGTGACCCTGGAAAGTGGGCAGTCAGTTACCCTGGAAACAGGCAGTCAGTTACCCTGGAAACAGGGCAGTCAGTTATCCTGGAAGCAGGGCAGTCAGTTACCCCGGAAGCAGGGCAGTCAGTTATCCCGGAAAATGGGTGTTCAGTTACCCTTGAAACTGGGGAGTCAGTTCCCCTGGAAACAGGGCAGTCAGTTGCCCTCTAAACAGGGCAGTCAGTTACACCGGAAACTGGGCAGTCAGTTACCCTGGAAACAGGGCAGTCAGTCACCCTGGAAACAGGTTAGTCAGTTACCCTGGAATCTGGGCAGTCAGTTAACGTGGAAACAGGGCAGTCAGTTATCCTGGAAACAGGGCAGTCGGTTATCCTGGAAACTGGGCGGTCAGTTACCCCGGAAATAGGGAGGTCAGTTATCCTGGAAACAGGGCGGTCAGTTACACCGGAAACAGGGAGATCAGTTACCCCGGAAACAGGGCAGTCAGTTACCCTGGAAAGAGGGCAGTCGGTTATCCTGGAAACAGTGTGGTCAGTGACCCTGGAAACAGGGTGGTCAGTTACCCCGGAAACAGGGCAGTCAGTCACCCTGGAAACAGGTTAGTCAGTTACCCTGGAATCTGGGCAGTCAGTTAACGTGGAAACAGGGCAGTCAGTTAACCTGGAAACAGGGCAGTCAGTTATCCTGGAAACAGGGCGGTCAGTTACCCCGGAAACAGGGAGATCAGTTACCCCGGAAACAGGGCAGTCAGTTACCCTGGAAACAGGCAGTCAGTTTCCCTGGAAACAGGGCAGTCAGTTACCCCGGAAACAGGGCGAGCAGTTATCCAGGAAACAGGGCAGTCAGTTATCCTGGAAACAGGGCAGTCAGTTATCCTGGAAACAAGGCGGTTAGTTACCCTGGACATAGGGCGGTCAGTTATCCTGGAAACACGGCGGTCAGTTACCCCGGAGCAGGGAGATCAGTTACCCCGGAAACAGGGCAGTCAGTTACCCTGGAAACAGGGCGGTCTGTTAACCTGGAAACAGGGCAGTCAGTTATCCCGGAAACAGGGCAGTCATTTATCCCGGAAACAGGGTGATCAGTTACCCTGGAAACTGGGCAGTCAGTTTCCCTGGAAACAGGGCAGTCAGTTACCCCGGAAACAGGGCAGTCAGTTAACCTGGAAACTGGGCAGTCAGTTACCCTGGAAACAGGGCTGTCTGTTATCCCGGAAACAGGGCAGTCAGTTACCCCGGAAGCAGGGCAGTCAGTTATCCCAGAAAATGGGTGATCAGTTACCCTTGAAACTGGGCAGTCAGTTCCCCTGGAAACAGGGCAGTCAGTTGCCCTGTAAACAGGGCAGTCAGTTACACCGGAAACTGGGCAGTCAGTTACCCTGGAAACAGGGCAGTCAGTCACCCTGGAAACAGGTTAGTCAGTTACCCTGGAATCAGGGCAGTCAGTTAACGTGGAAACAGGGCAGTCAGTTATCCTGGAAACAGGGCAGTCAGTTATCCTGGAAACAGGGCGGTCAGTTACCCCGGAAATAGGGAGGTCAGTTATCCTGGAAACAGGGCGGTCAGTTACACCGGAAACAGGGCAGTCAGTTACCCCAGATACAGGGCGGTCAGTCACCCTGGAAACAGATTAGTCAGTTACCCCGGAAACAGGGTGGTCCGTTACCCCAGATACAGGGCGGTCAGTCACCCTGGAAACAGATTAGTCAGTTACCCCGGAAACAGGGAGATCAGTTACCCCGGAAACAGGGCAGTCAGTTACCCTGGAAAGAGGGCAGTCTGTTATCCTGGAAACAGTGTGGTCAGATACCCCGGAAACAGGGCAGTCAGTTATCCTGGAAACAGGGCAATCACTTATCCCGGAAACAGGGTGATCAGTTACCCTGGAAACAGGTTAGTCAGTTACCCCGGAAAAAGGGCAGTCAGTTATCCTGGAAACAGGGCAGTCAGTTATCCCGGAAACAGTGTGATCAGTTACCCTGGAAACAGGGCAGTCAGTTATCCAGGAAACAGGGTGGTCAGTTACCCTGGAAAGTGGGCAGTCAGTTACCCTGGAAACAGGCAGTCAGTTAACCTGGAAACAGGGCAGTCAGTTATCCTGGAAACAGGGCAGACAGTTATCCTGGAAACAGGGCGGTCAGTTACCCCGGAAACAGGGAGATCAGTTACCCCGGAAACAGGGCAGTCAGTTACCCTGGAAACAGGGCAGTCAGTTTCCCTGGAAACAGGGCAGTCAGTTACCCCGGAAACAGGACTAACAGTTATCCAGGAAACAGGGCAGTCAGTTATCCTGGAAACAGGGCAGTCAGTTATCCTGGAAACAAGGCGGTTAGTTACCCTGGACATAGGGCGGTCAGTTATCCTGGAAACATGGCGGTCAGTTACCCCGGAGCAGGGAGATCAGTTACCCCGGAAACAGGGCAGTCAGTTACCCTGGAAACAGGGCGGTCTGTTAACCTGGAAACAGGGCAGTCAGTTATCCCGGAAGCAGGGCAGTCATTTATCCCGGAAACAGGGTGATCAGTTACCCTGGAAACTGGGCAGTCAGTTTCCCTGGAAACAGGGCAGTCAGTTACCCCGGAAACAGGGCAGTCAGTTAACCTGGAAACTGGGCAGTCAGTTACCCTGGAAACAGGGCAGTCTGTTATCCCGGAAACAGGGCAGTCAGTTACCCCGGAAGCAGGGCAGTCAGTTATCCCTGAAAATGGGTGATTAGTTACCCTTGAAACTGGGCAGTCAGTTCCCCTGGAAACCGGGCAGTCAGTTGCCCTGTAAACAGGCAGTCAGTTACACCGGAAACTGGGCAGTCAGTTACCCTGGAAACAGGGCAGTCAGTCACCCTGGAAACAGGTTAGTCAGTTACCCTGGAATCAGGGCAGTCAGTTAACGTGGAAACAGGGCAGTCAGTTATCCTGGAAACAGGGCAGTCAGTTATCCTGGAAACAGGGCGGACAGTTACCCCGGAAATAGGGAGGTCAGTTATCCTGGAAACAGGGCGGACAGTTACACCGGAAACAGGGAGATCAGTTACCCCGGAAACAGGGCAGTCAGTTACCCTGGAAAGAGGGCAGTCAGTTATCCTGGAAACTGTGTGGTCAGTGACCCTGGAAACAGGGCAGTCAGTTATCCCGGAAACAGGGCAGTCATTTATCCCGGAAACAGGGTGATCAGTTACCCTGGAAACTGGGCAGTCAGTTTCCCTGGAAACAGGGCAGTCAGTTACCACGGAAACAGGGCAGTCAGTTAACCTGGAAACTGGGCAGTCAGTTACCCTGGAAACAGGGCATTCTGTTATCCCGGAAACAGGGCAGTCAGTTACCCCGGAAGCAGGGCTGTCAGTTATCCCTGAAAATGGGTGATCAGTTACCCTTGAAACTGGGCAGTCAGTTCCCCTGGAAACAGGTCAGTCAGTTGCCCTGTAAACAGGGCAGTCAGTTACATCGGAAACTGGGCAGTCAGTTACCCTGGAAACAGGGCAGTCAGTCACCCTGGAAACAGGTTAGTCAGTTACCCTGGAATCAGGGCAGTCAGTTAACGTGGAAACAGGGCAGTCAGTTATCCTGGAAACAGGGCAGTCAGTTATCCTGGAAACAGGGCGGTCAGTTACCCCGGAAATAGGGAGGTCAGTTATCCTGGAAACAGGGCGGACAGTTACAACGGAAACAGGGAGATCAGTTACCCCGGAAACAGGGCAGTCAGTTACCCTGGAAAGAGGGCAGTCAGTTATCCTGGAAACAGTGTGGTCAGTGACCCTGGAAACAGGGTGGTCAGTTACCCCGGAAACAGGGCAGTCAGTTACCCCGGAAACAGGGTGATCAGTTAATTTGGAAACAGGGCAGTCAGTTACCCTGGAAACAGGGCAGTCAGTTATCCTGGAAACAGGGCAATCAGTTATCCCGGAAACAGGTTGATCAGTTACCCTGGAAACAGGTTAGTCAGTTACCCCGGAAAAAGGGCAGTCAGTTATCCTGGAAACAGGGCAGTCAGTTATCCCGGAAACAGTGTGATCAGTTACCCTGGAAACAGGGCAGTCAGTTATCCTGGAAACAGGGTGATCAGTGACCCTGGAAAGTGGGCAGTCAGTTACCCTGGAAACAGGCAGTCAGTTACCCTGGAAACAGGGCAGTCAGTTATCCTGGAAGCAGGGCAGTCAGTTACCCCGGAAGCAGGGCAGTCAGTTATCCCGGAAAATGGGTGTTCAGTTACCCTTGAAACTGGGCAGTCAGTTCCCCTGGAAACAGGGTGATCAGTTACTCTGGAAAGTGGGCAGTCAGTTACCCTGGAAACAGGCAGTCAGTTACCCTGGAAACAGGGCAGTCAGTTATCCTGGAAACAGGGCAGACAGTTATCCTGGAAACAGGGCAGTCAGTTACCCCGGAAACAGGGCAGTCAGTTACCCTGGAAACAGGGCAGTCAGTTTCCCTGGAAACAGGGCAGTCAGTTACCCCGGAAACAGGGCAGTCAGTTACCCCGGAAACAGGGCGGTCAGTTATCCAGGAAACAGGCAGTCAGTTATCCTGGAAACAGGGCAGTCAGTTACCCTGGAAACAGGGCAGTCAGTTTCCCTGGAAACAGGGCAGTCAGTTACCCCGGAAACAGGGCAGTCAGTTACCCCGGAAACAGGGCGGTCAGTTATCCTGGAAACAGGGCAGTCAGTTATCCTGGAAACAGGGCAATCAGTTATCCCGGAAACAGGGTGAACAGTTACCCTGGAAACAGGTTAGTCAGTTACCCCGGAAAAAGGGCAGTCAGTTATCCTGGAAACAGGGCAGTCAGTTATCCCGGAAACAGGGAAGTCAGTTATCCCGGAAACAGGGTGATCAGTTACCCTGGAAACAGGGCAGTCAGTTATCCTGGAAACAGGGTAATCAGTTAGCCTGGAAAGTGGGCAGTCAGTTATTCTGGAAACAGGCAGTCAGTTACCCTGGAAACAGGGCAGTCAGTTATCCTGGAAACAGGGCAGACAGTTATCCTGGAAACAGGGCGGTCAGTTACCCCGGAAACAGGGAGATCAGTTACCCCGGAAACAGGGCAGTCAGTTACCCTGGAAACAGGGCAGTCAGTTTCCCTGGAAACAGGGCAGTCAGTTACCCCGGAAACAGGGCGGTCAGTTATCCAGGAAACAGGGCAGTCAGTTATCCTGGAAACAGGGCAGTCAGTTATCCTGGAAACAGGGCGGTCAGTTACCCCGGAAATAGGGCGGACTGTTATCCTGGAAACACGGCGGTCAGGTACCCCGGAGCAGGGAGATCAGTTACCCCGGAAACAGGGCAGTCAGTTACCCTGGAAACAGGGCGGTCTGTTAACCCGGAAACAGGGCAGTCAGTTACCCCAGAAACAGGGCGGTCAGTCACCCTGGAAACAGATTCGTCAGTTACCCCGGAAACAGGGAGGTCAGTTATCCTGGAAACGGGGCGGTCAGTTATCCTAGAAACAGGGCGGTCAGTTACCCCGGAAACAGGGAGATCAGTTACCCCGGAAACAGGGCGGTCAGTTACCCTGGAAACAGGGCAGTCAGTTACCCTGGATACAGGGCAGTCAGTTAAACTGGAAACAGGGCAGTCAGTTGTCCTGGAAACAGGGCAGTCAGTTATCCTGGAAACAGTGCGGTCAGTCACCCCGGAAATAGGGAGGTCAGTTATCCTGGTAACAGGGCGGTCAGTTACCCCGGAAACAGGAAGATCAGTTACCCCGGATACAGGGCAGTCAGTCACCCTGGAAACAGGGCAGTCAGTTATCCTGGAAACAGGGTGGTCAGTGACCCTGTAAACAGGGTGTTCAGTTACCCCGGAAACAGAGTCATCAGTTATCCTGGAAACAGGGCGGTCTGTTAGCCCGGAAACAGGGCAGTCAGTTACCCCGGAAACAAGGTGATCAGTTATCCTGGAAACAGGGCAGTCAGTTAGCCTGGAAACAGGGCAGTCAGTTACCCTGGAAACAGGGCAGTCTGTTACCCCGGAAACCGGGCAGTCAGTTATCCCGGAAACAGGGCAGTCAGTTATCCCGGAAACAGGGTGATCAGTTATCCTGGAAACAGGGCAGTCAGTTACCCCGGAAACAGGGCAGTCAGTTACCCTGGAAACTGGGCAGTCAGTTATCGCGGAAACAGGGCAGTCAGTTATCCCGGAAACAGGGTGATCATTTACCCTGGAAACTGGGCAGTCAGTTTCCCTGGAAACAGGGCAGTCAGTTACCCCGGAAACAGGGCAGTCAGTTACCCTGGAAACTGGGCAGTCATTTACCCTGGAAACAGGGCAGTCAGTTATCCCTTAAACAGGGTGATCAGTTACCCTGGAAACAGGGCAGTCAGTTATCCCGGAAACAGGGCAGTCAGTTACCCCGGAAGCAGGGCAGTCAGTTCTCCCGGAAAATGGGTGATCAGTTACACCGGAAACTGGGCAGTCAGTTACCCTGGAAACAGGGCAGTCAGTCACCCTGGAAACAGGTTCGTCAGTTACCCCGGAAACAGTGTGATCAGTTACCCCGGAAACAGGGTAGTCAGTTCCTCTGGAAACAGGGCAGTCAGTTATCCTGGAATCAAGGCAGTCAGTTAACCTGGAAACAGGGCAGTCAGTTATCCTGGAAACAGGGCAGTCAGTTATCCTGGAAACAGGGTGGTCAGTTACCCCGGAAATAGGGAGGTCAGTTATCCTGGAAACAGGGCGGTCAGTTACACCGGAAACAGGGAGATGAGTTACCCCGGAAACAGGGCAGTCAGTTACCCTGGAAACAGGGCAGTCAGTTATCCTGGAAACAGTGTGGTCAGTGACCCTGGAAACAGGGTGGTCAGTTACCCCGGAAACAGGGCAGTCAATTACCCCGGAAACAGGGTGATCAGTTAATTTGGAAACAGGGCAGTCAGTTAGCCTGGAAAGAGGGCAGTCAGTTATCCTGGAAACAGGGCAATCAGTTATCCCGGTAACAGGGTGATCAGTTACCCTGGAAACAGTTTACTCAGTTACCCCGGAAAAAGGGCAGTCAGTTATCCTGGAAACAGGGCAGTCAGTTATCCCGGAAACAGGGCAGTCAGTTATCCCGGAAACAGGGTGATCAGTTACCCTGGAAAGTGGGCAGTCAGTTACCCTGGAAACTGGCAGTCAGTTACCCTGGAAACAGGGCAGTCAGTTATCCTGGAAACAGGGCAGTCAGTTACCCTGGAAACAGGGCGGTCTGTTAACCCGGAAACAGGGCAGTCAGTTACCCCAGAAACAGTGCGGTCAGTCACCCTGGAAACAGATTAGTCAGTTACCCCGGAAACAGGGAGGTCAGTTATCCTGGAAACAGGGCGGTCAGTTGCCCTGTAAACAGGGCAGTCAGTTACACCGGAAACTGGGCAGTCAGTTACCCTGGAAACAGGGCAGTCAGTCACCCTGGAAACAGGTTAGTCAGTTACCCTGGAATCAGGGCAGTCAGTTAACGTGGAAACAGGGCAGTCAGTTATCCTGGAAACAGGGCAGTCAGTTATCCTGGAAACAGGGCGGTCAGTTACCCCAGAAATAGGGAGGTCAGTTATCCTGGAAACAGGGCGGTCAGTTACACCGGAAACAGGGCAGTCAGTTACCCCAGATACAGGGCGGTAGTTCACCCTGGAAACAGATTAGACTGTTACCCCGGAAACAGGGTGGTCCGTTACCCCAGATACAGGGCGGTCAGTCACCCTGGAAACAGGGAGATCAGTTACCCCGGAAACAGGGCAGTCAGTTACCCTGGAAAGAGGGCAGTCTGTTATCCTGGAAACAGTGTGGTCAGTTACCCCGGAAACAGGGCAGTCAGTTACCCCGGTAACAGGGTGATCAGTTAATTTGGAAACAGGGCAGTCAGTTACCCTGGAAACAGGGCAGTCAGTTATCCTGGAAACAGGGCGGTCAGTTATCCCGGAAATAGGGAGGTCAGTTACCCTGGAAACAGGTTAGTCAGTTACCCCGGAAAAAGGGCAGTCAGTTACCCTGGAAACAGGGCAGTCAGTTACCCCGGAAACAGGGCAGTCAGTTACCACGGAAACAGGGCGGTCAGTTATCCAGGAAACAGGCAGTCAGTTATCCTGGAAACAGGGCAGTCAGTTACCCTGGAAACAGGGCAGTCAGTTTCCCTGGAAACAGGGCAGTCAGTTACCCCGGAAACAGGGCAGTCAGTTACCCCGGAAACAGGGCGGTCAGTTATCCTGGAAACAGGGCAGTCAGTTATCCTGGAAACAGGGCAATCAGTTATCCCGGAAACAGGGTGAACAGTTACCCTGGAAACAGGTTAGTCAGTTACCCCGGAAAAAGGGCAGTCAGTTATCCTGGAAACAGGGCAGTCAGTTATCCCGGAAACAGGGAAGTCAGTTATCCCGGAAACAGGGTGATCAGTTACCCTGGAAACAGGGCAGTCAGTTATCCTGGAAACAGGGTGATCAGTTAGCCTGGAAAGTGGGCAGTCAGTTACCCTGGAAACAGGGCAGACAGTTATCCTGGAAACAGGGCGGTCAGTTACCCCGGAAACAGGGAGATCAGTTACCCCGGAAACAGGGCAGTCAGTTACCCTGGAAACAGGGCAGTCAGTTTCCCTGGAAACAGGGCAGTCAGTTACCCCGGAAACAGGGCGGTCAGTTATCCAGGAAACAGGGCAGTCAGTTATCCTGGAAACAGGGCAGTCAGTTATCCTGGAAACAGGGCGGTCAGTTACCCCGGAAATAGGGCGGACAGTTATCCTGGAAACACGGCGGTCAGGTACCCCGGAGCAGGGAGATCAGTTACCCCGGAAACAGGGCAGTCAGTTACCCTGGAAACAGGGCGGTCTGTTAACCCGGAAACAGGGCAGTCAGTTACCCCAGAAACAGGGCGGTCAGTCACCCTGGAAACAGATTCGTCAGTTACCCCGGAAACAGGGAGGTCAGTTATCCTGGAAACGGGGCGGTCAGTTATCCTAGAAACAGGGCGGTCAGTTACCCCGGAAACAGGGAGATCAGTTACCCCGGAAACAGGGCGGTCAGTTACCCTGGAAACAGGGCAGTCAGTTACCCTGGATACAGGGCAGTCAGTTAAACTGGAAACAGGGCAGTCAGTTGTCCTGGTAACAGGGCAGTCAGTTATCCTGGAAACAGTGCGGTCAGTCACCCCGGAAATAGGGAGGTCAGTTATCCTGTTAACAGGGCGGTCAGTTACCCCGGAAACAGGAAGATCAGTTACCCCGGATACAGGGCAGTCAGTCACCCTGGAAACTGGGCAGTCAGTTATCCTGGAAACAGGGTGGTCAGTGACCCTGTAAACAGGGTGTTCAGTTACCCCGGAAACAGAGTCATCAGTTATCCTGGAAACAGGGCTGTCTGTTAGCCCGGAAACAGGGCAGTCAGTTACCCCGGAAACAAGGTGATCAGTTATCCTGGAAACAGGGCAGTCAGTTAGCCTGGAAACAGGGCAGTCAGTTACCCTGGAAACAGGGCAGTCTGTTCCCCCGGAAACCGGGCAGTCAGTTATCCCGGAAACAGGGCAGTCAGTTATCCCGGAAACAGGGTGATCAGTTATCCTGGAAACAGGGCAGTCAGTTACCCCGGAAACAGGGCAGTCAGTTACCCTGGAAACTGGGCAGTCAGTTATCGCGGAAACAGGGCAGTCAGTTATCCCGGAAACAGGGTGATCAGTTACCCTGGAAACTGGGCAGTCAGTTTCCCTGGAAACAGGGCAGTCAGTTACCCCGGAAACAGGGCAGTCAGTTACCCTGGAAACTGGGCAGTCATTTACCCTGGAAACAGGGCAGTCAGTTATCCCTTAAACAGGGTGATCAGTTACCCTGGAAACAGGGCAGTCAGTTATCCCGGAAACAGGGCAGTCAGTTACCCCGGAAGCAGGGCAGTCAGTTATCCCGGAAAATGGGTGATCAGTTACACCGGAAACTGGGCAGTCAGTTACCCTGGAAACAGGGCAGTCAGTCACCCTGGAAACAGGTTCGTCAGTTACCCCGGAAACAGTGTGATCAGTTACCCTGGAAACAGGGCAGTCAGTTCCCCTGGAAACAGGGCAGTCAGTTATCCTGGAATCAAGGCAGTCAGTTAACCTGGAAACAGGGCAGTCAGTTATCCTGGAAACAGGGCAGTCAGTTATCCTGGAAACAGGGTGGTCAGTTACCCCGGAAATAGGGAGGTCAGTTATCCTGGAAACAGGGCGGTCAGTTACACCGGAAACAGGGAGATGAGTTACCCCGGAAACAGGGCAGTCAGTTACCCTGGAAACAGGGCAGTCAGTTATCCAGGAAACAGTGTGGTCAGTGACCCTGGAAACAGGGTGGTCAGTTACCCCGGAAACAGGGCAGTCAATTACCCCGGAAACAGGGTGATCAGTTAATTTGGAAACAGGGCAGTCAGTTAGCCTGGAAAGAGGGCAGTCAGTTATCCTGGAAACAGGGCAATCAGTTATCCCGGTAACAGGGTGATCAGTTACCCTGGAAACAGTTTACTCAGTTACCCCGGAAAAAGGGCAGTCAGTTATCCTGGAAACAGGGCAGTCAGTTATCCCGGAAACAGGGCAGTCAGTTATCCCGGAAACAGGGTGATCAGTTACCCTGGAAAGTGGGCAGTCAGTTACCCTGGAAACAGGGCAGTCAGTTACCCTGGAAACAGGGCGGTCTGTTAACCCGGAAACAGGGCAGTCAGTTACCCCAGAAACAGTGCGGTCAGTCACCCTGGAAACAGATTGGTCAGTTACCCCGGAAACAGGGAGGTCAGTTATCCTGGAAACAGGGCGGTCAGTTGCCCTGTAAACAGGGCAGTCAGTTACACCGGAAACTGGGCAGTCAGTTACCCTGGAAACAGGGCAGTCAGTCACCCTGGAAACAGGTTAGTCAGTTACCCTGGAATCAGGGCAGTCAGTTAACGTGGAAACAGGGCAGTCAGTTATCCTGGAAACAGGGCAGTCAGTTATCCTGGAAACAGGGCGGTCAGTTACCCCAGAAATAGGGAGGTCAGTTATCCTGGAAACAGGGCGGTCAGTTACACCGGAAACAGGGCAGTCAGTTACCCCAGATACAGGGCGGTCAGTCACCCTGGAAACAGATTAGTCTGTTACCCCGGAAACAGGGTGGTCCGTTACCCCAGATACAGGGCGGTCAGTCACCCTGGAAACAGATTAGTCAGTTACCCCGGAAACAGGGAGATCAGTTACCCCGGAAACAGGGCAGTCAGTTACCCTGGAAAGAGGGCAGTCTGTTATCCTGGAAACAGTGTGGTCAGTTACCCCGGAAACAGGGCAGTCAGTTAACCTGGAAACTGGGCAGTCAGTTACCCTGGAAACAGGGCAGTCTGTTATCCCGGAAACAGGGCAGTCAGTTACCCCGGAAGCAGGGCAGTCAGTTATCCCTGAAAATGGGTGATTAGTTACCCTTGAAACTGGGCAGTCAGTTCCCCTGGAAACAGGGCAGTCAGTTGCCCTGTAAACAGGGCAGTCAGTTACACCGGAAACTGGGCAGTCAGTTACCCTGGAAACAGGGCAGTCAGTCACCCTGGAAACAGGTTAGTCAGTTATCCTGGAATCAGGGCAGTCAGTTAACGTGGAAACAGGGCAGTCAGTTATCCTGGAAACAGGGCAGTCAGTTATCCTGGAAACAGGGCGGTCAGTTACCCCGGAAATAGGGAGGTCAGTTATCCTGGAAACAGGGCGGACAGTTACAGGGGAAAAAGGGAGATCAGTTACCCCGGAAACAGGGCAGTCAGTTACCCTGGAAAGAGGGCAGTCAGTTATCCTGGAAACTGTGTGGTCAGTGACCCTGGAAACTGGGCAGTCAGTTATCCCGGAAACAGGGCAGTCATTTATCCCGGAAACAGGGTGATCAGTTACCCTGGAAACTGGGCAGTCAGTTTCCCTGGAAACAGGGCAGTCAGTTACCCCGGAAACAGGGCAGTCAGTTAACCTGGAAACTGGGCAGTCAGTTACCCTGGAAACAGGGCAGTCTGTTATCCCGGAAACAGGGCAGTCAGTTACCCCGGAAGCAGGGCTGTCAGTTATCCCTGAAAATGGGTGATCAGTTACCCTTGAAACTGGGCAGTCAGTTCCCCTGGAAACAGGGCAGTCAGTTGCCCTGTAAACAGGGCAGTCAGTTACATCGGAAACTGGGCAGTCAGTTACCCTGGAAACAGGGCAGTCAGTCACCCTGGAAACAGGTTAGTCAGTTACCCTGGAATCAGGGCAGTCAGTTAACGTGGAAACAGGGCAGTCAGTTATCCTGGAAACAGGGCAGTCAGTTATCCTGGAAACAGGGCGGTCAGTTACCCCGGAAATAGGGAGGTCAGTTATCTTGGAAACAGGGCG
The DNA here is from genome assembly GCF_036365525.1 of Heterodontus francisci. NCBI lineage: Eukaryota > Metazoa > Chordata > Chondrichthyes > Heterodontiformes > Heterodontidae > Heterodontus > Heterodontus francisci. Next base: position 995,653 of record NW_027142285.1, read on the forward strand.
GACAGTTACACCGGAAACAGGGAGATCAGTTACCCCGGAAACAGGGCAGTCAGTTACCCTGGAAAGAGGGCAGTCAGTTATCCTGGAAACAGTGTGGTCAGTGACCCTGGAAACAGGGTGGTCAGTTACCCCGGAAACAGGGCAGTCAGTTACCCCGGAAACAGGGTGATCAGTTAATTTGGAAACAGGGCAGTCAGTTACCCTGGAAACAGGGCAGTCAGTTATCCTGGAAACAGGGCAATCAGTTATCCCGGAAACAGGTTGATCAGTTACCCTGGAAACAGGTTAGTCAGTTACCCCGGAAAAAGGGCAGTCAGTTATCCTGGAAACAGGGCAGTCAGTTATCCCGGAAACAGTGTGATCAGTTACCCTGGAAACAGGGCAGTCAGTTATCCTGGAAACAGGGTGATCAGTGACCCTGGAAAGTGGGCAGTCAGTTACCCTGGAAACAGGCAGTCAGTTACCCTGGAAACAGGGCAGTCAGTTATCCTGGAAGCAGGGCAGTCAGTTACCCCGGAAGCAGGGCAGTCAGTTATCCCGGAAAATGGGTGTTCAGTTACCCTTGAAACTGGGGAGTCAGTTCCCCTGGAAACAGGGCAGTCAGTTGCCCTCTAAACAGGGCAGTCAGTTACACCGGAAACTGGGCAGTCAGTTACCCTGGAAACAGGGCAGTCAGTCACCCTGGAAACAGGTTAGTCAGTTACCCTGGAATCTGGGCAGTCAGTTAACGTGGAAACAGGGAAGTCAGTTATCCTGGAAACAGGGCAGTCAGTTATCCTGGAAACTGGGCGGTCAGTTAATCCCCGGAAATAGGGAGGTCAGTTATCCTGGAAACAGGGCGGTCAGTTACACCGGAAACAGGGAGATCAGTTACCCCGGAAACAGGGCAGTCAGTTACCCTGGAAAGAGGGCAGTCGGTTATCCTGGAAACAGTGTGGTCAGTGACCCTGGAAACAGGGTGGTCAGTTACCCCGGAAACAGGGCAGTCAGTTACCCCGGAAACAGGGTGATCAGTTAATTTGGAAACAGGGCAGTCAGTTACCCTGGAAACAGGGCAGTCAGTTATCCTGGAAACAGGGCAATCAGTTAACCCGGAAACAGGGTGATCAGTTACCCTGGAAACAGGTTAGTCAGTTACCCCGGAAAAAGGGCAGTCAGTTATCCTGGAAACAGGGCAGTCAGTTATCCCGGAAACAGTGTGATTAGTTACCCTGGAAACAGGGCAGTCAGTTATCCTGGAAACAGGGTGATCAGTTACTCTGGAAAGTGGGCAGTCAGTTACCCTGGAAACAGGCAGTCAGTTACCCTGGAAACAGGGCAGTCAGTTATCCTGGAAACAGGGCAGACAGTTATCCTGGAAACAGGGCGGTCAGTTACCCCGGAAACAGGGCAGTCAGTTACCCTGGAAACAGGGCAGTCATTTTCCCTGGAAACAGGGCAGTCAGTTACCCCGGAAACAGGGCAGTCAGTTACCCCGGAAACAGGGCGGTCAGTTATCCAGGAAACAGGGCAGTCAGATATCCTGGAAACAGGGCAGTCAGTTACCCTGGAAACAGGGCAGTCAGTTATCCTGGAAACAGGGCAGTCAGTTACCCTGGAAACAGGGCGGTCTGTTAACCCGGAAACAGGGCAGTCAGTTACCCCAGAAACAGTGCGGTCAGTCACCCTGGAAACAGATTGGTCAGTTACCCCGGAAACAGGGAGGTCAGTTATCCTGGAAACAGGGCGGTCAGTTGCCCTGTAAACAGGGCAGTCAGTTACACCGGAAACTGGGCAGTCAGTTACCCTGGAAACAGGGCAGTCAGTCACCCTGGAAACAGGTTAGTCAGTTACCCTGGAATCAGGGCAGTCAGTTAACGTGGAAACAGGGCAGTCAGTTATCCTGGAAACAGGGCAGTCAGTTATCCTGGAAACAGGGCGGTCAGTTACCCCAGAAATAGGGAGGTCAGTTATCCTGGAAACAGGGCGGTCAGTTACACCGGAAACAGGGCAGTCAGTTACCCCAGATACAGGGCGGTCAGTCACCCTGGAAACAGATTAGTCTGTTACCCCGGAAACAGGGTGGTCCGTTACCCCAGATACAGGGCGGTCAGTCACCCTGGAAACAGATTAGTCAGTTACCCCGGAAACAGGGAGATCAGTTACCCCGGAAACAGGGCAGTCAGTTACCCTGGAAAGAGGGCAGTCTGTTATCCTGGAAACAGTGTGGTCAGTTACCCCGGAAACAGGGCAGTCAGTTAACCTGGAAACTGGGCAGTCAGTTACCCTGGAAACAGGGCAGTCTGTTATCCCGGAAACAGGGCAGTCAGTTACCCCGGAAGCAGGGCAGTCAGTTATCCCTGAAAATGGGTGATTAGTTACCCTTGAAACTGGGCAGTCAGTTCCCCTGGAAACAGGGCAGTCAGTTGCCCTGTAAACAGGGCAGTCAGTTACACCGGAAACTGGGCAGTCAGTTACCCTGGAAACAGGGCAGTCAGTCACCCTGGAAACAGGTTAGTCAGTTATCCTGGAATCAGGGCAGTCAGTTAACGTGGAAACAGGGCAGTCAGTTATCCTGGAAACAGGGCAGTCAGTTATCCTGGAAACAGGGCGGTCAGTTACCCCGGAAATAGGGAGGTCAGTTATCCTGGAAACAGGGCGGACAGTTACAGGGGAAAAAGGGAGATCAGTTACCCCGGAAACAGGGCAGTCAGTTACCCTGGAAAGAGGGCAGTCAGTTATCCTGGAAACTGTGTGGTCAGTGACCCTGGAAACTGGGCAGTCAGTTATCCCGGAAACAGGGCAGTCATTTATCCCGGAAACAGGGTGATCAGTTACCCTGGAAACTGGGCAGTCAGTTTCCCTGGAAACAGGGCAGTCAGTTACCCCGGAAACAGGGCAGTCAGTTAACCTGGAAACTGGGCAGTCAGTTACCCTGGAAACAGGGCAGTCTGTTATCCCGGAAACAGGGCAGTCAGTTACCCCGGAAGCAGGGCTGTCAGTTATCCCTGAAAATGGGTGATCAGTTACCCTTGAAACTGGGCAGTCAGTTCCCCTGGAAACAGGGCAGTCAGTTGCCCTGTAAACAGGGCAGTCAGTTACATCGGAAACTGGGCAGTCAGTTACCCTGGAAACAGGGCAGTCAGTCACCCTGGAAACAGGTTAGTCAGTTACCCTGGAATCAGGGCAGTCAGTTAACGTGGAAACAGGGCAGTCAGTTATCCTGGAAACAGGGCAGTCAGTTATCCTGGAAACAGGGCGGTCAGTTACCCCGGAAATAGGGAGGTCAGTTATCTTGGAAACAGGGCGGACAGTTACACCGGAAACAGGGAGATCAGTTACCCCGGAAACAGGGCAGTCAGTTACCCTGGAAAGAGGGCAGTCAGTTATCCTGGAAACAGTGTGGTCAGTGACCCTGGAAACAGGGTTGTCAGTTACCCCGGAAACAGGGCAGTCAGTTACCCCGGAAACAGGGTGATCAGTTAATTTGGAAACAGGGCAGTCAGTTACCCTGGAAACAGGGCAGTCAGTTATCCTGGAAACAGGGCAATCAGTTATCCCGGAAACAGGTTGATCAGTTACCCTGGAAACAGGTTAGTCAGTTACCCCGGAAAAAGGGCAGTCAGTTATCCTGGAAACAGGGCAGTCAGTTATCCCGGAAACAGTGTGATCAGTTACCCTGGAAACAGGGCAGTCAGTTATCCTGGAAACAGGGTGATCAGTGACCCTGGAAAGTGGGCAGTCAGTTACCCTGGAAACAGGCAGTCAGTTACCCTGGAAACAGGGCAGTCAGTTATCCTGGAAGCAGGGCAGTCAGTTACCCCGGAAGCAGGGCAGTCAGTTATCCCGGAAAATGGGTGTTCAGTTACCCTTGAAACTGGGGAGTCAGTTCCCCTGGAAACAGGGCAGTCAGTTGCCCTCGAAACAGGGCAGTCAGTTACACCGGAAACTGGGCAGTCAGTTACCCTGGAAACAGGGCAGTCAGTCACCCTGGAAACAGGTTAGTCAGTTACCCTGGAATCTGGGCAGTCAGTTAACGTGGAAACAGGGAAGTCAGTTATCCTGGAAACAGGGCAGTCAGTTATCCTGGAAACTGGGCGGTCAGTTAATCCCCGGAAATAGGGAGGTCAGTTATCCTGGAAACAGGGCGGTCAGTTACACCGGAAACAGGGAGATCAGTTACCCCGGAAACAGGGCAGTCAGTTACCCTGGAAAGAGGGCAGTCGGTTATCCTGGAAACAGTGTGGTCAGTGACCCTGGAAACAGGGTGGTCAGTTACCCCGGAAACAGGGCAGTCAGTTACCCCGGAAACAGGGTGATCAGTTAATTTGGAAACAGGGCAGTCAGTTACCCTGGAAACAGGGCAGTCAGTTATCCTGGAAACAGGGCAATCAGTTAACCCGGAAACAGGGTGATCAGTTACCCTGGAAACAGGTTAGTCAGTTACCCCGGAAAAAGGGCAGTCAGTTATCCTGGAAACAGGGCAGTCAGTTATCCCGGAAACAGTGTGATTAGTTACCCTGGAAACAGGGCAGTCAGTTATCCTGGAAACAGGGTGATCAGTTACTCTGGAAAGTGGGCAGTCAGTTACCCTGGAAACAGGCAGTCAGTTACCCTGGAAACAGGGCAGTCAGTTATCCTGGAAACAGGGCAGACAGTTATCCTGGAAACAGGGCGGTCAGTTACCCCGGAAACAGGGCAGTCAGTTACCCTGGAAACAGGGCAGTCATTTTCCCTGGAAACAGGGCAGTCAGTTACCCCGGAAACAGGGCAGTCAGTTACCCCGGAAACAGGGCGGTCAGTTATCCAGGAAACAGGGCAGTCAGTTATCCTGGAAACAGGGCAGTCAGTTACCCTGGAAACAGGGCAGTCAGTTTCCCTGGAAACAGGGCAGTCAGTTACCCCGGAAACAGGGCAGTCAGTTACCCCGGAAACAGGGCGGTCAGTTATCCTGGAAACAGGGCAGTCAGTTATCCTGGAAACAGGGCAATCAGTTATCCCGGAAACAGGGTGATCAGTTACCCTGGAAACAGGTTAGTCAGTTACCCCGGAAAAAGGGCAGTCAGTTATCCTGGAAACAGGGCAGTCAGTTATCCCGGAAACAGGGAAGTCAGTTATCCTGGAAACAGGGCAGTCAGTTTCCCTGGAAACAGGGCAGTCAGTTACCCTGGAAACAGGCAGTCAGTTACCCTGGAAACAGGGCAGTCAGTTATCCTGGAAACAGGGCAGACAGTTATCCAGGAAACAGGGCAGTCAGTTATCCTGGAAACAGGGCAGTCAGTTTCCCTGGAAACAGGGCAGTCAGTTACCCTGGAAACAGGCATTCAGTTACCCTGGAAACAGGGCAGTCAGTTATCCTGGAAACAGTGCAGACAGTTATCCTGGAAACAGGGCGGTCAGTTACCCCGGAAACAGGGAGATCAGTTACCCCGGAAACAGGGCAGTCAGTTACCCTGGAAACAGGGCAGTCAGTTTCCCTGGAAACTGGGCAGTCAGTTTCCCCGGAAACAGGGCGGTCACTTATCCAGGAAACAGGGCAGTCAGTTATCCTGGAAACAGGGCAGTCAGTTATCCTGGAAACAGGGCGGTCAGTTACCCCGGAAATAGGGCGGACAGTTATCCTAGAAACACGGCGGTCAGTTACCCCGGAGCAGGGAGATCAGTTACCCCGGAAACAGGGCAGTCAGTTACCCTGGAAACAGGGCGGTCTGTTAACCCGGAAACAGGGCAGTCAGTTACCCCAGAAACAGGGCGGTCAGTCACCCTGGAAACAGATTCGTCAGTTACCCCGGAAACAGGGAGGTCAGTTATCCTGGAAACGGGGCGGTCAGTTATCCTAGAAACAGGGCGGTCAGTTACCCCGGAAACAGGGAGATCAGTTACCCCGGAAACAGGGCGGTCAGTTACCCTGGAAACAGGGCAGTCAGTTACCCTGGATACAGGGCAGTCAGTTAAACTGGAAACAGGGCAGTCAGTTGTCCTGGAAACAGGGCAGTCAGTTATCCTGGAAACAGTGCGGTCAGTCACCCCGGAAATAGGGAGGTCAGTTATCCTGGTAACAGGGCGGACAGTTACCCCGGAAACAGGAAGATCAGTTACCCCGGATACAGGGCAGTCAGTCACCCTGGAAACAGGGCTGTCAGTTATCCCTGAAAATGGGTGATCAGTTACCCTTGAAACTGGGCAGTCAGTTCCCCTGGAAACAGGGCAGTCAGTTGCCCTGTAAACAGGGCAGTCAGTTACATCGGAAACTGGGCAGTCAGTTACCCTGGAAACAGGGCAGTCAGTCACCCTGGAAACAGGTTAGTCAGTTACCCTGGAATCAGGGCAGTCAGTTAACGTGGAAACAGGGCATTCAGTTATCCTGGAAACAGGGCAGTCAGTTATCCTGGAAACAGGGCGGTCAGTTACCCCGGAAATAGGGAGGTCAGTTATCTTGGAAACAGGGCGGACAGTTACACCGGAAACAGGGAGATCAGTTACCCCGGAAACAGGGCAGTCAGTTACCCTGGAAAGAGGGCAGTCAGTTATCCTGGAAACAGTGTGGTCAGTGACCCTGGAAACAGGGTGGTCAGTTACCCCGGAAACAGGGCAGTCAGTTACCCCGGAAACAGGGTGATCAGTTAATTTGGAAACAGGGCAGTCAGTTACCCTGGAAACAGGGCGGTCAGTTACCCCGGAAATAGGGAGGTCAGTTATCTTGGAAACAGGGCGGACAGTTACACCGGAAACAGGGAGATCAGTTACCCCGGAAACAGGGCAGTCAGTTATCCCGGAAACAGTGTGATCAGTTACCCTGGAAACAGGGCAGTCAGTTATCCTGGAAACAGGGTGATCAGTGACCCTGGAAAGTGGGCAGTCAGTTACCCTGGAAACAGGCAGTCAGTTACCCTGGAAACAGGGCAGTCAGTTATCCTGGAAGCAGGGCAGTCAGTTACCCCGGAAGCAGGGCAGTCAGTTATCCCGGAAAATGGGTGTTCAGTTACCCTTGAAACTGGGCAGTCAGTTCCCCTGGAAACAGGGCAGTCAGTTGCCCTCTAAACAGGGCAGTCAGTTACACCGGAAACTGGGCAGTCAGTTACGCTGGAAACAGGGCAGTCAGTCACCCTGGAAACAGGTTAGTCAGTTACCCTGGAATCTGGGCAGTCAGTTAACGTGGAAACAGGGAAGTCAGTTATCCTGGAAACAGGGCAGTCAGTTATCCTGGAAACTGGGCGGTCAGTTAATCCCCGGAAATAGGGAGGTCAGTTATCCTGGAAACAGGGCGGTCAGTTACACCGGAAACAGGGAGATCAGTTACCCCGGAAACAGGGCAGTCAGTTACCCTGGAAAGAGGGCAGTCGGTTATCCTGGAAACAGTGTGGTCAGTGACCCTGGAAACAGGGTGGTCAGTTACCCCGGAAACAGGGCAGTCAGTTACCCCGGAAACAGGGTGATCAGTTAATTTGGAAACAGGGCAGTCAGTTACCCTGGAAACAGGGCAGTCAGTTATCCTGGAAACAGGGCAATCAGTTATCCCGGAAACAGGGTGATCAGTTACCCTGGAAACAGGTTAGTCAGTTACCCCGGAAAAAGGGCAGTCAGTTATCCTGGAAACAGGGCAGTCAGTTATCCCGGAAACAGTGTGATTAGTTACCCTGGAAACAGGGCAGTCAGTTATCCTGGAAACAGGGTGATCAGTTACTCTGGAAAGTGGGCAGTCAGTTACCCTGGAAACAGGCAGTCAGTTACCCTGGAAACAGGGCAGTCAGTTATCCTGGAAACAGGGCAGACAGTTATCCTGGAAACAGGGCGGTCAGTTACCCCGGAAACAGGGCAGTCAGTTACCCTGGAAACAGGGCAGTCATTTTCCCTGGAAACAGGGCAGACAGTTACCCCGGAAACAGGGCAGTCAGTTACCCCGGAAACAGGGCGGTCAGTTATCCAGGAAACAGGGCAGTCAGTTATCCTGGAAACAGGGCAGTCAGTTACCCTGGAAACAGGGCAGTCAGTTTCCCTGGAAACAGGGCAGTCAGTTACCCCGGTAACAGGGCAGTCAGTTACCCCGGAAACAGGGCGGTCAGTTATCCTGGAAACAGGGCAGTCAGTTATCCTGGAAACAGGGCAATCAGTTATCCCGGAAACAGGGTGATCAGTTACCCTGGAAACAGGTTAGTCAGTTACCCCGGAAAAAGGGCAGTCAGTTATCCTGGAAACAGGGCAGTCAGTTATCCCGGAAACAGGGAAGTCAGTTATCCTGGAAACAGGGCAGTCAGTTTCCCTGGAAACAGGGCAGTCAGTTACCCTGGAAACAGGCAGTCAGTTACCCTGGAAACAGGGCAGTCAGTTATCCTGGAAACAGGGCAGACAGTTATCCAGGAAACAGGGCAGTCAGTTATCCTGGAAACAGGGCAGTCAGTTTCCCTGGAAACAGGGCAGTCAGTTACCCTGGAAACAGGCATTCAGTTACCCTGGAAACAGGGCAGTCAGTTATCCTGGAAACAGGGCAGACAGTTATCCTGGAAACAGGGCGGTCAGTTACCCCGGAAACAGGGAGATCAGTTACCCCGGAAACAGGGCAGTCAGTTACCCTGGAAACAGGGCAGTCAGTTTCCCTGGAAACAGGGCAGTAAGTTACAACGGAAACAGGGCGGTCAGTTATCCAGGAAACAGGGAGGTCAGTTATCCTGGTAACAGGGCGGACAGTTACCCCGGAAACAGGAAGATCAGTTACCCCGGATACAGGGCAGTCAGTCACCCTGGAAACAGGGCAGTCAGTTATCCTGGAAACAGGGTGGTCAGTGACCCTGTAAACAGGGTGTTCAGTTACCCCGGAAACAGAGTCATCAGTTATCCTGGAAACAGGGCGGTCTGTTAGCCCGGAAACAGGGCAGTCAGTTACCACGGAAACAAGGTGATCAGTTATCCTGGAAACAGGGCAGTCAGTTAGCCTGGAAACAGGGCAGTCAGTTACCCTGGAAACAGGGCAGTCTGTTACCCCGGAAACCGGGCAGTCAGTTATCCCGGAAACAGGGCAGTCAGTTATCCCGGAAACAGGGTGATCAGTTATCCTGGAAACAGGGCAGTCAGTTACCCCGGAAACAGGGCAGTCAGTTACCCTGGAAACTGGGCAGTCAGTTATCGCGGAAACAGGGCAGTCAGTTATCCCGGAAACAGGGTGATCAGTTACCCTGGAAACTGGGCAGTCAGTTTCCCTGGAAACAGGGCAGTCAGTTACCCCGGAAACAGGGCAGTCAGTTACCCTGGAAACTGGGCAGTCATTTACCCTGGAAACAGGGCAGTCAGTTATCCCTTAAACAGGGTGATCAGTTACCCTGGAAACAGGGCAGTCAGTTATCCCGGAAACAGGGCAGTCAGTTACCCCGGAAGCAGGGCAGTCAGTTATCCCGGAAAATGGGTGATCAGTTACACCGGAAACTGGGCAGTCAGTTACCCTGGAAACAGGGCAGTCAGTCACCCTGGAAACATGTTCGTCAGTTACCCCGTAAACAGTGTGATCAGTTACCCCGGAAACAGGGCAGTCAGTTCCCCTGGAAACAGGGCAGTCAGTTATCCTGGAATCAGGGCAGTCAGTTAACCTGGAAACAGGGCAGTCAGTTATCCTGGAAACAGGGCAGTCAGTTATCCTGGAAACAGGGTGGTCAGTTACCCCGGAAATAGGGAGGTCAGTTATCCTGGAAACAGGGCGGTCAGTTACACCGGAAACAGGGAGATCAGTTACCCCGGAAACAGGGCAGTCAGTTACCCTGGAAACAGGGCAGTCAGTTATCCTGGAAACAGTGTGGTCAGTGACCCTGGAAACAGGGTGGTCAGTTACCCCGGAAACAGGGCAGTCAATTACCCCGGAAACAGGGTGATCAGTTAATTTGGAAACAGGGCAGTCAGTTAGCCTGGAAAGAGGGCAGTCAGTTATCCTGGAAACAGGGCAGTCAGTTATCCTGGAAACAGGGCAATCAGTTATCCCGGTAACAGGGTGATCAGTTACCCTGGAAACAGTTTACTCAGTTACCCCGGAAAAAGGGCAGTCAGTTATCCTGGAAACAGGGCAGTCAGTTATCCCGGAAACAGGGCAGTCAGTTATCCCGGAAACAGGGTGATCAGTTACCCTGGAAAGTGGGCAGTCAGTTACCCTGGAAACAGGCAGTCAGTTACCCTGGAAACAGGGCAGTCAGTTATCCTGGAAACAGGGCAGACATTTATCCTGGAAACAGGGCGGTCAGTTACCCCGGAAACAGGGAGATCAGTTACCCCGGAAAAAGGGCAGTCAGTTACCCTGGAAACAGGGCAGTCAGTTCCCCTGGAAACAGGGCAGTCAGTTGCCCTCTAAACAGGGCAGTCAGTTACACCGGAAACTGGGCAGTCAGTTACCCTGGAAACAGGGCAGTCAGTCACCCTGGAAACAGGGCAGTCAGTTATCCTGGAAACAGGGCAGACAGTTATCCTGGAAACAGGGCGGTCAGTTACCCCGGAAACAGGGAGATCAGTTACCCCGGAAAAAGGGCAGTCAGTTACCCTTGAAACTGGGCAGTCAGTTCCCCTGGAAACAGGGCAGTCAGTTGCCCTCTAAACAGGGCAGTCAGTTACACCGGAAACTGGGCAGTCAGTTACCCTGGAAACAGGGCAGTCAGTCACCCTGGAAACAGGTTAGTCAGTTACCCTGGAATCTGGGCAGTCAGTTAACGTGGAAACAGGGAAGTCAGTTATCCTGGAAACAGGGCAGTCAGTTATCCTGGAAACTGGGCGGTCAGTTACCCCGGAAATAGGGAGGTCAGTTATCCTGGAAACAGGGCGGTCAGTTACACCGGAAACAGGGAGATCAGTTACCCCGGAAACAGGGCAGTCAGTTACCCTGGAAAGAGGGCAGTCGGTTATCCTGGAAACAGTGTGGTCAGTGACCCTGGAAACAGGGTGGTCAGTTACCCCGGAAACAGGGCAGTCAGTTACCCCGGAAACAGGGTGATCAGTTAATTTGGAAACAGGGCAGTCAGTTACCCTGGAAACAGGGCAGTCAGTTATCCTGGAAACAGGGCAATCAGTTATCCCGGAAAAAGGGTGATCAGTTACCCTGGAAACAGGTTAGTCAGTTACCCCGGAAAAAGGGCAGTCAGTTATCCTGGAAACAGGGCAGTCAGTTATCCCGGAAACAGTGTGATTAGTTACCCTGGAAACAGGGCAGTCAGTTATCCTGGAAACAGGGTGATCAGTTACTCTGGAAAGTGGGCAGTCAGTTACCCTGGAAACAGGCAGTCAGTTACCCTGGAAACAGGGCAGTCAGTTATCCTGGAAACAGGGCAGACAGTTATCCTGGAAACAGGGCGGTCAGTTACCCCGGAAACAGGGCAGTCAGTTACCCTGGAAACAGGGCAGTCAGTTTCCCTGGAAACAGGGCAGTCAGTTACCCCGGAAACAGGGCAGTCAGTTACCCCGGAAACAGGGCGGTCAGTTATCCAGGAAACAGGGCAGTCAGTTATCCTGGAAACAGGGCAGTCAGTTACCCTGGAAACAGGGCAGTCAGTTTCCCTGGAAACAGGGCAGTCAGTTACCCCGGAAACAGGGCAGTCAGTTACCCCGGAAACAGGGCGGTCAGTTATCCTGGAAACAGGGCAGTCAGTTATCCTGGAAACAGGGCAATCAGTTATCCCGGAAACTGGGTGATCAGTTACCCTGGAAACAGGTTAGTCAGTTACCCCGGAAAAAGGGCAGTCAGTTATCCTGGAAACAGGGCAGTCAGTTATCCCGGAAACAGGGAAGTCAGTTATCCTGGAAACAGGGCAGTCAGTTTCCCTGGAAACAGGGCAGTCAGTTACCCTGGAAACAGGCAGTCAGTTACCCTGGAAACAGGGCAGTCAGTTATCCTGGAAACAGGGCAGACAGTTATCCAGGAAACAGGGCAGTCAGTTATCCTGGAAACAGGGCAGTCAGTTTCCCTGGAAACAGGGCAGTCAGTTACCCTGGAAACAGGCATTCACTTACCCTGGAAACAGGGCAGTCAGTTATCCTGGAAACAGGGCAGTCAGTTATCCTGGAAACAGTGTGGTCAGTGACCCTGGAAACAGGGTGGTCAGATACCCCGGAAACAGGGCAGTCAATTACCCCGGAAACAGGGTGATCAGTTAATTTGGAAACAGGGCAGTCAGTTAGCCTGGAAAGAGGGCAGTCAGTTATCCTGGAAACAGGGCAGTCAGTTATCCTGGAAACAGGGCAATCAGTTATCCCGGTAACAGGGTGATCAGTTACCCTGGAAACAGTTTACTCAGTTACCCCGGAAAAAGGGCAGTCAGTTATCCTGGAAACAGGGCAGTCAGTTATCCCGGAAACAGGGCAGTCAGTTATCCCGGAAACAGGGTGATCAGTTACCCTGGAAAGTGGGCAGTCAGTTACCCTGGAAACAGGCAGTCAGTTACCCTGGAAACAGGGCAGTCAGTTATCCTGGAAACAGGGCAGACAGTTATCCTGGAAACAGGGCGGTCAGTTACCCCGGAAACAGGGAGATCAGTTACCCCGGAAAAAGGGCAGTCAGTTACCCTGGAAACAGGGCAGTCAGTTCCCCTGGAAACAGGGCAGTCAGTTGCCCTCTAAACAGGGCAGTCAGTTACACCGGAAACTGGGCAGTCAGTTACCCTGGAAACAGGGCAGTCAGTCACCCTGGAAACAGGGCAGTCAGTTATCCTGGAAACAGGGCAGACAGTTATCCTGGAAACAGGGCGGTCAGTTACCCCGGAAACAGGGAGATCAGTTACCCCGGAAAAAGGGCAGTCAGTTACCCTTGAAACTGGGCAGTCAGTTCCCCTGGAAACAGGGCAGTCAGTTGCCCTCTAAACAGGGCAGTCAGTTACACCGGAAACTGGGCAGTCAGTTACCCTGGAAACAGGGCAGTCAGTCACCCTGGAAACAGGTTAGTCAGTTACCCTGGAATCTGGGCAGTCAGTTAACGTGGAAACAGGGAAGTCAGTTATCCTGGAAACAGGGCAGTCAGTTATCCTGGAAACTGGGCGGTCCGTTACCCCGGAAATAGGGAGGTCAGTTATCCTGGAAACAGGGCGGTCAGTTACACCGGAAACAGGGAGATCAGTTACCCCGGAAACAGGGCAGTCAGTTACCCTGGAAAGAGGGCAGTCGGTTATCCTGGAAACAGTGTGGTCAGTGACCCTGGAAACAGGGTGGTCAGTTACCCCGGAAACAGGGCAGTCAGTTACCCCGGAAACAGGGTGATCAGTTAATTTGGAAACAGGGCAGTCAGTTACCCTGGAAACAGGGCAGTCAGTTATCCTGGAAACAGGGCAATCAGTTATCCCGGAAAAAGGGTGATCAGTTACCCTGGAAACAGGGCAGTCAGTTATCCTGGAAACAGGGTGATCAGTTACTCTGGAAAGTGGGCAGTCAGTTACCCTGGAAACAGGCAGTCAGTTACCCTGGAAACAGGGCAGTCAGTTATCCTGGAAACAGGGCAGACAGTTATCCTGGAAACAGGGCGGTCAGTTACCCCGGAAACAGGGCAGTCAGTTACCCTGGAAACAGGGCAGTCAGTTACCCCGGAAACAGGGCAGTCAGTTACCCCGGAAACAGGGCGGTCAGTTATCCAGGAAACAGGGCAGTCAGTTATCCTGGAAACAGGGCAGTCAGTTACCCTGGAAACAGGGCAGTCAGTTTCCCTGGAAACAGGGCAGTCAGTTACCCCGGAAACAGGGCAGTCAGTTACCCCGGAAACAGGGCGGTCAGTTATCCTGGAAACAGGGCAGTCAGTTATCCTGGAAACAGGGCAATCAGTTATCCCGGAAACTGGGTGATCAGTTACCCTGGAAACAGGTTAGTCAGTTACCCCGGAAAAAGGGCAGTCAGTTATCCTGGAAACAGGGCAGTCAGTTATCCCGGAAACAGGGAAGTCAGTTATCCTGGAAACAGGGCAGTCAGTTTCCCTGGAAACAGGGCAGTCAGTTACCCTGGAAACAGGCAGTCAGTTACCCTGGAAACAGGGCAGTCAGTTATCCTGGAAACAGGGCAGACAGTTATCCAGGAAACAGGGCAGTCAGTTATCCTGGAAACAGGGCAGTCAGTTTCCCTGGAAACAGGGCAGTCAGTTACCCTGGAAACAGGCATTCAGTTACCCTGGAAACAGGGCAGTCAGTTATCCTGGAAACAGGGCAGACAGTTATCCTGGAAACAGGGCGGTCAGTTAACCCGGAAACAGGGAGATCAGTTACCCCGGAAACAGGGCAGTCAGTTACCCTGGAAACAGGGCAGTCAGTTTCCCTGGAAACAGGGCAGTCAGTTACCCCGGAAACAGGGCGGTCAGTTATCCAGGAAACAGGGCAGTCAGTTATCCTGGAAACAGGGCGGTCAGTTACCCCGGAAATAGGGCGGACAGTTATCCTGGAAACACGGCGTTCAGTTACCCCGGAGCAGGGAGATCAGTTACCCCGGAAACAGGGCAGTCAGTTACCCTGGAAACAGGGCGGTCTGTTAACCCGGAAACAGGGCAGTCAGTTACCCCAGAAACAGGGCGGTCAGTCACCCTGGAAACAGATTCGTCAGTTACCCCGGAAACAGGGAGGTCAGTTATCCTGGAAACGGGGCGGTCAGTTATCCTAGAAACAGGGCGGTCAGTTACCCCGGAAACAGGGAGATCAGTTACCCCGGAAACAGGGCGGTCAGTTACCCTGGAAACAGGGCAGTCAGTTACCCTGGATACAGGGCAGTCAGTTAAACTGGAAACAGGGCAGTCAGTTGTCCTGGAAACAGGGCAGTCAGTTATCCTGGAAACAGTGCGGTCAGTCACCCCGGAAATAGGGAGGTCAGTTATCCTGGTAACAGGGCGGACAGTTACCCCGGAAACAGGAAGATCAGTTACCCCGGATACAGGGCAGTCAGTCACCCTGGAAACAGGGCAGTCAGTTATCCTGGAAACAGGGTGGTCAGTGACCCTGTAAACAGGGTGTTCAGTTACCCCGGAAACAGAGTCATCAGTTATCCTGGAAACAGGGCGGTCTGTTAGCCCGGAAACAGGGCAGTCAGTTACCCCGGAAACAAGGTGATCAGTTATCCTGGAAACAGGGCAGTCAGTTAGCCTGGAAACAGGGCAGTCAGTTACCCTGGAAACAGGGCAGTCTGTTACCCCGGAAACCGGGCAGTCAGTTATCCCGGAAACAGGGCAGTCAGTTATCCCGGAAACAGGGTGATCAGTTATCCTGGAAACAGGGCAGTCAGTTACCCCGGAAACAGGGCAGTCAGTTACCCTGGAAACTGGGCAGTCAGTTATCGCGGAAACAGGGCAGTCAGTTATCCCGGAAACAGGGTGATCAGTTACCCTGGAAACTGGGCAGTCAGTTTCCCTGGAAACAGGGCAGTCAGTTACCCCGGAAACAGGGCAGTCAGTTACCCTGGAAACTGGGCAGTCATTTACCCTGGAAACAGGGCAGTCAGTTATCCCTTAAACAGGGTGATCAGTTACCCTGGAAACAGGGCAGTCAGTTATCCCGGAAACAGGGCAGTCAGTTACCCGGGAAGCAGGGCAGTCAGTTATCCCGGAAAATGGGTGATCAGTTACACCGGAAACTGGGCAGTCAGTTACCCTGGAAACAGGGCAGTCAGTCACCCTGGAAACAGGTTCGTCAGTTACCCCGGAAACAGTGTGATCAGTTACCCCGGAAACAGGGCAGTCAGTTCCCCTGGAAACAGGGCAGTCAGTTATCCTGGAATCAGGGCAGTCAGTTAACCTGGAAACAGGGCAGTCAGTTATCCTGGAAACAGGGCAGTCAGTTATCCTGGAAACAGGGTGGTCAGTTACACCGGAAACAGGGAGATCAGTTACCCCGGAAACAGGGCAGTCAGTTACCCTGGAAACAGGGCAGTCAGTTATCCTGGAAACAGTGTGGTCAGTGACCCTGGAAACAGGGTGGTCAGTTACCCCGGAAACAGGGCAGTCAATTACCCCGGAAACAGGGTGATCAGTTAATTTGGAAACAGGGCAGTCAGTTAGCCTGGAAAGAGGGCAGTCAGTTATCCTGGAAACAGGGCAGTCAGTTATCCTGGAAACAGGGCAATCAGTTATCCCGGTAACAGGGTGATCAGTTACCCTGGAAACAGTTTACTCAGTTACCCCGGAAAAAGGGCAGTCAGTTATCCTGGAAACAGGGCAGTCAGTTATCCCGGAAACAGGGCAGTCAGTTATCCCGGAAACAGGGCAGTCAGTTATCCTGGAAACAGGGCAGACAGTTATCCTGGAAACAGGGCGGTCAGTTACCCCGGAAACAGGGAGATCAGTTACCCCGGAAAAAGGGCAGTCAGTTACCCTGGAAACAGGGCAGTCAGTTTCCCTGGAAACAGGGCAGCCAGTTATCCTGGAAACAGGGCAGTCAGTTATCCTGGAAACAGGGCGGTCAGTTACGCCGGAAATAGGGCAGACAGTTATCCTGGAAACACGGCGGTCAGTTACCCCGGAGCAGGGAGATCAGTTACCCCGGAAACAGGGCAGTCAGTTACCCTGGAAACAGGGCGGTCTGTTAACCCGGAAACAGGGCAGTCAGTTACCCCAGAAACAGTGTGGTCAGTCACCCTGGAAACAGATTAGTCAGTTACCCCGGAAACAGGGAGGTCAGTTATCCTGGAAACAGGGCGGTCAGTTGCCCTGTAAACAGGGCAGTCAGTTACACCGGAAACTGGGCAGTCAGTTACCCCGGAAACAGGGAGATCAGTTACCCCGGAAACAGGGCGGTCAGTTACCCTGGAAACAGGGCAGTCAGTTACCCTGGATACAGGGCAGTCAGTTAAACTGGAAACAGGGCAGTCAGTTGTCCTGGAAACAGGGCAGTCAGTTATCCTGGAAACAGTGCGGTCAGTCACCCCGGAAATAGGGAGGTCAGTTATCCTGGTAACAGGGCGGTCAGTTACCCCGGAAACAGGAAGATCAGTTACCCCGGATACAGGGCAGTCAGTCACCCTGGAAACAGGGCAGTCAGTTATCCTGGAAACAGGGTGGTCAGTGACCCTGTAAACAGGGTGTTCAGTTACCCCGGAAACAGAGTCATCAGTTATCCTGGAAACAGGGCGGTCTGTTAGCCCGGAAACAGGGCAGTCAGTTACCCCGGAAACAAGGTGATCAGTTATCCTGGAAACAGGGCAGTCAGTTACCCTGGAAACAGGGCAGTCAGTTACCCTGGAAACTGGGCAGTCAGTTATCGTGGAAACAGGGCAGTCAGTTATCCCGGAAACAGGGTGATCAGTTACCCTGGAAACTGGGCAGTCAGTTTCCCTGGAAACAGGGCAGTCAGTTACCCCGGAAACAGGGCAGTCAGTTACCCTGGAAACTGGGCAGTCATTTACCCTGGAAACAGGGCAGTCAGTTATCCCTTAAACAGGGTGATCAGTTACCCTGGAAACAGGGCAGTCAGTTATCCCGGAAACAGGGCAGTCAGTTACCCGGGAAGCAGGGCAGTCAGTTATCCCGGAAAATGGGTGATCAGTTACACCGGAAACTGGGCAGTCAGTTACCCTGGAAACAGGGCAGTCAGTCACCCTGGAAACAGGTTCGTCAGTTACCCCGGAAACAGTGTGATCAGTTACCCCGGAAACAGGGCAGTCAGTTCCCCTGGAAACAGGGCAGTCAGTTATCCTGGAATCAGGGCAGTCAGTTAACCTGGAAACAGGGCAGTCAGTTATCCTGGAAACAGGGCAGTCAGTTATCCTGGAAACAGGGTGGTCAGTTACACCGGAAACAGGGAGATCAGTTACCCCGGAAACAGGGCAGTCAGTTACCCTGGAAACAGGGCAGTCAGTTATCCTGGAAACAGTGTGGTCAGTGACCCTGGAAACAGGGTGGTCAGTTACCCCGGAAACAGGGCAGTCAATTACCCCGGAAACAGGGTGATCAGTTAATTTGGAAACAGGGCAGTCAGTTAGCCTGGAAAGAGGGCAGTCAGTTATCCTGGAAACAGGGCAGTCAGTTATCCTGGAAACAGGGCAATCAGTTATCCCGGTAACAGGGTGATCAGTTACCCTGGAAACAGTTTACTCAGTGACCCCGGAAAAAGGGCAGTCAGTTATCCTGGAAACAGGGCAGTCAGTTATCCCGGAAACAGGGCAGTCAGTTATCCCGGAAACAGGGCAGTCAGTTATCCTGGAAACAGGGCAGACAGTTATCCTGGAAACAGGGCGGTCAGTTACCCCGGAAACAGGGAGATCAGTTACCCCGGAAAAAGGGCAGTCAGTTACCCTGGAAACAGGGCAGTCAGTTTCCCTGGAAACAGGGCAGCCAGTTATCCTGGAAACAGGGCAGTCAGTTATCCTGGAAACAGGGCGGTCAGTTACCCCGGAAATAGGGCAGACAGTTATCCTGGAAACACGGCGGTCAGTTACCCCGGAGCAGGGAGATCAGTTACCCCGGAAACAGGGCAGTCAGTTACCCTGGAAACAGGGCGGTCTGTTAACCTGGAAACAGGGCAGTCAGTTATCCCGGAAACAGGGCAGTCATTTATCCTGGAAACAGGGCGGTCAGTTACCCCGGAAATAGGGCAGACAGTTATCCTGGAAACACGGCGGTCAGTTACCCCGGAGCTGGGAGATCAGTTACCCCGGAAACAGGGCAGTCAGTTACCCCAGAAACAGTGTGGTCAGTCACCCTGGAAACAGATTAGTCAGTTACCCCGGAAACAGGGAGGTCAGTTATCCTGGAAACAGGGCGGTCAGTTGCCCTGTAAACAGGGCAGTCAGTTACACCGGAAACTGGGCAGTCAGTTACCCCGGAAACAGGGAGATCAGTTACCCCGGAAACAGGGCGGTCAGTTACCCTGGAAACAGGGCAGTCAGTTACCCTGGATACAGGGCAGTCAGTTAAACTGGAAACAGGGCAGTCAGTTGTCCTGGAAACAGGGCAGTCAGTTATCCTGGAAACAGTGCGGTCAGTCACCCCGGAAATAGGGAGGTCAGTTATCCTGGTAACAGGGCGGTCAGTTACCCCGGAAACAGGAAGATCAGTTACCCCGGATACAGGGCAGTCAGTCACCCTGGAAACAGGGCAGTCAGTTATCCTGGAAACAGGGTGGTCAGTGACCCTGTAAACAGGGTGTTCAGTTACCCCGGAAACAGAGTCATCAGTTATCCTGGAAACAGGGCGGTCTGTTAGCCCGGAAACAGGGCAGTCAGTTACCCCGGAAACAAGGTGATCAGTTATCCTGGAAACAGGGCAGTCAGTTAGCCTGGAAACAGGGCAGTCAGTTACCCTGGAAACAGGGCAGTCTGTTACCCCGGAAACCGGGCAGTCAGTTATCCCGGAAACAGGGCAGTCAGTTATCCCGGAAACAGGGTGATCAGTTATCCTGGAAACAGGGCAGTCAGTTACCCCGGAAACAGGGCAGTCAGTTACCCTGGAAACTGGGCAGTCAGTTATCGCGGAAACAGGGCAGTCAGTTATCCCGGAAACAGGGTGATCAGTTACCCTGGAAACTGGGTAGTCAGTTTCCCTGGAAACAGGGCAGTCAGTTACCCCGGAAACAGGGCAGTCAGTTACCCTGGAAACTGGGCAGTCATTTACCCTGGAAACAGGGCAGTCGGTTATCCCTTAAACAGGGTGATCAGTTACCCTGGAAACAGGGCAGTCAGTTATCCCGGAAACAGGGCAGTCAGTTACCCCGGAAGCAGGGCAGTCAGTTATCCCGGAAAATGGGTGATCAGTTACACCGGAAACTGGGCAGTCAGTTACCCTGGAAACAGGGCAGTCAGTCACCCTGGAAACAGGTTCGTCAGTTACCCCGGAAACAGTGTGATCAGTTACCCCGGAAACAGGGCAGTCAGTTCCCCTGGAAACAGGGCAGTCAGTTATCCTGGAATCAGGGCAGTCAGTTAACCTGGAAACAGGGCAGTCAGTTATCCTGGAAACAGGGCAGTCAGATATCCTGGAAACAGGGTGGTCAGTTACCCCGGAAATAGGGAGGTCAGCTTTCCTGGAAACAGGGCGGTCAGTTACACCGGAAACAGGGAGATCAGTTACCCCGGAAACAGGGCAGTCAGTTACCCTGGAAACAGGGCAGTCAGTTATCCTGGAAACAGTGTGGTCAGTGACCCTGGAAACAGGGTGGTCAGTTACCCCGGAAACAGGGCAGTCAATTACCCCGGAAACAGGGTGATCAGTTAATTTGGAAACAGGGCAGTCAGTTAGCCTTGAAAGAGGGCAGTCAGTTATCCTGGAAACAGGGCAGTCAGTTATCCTGGAAACAGGGCAATCAGTTATCCTGGAAACAGGGCAATCAGTTATCCCGGTAACAGGGTGATCAGTTACACTGGAAACAGTTTACTCAGTTACCCCGGAAAAAGGGCAGTCAGTTATCCTGGAAACAGGGCAGTCAGTTATCCCGGAAACAGGGCAGTCAGTTATCCCGGAAACAGGGTGATCAGTAACCCTGGAAAGTGGGCAGTCAGTTACCCTGGAAACAGGCAGTCAGTTACCCTGGAAACAGGGCAGTCAGTTATCCTGGAAACAGGGCAGACAGTTATCCTGGAAACAGGGCGGTCAGTTACCCCGGAAACAGGGAGATCAGTTACCACGGAAAAAGGGCAGTCAGTTACCCTGGAAACAGGGCAGTCAGTTTCCCTGGAAACAGGGCAGCCAGTTATCCTGGAAACAGGGCAGTCAGTTATCCTGGAAACAGGGCGGTCAGTTACCCCGGAAATAGGGCAGACAGTTATCCTGGAAACACGGCGGTCAGTTACCCCGGAGCAGGGAGATCAGTTACCCCGGAAACAGGGCAGTCAGTTACCCTGGAAACAGGGCGGTCTGTTAACCCGGAAACAGGGCAGTCAGTTACCCCAGAAACAGTGCGGTCAGTCACCCTGGAAACAGATTAGTCAGTTACCCCGGAAACAGGGAGGTCAGTTATCCTGGAAACAGGGCGGTCAGTTGCCCTGTAAACAGGGCAGTCAGTTACACCGGAAACTGGGCAGTCAGTTACCCTGGAAACAGGGCAGTCAGTCACCCTGGAAACAGGTTAGTCAGGTACCCTGGAATCAGGGCAGTCAGTTAACGTGGAAACAGGGCAGTCAGTTATCCTGGAAACAGGGCAGTCAGTTATCCTGGAAACAGGGCGGTCAGTTACCCCGGAAATAGGGAGGTCAGTTATCCTGGAAACAGGGCGGTCAGTTACACCGGAAACAGGGCAGTCAGTTACCCCAGATACAGGGCGGTCAGTCACCCTGGAAACAGATTAGTCTGTTACCCCGGAAACAGGGTGGTCCGTTACCCCAGATACAGGGCGGTCAGTCACCCTGGAAACAGATTAGTCAGTTACCCCGGAAACAGGGAGATCAGTTACCCCGGAAACAGGGCAGTCAGTTACCCTGGAAAGAGGGCAGTCTGTTATCCTGGAAACAGTGTGGTCAGTTACCCCGGAAACAGGGCAGTCAGTTACCCCGGTAACGGGGTGATCAGTTAATTTGGAAACAGGGCAGTCAGTTACCCTGGAAACAGGGCAGTCAGTTATCCTGGAAACAGGGCGGTCAGTTACCCCGGAAATAGGGAGGTCAGTTACCCTGGAAACAGGTTAGTCAGTTACCCCGGAAAAAGGGCAGTCAGTTATCCTCGAAACAGGGCAGTCAGTTATCCCGGAAACAGTGTGATCAGTTACCCTGGAAACAGGGCAGTCAGTTATCCTGGAAACAGGGTGATCAGTTACCCTGGAAAGTGGGCAGTCAGTTACCCTGGAAACAGGCAGTCAGTTACCCTGGAAACAGGGCAGTCAGTTATCCTGGAAACAGGGCGGACAGTTATCCTGGAAACAGGGCGGTCAGTTACCCCGGAAACAGGGAGATCAGTTACCCCGGAAACAGGGCAGTCAGTTACCCTGGAAACAGGGCAGTCAGTTTCCCTGGAAACAGGGCAGTCAGTTACCCCGGAAACAGGGCTAACAGTTATCCAGGAAACAGGGCAGTCAGTTATCCTGGAAACAGGGCAGTCAGTTATCCTGGAAACAAGGCGGTTAGTTACCCTGGACATAGGGCGGTCAGTTATCCTGGAAACATGGCGGTCAGTTACCCCGGAGCAGGGAGATCAGTTACCCCGGAAACAGGGCAGTCAGTTACCCTGGAAACAGGGCGGTCTGTTAACCTGGAAACAGGGCAGTCAGTTATCCCGGAAACAGGGCAGTCATTTATCCCGGAAACAGGGTGATCAGTTACCCTGGAAACTGGGCAGTCAGTTTCCCTGGAAACAGGGCAGTCAGTTACCCCGGAAACAGGGCAGTCAGTTAACCTGGAAACTGGGCAGTCAGTTACCCTGGAAACAGGGCAGTCTGTTATCCCGGAAACAGGGCAGTCAGTTACCCCGGAAGCAGGGCAGTCAGTTATCCCTGAAAATGGGTGATTAGTTACCCTTGAAACTGGGCAGTCAGTTCCCCTGGAAACAGGGCAGTCAGTTGCCCTGTAAACAGGGCAGTCAGTTACACCGGAAACTGGGCAGTCAGTCACCCTGGAAACAGGTTAGTCAGTTACCCTGGAATCAGGGAAGTCAGTTAACGTGGAAACAGGGCAGTCAGTTATCCTGGAAACAGGGCAGTCAGTTATCCTGGAAACAGGGCGGTCAGTTACCCCGGAAATAGGGAGGTCAGTTATCCTGGAAACAGGGCGGACAGTTACACCGGAAACAGGGAGATCAGTTACCCCGGAAACAGGGCAGTCAGTTACCCTGGAAAGAGGGCAGTCAGTTATCCTGGAAACTGTGTGGTCAGTGACCCTGGAAACAGGGCAGTCAGTTATCCCGGAAACAGGGCAGTCATTTATCCCGGAAACAGGGTGATCAGTTACCCTGGAAACTGGGCAGTCAGTTTCCCTGGAAACAGGGCAGTCAGTTACCCCGGAAACAGGGCAGTCAGTTAACCTGGAAACTGGGCAGTCAGTTACCCTGGAAACAGGGCAGTCTGTTATCCCGGAAACAGGGCAGTCAGTTACCCCGGAAGCAGGGCTGTCAGTTATCCCTGAAAATGGGTGATCAGTTACCCTTGAAACTGGGCAGTCAGTTCCCCTGGAAACAGGGCAGTCAGTTGCCCTGTAAACAGGGCAGTCAGTTACATCGGAAACTGGGCAGTCAGTTACCCTGGAAACAGGGCAGTCAGTCACCCTGGAAACAGGTTAGTCAGTTACCCTGGAATCAGGGCAGTCAGTTAACGTGGAAACAGGGCAGTCAGTTATCCTGGAAACAGGGCAGTAAGTTATCCTGGAAACAGGGCGGTCAGTTACCCCGGAAATATGGAGGTCAGTTATCTTGGAAACAGGGCGGACAGTTACACCGGAAACAGGGAGATCAGTTACCCCGGAAACAGGGCAGTCAGTTACCCTGGAAAGAGGGCAGTCAGTTATCCTGGAAACAGTGTGGTCAGTGACCCTGGAAACAGGGTGGTCAGTTACCCCGGAAACAGGGCAGTCAGTTACCCCGGAAACAGGGTGATCAGTTAATTTGGAAACAGGGCAGTCAGTTACCCTGGAAACAGGGCAGTCAGTTATCCTGGAAACAGGGCAGTCAGTTATCCCGGAAACAGGTTGATCAGTTACCCTGGAAACAGGTTAGTCAGTTACCCCGGAAAAAGGGCAGTCAGTTATCCTGGAAACAGGGCAGTCAGTTATCCCGGAAACAGTGTGATCAGTTACCCTGGAAACAGGGCAGTCAGTTATCCTGGAAACAGGGTGATCAGTGACCCTGGAAAGTGGGCAGTCAGTTACCCTGGAAACAGGCAGTCAGTTACCCTGGAAACAGGGCAGTCAGTTATCCTGGAAGCAGGGCAGTCAGTTACCCCGGAAGCAGGGCAGTCAGTTATCCCGGAAAATGGGTGTTCAGTTACCCTTGAAACTGGGCAGTCAGTTCCCCTGGAAACAGGGCAGTCAGTTGCCCTCTAAACAGGGCAGTCAGTTACACCGGAAACTGGGCAGTCAGTTACCCTGGAAACAGGGCAGTCAGTCACCCTGGAAACAGGTTAGTCAGTTACCCTGGAATCTGGGCAGTCAGTTAACGTGGAAACAGGGAAGTCAGTTATCCTGGAAACAGGGCAGTCAGTTATCCTGGAAACTGGGCGGTCAGTTACCCCGGAAATAGGGAGGTCAGTTATCCTGGAAACAGGGCGGTCAGTTACACCGGAAACAGGGAGATCAGTTACCCCGGAAACAGGGCAGTCAGTTACCCTGGAAAGAGGGCAGTCAGTTATCCTGGAAAAAGTGTGGTCAGTGACCCTGGAAACAGGGTGGTCAGTTACCCCGGAAACAGGGCAGTCAGTTACCCCGGAAACAGGGTGATCAGTTAATTTGGAAACAGGGCAGTCAGTTACCCTGGAAACAGGGCAGTCAGTTATCCTGGAAACAGGGCAATCAGTTATCCCGGAAACAGGGTGATCAGTTACCCTGGAAACAGGTTAGTCAGTTACCCCGGAAAAAGGGCAGTCAGTTATCCTGGAAACAGGGCAGTCAGTTATCCCGGAAACAGTGTGATTAGTTACCCTGGAAACAGGGCAGTCAGTTATCCTGGAAACAGGGTGATCAGTTACTCTGGAAAGTGGGCAGTCAGTTACCCTGGAAACAGGCAGTCAGTTACCCTGGAAACAGGGCAGTCAGTTATCCTGGAAACAGGGCAGACAGTTATCCTGGAAACAGGGCGGTCAGTTACCCCGGAAACAGGGCAGTCAGTTACCCTGGAAACAGGGCAGTCAGTTTCCCTGGAAACAGGGCAGTCAGTTACCCCGGAAACAGGGCAGTCAGTTACCCCGGAAACAGGGCGGTCAGTTATCCAGGAAACAGGGCAGTCAGTTATCCTGGAAACAGGGCAGTCAGTTACCCTGGAAACAGGGCAGTCAGTTTCCCTGGAAACAGGGCAGTCAGTTACCCCGGAAACAGGGCAGTCAGTTACCCCGGAAACAGGGCGGTCAGTTATCCTGGAAACAGGGCAGTCAGTTATTCTGGAAACAGGGCAATCAGTTATCCCGGAAACAGGGTGATCAGTTACCCTGGAAACAGGTTAGTCAGTTACCCCGGAAAAAGGGCAGTCAGTTATCCTGGAAACAGGGCAGTCAGTTATCCCGGAAACAGGGAAGTCAGTTATCCTGGAAACAGGGCAGTCAGTTTCCCTGGAAACAGGGCAGTCAGTTACCCTGGAAACAGGCAGTCAGTTACCCTGGAAACAGGGCAGTCTGTTATCCCGGAAACAGGGCAGTCAGTTACCCCGGAAGCAGGGCTGTCAGTTATCCCTGAAAATGGGTGATCAGTTACCCTTGAAACTGGGCAGTCAGTTCCCCTGGAAACAGGGCAGTCAGTTGCCCTGTAAACAGGGCAGTCAGTTACATCGGAAACTGGGCAGTCAGTTACCCTGGAAACAGGGCAGTCAGTCACCCTGGAAACAGGTTAGTCAGTTACCCTGGAATCAGGGCAGTCAGTTAACGTGGAAACAGGGCAGTCAGTTATACTGGAAACAGGGCAGTCAGTTATCCTGGAAACAGGGCGGTCAGTTACCCCGGAAATATGGAGGTCAGTTATCTTGGAAACAGGGCGGACAGTTACACCGGAAACAGGGAGATCAGTTACCCCGGAAACAGGGCAGTCAGTTACCCTGGAAAGAGGGCAGTCAGTTATCCTGGAAACAGTGTGGTCAGTGACCCTGGAAACAGGGTGGTCAGTTACCCCGGAAACAGGGCAGTCAGTTACCCCGGAAACAGGGTGATCAGTTAATTTGGAAACAGGGCAGTCAGTTACCCTGGAAACAGGGCAGTCAGTTATCCTGGAAACAGGGCAATCAGTTATCCCGGAAACAGGTTGATCAGTTACCCTGGAAACAGGTTAGTCAGTTACCCCGGAAAAAGGGCAGTCAGTTATCCTGGAAACAGGGCAGTCAGTTATCCCGGAAACAGTGTGATCAGTTACCCTGGAAACAGGGCAGTCAGTTATCCTGGAAACAGGGTGATCAGTGACCCTGGAAAGTGGGCAGTCAGTTACCCTGGAAACAGGCAGTCAGTTACCCTGGAAACAGGGCAGTCAGTTATCCTGGAAGCAGGGCAGTCAGTTACCCCGGAAGCAGGGCAGTCAGTTATCCCGGAAAATGGGTGTTCAGTTACCCTTGAAACTGGGCAGTCAGTTCCCCTGGAAACAGGGCAGTCAGTTGCCCTCTAAACAGGGCAGTCAGTTACACCGGAAACTGGGCAGTCAGTTACCCTGGAAACAGGGCAGTCAGTCACCCTGGAAACAGGTTAGTCAGTTACCCTGGAATCTGGGCAGTCAGTTAACGTGGAAACAGGGAAGTCAGTTATCCTGGAAACAGGGCAGTCAGTTATCCTGGAAACTGGGCGGTCAGTTACCCCGGAAATAGGGAGGTCAGTTATCCTGGAAACAGGGCGGTCAGTTACACCGGAAACAGGGAGATCAGTTACCCCGGAAACAGGGCAGTCAGTTACCCTGGAAAGAGGGCAGTCAGTTATCCTGGAAAAAGTGTGGTCAGTGACCCTGGAAACAGGGTGGTCAGTTACCCCGGAAACAGGGCAGTCAGTTACCCCGGAAACAGGGTGATCAGTTAATTTGGAAACAGGGCAGTCAGTTACCCTGGAAACAGGGCAGTCAGTTATCCTGGAAACAGGGCAATCAGTTATCCCGGAAACAGGGTGATCAGTTACCCTGGAAACAGGTTAGTCAGTTACCCCGGAAAAAGGGCAGTCAGTTATCCTGGAAACAGGGCAGTCAGTTATCCCGGAAACAGTGTGATTAGTTACCCTGGAAACAGGGCAGTCAGTTATCCTGGAAACAGGGTGATCAGTTACTCTGGAAAGTGGGCAGTCAGTTACCCTGGAAACAGGCAGTCAGTTACCCTGGAAACAGGGCAGTCAGTTATCCTGGAAACAGGGCAGACAGTTATCCTGGAAACAGGGCGGTCAGTTACCCCGGAAACAGGGCAGTCAGTTACCCTGGAAACAGGGCAGTCAGTTTCCCTGGAAACAGGGCAGTCAGTTACCCCGGAAACAGGGCAGTCAGTTACCCCGGAAACAGGGCGGTCAGTTATCCAGGAAACAGGGCAGTCAGTTATCCTGGAAACAGGGCAGTCAGTTACCCTGGAAACAGGGCAGTCAGTTTCCCTGGAAACAGGGCAGTCAGTTACCCCGGAAACAGGGCAGTCAGTTACCCCGGAAACAGGGCGGTCAGTTATCCTGGAAACAGGGCAGTCAGTTATTCTGGAAACAGGGCAATCAGTTATCCCGGAAACAGGGTGATCAGTTACCCTGGAAACAGGTTAGTCAGTTACCCCGGAAAAAGGGCAGTCAGTTATCCTGGAAACAGGGCAGTCAGTTATCCCGGAAACAGGGAAGTCAGTTATCCTGGAAACAGGGCAGTCAGTTTCCCTGGAAACAGGGCAGTCAGTTACCCTGGAAACAGGCAGTCAGTTACCCTGGAAACAGGGCAGTCTGTTATCCCGGAAACAGGGCAGTCAGTTACCCCGGAAGCAGGGCTGTCAGTTATCCCTGAAAATGGGTGATCAGTTACCCTTGAAACTGGGCAGTCAGTTCCCCTGGAAACAGGGCAGTCAGTTGCCCTGTAAACAGGGCAGTCAGTTACATCGGAAACTGGGCAGTCAGTTACCCTGGAAACAGGGCAGTCAGTCACCCTGGAAACAGGTTAGTCAGTTACCCTGGAATCAGGGCAGTCAGTTAACGTGGAAACAGGGCAGTCAGTTATCCTGGAAACAGGGCAGTCAGTTATCCTGGAAACAGGGCGGTCAGTTACCCCGGAAATATGGAGGTCAGTTATCTTGGAAACAGGGCGGACAGTTACACCGGAAACAGGGAGATCAGTTACCCCGGAAACAGGGCAGTCAGTTACCCTGGAAAGAGGGCAGTCAGTTATCCTGGAAACAGTGTGGTCAGTGACCCTGGAAACAGGGTGGTCAGTTACCCCGGAAACAGGGCAGTCAGTTACCCCGGAAACAGGGTGATCAGTTAATTTGGAAACAGGGCAGTCAGTTACCCTGGAAACAGGGCAGTCAGTTATCCTGGAAACAGGGCAATCAGTTATCCCGGAAACAGGTTGATCAGTTACCCTGGAAACAGGTTAGTCAGTTACCCCGGAAAAAGGGCAGTCAGTTATCCTGGAAACAGGGCAGTCAGTTATCCCGGAAACAGTGTGATCAGTTACCCTGGAAACAGGGCAGTCAGTTATCCTGGAAACAGGGTGATCAGTGACCCTGGAAAGTGGGCAGTCAGTTACCCTGGAAACAGGCAGTCAGTTACCCTGGAAACAGGGCAGTCAGTTATCCTGGAAGCAGGGCAGTCAGTTACCCCGGAAGCAGGGCAGTCAGTTATCCCGGAAAATGGGTGTTCAGTTACCCTTGAAACTGGGGAGTCAGTTCCCCTGGAAACAGGGCAGTCAGTTGCCCTCTAAACAGGGCAGTCAGTTACACCGGAAACTGGGCAGTCAGTTACCCTGGAAACAGGGCAGTCAGTCACCCTGGAAACAGGTTAGTCAGTTACCCTGGAATCTGGGCAGTCAGTTAACGTGGAAACAGGGAAGTCAGTTATCCTGGAAACAGGGCAGTCAGTTATCCTGGAAACTGGGCGGTCAGTTACCCCGGAAATAGGGAGGTCAGTTATCCTGGAAACAGGGCGGTCAGTTACACCGGAAACAGGGAGATCAGTTACCCCGGAAACAGGGCAGTCAGTTACCCTGGAAAGAGGGCAGTCAGTTATCCTGGAAAAAGTGTGGTCAGTGACCCTGGAAACAGGGTGGTCAGTTACCCCGGAAACAGGGCAGTCAGTTACCCCGGAAACAGGGTGATCAGTTAATTTGGAAACAGGGCAGTCAGTTACCCTGGAAACAGGGCAGTCAGTTATCCTGGAAACAGGGCAATCAGTTATCCCGGAAACAGGGTGATCAGTTACCCTGGAAACAGGTTAGTCAGTTACCCCGGAAAAAGGGCAGTCAGTTATCCTGGAAACAGGGCAGTCAGTTATCCCGGAAACAGTGTGATTAGTTACCCTGGAAACAGGGCAGTCAGTTATCCTGGAAACAGGGTGATCAGTTACTCTGGAAAGTGGGCAGTCAGTTACCCTGGAAACAGGCAGTCAGTTACCCTGGAAACAGGGCAGTCAGTTATCCTGGAAACAGGGCAGACAGTTATCCTGGAAACAGGGCGGTCAGTTACCCCGGAAACAGGGCAGTCAGTTACCCTGGAAACAGGGCAGTCAGTTTCCCTGGAAACAGGGCAGTCAGTTACCCCGGAAACAGGGCAGTCAGTTACCCCGGAAACAGGGCGGTCAGTTATCCAGGAAACAGGGCAGTCAGTTATCCTGGAAACAGGGCAGTCAGTTACCCTGGAAACAGGGCAGTCAGTTTCCCTGGAAACAGGGCAGTCAGTTACCCCGGAAACAGGGCAGTCAGTTACCCCGGAAACAGGGCGGTCAGTTATCCTGGAAACAGGGCAGTCAGTTATTCTGGAAACAGGGCAATCAGTTATCCCGGAAACAGGGTGATCAGTTACCCTGGAAACAGGTTAGTCAGTTACCCCGGAAAAAGGGCAGTCAGTTATCCTGGAAACAGGGCAGTCAGTTATCCCGGAAACAGGGAAGTCAGTTATCCTGGAAACAGGGCAGTCAGTTTCCCTGGAAACAGGGCAGTCAGTTACCCTGGAAACAGGCAGTCAGTTACCCTGGAAACAGGGCAGTCTGTTATCCCGGAAACAGGGCAGTCAGTTACCCCGGAAGCAGGGCTGTCAGTTATCCCTGAAAATGGGTGATCAGTTACCCTTGAAACTGGGCAGTCAGTTCCCCTGGAAACAGGGCAGTCAGTTGCCCTGTAAACAGGGCAGTCAGTTACATCGGAAACTGGGCAGTCAGTTACCCTGGAAACAGGGCAGTCAGTCACCCTGGAAACAGGTTAGTCAGTTACCCTGGAATCAGGGCAGTCAGTTAACGTGGAAACAGGGCAGTCAGTTATCCTGGAAACAGGGCAGTCAGTTATCCTGGAAACAGGGCGGTCAGTTACCCCGGAAATATGGAGGTCAGTTATCTTGGAAACAGGGCGGACAGTTACACCGGAAACAGGGAGATCAGTTACCCCGGAAACAGGGCAGTCAGTTACCCTGGAAAGAGGGCAGTCAGTTATCCTGGAAACAGTGTGGTCAGTGACCCTGGAAACAGGGTGGTCAGTTACCCCGGAAACAGGGCAGTCAGTTACCCCGGAAACAGGGTGATCAGTTAATTTGGAAACAGGGCAGTCAGTTACCCTGGAAACAGGGCAGTCAGTTATCCTGGAAACAGGGCAATCAGTTATCCCGGAAACAGGTTGATCAGTTACCCTGGAAACAGGTTAGTCAGTTACCCCGGAAAAAGGGCAGTCAGTTATCCTGGAAACAGGGCAGTCAGTTATCCCGGAAACAGTGTGATCAGTTACCCTGGAAACAGGGCAGTCAGTTATCCTGGAAACAGGGTGATCAGTGACCCTGGAAAGTGGGCAGTCAGTTACCCTGGAAACAGGCAGTCAGTTACCCTGGAAACAGGGCAGTCAGTTATCCTGGAAGCAGGGCAGTCAGTTACCCCGGAAGCAGGGCAGTCAGTTATCCCGGAAAATGGGTGTTCAGTTACCCTTGAAACTGGGCAGTCAGTTCCCCTGGAAACAGGGCAGTCAGTTGCCCTCTAAACAGGGCAGTCAGTTACACCGGAAACTGGGCAGTCAGTTAACCTGGAAACAGGGCAGTCAGTCACCCTGGAAACAGGTTAGTCAGTTACCCTGGAATCTGGGCAGTCAGTTAACGTGGAAACAGGGAAGTCAGTTATCCTGGAAACAGGGCAGTCAGTTATCCTGGAAACTGGGCGGTCAGTTACCCCGGAAATAGGGAGGTCAGTTATCCTGGAAACAGGGCGGTCAGTTACACCGGAAACAGGGAGATCATTTACCCCGGAAACAGGGCAGTCAGTTACCCTGGAAAGAGGGCAGTCAGTTATCCTGGAAAAAGTGTGGTCAGTGACCCTGGAAACAGGGTGGTCAGTTACCCCGGAAACAGGGCAGTCAGTTACCCCGGAAACAGGGTGATCAGTTAATTTGGAAACAGGGCAGTCAGTTACCCTGGAAACAGGGCAGTCAGTTATCCTGGAAACAGGGCAATCAGTTATCCCGGAAACAGGGTGATCAGTTACCCTGGAAACAGGTTAGTCAGTTACCCCGGAAAAAGGGCAGTCAGTAATCCTGGAAACAGGGCAGTCAGTTATCCCGGAAACAGTGTGATTAGTTACCCTGGAAACAGGGCAGTCAGTTATCCTGGAAACAGGGTGATCAGTTACTCTGGAAAGTGGGCAGTCAGTTACCCTGGAAACAGGCAGTCAGTTACCCTGGAAACAGGGCAGTCAGTTATCCTGGAAACAGGGCAGACAGTTATCCTGGAAACAGGGCGGTCAGTTACCCCGGAAACAGGGCAGTCAGTTACCCTGGAAACAGGGCAGTCAGTTTCCCTGGAAACAGGGCAGTCAGTTACCCCGGAAACAGGGCAGTCAGTTACCCCGGAAACAGGGCGGTCAGTTATCCAGGAAACAGGGCAGTCAGTTATCCTGGAAACAGGGCAGTCAGTTACCCTGGAAACAGGGCAGTCAGTTTCCCTGGAAACAGGGCAGTCAGTTACCCCGGAAACAGGGCAGTCAGTTACCCCGGAAACAGGGCGGTCAGTTATCCTGGAAACAGGGCAGTCAGTTATTCTGGAAACAGGGCAATCAGTTATCCCGGAAACAGGGTGATCAGTTACCCTGGAAACAGGTTAGTCAGTTACCCCGGAAAAAGGGCAGTCAGTTATCCTGGAAACAGGGCAGTCAGTTATCCCGGAAACAGGGAAGTCAGTTATCCTGGAAACAGGGCAGTCAGTTTCCCTGGAAACAGGGCAGTCAGTTACCCTGGAAACAGGCAGTCAGTTACCCTGGAAACAGGGCAGTCTGTTATCCCGGAAACAGGGCAGTCAGTTACCCCGGAAGCAGGGCTGTCAGTTATCCCTGAAAATGGGTGATCAGTTACCCTTGAAACTGGGCAGTCAGTTCCCCTGGAAACAGGGCAGTCAGTTGCCCTGTAAACAGGGCAGTCAGTTACATCGGAAACTGGGCAGTCAGTTACCCTGGAAACAGGGCAGTCAGTCACCCTGGAAACAGGTTAGTCAGTTACCCTGGAATCAGGGCAGTCAGTTAACGTGGAAACAGGGCAGTCAGTTATCCTGGAAACAGGGCAGTCAGTTATCCTGGAAACAGGGCGGTCAGTTACCCCGGAAATATGGAGGTCAGTTATCTTGGAAACAGGGCGGACAGTTACACCGGAAACAGGGAGATCAGTTACCCCGGAAACAGGGCAGTCAGTTACCCTGGAAAGAGGGCAGTCAGTTATCCTGGAAACAGTGTGGTCAGTGACCCTGGAAACAGGGTGGTCAGTTACCCCGGAAACAGGGCAGTCAGTTACCCCGGAAACAGGGTGATCAGTTAATTTGGAAACAGGGCAGTCAGTTACCCTGGAAACAGGGCAGTCAGTTATCCTGGAAACAGGGCAATCAGTTATCCCGGAAACAGGTTGATCAGTTACCCTGGAAACAGGTTAGTCAGTTACCCCGGAAAAAGGGCAGTCAGTTATCCTGGAAACAGGGCAGTCAGTTATCCCGGAAACAGTGTGATCAGTTACCCTGGAAACAGGGCAGTCAGTTATCCTGGAAACAGGGTGATCAGTGACCCTGGAAAGTGGGCAGTCAGTTACCCTGGAAACAGGCAGTCAGTTACCCTGGAAACAGGGCAGTCAGTTATCCTGGAAGCAGGGCAGTCAGTTACCCCGGAAGCAGGGCAGTCAGTTATCCCGGAAAATGGGTGTTCAGTTACCCTTGAAACTGGGCAGTCAGTTCCCCTGGAAACAGGGCAGTCAGTTGCCCTCTAAACAGGGCAGTCAGTTACACCGGAAACTGGGCAGTCAGTTAACCTGGAAACAGGGCAGTCAGTCACCCTGGAAACAGGTTAGTCAGTTACCCTGGAATCTGGGCAGTCAGTTAACGTGGAAACAGGGAAGTCAGTTATCCTGGAAACAGGGCAGTCAGTTATCCTGGAAACTGGGCGGTCAGTTACCCCGGAAATAGGGAGGTCAGTTATCCTGGAAACAGGGCGGTCAGTTACAACGGAAACAGGGAGATCATTTACCCCGGAAACAGGGCAGTCAGTTACCCTGGAAAGAGGGCAGTCAGTTATCCTGGAAAAAGTGTGGTCTGTGACCCTGGAAACAGGGTGGTCAGTTACCCCGGAAACAGGGCAGTCAGTTACCCCGGAAACAGGGTGATCAGTTAATTTGGAAACAGGGCAGTCAGTTACCCTGGAAACAGGGCAGTCAGTTATCCTGGAAACAGGGCAATCAGTTATCCCGGAAACAGGGTGATCAGTTACCCTGGAAACAGGTTAGTCAGTTACCCCGGAAAAAGGGCAGTCAGTTATCCTGGAAACAGGGCAGTCAGTTATCCCGGAAACAGTGTGATTAGTTACCCTGGAAACAGGGCAGTCAGTTATCCTGGAAACAGGGTGATCAGTTACTCTGGAAAGTGGGCAGTCAGTTACCCTGGAAACAGGCAGTCAGTTACCCTGGAAACAGGGCAGTCAGTTATCCTGGAAACAGGGCAGACAGTTATCCTGGAAACAGGGCGGTCAGTTACCCCGGAAACAGGGCAGTCAGTTACCCTGGAAACAGGGCAGTCAGTTTCCCTGGAAACAGGGCAGTCAGTTACCCCGGAAACAGGGCAGTCAGTTACCCCGGAAACAGGGCGGTCAGTTATCCAGGAAACAGGGCAGTCAGTTATCCTGGAAACAGGGCAGTCAGTTACCCTGGAAACAGGGCAGTCAGTTTCCCTGGAAACAGGGCAGTCAGTTACCCCGGAAACAGGGCAGTCAGTTACCCCGGAAACAGGGCGGTCAGTTATCCTGGAAACAGGGCAGTCAGTTATTCTGGAAACAGGGCAATCAGTTATCCCGGAAACAGGGTGATCAGTTACCCTGGAAACAGGTTAGTCAGTTACCCCGGAAAAAGGGCAGTCAGTTATCCTGGAAACAGGGCAGTCAGTTATCCCGGAAACAGGGAAGTCAGTTATCCTGGAAACAGGGCAGTCAGTTTCCCTGGAAACAGGGCAGTCAGTTACCCTGGAAACAGGCAGTCAGTTACCCTGGAAACAGGGCAGTCTGTTATCCCGGAAACAGGGCAGTCAGTTACCCCGGAAGCAGGGCTGTCAGTTATCCCTGAAAATGGGTGATCAGTTACCCTTGAAACTGGGCAGTCAGTTCCCCTGGAAACAGGGCAGCCAGTTGCCCTGTAAACAGGGCAGTCAGTTGCCCTGTAAACAGGGCAGTCAGTTACATCGGAAACTGGGCAGTCAGTTACCCTGGAAACAGGGCAGTCAGTCACCCTGGAAACAGGTTAGTCAGTTACCCTGGAATCAGGGCAGTCAGTTAACGTGGAAACAGGGCAGTCAGTTATCCTGGAAACAGGGCAGTCAGTTATCCTGGAAACAGGGCGGTCAGTTACCCCGGAAATATGGAGGTCAGTTATCTTGGAAACAGGGCGGACAGTTACACCGGAAACAGGGAGATCAGTTACCCCGGAAACAGGGCAGTCAGTTACCCTGGAAAGAGGGCAGTCAGTTATCCTGGAAACAGTGTGGTCAGTGACCCTGGAAACAGGGTGGTCAGTTACCCCGGAAACAGGGCAGTCAGTTACCCCGGAAACAGGGTGATCAGTTAATTTGGAAACAGGGCAGTCAGTTACCCTGGAAACAGGGCAGTCAGTTATCCTGGAAACAGGGCAATCAGTTATCCCGGAAACAGGTTGATCAGTTACCCTGGAAACAGGTTAGTCAGTTACCCCGGAAAAAGGGCAGTCAGTTATCCTGGAAACAGGGCAGTCAGTTATCCCGGAAACAGTGTGATCAGTTACCCTGGAAACAGGGCAGTCAGTTATCCTGGAAACAGGGTGATCAGTGACCCTGGAAAGTGGGCAGTCAGTTACCCTGGAAACAGGCAGTCAGTTACCCTGGAAACAGGGCAGTCAGTTATCCTGGAAGCAGGGCAGTCAGTTACCCCGGAAGCAGGGCAGTCAGTTATCCCGGAAAATGGGTGTTCAGTTACCCTTGAAACTGGGCAGTCAGTTCCCCTGGAAACAGGGCAGTCAGTTGCCCTCTAAACAGGGCAGTCAGTTACACCGGAAACTGGGCAGTCAGTTAACCTGGAAACAGGGCAGTCAGTCACCCTGGAAACAGGTTAGTCAGTTACCCTGGAATCTGGGCAGTCAGTTAACGTGGAAACAGGGAAGTCAGTTATCCTGGAAACAGGGCAGTCAGTTATCCTGGAAACTGGGCGGTCAGTTACCCCGGAAATAGGGAGGTCAGTTATCCTGGAAACAGGGCGGTCAGTTACACCGGAAACAGGGAGATCAGTTACCCCGGAAACAGGGCAGTCAGTTACCCTGGAAAGAGGGCAGTCAGTTATCCTGGAAACAGTGTGGTCAGTGACCCTGGAAACAGGGTGGTCAGTTACCCCGGAAACAGGGCAGTCAGTTACCCCGGAAACAGGGTGATCAGTTAATTTGGAAACAGGGCAGTCAGTTACCCTGGAAACAGGGCAGTCAGTTATCCTGGAAACAGGGCAATCAGTTATCCCGGAAACAGGGTGATCAGTTAACCTGGAAACAGGTTAGTCAGTTAACCCCGGAAAAAGGGCAGTCAGTTATCCTGGAAACAGGGCAGTCAGTTATCCCGGAAACAGTGTGATTAGATACCCTGGAAACAGGGCAGTCAGTTATCCTGGAAACAGGGTGATCAGTTACTCTGGAAAGTGGGCAGTCAGTTACCCTGGAAACAGGCAGTCAGTTACCCTGGAAACAGGGCAGTCAGTTATCCTGGAAACAGGGCAGACAGTTATCCTGGAAACAGGGCGGTCAGTTACCCCGGAAACAGGGCAGTCAGTTACCCTGGAAACAGGGCAGTCAGTTTCCCTGGAAACAGGGCAGTCAGTTACCCCGGAAACAGGGCAGTCAGTTACCCCGGAAACAGGGCGGTCAGTTATCCAGGAAACAGGGCAGTCAGTTATCCTGGAAACAGGGCAGTCAGTTACCCTTGAAACAGGGCAGTTAGTTTCCCTGGAAACAGGGCAGTCAGTTACCCCGGAAACAGGGCAGTCAGTTACCCCGGAAACAGGGCGGTCAGTTATCCTGGAAACAGGGCAGTCAGTTATCCTGGAAACAGGGCAATCAGTTATCCCGGAAACAGGGTGATCAGTTACCCTGGAAACAGGTTAGTCAGTTACCCCGGAAAAAGGGCAGTCAGTTATCCTGGAAACAGGGCAGTCAGTTATCCCGGAAACAGGGAAGTCAGTTATCCTGGAAACAGGGCAGTCAGTTTCCCTGGAAACAGGGCAGTCAGTTACCCTGGAAACAGGCAGTCAGTTACCCTGGAAATTGGGCAGTCTGTTATCCCGGAAACAGGGCAGTCAGTTACCCCGGAAGCAGGGCTGTCAGTTATCCCTGAAAATGGGTGATCAGTTACCCTTGAAACTGGGCAGTCAGTTCCCCTGGAAACAGGGCAGTCAGTTGCCCTGTAAACAGGGCAGTCAGTTACATCGGAAACTGGGCAGTCAGTTACCCTGGAAACAGGGCAGTCAGTCACCCTGGAAACAGGTTAGTCAGTTACCCTGGAATCAGGGCAGTCAGTTAACGTGGAAACAGGGCAGTCAGTTATCCTGGAAACAGGGCAGTCAGTTATCCTGGAAACAGGGCGGTCAGTTACCCCGGAAATATGGAGGTCAGTTATCTTGGAAACAGGGCGGACAGTTACACCGGAAACAGGGAGATCAGTTACCCCGGAAACAGGGCAGTCAGTTACCCTGGAAAGAGGGCAGTCAGTTATCCTGGAAACAGTGTGGTCAGTGACCCTGGAAACAGGGTGGTCAGTTACCCCGGAAACAGGGCAGTCAGTTACCCCGGAAACAGGGTGATCAGTTAATTTGGAAACAGGGCAGTCAGTTACCCTGGAAACAGGGCAGTCAGTTATCCTGGAAACAGGGCAATCAGTTATCCCGGAAACAGGTTGATCAGTTACCCTGGAAACAGGTTAGTCAGTTACCCCGGAAAAAGGGCAGTCAGTTATCCTGGAAACAGGGCAGTCAGTTATCCCGGAAACAGTGTGATCTGTTACCCTGGAAACAGGGCAGTCAGTTATCCTGGAAACAGGGTGATCAGTGACCCTGGAAAGTGCGCAGTCAGTTACCCTGGAAACAGGCAGTCAGTTACCCTGGAAACAGGGCAGTCAGTTATCCTGGAAGCAGGGCAGTCAGTTACCCCGGAAGCAGGGCAGTCAGTTATCCCGGAAAATGGGTGTTCAGTTACCCTTGAAACTGGGCAGTCAGTTCCCCTGGAAACAGGGCAGTCAGTTGCCCTCTAAACAGGGCAGTCAGTTACACCGGAAACTGGGCAGTCAGTTACCCTGGAAACAGGGCAGTCAGTCACCCTGGAAACAGGTTAGTCAGTTACCCTGGAATCTGGGCAGTCAGTTAACGTGGAAACAGGGAAGTCAGTTATCCTGGAAACAGGGCAGTCAGTTATCCTGGAAACTGGGCGGTCAGTTACCCCGGAAATAGGGAGGTCAGTTATCCTGGAAACAGGGCGGTCAGTTACACCGGAAACAGGGAGATCAGTTACCCCGGAAACAGGGCAGTCAGTTACCCTGGAAAGAAGGCAGTCAGTTATCCTGGAAACAGTGTGGTCAGTGACCCTGGAAACAGGGTGGTCAGTTACCCCGGAAACAGGGCAGTCAGTTACCCCGGAAACAGGGTGATCAGTTAATTTGGAAACAGGGCAGTCAGTTACCCTGGAAACAGGGCAGTCAGTTATCCTGGAAACAGGGCAATCAGTTATCCCGGAAACAGGGTGATCAGTTACCCTGGAAACAGGTTAGTCAGCTACCCCGGAAAAAGGGCAGTCAGTTATCCTGGAAACAGGGCAGTCAGTTATCCCGGAAACAGTGTGATTAGTTACCCTGGAAACAGGGCAGTCAGTTATCCTGGAAACAGGGCAGACAGTTATCCTGGAAACAGGGCGGTCAGTTACCCCGGAAACAGGGCAGTCAGTTACCCTGGAAACAGGGCAGTCAGTTTCCCTGGAAACAGGGCAGTCAGTTACCCCGGAAACAGGGCAGTCAGTTACCCCGGAAACAGGGCGGTCAGTTATCCAGGAAACAGGGCAGTCAGTTATCCTGGAAACAGGGCAGTCAGTTACCCTGGAAACAGGGCAGTCAGTTTCCCTGGAAACAGGGCAGTCAGTTACCCCGGAAACAGGGCAGTCAGTTACCCCGGAAACAGGGCGGTCAGTTATCCTGGAAACAGGGCAGTCAGTTATTCTGGAAACAGGGCAATCAGTTATCCCGGAAACAGGGTGATCAGTTACCCTGGAAACAGGTTAGTCAGTTACCCCGGAAAAAGGGCAGTCAGTTATCCTGGAAACAGGGCAGTCAGTTATCCCGGAAACAGGGAAGTCAGTTATCCTGGAAACAGGGCAGTCAGTTTCCCTGGAAACAGGGCAGTCAGTTACCCTGGAAACAGGCAGTCAGTTACCCTGGAAACAGGGCAGTCTGTTATCCCGGAAACAGGGCAGTCAGTTACCCCGGAAGCAGGGCTGTCAGTTATCCCTGAAAATGGGTGATCAGTTACCCTTGAAACTGGGCAGTCAGTTCCCCTGGAAACAGGGCAGCCAGTTGCCCTGTAAACAGGGCAGTCAGTTGCCCTGTAAACAGGGCAGTCAGTTACATCGGAAACTGGGCAGTCAGTTACCCTGGAAACAGGGCAGTCAGTCACCCTGGAAACAGGTTAGTCAGTTACCCTGGAATCAGGGCAGTCAGTTAACGTGGAAACAGGGCAGTCAGTTATCCTGGAAACAGGGCAGTCAGTTATCCTGGAAACAGGGCGGTCAGTTACCCCGGAAATATGGAGGTCAGTTATCTTGGAAACAGGGCGGACAGTTACACCGGAAACAGGGAGATCAGTTACCCCGGAAACAGGGCAGTCAGTTACCCTGGAAAGAGGGCAGTCAGTTATCCTGGAAACAGTGTGGTCAGTGACCCTGGAAACAGGGTGGTCAGTTACCCCGGAAACAGGGCAGTCAGTTACCCCGGAAACAGGGTGATCAGTTAATTTGGAAACAGGGCAGTCAGTTACCCTGGAAACAGGGCAGTCAGTTATCCTGGAAACAGGGCAATCAGTTATCCCGGAAACAGGTTGATCAGTTACCCTGGAAACAGGTTAGTCAGTTACCCCGGAAAAAGGGCAGTCAGTTATCCTGGAAACAGGGCAGTCAGTTATCCCGGAAACAGTGTGATCAGTTACCCTGGAAACAGGGCAGTCAGTTATCCTGGAAACAGGGTGATCAGTGACCCTGGAAAGTGGGCAGTCAGTTACCCTGGAAACAGGCAGTCAGTTACCCTGGAAACAGGGCAGTCAGTTATCCTGGAAGCAGGGCAGTCAGTTACCCCGGAAGCAGGGCAGTCAGTTATCCCGGAAAATGGGTGTTCAGTTACCCTTGAAACTGGGCAGTCAGTTCCCCTGGAAACAGGGCAGTCAGTTGCCCTCTAAACAGGGCAGTCAGTTACACCGGAAACTGGGCAGTCAGTTAACCTGGAAACAGGGCAGTCAGTCACCCTGGAAACAGGTTAGTCAGTTACCCTGGAATCTGGGCAGTCAGTTAACGTGGAAACAGGGAAGTCAGTTATCCTGGAAACAGGGCAGTCAGTTATCCTGGAAACTGGGCGGTCAGTTACCCCGGAAATAGGGAGGTCAGTTATCCTGGAAACAGGGCGGTCAGTTACACCGGAAACAGGGAGATCAGTTACCCCGGAAACAGGGCAGTCAGTTACCCTGGAAAGAGGGCAGTCAGTTATCCTGGAAACAGTGTGGTCAGTGACCCTGGAAACAGGGTGGTCAGTTACCCCGGAAACAGGGCAGTCAGTTACCCCGGAAACAGGGTGATCAGTTAATTTGGAAACAGGGCAGTCAGTTACCCTGGAAACAGGGCAGTCAGTTATCCTGGAAACAGGGCAATCAGTTATCCCGGAAACAGGGTGATCAGTTAACCTGGAAACAGGTTAGTCAGTTAACCCCGGAAAAAGGGCAGTCAGTTATCCTGGAAACAGGGCAGTCAGTTATCCCGGAAACAGTGTGATTAGATACCCTGGAAACAGGGCAGTCAGTTATCCTGGAAACAGGGTGATCAGTTACTCTGGAAAGTGGGCAGTCAGTTACCCTGGAAACAGGCAGTCAGTTACCCTGGAAACAGGGCAGTCAGTTATCCTGGAAACAGGGCAGACAGTTATCCTGGAAACAGGGCGGTCAGTTACCCCGGAAACAGGGCAGTCAGTTACCCTGGAAACAGGGCAGTCAGTTTCCCTGGAAACAGGGCAGTCAGTTACCCCGGAAACAGGGCAGTCAGTTACCCCGGAAACAGGGCGGTCAGTTATCCAGGAAACAGGGCAGTCAGTTATCCTGGAAACAGGGCAGTCAGTTACCCTTGAAACAGGGCAGTTAGTTTCCCTGGAAACAGGGCAGTCAGTTACCCCGGAAACAGGGCAGTCAGTTACCCCGGAAACAGGGCGGTCAGTTATCCTGGAAACAGGGCAGTCAGTTATCCTGGAAACAGGGCAATCAGTTATCCCGGAAACAGGGTGATCAGTTACCCTGGAAACAGGTTAGTCAGTTACCCCGGAAAAAGGGCAGTCAGTTATCCTGGAAACAGGGCAGTCAGTTATCCCGGAAACAGGGAAGTCAGTTATCCTGGAAACAGGGCAGTCAGTTTCCCTGGAAACAGGGCAGTCAGTTACCCTGGAAACAGGCAGTCAGTTACCCTGGAAATTGGGCAGTCTGTTATCCCGGAAACAGGGCAGTCAGTTACCCCGGAAGCAGGGCTGTCAGTTATCCCTGAAAATGGGTGATCAGTTACCCTTGAAACTGGGCAGTCAGTTCCCCTGGAAACAGGGCAGTCAGTTGCCCTGTAAACAGGGCAGTCAGTTACATCGGAAACTGGGCAGTCAGTTACCCTGGAAACAGGGCAGTCAGTCACCCTGGAAACAGGTTAGTCAGTTACCCTGGAATCAGGGCAGTCAGTTAACGTGGAAACAGGGCAGTCAGTTATCCTGGAAACAGGGCAGTCAGTTATCCTGGAAACAGGGCGGTCAGTTACCCCGGAAATATGGAGGTCAGTTATCTTGGAAACAGGGCGGACAGTTACACCGGAAACAGGGAGATCAGTTACCCCGGAAACAGGGCAGTCAGTTACCCTGGAAAGAGGGCAGTCAGTTATCCTGGAAACAGTGTGGTCAGTGACCCTGGAAACAGGGTGGTCAGTTACCCCGGAAACAGGGCAGTCAGTTACCCCGGAAACAGGGTGATCAGTTAATTTGGAAACAGGGCAGTCAGTTACCCTGGAAACAGGGCAGTCAGTTATCCTGGAAACAGGGCAATCAGTTATCCCGGAAACAGGTTGATCAGTTACCCTGGAAACAGGTTAGTCAGTTACCCCGGAAAAAGGGCAGTCAGTTATCCTGGAAACAGGGCAGTCAGTTATCCCGGAAACAGTGTGATCTGTTACCCTGGAAACAGGGCAGTCAGTTATCCTGGAAACAGGGTGATCAGTGACCCAGGAAAGTGCGCAGTCAGTTACCCTGGAAACAGGCAGTCAGTTACCCTGGAAACAGGGCAGTCAGTTATCCTGGAAGCAGGGCAGTCAGTTACCCCGGAAGCAGGGCAGTCAGTTATCCCGGAAAATGGGTGTTCAGTTACCCTTGAAACTGGGCAGTCAGTTCCCCTGGAAACAGGGCAGTCAGTTGCCCTCTAAACAGGGCAGTCAGTTACACCGGAAACTGGGCAGTCAGTTACCCTGGAAACAGGGCAGTCAGTCACCCTGGAAACAGGTTAGTCAGTTACCCTGGAATCTGGGCAGTCAGTTAACGTGGAAACAGGGAAGTCAGTTATCCTGGAAACAGGGCAGTCAGTTATCCTGGAAACTGGGCGGTCAGTTACCCCGGAAATAGGGAGGTCAGTTATCCTGGAAACAGGGCGGTCAGTTACACCGGAAACAGGGAGATCAGTTACCCCGGAAACAGGGCAGTCAGTTACCCTGGAAAGAAGGCAGTCAGTTATCCTGGAAACAGTGTGGTCAGTGACCCTGGAAACAGGGTGGTCAGTTACCCCGGAAACAGGGCAGTCAGTTACCCCGGAAACAGGGTGATCAGTTAATTTGGAAACAGGGCAGTCAGTTACCCTGGAAACAGGGCAGTCAGTTATCCTGGAAACAGGGCAATCAGTTATCCCGGAAACAGGGTGATCAGTTACCCTGGAAACAGGTTAGTCAGCTACCCCGGAAAAAGGGCAGTCAGTTATCCTGGAAACAGGGCAGTCAGTTATCCCGGAAACAGTGTGATTAGTTACCCTGGAAACAGGGCAGTCAGTTATCCTGGAAACAGGGTGATCAGTTACTCTGGAAAGTGGGCAGTCAGTTACCCTGGAAACAGGCAGTCAGTTACCCTGGAAACAGGGCAGTCAGTTATCCTGGAAACAGGGCAGACAGTTATCCTGGAAACAGGGCGGTCAGTTACCCCGGAAACAGGGCAGTCAGTTACCCTGGAAACAGGGCAGTCATTTTCCCTGGAAACAGGGCAGTCAGTTACCCCGGAAACAGGGCAGTCAGTTACCCCGGAAAAAGGGCAGTCAGTTATCCTGGAAACAGGACAGTCAGTTATCCCGGAAACAGGGAAGTCAGTTATCCTGGAAACAGGGCAGTCAGTTTCCCTGGAAACAGGGCAGTCAGTTACCCTGGAAACAGGCAGTCAGTTACCCTGGAAACAGGGCAGTCAGTTATCCTGGAAACAGGGCAGACAGTTATCCAGGAAATAGGGCAGTCAGTTATCCTGGAAACAGGGCAGTCAGTTTCCCTGGAAACAGGGCAGTCAGTTACCCTGGAAACAGGCAGTCAGTTACCCTGGAAACAGGGCAGTCAGTTATCCTGGAAACAGGGCAGACAGTTATCCTGGAAATAG
This sequence comes from Heterodontus francisci, assembly GCF_036365525.1. Classification (NCBI taxonomy): domain Eukaryota; kingdom Metazoa; phylum Chordata; class Chondrichthyes; order Heterodontiformes; family Heterodontidae; genus Heterodontus; species Heterodontus francisci. The sequence continues at coordinate 1,038,683 of NW_027142285.1, forward strand.
GGCGGTCAGTTACCCCGGAAACAGGGAGATCAGTTACCCCGGAAACAGGGCAGTCAGTTACCCTGGAAACAGGGCAGTCAGTTTCCCTGGAAACAGGGCAGTCAGTTACCCCGGAAACAGGGCGGTCAGTTATCCAGGAAACAGGGCAGTCAGTTATCCTGGAAACAGGGCAGTCAGTTATCCTGGAAACAGGGCGGTCAGTTACCCCGGAAATAGGGCGGACAGTTACCCTGGAAACACGGCGGTCAGTTACCCCGGAGCAGGGAGATCAGTTACCCCGGAAACAGGGCAGTCAGTTACCCCGGAAACAGGGCGGTCAGTTATCCTGGAAACAGGGCAGTCAGTCACCCTGGAAACAGGTTAGTCAGTTACCCTGGAATCTGGGCAGTCAGTTAACGTGGAAACAGGGAAGTCAGTTATCCTGGAAACAGGGCAGTCAGTTATCCTGGAAACTGGGCGGTCAGTTACCCCGGAAATAGGGAGGTCAGTTATCCTGGAAACAGTGCGGTCAGTTACACCGGAAACAGGGAGATCAGTTACCCCGGAAACAGGGCAGTCAGTTACCCTGGAAAGAAGGCAGTCAGTTATCCTGGAAACAGTGTGGTCAGTGACATTGGAAACAGGGTGGTCAGTTACCCCGGAAACAGGGCAGTCAGTTACCCCGGAAACAGGGTGATCAGTTAATTTGGAAACAGGGCAGTCAGTTACCCTGGAAACAGGGCAGTCAGTTATCCTGGAAACAGGGCAATCAGTTATCCCGGAAACAGGGTGATCAGTTACCCTGGAAACAGGTTAGTCAGCTACCCCGGAAAAAGGGCAGTCAGTTATCCTGGAAACAGGGCAGTCAGTTATCCCGGAAACAGTGTGATTAGTTACCCTGGAAACAGGGCAGTCAGTTATCCTGGAAACAGGGTGATCAGTTACTCTGGAAAGTGGGCAGTCAGTTACCCTGGAAACAGGCAGTCAGTTACCCTGGAAACAGGGCAGTCAGTTATCCTGGAAACAGGGCAGACAGTTATCCTGGAAACAGGGCGGTCAGTTACCCCGGAAACAGGGCAGTCAGTTACCCTGGAAACAGGGCAGTCAGTTTCCCTGGAAACAGGGCAGTCAGTTACCCCGGAAACAGGGCAGTCAGTTACCCCGGAAAAAGGGCAGTCAGTTATCCTGGAAACAGGGCAGTCAGTTATCCCGGAAACAGGGAAGTCAGTTATCCTGGAAACAGGGCAGTCAGTTTCCCTGGAAACAGGGCAGTCAGTTACCCTGGAAACAGGCAGTCAGTTACCCTGGAAACAGGGCAGTCAGTTATCCTGGAAACAGGGCAGACAGTTATCCAGGAAACAGGGCAGTCAGTTATCCTGGAAACAGGGCAGTCAGTTTCCCTGGAAACAGGGCAGTCAGTTACCCTGGAAACAGGCAGTCAGTTACCCTGGAAACAGGGCAGTCAGTTATCCTGGAAACAGGGCAGACAGTTATCCTGGAAACAGGGCGGTCAGTTACCCCGGAAACAGGGAGATCAGTTACCCCGGAAACAGGGCAGTCAGTTACCCTGGAAACAGGGCAGTCAGTTTCCCTGGAAACAGGGCAGTCAGTTACCCCGGAAACAGGGCGGTCAGTTATCCAGGAAACAGGGCAGTCAGTTATCCTGGAAACAGGGCAGTCAGTTATCCTGGAAACAGGGCGGTCAGTTACCCCGGAAATAGGGCGGACAGTTACCCTGGAAACACGGCGGTCAGTTACCCCGGAGCAGGGAGATCAGTTACCCCGGAAACAGGGCAGTCAGTTACCCCGGAAACAGGGCGGTCAGTTATCCTGGAAACAGGGCAGTCAGTTATCCTGGAAACAGGGCAATCAGTTATCCCGGAAACAGGGTGATCAGTTACCCTGGAAACAGGTTAGTCAGTTACCCCGGAAAAAGGGCAGTCAGTTATCCTGGAAACAGGGCAGTCAGTTATCCCGGAAACAGGGAAGTCAGTTATCCTGGAAACAGGGCAGTCAGTTTCCCTGGAAACAGGGCAGTCAGTTACCCTGGAAACAAGCAGTCAGTTACCCTGGAAACAGGGCAGTCAGTTATCCTGGAAACAGGGCAGACAGTTATCCAGGAAACAGGGCAGTCAGTTATCCTGGAAACAGGGCAGTCAGTTTCCCTGGAAACAGGGCAGTCAGTTACCCTGGAAACAGGCAGTCAGTTACCCTGGAAACAGGGCAGTCAGTTATCCTGGAAACAGGGCAGACAGTTATCCTGGAAACAGGGCAGTCAGTTACCCCGGAAACAGGGCAGTCAGTTATCCTGGAAACAGGGCAGTCAGTTTCCCTGGAAACAGGGCGGTCAGTTACCCCGGAAACAGGGAGATCAGTTACCCCGGAAACAGGGCAGTCAGTTACCCTGGAAACAGGGCAGTCAGTTTCCCTGGAAACAGGGCAGTCAGTTACCCCGGAAACAGGGCGGTCAGTTATCCAGGAAACAGGGCAATCAGTTATCCTGGAAACAGGGCAGTCAGTTATCCTGGAAACAGGGCGGTCAGTTACCCCGGAAATAGGGCGGACAGTTATCCTGGAAACACGGCGGTCAGTTACCCCGGAGCAGGGAGATCAGTTACCCCGGAAACAGGGCAGTCAGTTACCCTGGAAACAGGGCGGTCTGTTAACCCGGAAACAGGGCAGTCAGTTACCCCAGAAACAGGGCGGTCAGTCACCCTGGAAACAGATTCGTCAGTTACCCCGGAAACAGGGAGGTCAGTTATCCTGGAAACGGGGTGGTCAGTTATCCTAGAAACAGGGCGGTCAGTTACCCCGGAAACAGGGAGATCAGTTACCCCGGAAACAGGGCGGTCAGTTACCCTGGAAACAGGGCAGTCAGTTACCCTGCATACAGGGCAGTCAGTTAAACTGGAAGCAGGGCAGTCAGTTGTCCTGGAAACAGGGCAGTCAGTTATCCTGGAAACAGTGCGGTCAGTCACCCCGGAAATAGGGAGGTCAGTTATCCTGGTAACAGGGCGGTCAGTGACCCCGGAAACAGGAAGATCAGTTCCCCCGGATACAGGGCAGTCAGTCACCCTGGAAACAGGGCAGTCAGTTATCCTGGAAACAGGGTGGTCAGTGACCCTGTAAACAGGGTGTTCAGTTACCCCGGAAACAGAGTCATCAGTTATCCTGGAAACAGGGCGGTCTGTTAGCCCGGAAACAGGGCAGTCAGTTACCCCGGAAACAAGGTGATCAGTTATCCTGGAAACAGGGCAGTCAGTTAGCCTGGAAACAGGGCAGTCAGTTACCCTGGAAACAGGGCGGTCTGTTAACCCGGAAACAGGGCAGTCAGTTACCCCAGAAACAGGGCGGTCAGTCACCCTGGAAACAGATTCGTCAGTTACCCCGGAAACAGGGAGGTCAGTTATCCTGGAAACGGGGCGGTCAGTTATCCTAGAAACAGGGCGGTCAGTTACCCCGGAAACAGGGAGATCAGTTACCCCGGAAACAGGGCGGTCAGTTACCCTGGAAACAGGGCAGTCAGTTGTCCTGGAAACAGGGCAGTCAGTTATCCTGGAAACAGTGCGGTCAGTCACCCCGGAAATAGGGAGGTCAGTTATCCTGGTAACAGGGCGGTCAGTTATCCTGGAAACAGGGTGGTCAGTGACCCTGTAAACAGGGTGTTCAGTTACCCCGGAAACAGAGTCATCAGTTATCCTGGAAACAGGGCGGTCTGTTAGCCCGGAAACAGGGCAGTCAGTTACCCCGGAAACAAGGTGATCAGTTATCCTGGAAACAGGGCAGTCAGTTAGCCTGGAAACAGGGCAGTCAGTTACCCTGGAAACAGGGCAGTCTGTTACCCCGGAAACCGGGCAGTCAGTTATCCCGGAAACAGGGCAGTCAGTTATCCCGGAAACAGGGTGATCAGTTATCCTGGAAACAGGGCAGTCAGTTACCCCGGAAACAGGGCAGTCAGTTACCCTGGAAACAGGGCAGTCAGTTATCGCGGAAACAGGGCAGTCAGTTATCCCGGAAACAGGGTGATCAGTTACCCTGGAAACTGGGCAGTCAGTTTCCCTGGAAACAGGGCAGTCAGTTACCCCGGAAACAGGGCAGTCAGTTACCCTGGAAACTGGGCAGTCATTTACCCTGGAAACAGGGCAGTCAGTTATCCCTTAAACAGGGTGATCAGTTACCCTGGAAACAGGGCAGTCAGTTATCCCGGAAACAGGGCAGTCAGTTACCCCGGAAGCGGGGCAGTCAGTTATCCCGGAAAATGGGTGATCAGTTACACCGGAAACTGGGCAGTCAGTTACCCTGGAAACAGGGCAGTCAGTCACCCTGGAAACAGGTTCGTCAGTTACCCTGGAAACAGTGTGATCAGTTACCCCGGAAACAGGGCAGTCAGTTCCCCTGGAAACAGGGCAGTCAGTTATCCTGGAATCAGGGCAGTCAGTTAACCTGGAAACAGGGCAGTCAGTTATCCTGGAAACAGGGCAGTCAGTTATCCTGGAAACAGGGTGGTCAGTTACCCCGGAAATAGGGAGGTCAGTTATCCTGGAAACAGGGCGGTCAGTTACACCGGAAACAGGGAGATCAGTTACCCCGGAAACAGGGCAGTCAGTTACCCTGGAAACAGGGCAGTCAGTTATCCTGGAAACAGTGTGGTCAGTGACCCTGGAAACAGGGTGGTCAGTTACCCCGGAAACAGGGCAGTAAATTACCCCGGAAACAGGGTGATCAGTTAATTTGGAAACAGGGCAGTCAGTTAGCCTGGAAAGAGGGCAGTCAGTTATCCTGGAAACAGGGCAGTCAGTTATCCTGGAAACAGGGCAATCAGTTATCCCGGTAACAGGGTGATCAGTTACCCTGGAAACAGTTTACTCAGTTACCCCGGAAAAAGGTCAGTCAGTTATCCTTGAAACAGGGCAGTCAGTTATCCCGGAAACAGGGCAGTCAGTTATCCCGGAAACAGGGCAGTCAGTTATCCTGGAAACAGGGTAGACAGTTATCCTGGAAACAGGGCGGTCAGTTACCCCGGAAACAGGGAGATCAGTTACCCCGGAGAAAGGGCAGTCAGTTACCCTGGAAACAGGGCAGTCAGTTTCCCTGGAAACAGGGCAGCCAGTTATCCTGGAAACAGGGCAGTCAGTTATCCTGGAAACAGGGCGGTCAGTTACCCCGGAAATAGGGCAGACAGTTATCCTGGAAACACGGCGGTCAGTTACCCCGGAGCAGGGAGACAAGTTACCCCGGAAACAGGGCAGTCAGTTACCCTGGAAACAGGGCGGTCTGTTACCCCGGAAACAGGGCAGTCAGTTACCCCAGAAACAGTGCGGTCAGTCACCCTGGAAACAGATTAGTCAGTTACCCCAGAAACAGGGAGGTCAGTTATCCTGGAAACAGGGCGGTCAGTTGCCCTGTAAACAGGGCAGTCAGTTACACCGGAAACTGGGCAGTCAGTTACCCTGGAAACAGGGCAGTCAGTCACCCTGGAAACAGGTTAGTCAGTTACCCTGGAATCAGGGCAGTCAGTTAACGTGGAAACAGGGCAGTCAGTTATCCTGGAAACAGGGCAGTCAGTTATCCTGGAAACAGGGCGGTCAGTTACCCCGGAAATAGGGAGGTCAGTTATCCTGGAAACAGGGCGGTCAGTTACACCGGAAACAGGGCAGTCAGTTACCCCAGATACAGGGCGGTCAGTCACCCTGGAAACAGATTAGTCTGTTACCCCGGAAACAGGGTGGTCCGTTACCCCAGATACAGGGCGGTCAGTCACCCTGGAAACAGATTAGTCAGTTACCCCGGAAACAGGGAGATCAGTTACCCCGGAAACAGGGCAGTCAGTTACCCTGGAAAGAGGGCAGTCTGTTATCCTGGAAACAGTGTGGTCAGTTACCCCGGAAACAGGGCAGTCAGTTACCCCGGTAACAGGGTGATCAGTTAATTTGGAAACAGGGCAGTCAGTTATCCTGGAAACAGGGCGGTCAGTTACCCCGGAAATAGGGAGGTCAGTTACCCTGGAAACAGGTTAGTCAGTTACCCCGGAAAAAGGGCAGTCAGTTATCCTGGAAACAGGGCAGTCAGTTATCCCGGAAACAGTGTGATCAGTTACCCTGGAACCAGGGCAGTCAGTTATCCTGGAAACAGGGTGATCAGTTACCGTGGAAAGTGGGCAGTCAGTTACCCTGGAAACAGGCAGACAGTTACCCTGGAAACAGGGCAGTCAGTTATCCTGGAAACAGGGCAGACAGTTATCCTGGAAACAGGGCGGTCAGTTACCCCGGAAACAGGGAGATCAGTTACCCCGGAAACAGGGCAGTCAGTTACCCTGGAAACAGGGCAGTCAGTTTCCCTGGAAACAGGGCAGTCAGTTACCCCGGAAACAGGGCTAACAGTTATCCAGGAAACAGGGCAGTCAGTTATCCTGGAAACAGGGCAGTCAGTTATCCTGGAAACAAGGCGGTTAGTTACCCTGGACATAGGGCGGTCAGTTATCCTGGAAACATGGCGGTCAGTTACCCCGGAGCAGGGAGATCAGTTACCCCGGAAACAGGGCAGTCAGTTACCCTGGAAACAGGGCGGTCTGTTAACCTGGAAACAGGGCAGTCAGTTATCCCGGAAACAGGGCAGTCATTTATCCCGGAAACAGGGTGATCAGTTACCCTGGAAACTGGGCAGTCAGTTTCCCTGGAAAAAGGGCAGTCAGTTACCCCGGAAACAGGGCAGTCAGTTAACCTGGAAACTGGGCAGTCAGTTACCCTGGAAACAGGGCAGTCTGTTATCCCGGAAACAGGGCAGTCAGTTACCCCGGAAGCAGGGCAGTCAGTTATCCCTGAAAATGGGTGATTAGTTACCCTTGAAACTGGGCAGTCAGTTCCCCTGGAAACAGGGCAGTCAGTTGCCCTGTAAACAGGGCAGTCAGTTACACCAGAAACTGGGCAGTCAGTTACCCTGGAAACAGGGCAGTCAGTCACCCTGGAAACAGGTTAGTCAGTTACCCTGGAATCAGGGCAGTCAGTTAACGTGGAAACAGGGCAGTCAGTTATCCTGGAAACAGGGCAGTCAGTTATCCTGGAAACAGGGCGGTCAGTTACCCCGGAAATAGGGCAGTCAGTTATCCTGGAAACTGTGTGGTCAGTGACCCTGGAAACAGGGCAGTCAGTTATCCCGGAAACAGGGCAGTCATTTATCCCGGAAACAGGGTGATCAGTTACCCTGGAAACTGGGCAGTCAGTTTCCCTGGAAACAGGGCAGTCAGTTACCCCGGAAACAGGGCAGTCAGTTAACCTGGAAACTGGGCAGTCAGTTTCCCTGGAAACAGGGCAGTCAGTTACCCCGGAAACAGGGCAGTCAGTTACCCCGGAAACAGAGCGGTCATTTATCCAGGAAACAGGGCAGTCAGTTATCCTGGAAACAGGGCAGTCAGTTACCCTGGAAACAGGGCAGTCTGTTTCCCTGGAAACAGGGCAGTCAGTTACCCCGGAAACAGGGCAGCCAGTTACCCAGGAAACAGGGCGGTCAGTTATCCTGGAAACAGGGCAGTCAGTTATCCTGGAAACAGGGCAATCAGTTATCCCGGAAACAGGGTGATCAGTTACCCTGGAAACAGGTTAGTCAGTTACCCCGGAAAAAGGGCAGTCAGTTATCCTGGAAACAGGGCAGTCAGTTATCCCGGAAACAGGGCAGTCAGTTATCCCGGAAACAGGGTGATCAGTTACTCTGGAAACAGGGCAGTCAGTTATCCTGGAAACAGGGTGATCAGTTAGCCTGGAAAGTGGGCAGTCAGTTACCCTGGAAACAGGCAGTCAGTTACCCTGGAAACAGGGCAGTCAGTTATCCTGGAAACAGGGCAGACAGTTATCCTGGAAACAGGGCGGTCAGTTACCCCGGAAACAGGGAGATCAGTTACCCCGGAAACAGGGCAGTCAGTTACCCTGGAAACAGGGCAGTCAGTTTCCCTGGAAACAGGGCAGTCAGTTACCCCGGAAACAGGGCGGTCAGTTATCCAGGAAACAGGGCAGTCAGTTATCCTGGAAACAGGGCAGTCAGTTATCCTGGAAACAGGGCGGTCAGTTTCCCCGGAAATAGGGCGGACAGTTATGCTGGAAACACGGCGGTCAGTTACCCCGGAGCAGGGAGATCAGTTACCCCGGAAACAGGGCAATCAGTTACCCTGGAAACAGGGCGGTCTGTTAACCCGGAAACAGGGCAGTCAGTTACCCCAGAAACAGGGCGGTCAGTCACCCTGGAAACAGATTAGTCAGTTACCCCGGAAACAGGGAGGTCAGTTATCCTGGAAACAGGGCGGTCAGTTATCCTAGAAACAGGGCGGTCAGTTACCCCTGAAACAGGGAGATCAGTTACCCCGGAAACAGGGCGGTCAGTTACCCTGGAAACAGGGCAGTCAGTTACCCTGGAAACAGGGCAGTCAGTTAAACTGGAAACAGGGCAGTCAGTTGTCCTGGAAACAGGGCAGTCAGTTATCCTGGAAACAGTGCGGTCAGTCACCCCGGAAATAGGGAGGTCAGTTATCCTGGTAACAGGGCGGTCAGTTACCCCGGAAACAGGGAGATCAGTTACCCCGGATACAGGGCAGTCAGTCACCCTGGAAACAGGGCAGTCAGTTATCCTGGAAACAGGGTGGTCAGTGACCCTGCAAACAGGGTGTTCAGTTACCCCGGTAGCAGAGTCATCAGTTATCCTGGAAACAGGGCGGTCTGTTAGCCCGGAAACAGGGCAGTCAGTTACCCCGGAAACAAGGTGATCAGTTATCCTGGAAACAGGGCAGTCAGTTAGCCTGGAAACAGGGCAGTCAGTTACCCTGGAAACAGGGTAGTCTGTTACCCCGGAAACCGGGCAGTCAGTTATCCTGGAAACAGGGCACTCAGTTACCCCGGAAACAGGGCAGTCAGTTACCCTGGAAACAGGGCAGTCAGTTATCGCGGAAACAGGGCAGTCAGTTATCCCGGAAACAGGCTGATCAGTTACCCTGGAAACTGGGCAGTCAGTTTCCCTGGAAACAGGGCAGTCAGTTACCCCGGAAACAGGGCAGTCAGTTACCCTGGAAACTGGGCAGTCAGTTACCCTGGAAACAGGGCAGTCAGTTAACCTGGAAACTGGGCAGTCAGTTACCCTGGAAACAGGGCAGTCTGTTATCCCGGAAACAGGGCAGTCAGTTACCCCGGAAGCAGGGCAGTCAGTTATCCCTGAAAATGGGTGATTAGTTACCCTTGAAACTGGGCAGTCAGTTCCCCTGGAAACAGGGCAGTCAGTTGCCCTGTAAACAGGGCAGTCAGTTACACCAGAAACTGGGCAGTCAGTTACCCTGGAAACAGGGCAGTCAGTCACCCTGGAAACAGGTTAGTCAGTTACCCTGGAATCAGGGCAGTCAGTTAACGTGGAAACAGGGCAGTCAGTTATCCTGGAAACAGGGCAGTCAGTTATCCTGGAAACAGGGCGGTCAGTTACCCCGGAAATAGGGCAGTCAGTTATCCTGGAAACTGTGTGGTCAGTGACCCTGGAAACAGGGCAGTCAGTTATCCCGGAAACAGGGCAGTCATTTATCCCGGAAACAGGGTGATCAGTTACCCTGGAAACTGGGCAGTCAGTTTCCCTGGAAACAGGGCAGTCAGTTACCCCGGAAACAGGGCAGTCAGTTAACCTGGAAACTGGGCAGTCAGTTTCCCTGGAAACAGGGCAGTCAGTTACCCCGGAAACAGGGCAGTCAGTTACCCCGGAAACAGAGCGGTCATTTATCCAGGAAACAGGGCAGTCAGTTATCCTGGAAACAGGGCAGTCAGTTACCCTGGAAACAGGGCAGTCAGTTTCCCTGGAAACAGGGCAGTCAGTTACCCCGGAAACAGGGCAGCCAGTTACCCAGGAAACAGGGCGGTCAGTTATCCTGGAAACAGGGCAGTCAGTTATCCTGGAAACAGGGCAATCAGTTATCCCGGAAACAGGGTGATCAGTTACCCTGGAAACAGGTTAGTCAGTTACCCCGGAAAAAGGGCAGTCAGTTATCCTGGAAAGTGGGCAGTCAGTTACCCTGGAAACAGGCAGTCAGTTACCCTGGAAACAGGGCAGTCAGTTATCCTGGAAACAGGGCAGACAGTTATCCTGGAAACAGGGCGGTCAGTTACCCCGGAAACAGGGAGATCAGTTACCCCGGAAACAGGGCAGTCAGTTACCCTGGAAACAGGGCAGTCAGTTTCCCTGGAAACAGGGCAGTCAGTTACCCCGGAAACAGGGCGGTCAGTTATCCAGGAAACAGGGCAGTCAGTTATCCTGGAAACAGGGCAGTCAGTTATCCTGGAAACAGGGCGGTCAGTTACCCCGGAAATAGGGCGGACAGTTATGCTGGAAACACGGCGGTCAGTTACCCCGGAGCAGGGAGATCAGTTACCCCGGAAACAGGGCAGTCAGTTACCCTGGAAACAGGGCGGTCTGTTAACCCGGAAACAGGGCAGTCAGTTACCCCAGAAACAGGGCGGTCAGTCACCCTGGAAACAGATTAGTCAGTTACCCCGGAAACAGGGAGGTCAGTTATCCTGGAAACAGGGCGGTCAGTTATCCTAGAAACAGGGCGGTCAGTTACCCCGGAAACAGGGAGATCAGTTACCCCGGAAACAGGGCGGTCAGTTACCCTGGAAACAGGGCAGTCAGTTACCCTGGAAACAGGGCAGTCAGTTAAACTGGAAACAGGGCGGTCAGTTGTCCTGGAAACAGGGCAGTCAGTTATCCTGGAAACAGTGCGGTCAGTCACCCCGGAAATAGGGAGGTCAGTTATCCTGGTAACAGGGCGGTCAGTTACCCCGGAAACAGGGAGATCAGTTACCCCGGATACAGGGCAGTCAGTCACCCTGGAAACAGGGCAGTCAGTTATCCTGGAAACAGGGTGGTCAGTGACCCTGTAAACAGGGTGTTCAGTTACCCCGGTAGCAGAGTCATCAGTTATCCTGGAAACAGGGCGGTCTGTTAGCCCGGAAACAGGGCAGTCAGTTACCCCGGAAACAAGGTGATCAGTTATCCTGGAAACAGGGCAGTCAGTTAGCCTGGAAACAGGGCAGTCAGTTACCCTGGAAACAGGGCAGTCTGTTACCCCGGAAACCGGGCAGTCAGTTATCCTGGAAACAGGGCAGTCAGTTACCCCGGAAACAGGGCAGTCAGTTACCCTGGAAACAGGGCAGTCAGTTATCGCGGAAACAGGGCAGTCAGTTATCCCGGAAACAGGGTGATCAGTTACCCTGGAAACTGGGCAGTCAGTTTCCCTGGAAACAGGGCAGTCAGTTACCCCGGAAACAGGGCAGTCAGTTACCCTGGAAACTGGGCAGTCAGTTACCCTGGAAACAGGGCAGTCAGTTATCCCGGAAACAGGGTGATCAGTTACCCTGGAAACAGGGCAGTCAGTTATCCCGGAAACAGGGCAGTCAGTTACCCCGGAAGCAGGGCAGTCAGTTATCCCGGAAAATGGGTGATCATTTACACCGGAAACTGGGCAGTCAGTTACCCTGGAAACAGGGCAGTCAGTCACCCTGGAAACAGGTTAGTCAGTTACCCCGGAAACAGTGTGATCAGTTACCCCGGAAACAGGGCAGTCAGTTCCCCTGGAAACAGGGCAGTCAGTTATCCTGGAATCAGGGCAGTCAGTTAACCTGGAAACAGGGCAATCAGTTATCCTGGAAACAGGGCAGTCAGTTATCCTGGAAACAGGGCGGTCAGTTACACTGGAAACAGGGAGATCAGTTACCCCGGAAACAGGGCAGTCAGTTACCCTGGAAACAGGGCAGTCAGTTATCCTGGAAACAGTGTGGTCAGTGACCCTGGAAACAGGGTGGTCAGTTACCCAGGAAACAGGGCAGTCAGTTACCCTGGAAACAGGGTGATCAGTTAATTTGGAAACAGGGCAGTCAGTTAGCCTGGAAAGAGGGCAGTCAGTTATCCTGGAAACAGGGCAATCAGTTATCCCGGTAACAGGGTGATCTGTTACCCTGGAAACAGTTTACTCAGTTACCCCGGAAAAAGGGCAGTCAGTTATCCTGGAAACAGGGCAGTCAGTTATCCCGGAAACAGGGCAGTCAGTTATCCCGGAAACAGGGTGATCAGTTACCCTGGAAACTGGGCAGTCAGTTATCCTGGAAACAGGGTGATCAGTTAGCCTGGAAAGTGGGCAGTCAGTTACCCTGGAAACAGGCAGTCAGTTACCCTGGAAACAGGGCAGTCAGTTATCCTGGAAACAGGGCAGACAGTTATCCTGGAAACAGGGCGGTCAGTTACCCCGGAAACAGGGAGATCAGTTACCCCGGAAACAGGGCAGTCAGTTACCCTGGAAACAGGGCAGTCAGTTTCCCTGGAAACAGGGCAGTCAGTTACCCCGGAAACAGGGCGGTCAGTTATCCAGGAAACAGGGCAGTCAGTTATCCTGGAAACAGGGCAGTCAGTTATCCTGGAAACAGGGCGGTCAGTTACCCCGGAAATAGGGCGGACAGTTATCCTGGAAACACGGCGGTCAGTTACCCCGGAGCAGGGAGATCAGTTACCACGGAAAAAGACAGTCAGTTACCCTGGAAACAGGGCGGTCTGTTAACCCGGAAACAGGGCAGTCAGTTACCCTGGAAACAGGGCAGTCAGTTACCCTGGAAACAGGGCAGTCAGTTAAACTGGAAACAGGGCAGTCAGATGTCCTGGAAACAGGGCAGTCAGTTATCCTGGAAACAGTGCGGTCAGTTACCCCGGAAATAGGGAGGTCAGTTATCCTGGTAACAGGGCGGTCAGTTACCCCGGAAACAGGCAGATCAGTTACCCCGGATACAGGGCAGTCAGTCACCCTGGAAACAGGGCAGTCAGTTATCCTGGAAACAGGGTGGTCAGTGACCCTGTAAACAGGGTGTTCAGTTACCCCGGAAACAGAGTGATCAGTTATCCTGGAAACAGGGCGGTCTGTTAGCCCGGAAACAGGGCAGTCAGTTACCCCGGAAACAAGGTGATCGGTTATCCTGGAAACAGGGCAGTCAGTTAGCCTGGAAACAGGGCAGTCAGTTACCCTGGAAAAAGGGCAGTCTGTTACCCCGGAAACAGGGCAGTCAGTTGTCCCGGAAACAGGGCAGTCAGTGATCCCGGAAACAGGGTGATCAGTTATCCTGGAAACAGGGCAGTCAGTTACCCCGGAAACAGGGCAGTCAGTTACCCTGGAAACTGGGCAGTCAGATGTCGCGGAAACAGGGCAGTCAGTTATCCCGCAAACAGGGTGATCAGTTACCCTGGAAACTGGGCAGTCAGTTTCCCTGGAAACAGGGAGGTCAGTTATCCTGGAAACAGGGCGGATAGTTATCCTAGAAACAGGGCGGTCAGTTACCCCGGAAACAGGGAGATCAGTTACCCCGGAAACAGGGCGGTCAGTTACCCTGGAAACTGGGCAGACATTTACCCTGGAAGCAGGGCAGTCAGTTAAACTGGAAACAGGGCAGTCAGTTGTCCTGGTAACAGGGCAGTCAGTTATCCTGGAAACAGTGCGGTCAGTTACCCCGGAAATAGGGAGGTCAGTTATCCTGGTAACAGGGCGGTCAGTTACCCCGGAAACAGGGAGATCAGTTACCCCGGATACAGGGCAGTCAGTCACCCTGGAAACAGGGCGGTCAGTTATCCTGGAAACAGGGTGGTCAGTGACCCTGTAAACATGGTGTTCAGTTACCCCAGAAATAGAGTGATCAGTTATCCTGGAAACAGGGCGGTCTGTTAGCCCGGAAACAGGGCAGTCAGTTACCCCGGAAACAAGGTGATCAGTTATCCTGGAAACAGGGCAGTCAGTTATCCTGGAAACAGGGCAGACAGTTATCCTGGAAACAGGGCGGTCAGTTACCCCGGAAACAGGGAGATCAGTTACCCCGGAAACAGGGCAGTCAGTTACCCTGGAAACAGGGCAGTCAGTTTCCCTGGAAACAGGGCAGTCAGTTACCCCGGAAACAGGGCGGTCAGTTATCCAGGAAACAGGGCAGTCAGTTATCCTGGAAACAGGGCAGTCAGTTATCCTGGAAACAGGGCGGTCAGTTACCCCGGAAATAGGGCGGACAGTTATCCTGGACACACGGCGGTCAGTTACCCCGGAGCAGGGAGATCAGTTACCCCGGAAACAGGGCAGTCAGTTACCCTGGAAACAGGGCGGTCTGTGAACCCGGAAACAGGGCAGTCAGTTACCCCATAAACAGGGCGGTCAGTCACCCTGGAAACAGATTAGTCAGTTACCCCGGAAACAGGGAGGTCAGTTATCCTGGAAACAGGGCGGATAGTTATCCTAGAAACAGGGCGGTCAGTTACCCCGGAAACAGGGAGATCAGTTACCCCGGAAACAGGGCGGTCAGTTACCCTGGAAACTGGGCAGTCAGTTATCCTGGAAACAGGGCAGTCAGTTAAACTGGAAACAGGGCAGTCAGTTGTCCTGGTAACAGGGCAGTCAGTTATCCTGGAAACAGTGCGGTCAGTTACCCCGGAAATAGGGAGGTCAGTTATCCTGGTAACAGGGCGGTCAGTTACCCCGGAAACAGGGAGATCAGTTACCCCGGATACAGGGCAGTCAGTCACCCTGGAAACAGGGCGGTCAGTTATCCTGGAAACAGGGTGGTCAGTGACCCTGTAAACATGGTGTTCAGTTACCCCAGAAACAGAGTGATCAGTTATCCTGGAAACAGGGCGGTCTGTTAGCCCGGAAACAGGGCAGTCAGTTACCCCGGAAACAAGGTGATCAGTTATCCTGGAAACAGGGCAGTCAGTTAGCCTGGAAACAGGGCAGTCAGTTACCCTGGAAAAAGGGCGGTCTGTTACCCCGGAAACAGGGCAGTCAGTTATCCCGGAAACAGGGCAGTCAGTTATCCCGGAAACAGGGTGATCAGTTATCCTGGAAACAGGGCAGTCAGTTACCCTGGAAACAGGGCAGTCAGTTACCCTGGAAACAGGGCAGTCAGTTATCGCGGAAACAGGGCAGTCAGTTACCCCGGAAACAGGGTGATCAGTTACCCTGGAAACTGGGCAGTCAGTTTCCCTGGAAACAGGGCAGTCAGTTACCCCGGAAACAGGGCAGTCAGTTACCCTGGAAACTGGGCAGTCAGTTACCCTGGAAACAGGGCAGTCCGTTATCCCGGAAACAGGGTGATCAGTTACCCTGGAAACAGGGCAGTCAGTTATCCCGGAAACAGGGTCGTCAGTTACCCTGGAAACAGGGCATTCAGTTACCCTGGAAACTGGGCAGTCAGTCACCCTGGAAACAGGTTAGTCAGTTACCCCGGAAACAGTGTGATCAGTTACCCCGGAAACAGGGCAGTCAGTTCCCCTGGAAACAGGGCAGTCAGTTATCCTGGAATCAGGGCAGTCAGTTATCCTGGAAACAGGGCAGTCAGTTATCCTGGAAACAGGGCAGTCAGTTATCCTGGAAACAGGGCGGTCAGTTACCCCGCAATAGGAAGGTCAGTTATCCTGGAAACAGGGCGGTCAGTTACACCGGAAACAGGGAGATCAGTTACCCCGGAAACAGGGCAGTCAGTTACCCTGGAAACAGGGCAGTCGGTTATCCTGGAAACAGTGTGGTCAGTGACCCTGGAAACAGGGTGATCAGTTACCCCGGAAACAGGGCAGTCAGTTACCCCGGAAACAGGGTGATGAGTTATTTTGGAAACAGGGCAGTCAGTTAGCCTGGAAAGAGGGCAGTCAGTTATCCTGGAAACAGGGCAGTCAGTTATCCTGGAAACAGGGCAATCAGTTATCCCGGAAACAGGGTGATCAGTTACCCTGGAAACAGGTTAGTCAGTTACCCCGGAAAAAGGGCAGTCAGTTATCCTGGAAACAGGGCAGTCAGTTATCCCGGAAACAGGGCAGTCAGTTATCCCGGAAACAGGGCAGTCAGTTATCCCGGAAACAGGGTGATCAGTTACCCTGGAAACAGGGCAGTCAGTTATCCTGGAAACAGGGTGATCAGTTAGCCTGGAAAGTGGGCAGTCAGTTACCCTGGAAACAGCAGTCAGTTACCCTGGAAACAGGGCAGTCAGTTATCCTGGAAACAGGGCAGACAGTTATCCTGGAAACAGGGCGGTCAGTTACCCCGGAAACAGGGAGATCAGTTACCACGGAAACAGGGCAGTCAGTTACCCTGGAAACAGGGCAGTCAGTTTCCCTGGAAACAGGGCAGTCATTTACCCCGGAAACAGGGCGGTCAGTTATCCAGGAAACAGGGCAGTCAGTTATCCTGGAAACAGGGCAGTCAGTTATCCTGGAAAAAGGGCGGTCAGTTACCCCGGAAATAGGGCGGACAGTTATCCTGGAAACACGGCGGTCAGTTACCCCGGAGCAGGGAGATCAGTTACCCCGGAAACAGGGCAGTCAGTTACCCTGGAAACAGGGCGGTCTGTTAACCCGGAAACAGGGCAGTCAGTTACCCCAGAAACAGGGCGGTCAGTCACCCTGGAAACAGATTAGTCAGTTACCCCGGAAACAGGGTGGTGAGTTATCCTGGAAACAGGGCGGTCAGTTATCCTAGAAACAGGGCGGTCAGTTGCCCTGGAAACAGGGCAGTCAGTTGTCCTGGAAACAGGGCAGTCAGTTATCCTGGAAACAGTGCGGTCAGTTACCCCGGAAATAGGGAGGTCAGTTATCCTGGAAACAGGGCAGTCAGTTATCCTGGAAACAGGGTGTTCAGTTACCCCGGAAACAGAGTGATCAGTTATCCTGGAAACAGGGCGGTCTGTTAGCCCGGAAACAGGGCAGTCAGTTACCCCGGAAACAAGGTGATCAGTTATCCTGGAAACAGGGCAGTCAGTTAGCCTGGAAACAGGGCAGTCAGTTATCCGGAAACAGGGCAGTCAGTTATCCCGGAAACAGGGTGATCAGTTACCCTGGAAACAGGACAGTCAGTTACCACGGAAACAGGGCAGTCAGTTACCCTGGAAACAGGGCAGTCAGTTATCGCGGGAACAGGGCAGTCAGTTATCCCGGAAACAGGGTGATCAGTTACCCTGGAAACTGGGCAGTCAGTTATCCTGGAAACTGGGCGGTCAGTTACCCCGGAAATAGGGAGGTCAGTTATCCTGGAAACAGGGCGGTCAGTTACACCGGAAACAGGGAGATCAGTTACCCCGGAAACAGGGCAGTCAGTTACCCTGGAAAGCGGGCAGTCAGTTATCCTGGAAACAGTGTGGTCAGTGACCCTGGAAACAGGGTGGTCAGTTACCCCGGAAACAGGGCAGTCAGTTACCCCGGAAACAGGGCAGTCAGTTATCCTGGAAACAGGGCAATCAGTTATCCCGGAAACAGGGTGATCAGTTACCCTGGAAACAGGTTAGTCAGTTACCCCGGAAAAAGGGCAGTCAGTTATCCTGGAAACAGGGCAGTCAGTTATCCCGGAAACAGTGTGATCAGTTACCCTAGAAACAGGGCAGTCAGTTATCCTGGAAACAGGGTGATCAGTTACTCTGGAAAGTGGGCAGTCAGTTACCCTGGAAACAGGCAGTCAGTTACCCTGGAAACAGGGCAGTCAGTTATCCTGGAAACAGGGCAGACAGTTATCCTGGAAACAGGGCGGTCAGCTACCCCGGAAACAGGGCAGTCAGTTACCCTGGAAACAGGGCAGTCAGTTTCCCTGGAAACAGGGCAGTCAGTTACCCCGGAAACAGGGCAGTCAGTTACCCCGGAAACAGAGCGGTCATTTATCCAGGAAACAGGGCAGTCAGTTATCCTGGAAACAGGGCAGTCAGTTACCCTGGAAACAGGGCAGTCAGTTTCCCTGGAAACAGGGCAGTCAGTTACCCCGGAAACAGGGCAGCCAGTTACCCCGGAAACAGGGCGGTCAGTTATCCTGGAAACAGGGCAGTCAGTTATCCTGGAAACAGGGCAATCAGTTATCCCGGAAACAGGGTGATCAGTTACCCTGGAAACAGGTTAGTCAGTTACCCCGGAAAAAGGGCAGTCAGTTATCTTGGAAACAGGGCAGTCAGATATCCCGGAAACAGGGCAGTCAGTTATCCCGGAAACAGGGTGATCAGTTACCCTGGAAACAGGGCAGTCAGTTATCCTGGAAACAGGGTGATCAGTTAGCCTGGAAAGTGGGCAGTCAGTTACCCTGGAAACAGGCAGTCAGTTACCCTGGAAACAGGGCAGTCAGTTATCCTGGAAACAGGGCAGACAGTTATCCTGGAAACAGGGCGGTCAGTTACCCCGGAAACAGGGAGATCAGTTACCCCGGAAACAGGGCAGTCAGTTACCCTGGAAACAGGGCAGTCAGTTTCCCTGGAAACAGGGCAGTCAGTTACCCCGGAAACAGGGCGGTCAGTTATCCAGGAAACAGGGCAGTCAGTTATCCTGGAAACAGGGCAGTCAGTTATCCTGGAAACAGGGCGGTCAGTTACCCCAGAAATAGGGCGGACAGTTATCCTGGAAACACGGCGGTCAGTTACCCCGGAGCAGGGAGATCAGTTACCCCGGAAACAGGGCAGTCAGTTACCCTGGAAACAGGGCGGTCTGTTAACCCGGAAACAGGGCAGTCAGTTACCCCAGAAACAGGGCAGTCAGTTATCCTGGAATCAGGGCAGTCAGTCAACCTGGAAACAGGGCAGTCAGTTATCCTGGAAACAGGGCAGTCAGTTATCCTGGAAACAGGGCGGTCAGTTACACCGGAAACAGGGAGATCAGTTACCCCGGAAACAGGGCAGTCAGTTACCCTGGAAACAGGGCAGTCAGTTATCCTGGAAACAGTGTGGTCAGTAACCCTGGAAACAGGGTGGTCAGTTACCCCGGAAACAGGGCAGTCAGTTACCCCGGAAACAGGGTGATCAGTTAATTTGGAAACAGGGCAGTCAGTTAGCCTGGAAAGAGGGCAGTCAGTTACCCTGGAAACAGGGCAGTCAGTTATCCTGGAAACAGGGCAATCAGTTATCCCGGTAACAGGGTGATCAGTTACCCTGGAAACAGTTTACTCAGTTACCCCGGAAAAAGGGCAGTCAGTTATCCTGGAAACAGGGCAGTCAGTTATCCCGGAAACAGGGCAGTCAGTTATCCCGGAAACAGGGTGATCAGTTACCCTGGAAACTGGGCAGTCAGTTATCCTGGAAACAGGGTGATCAGTTAGCCTGGAAAGTGGGCAGTCAGTTACCCTGGAAACAGGCAGTCAGTTACCCTGGAAACAGGGCAGTCAGTTATCCTGGAAACAGGGCAGACAGTTATCCTGGAAACAGGGCGGTCAGTTACCCCGGAAACAGGGAGATCAGTTACCCCGGAAACAGGGCAGTCAGTTTCCCTGGAAACAGGGCAGTCAGTTACCCCGGAAACAGGGCGGTCAGTTATCCAGGAAACAGGGCAGTCAGTTATCCTGGAAACAGGGCAGTCAGTTATCCTGGAAACAGGGCGGTCAGTTACCCCGGAAATAGGGCGGACAGTTATCCTGGAAACACGGCGGTCAGTTACCCCGGAGCAGGGAGATCAGTTACCCCGGAAACAGGGCAGTCAGTTACCCTGGAAACAGGGCGGTCTGTTAACCCGGAAACAGGGCAGTCAGTTACCCTGGAAACAGGGCAATCAGTTATCCCGGAAACAGGGTGATCAGTTACCCTGGAAACAGGTTAGTCAGTTACCCCGGAAAAAGGGCAGTCAGTTATCCTGGAAACAGGGCAGTCAGTTATCCCGGAAACAGGGCAGTCAGTTATCCCGGAAACAGGGTGATCAGTTACCCTGGAAACAGGGCAGTCAGTTATCCTGGAAACAGGGTGATCAGTTAGCCTGGAAAGTGGGCAGTCAGTTACCCTGGAAACAGCAGTCAGTTACCCTGGAAACAGGGCAGTCAGTTATCCTGGAAACAGGGCAGACAGTTATCCTGGAAACAGGGCGGTCAGTTACCCCGGAAACAGGGAGATCAGTTACCACGGAAACAGGGCAGTCAGTTACCCTGGAAACAGGGCAGTCAGTTTCCCTGGAAACAGGGCAGTCATTTACCCCGGAAACAGGGCGGTCAGTTATCCAGGAAACAGGGCAGTCAGTTATCCTGGAAACAGGGCAGTCAGTTATCCTGGAAAAAGGGCGGTCAGTTACCCCGGAAATAGGGCGGACAGTTATCCTGGAAACACGGCGGTCAGTTACCCCGGAGCAGGGAGATCAGTTACCCCGGAAACAGGGCAGTCAGTTACCCTGGAAACAGGGCGGTCTGTTAACCCGGAAACAGGGCAGTCAGTTACCCCAGAAACAGGGCGGTCAGTCACCCTGGAAACAGATTAGTCAGTTACCCCGGAAACAGGGTGGTGAGTTATCCTGGAAACAGGGCGGTCAGTTATCCTAGAAACAGGGCGGTCAGTTGCCCTGGAAACAGGGCAGTCAGTTGTCCTGGAAACAGGGCAGTCAGTTATCCTGGAAACAGTGCGGTCAGTTACCCCGGAAATAGGGAGGTCAGTTATCCTGGAAACAGGGCAGTCAGTTATCCTGGAAACAGGGTGTTCAGTTACCCCGGAAACAGAGTGATCAGTTATCCTGGAAACAGGGCGGTCTGTTAGCCCGGAAACAGGGCAGTCAGTTACCCCGGAAACAAGGTGATCAGTTATCCTGGAAACAGGGCAGTCAGTTAG
Source organism: Heterodontus francisci (assembly GCF_036365525.1). Classification (NCBI taxonomy): domain Eukaryota; kingdom Metazoa; phylum Chordata; class Chondrichthyes; order Heterodontiformes; family Heterodontidae; genus Heterodontus; species Heterodontus francisci. The sequence continues at coordinate 1,059,232 of NW_027142285.1, forward strand.
CCTGGAAACAGGGCAGTCAGTTATCCGGAAACAGGGCAGTCAGTTATCCCGGAAACAGGGTGATCAGTTACCCTGGAAACAGGACAGTCAGTTACCACGGAAACAGGGCAGTCAGTTACCCTGGAAACAGGGCAGTCAGTTATCGCGGGAACAGGGCAGTCAGTTATCCCGGAAACAGGGTGATCAGTTACCCTGGAAACTGGGCAGTCAGTTATCCTGGAAACTGGGCGGTCAGTTACCCCGGAAATAGGGAGGTCAGTTATCCTGGAAACAGGGCGGTCAGTTACACCGGAAACAGGGAGATCAGTTACCCCGGAAACAGGGCAGTCAGTTACCCTGGAAAGCGGGCAGTCAGTTATCCTGGAAACAGTGTGGTCAGTGACCCTGGAAACAGGGTGGTCAGTTACCCCGGAAACAGGGCAGTCAGTTACCCCGGAAACAGGGCAGTCAGTTATCCTGGAAACAGGGCAATCAGTTATCCCGGAAACAGGGTGATCAGTTACCCTGGAAACAGGTTAGTCAGTTACCCCGGAAAAAGGGCAGTCAGTTATCCTGGAAACAGGGCAGTCAGTTATCCCGGAAACAGTGTGATCAGTTACCCTAGAAACAGGGCAGTCAGTTATCCTGGAAACAGGGTGATCAGTTACTCTGGAAAGGGGGCAGTCAGTTACCCTGGAAACAGGCAGTCAGTTACCCTGGAAACAGGGCAGTCAGTTATCCTGGAAACAGGGCAGACAGTTATCCTGGAAACAGGGCGGTCAGCTACCCCGGAAACAGGGCAGTCAGTTACCCTGGAAACAGGGCAGTCAGTTTCCCTGGAAACAGGGCAGTCAGTTACCCCGGAAACAGGGCAGTCAGTTACCCCGGAAACAGAGCGGTCATTTATCCAGGAAACAGGGCAGTCAGTTATCCTGGAAACAGGGCAGTCAGTTACCCTGGAAACAGGGCAGTCAGTTTCCCTGGAAACAGGGCAGTCAGTTACCCCGGAAACAGGGCAGCCAGTTACCCCGGAAACAGGGCGGTCAGTTATCCTGGAAACAGGGCAGTCAGTTATCCTGGAAACAGGGCAATCAGTTATCCCGGAAACAGGGTGATCAGTTACCCTGGAAACAGGTTAGTCAGTTACCCCGGAAAAAGGGCAGTCAGTTATCTTGGAAACAGGGCAGTCAGATATCCCGGAAACAGGGCAGTCAGTTATCCCGGAAACAGGGTGATCAGTTACCCTGGAAACAGGGCAGTCAGTTATCCTGGAAACAGGGTGATCAGTTAGCCTGGAAAGTGGGCAGTCAGTTACCCTGGAAACAGGCAGTCAGTTACCCTGGAAACAGGGCAGTCAGTTATCCTGGAAACAGGGCAGACAGTTATCCTGGAAACAGGGCGGTCAGTTACCCCGGAAACAGGGAGATCAGTTACCCCGGAAACAGGGCAGTCAGTTACCCTGGAAACAGGGCAGTCAGTTTCCCTGGAAACAGGGCAGTCAGTTACCCCGGAAACAGGGCGGTCAGTTATCCAGGAAACAGGGCAGTCAGTTATCCTGGAAACAGGGCAGTCAGTTATCCTGGAAACAGGGCGGTCAGTTACCCCAGAAATAGGGCGGACAGTTATCCTGGAAACACGGCGGTCAGTTACCCCGGAGCAGGGAGATCAGTTACCCCGGAAACAGGGCAGTCAGTTACCCTGGAAACAGGGCGGTCTGTTAACCCGGAAACAGGGCAGTCAGTTACCCCAGAAACAGGGCAGTCAGTTATCCTGGAATCAGGGCAGTCAGTTAACCTGGAAACAGGGCAGTCAGTTATCCTGGAAACAGGGCAGTCAGTTATCCTGGAAACAGGGCGGTCAGTTACACCGGAAACAGGGAGATCAGTTACCCCGGAAACAGGGCAGTCAGTTACCCTGGAAACAGGGCAGTCAGTTATCCTGGAAACAGTGTGGTCAGTAACCCTGGAAACAGGGTGGTCAGTTACCCCGGAAACAGGGCAGTCAGTTACCCCGGAAACAGGGTGATCAGTTAATTTGGAAACAGGGCAGTCAGTTAGCCTGGAAAGAGGGCAGTCAGTTACCCTGGAAACAGGGCAGTCAGTTATCCTGGAAACAGGGCAATCAGTTATCCCGGTAACAGGGTGATCAGTTACCCTGGAAACAGTTTACTCAGTTACCCCGGAAAAAGGGCAGTCAGTTATCCTGGAAACAGGGCAGTCAGTTATCCCGGAAACAGGGCAGTCAGTTATCCCGGAAACAGGGTGATCAGTTACCCTGGAAACTGGGCAGTCAGTTATCCTGGAAACAGGGTGATCAGTTAGCCTGGAAAGTGGGCAGTCAGTTACCCCGGAAACAGGGCGGTCAGTTATCCAGGAAACAGGGCAGTCAGTTATCCTGGAAACAGGGCAGTCAGTTATCCTGGAAACAGGGCGGTCAGTTACCCCAGAAATAGGGCGGACAGTTATCCTGGAAACACGGCGGTCAGTTACCCCGGAGCAGGGAGATCAGTTACCCCGGAAACAGGGCAGTCAGTTACCCTGGAAACAGGGCGGTCTGTTAACCCGGAAACAGGGCAGTCAGTTACCCCAGAAACAGGGCAGTCAGTTATCCTGGAATCAGGGCAGTCAGTTAACCTGGAAACAGGGCAGTCAGTTATCCTGGAAACAGGGCAGTCAGTTATCCTGGAAACAGGGCGGTCAGTTACACCGGAAACAGGGAGATCAGTTACCCCGGAAACAGGGCAGTCAGTTACCCTGGAAACAGGGCAGTCAGTTATCCTGGAAACAGTGTGGTCAGTAACCCTGGAAACAGGGTGGTCAGTTACCCCGGAAACAGGGCAGTCAGTTACCCCGGAAACAGGGTGATCAGTTAATTTGGAAACAGGGCAGTCAGTTAGCCTGGAAAGAGGGCAGTCAGTTACCCTGGAAACAGGGCAGTCAGTTATCCTGGAAACAGGGCAATCAGTTATCCCGGTAACAGGGTGATCAGTTACCCTGGAAACAGTTTACTCAGTTACCCCGGAAAAAGGGCAGTCAGTTATCCTGGAAACAGGGCAGTCAGTTATCCCGGAAACAGGGCAGTCAGTTATCCCGGAAACAGGGTGATCAGTTACCCTGGAAACTGGGCAGTCAGTTATCCTGGAAACAGGGTGATCAGTTAGCCTGGAAAGTGGGCAGTCAGTTACCCTGGAAACAGGCAGTCAGTTACCCTGGAAACAGGGCAGTCAGTTATCCTGGAAACAGGGCAGACAGTTATCCTGGAAACAGGGCGGTCAGTTACCCCGGAAACAGGGAGATCAGTTACCCCGGAAACAGGGCAGTCAGTTTCCCTGGAAACAGGGCAGTCAGTTACCCCGGAAACAGGGCGGTCAGTTATCCAGGAAACAGGGCAGTCAGTTATCCTGGAAACAGGGCAGTCAGTTATCCTGGAAACAGGGCGGTCAGTTACCCCGGAAATAGGGCGGACAGTTATCCTGGAAACACGGCGGTCAGTTACCCCGGAGCAGGGAGATCAGTTACCCCGGAAACAGGGCAGTCAGTTACCCTGGAAACAGGGCGGTCTGTTAACCCGGAAACAGGGCAGTCAGTTACCCTGGAAACAGTGCAGTCAGTTACCCTGGAAACAGGGCAGTCAGTTAAACTGGAAACAGGGCAGTCAGTTGTCCTGGAAACAGGGCAGTCAGTTATCCTGGAAACAGTGCGGTCAGTTACCCCGGAAATAGGGAGGTCAGTTATCCTGGTAACAGGGCGGTCAGTTACCCCGGAAACAGGCAGATCAGTTACCCCGGATACAGGGCAGTCAGTCACCCTGGAAACAGGGCAGTCAGTTATCCTGGAAACAGGGTGGTCAGTGACCCTGTAAACAGGGTGTTCAGTTACCCCGGAAACAGAGTGATCAGTTATCCTGGAAACAGGGCGGTCTGTTAGCCCGGAAACAGGGCAGTCAGTTACCCCGGAAACAAGGTGATCAGTTATCCTGGAAACAGGGCAGTCAGTTAGCCTGGAAACAGGGCAGTCAGTTACCCTGGAAAAAGGGCGGTCTGTTACCCCGGAAACAGGGCAGTCAGTTATCCCGGAAACAGGGCAGTCAGTGATCCCGGAAACAGGGTGATCAGTTATCCTGGAAACAGGGCAGTCAGTTACCCCGGAAACAGGGCAGTCAGTTACCCTGGAAACTGGGCAGTCAGATGTCGCGGAAACAGGGCAGTCAGTTATCCCGCAAACAGGGTGATCAGTTACCCTGGAAACTGGGCAGTCAGTTTCCCTGGAAACAGGGAGGTCAGTTAAACTGGAAACAGGGCAGTCAGTTGTCCTGGAAACAGGGCAGTCAGTTATCCTGGAAACAGTGCGGTCAGTTACCCCGGAAATAGGGAGGTCAGTTATCCTGGTAACAGGGCGGTCAGTTACCCCGGAAACAGGCAGATCAGTTACCCCGGATACAGGGCAGTCAGTTACCCTGGAAACAGGGCAGTCAGTTTCCCTGGAAACAGGGCAGTCAGTTACCCCGGAAACAGGGCGGTCAGTTATCCAGGAAACAGGGCAGTCAGTTATCCTGGAAACAGGGCAGTCAGTTATCCTGGAAACAGGGCGGTCAGTTACCCCGGAAATAGGGCGGACAGTTATCCTGGAAACACGGCGGTCAGTTACCCCGGAGCAGGGAGATCAGTTACCCCGGAAACAGGGCAGTCAGTTACCCTGGAAACACGGCGGTCTGTTAACCCGGAAACAGGGCAGTCAGTTACCCTGGAAACAGGGCAGTCAGTTACCCTGGAAACAGGGCAGTCAGTTAAACTGGAAACAGGGCAGTCAGTTGTCCTGGAAACAGGGCAGTCAGTTATCCTGGAAACAGTGCGGTCAGTTACCCCGGAAATAGGGAGGTCAGTTATCCTGGTAACAGGGCGGTCAGTTACCCCGGAAACAGGCAGATCAGTTACCCCGGATACAGGGCAGTCAGTCACCCTGGAAACAGGGCAGTCAGTTATCCTGGAAACAGGGTGGTCAGTGACCCTGTAAACAGGGTGTTCAGTTACCCCGGAAACAGAGTGATCAGTTATCCTGGAAACAGGGCAGTCAGTTAGCCTGGAAACAGGGCAGTCAGTTACCCTGGAAAAAGGGCAGTCTGTTACCCCGGAAACAGGGCAGTCAGTTATCCCGGAAACAGGGCAGTCAGTGATCCCGGAAACAGGGTGATCAGTTATCCTGGAAACAGGGCAGTCAGTTACCCCGGAAACAGGGCAGTCAGTTACCCTGGAAACTGGGCAGTCAGATGTCGCGGAAACAGGGCAGTCAGTTATCCCGCAAACAGGGTGATCAGTTACCCTGGAAACTGGGCAGTCAGTTTCCCTGGAAACAGGGAGGTCAGTTATCCTGGAAACAGGGCGGATAGTTATCCTAGAAACAGGGCGGTCAGTTACCCCGGAAACAGGGAGATCAGTTACCCCGGAAACAGGGCGGTCAGTTACCCTGGAAACTGGGCAGACATTTACCCTGGAAACAGGGCAGTCAGTTAAACTGGAAACAGGGCAGTCAGTTGTCCTGGTAACAGGGCAGTCAGTTATCCTGGAAACAGTGCGGTCAGTTACCCCGGAAATAGGGAGGTCAGTTATCCTGGTAACAGGGCGGTCAGTTACCCCGGAAACAGGGAGATCAGTTACCCCGGATACAGGGCAGTCAGTCACCCTGGAAACAGGGCGGTCAGTTATCCTGGAAACAGGGTGGTCAGTGACCCTGTAAACATGGTGTTCATTTACCCCAGAAATAGAGTGATCAGTTATCCTGGAAACAGGGCGGTCTGTTAGCCCGGAAACAGGGCAGTCAGTTACCCCGGAAACAAGGTGATCAGTTATCCTGGAAACAGGGCAGTCAGTTAGCCTGGAAACAGGGCAGTCAGTTACCCTGGAAAAAGGGCGGTCTGTTACCCCGGAAACAGGGCAGTCAGTTATCCCGGAAACAGGGCAGTCAGTGATCCCGGAAACAGGGTGATCAGTTATCCTGGAAACAGGGCAGTCAGTTACCCCGGAAACAGGGCAGTCAGTTACCCTGGAAACTGGGCAGTCAGATGTCGCGGAAACAGGGCAGTCAGTTATCCCGCAAACAGGGTGATCAGTTACCCTGGAAACTGGGCAGTCAGTTTCCCTGGAAACAGGGAGGTCAGTTATCCTGGAAACAGGGCGGATAGTTATCCTAGAAACAGGGCGGTCAGTTACCCCGGAAACAGGGAGATCAGTTACCCCGGAAACAGGGCGGTCAGTTACCCTGGAAACTGGGCAGACATTTACCCTGGAAACAGGGCAGTCAGTTAAACTGGAAACAGGGCAGTCAGTTGTCCTGGTAACAGGGCAGTCAGTTATCCTGGAAACAGTGCGGTCAGTTACCCCGGAAATAGGGAGGTCAGTTATCCTGGTAACAGGGCGGTCAGTTACCCCGGAAACAGGGAGATCAGTTACCCCGGATACAGGGCAGTCAGTCACCCTGGAAACAGGGCGGTCAGTTATCCTGGAAACAGGGTGGTCAGTGACCCTGTAAACATGGTGTTCAGTTACCCCAGAAATAGAGTGATCAGTTATCCTGGAAACAGGGCGGTCTGTTAGCCCGGAAACAGGGCAGTCAGTTACCCCGGAAACAAGGTGATCAGTTATCCTGGAAACAGGGCAGTCAGTTAGCCTGGAAACAGGGCAGTCAGTTACCCTGGAAAAAGGGCAGTCTGTTACCCCGGAAACAGGGCAGTCAGTTATCCCGGAAACAGGGCAGTCAGTGATCCCGTAAACAGGGTGATCAGTTCCCCTGGAAACAGGGCAGTCAGTTATCCCGGAAACAGGGCAGTCAGTTACCCCGGAAGCAGGGCAGTCAGTTATCCCGGAAAATGGGTGATCAGTTACCCTGGAAACTGGGCAGTCAGTTGCCCTGGAAACAGGGCAGTAAGTTACACCGGAAACTGGGCAGTCAGTTACCCTGGAAACAGGGCAGTCAGTCACCCTGGAAACAGGTTAGTCAGTTACCCCGGAAACAGTGTGATCAGTTACCCCGGAAACAGGGCAGTCAGTTCCGCTGGAAACAGGGCAGTCAGTGATCCTGGAATCAGGGCAGTCAGTTAACCTGGAAACAGGGCAGTCAGTTATCCTGGAAAAAGGGCGGTCAGTTACCCCGGAAATAGGGAGGTCAGTTATCCTGGAAACAGGGCGGTCAGTTATACCGGAAACAGGGAGATCAGTTACCCCGGAAACAGGGCAGTCAGTTACCCTGGGAACAGGGCAGATAGTTATCCTGGAAACAGTGTGGTCAGTGACCCTGGAAACAGGGTGGTCAGTTACCCCGGAAACAGGGCAGTCAGTTACCCCGGAAACAGGGTGATCAGTTAATTTGGAAACAGGGCAGTCAGTTACCCTGGAAACAGGGCAGTCAGTTATCCTGGAAACAGGGCAGTCAGTTATCCCGGAAACAGGGCAGTCAGTTATCCCGGAAACAGGGTGATCAGTTACCCTGGAAACAGGGCAGTCAGTTACCCCGGAAACAGGGCAGTCAGTTACCCTGGAAACAGGGCAGTCAGTTATCCCGGAAACAGGGCAGTCATTTATCCCGGAAACAGGGTGATCAGTTACCCTGGAAACTGGGCAGTCAGTTTCCCTGGAAACAGGGCAGTCAGTTACCCCGGAAACAGGGCAGTCAGTTAACCTGGAAACAGGGCAGTCAGTTACCCTGGAAACAGGGCAGTCTGTTATCCCGGAAACAGGGCAGTCAGTTATCCCGGAAAATTGGTGATCAGTTACCCTGTAAATTGGGCAGTCAGTTACCCAGGAAACAGGGCAGTCAGTTACCCCGGAAGCAGGGCAGTCAGTTCGCCCGGAAAATGGGTGATCAGTTACCCTTGAAACTGGGCAGTCAGTTACCCTGGAAACAGGGCAGTCAGTTGCCCTGTAAACAGGGCAGTCAGTTACACCGGAAACTGGGCAGTCAGTTACCCTGGAAACAGGGCAGTCAGTCACCCTGGAAACAGGTTAGTCAGTTACCCTGGAATCGGGGCAGTCAGTTAACCTGGAAACAGGGCAGTCAGTTATCCTGGAAACAGGGCAGTCAGTTATCCTGGACACAGGGCGTTCAGTTACCCCGGAAATAGGGAGGTCAGGTATCCTGGAAAGTGGGCAGTCAGTTACCCTGGAAACAGGGCAGACAGTTATCCTGGAAACTGGGCAGTCAGTTACCCTGGAAACAGGCAGTCAGTTATCCTGGAAACAGGGCAGTCAGTTATCCTGGAAACAGGGCAGTCAGTTATCCTGGAAACAGGGTGATCAGTTACCCTGGAAAGTGGGCAGTCAGTTACCCTGGAAACAGGCAGTCAGTTACCCTGGAAACAGGGCAGTCAGTTATCCTGGAAACAGGGCAGACAGTTATCCTGGAAACTGGGCAGTCAGTTACCCTGGAAACAGGACAGTCAGTCACCCTGGAAACAGGTTAGTCAGTTACCCCGGAATCGGCGCAGTCAGTTAACCTGGAAACAGGGCAGTCAGTTATCCCGGAAAAAGGGTGATCAGTTACCCTGGAAACAGGTTAGTCAGTTACCCCGGAAAAAGGGCAGTCAGTTATCCTGGAAACAGGGCATTCAGTTATCCCGGAAACAGGGTAGTCAGTTATCCTGGAAACAGGGCAGTCAGTTATCCCGGAAACAGGGTGATCAGTTACCCTGGAAACAGGTCAGTCAGTTATCCTGGAAACAGGGTGATCAGTTACCCTGGAAAGTGGGCATTCAGTTACCCTGGATACAGGCAGTCAGTTACCCTGGAAACAGGGCAGTCAGTTATCCTGGAAACAGGGCAGACAGTTATCCTGGAAACAGGGTGGTCAGTTACCCCGGAAACAGGGAGATCAGTTACCCGTAAACAGGGCAGTCAGTTACCCTGGAAACAGGGCAGTCAGTTTCCCTGGAAACAGGGCAGTCAGTTACCCCGGAAACAGGGCAGTCAGTTATACTGGAAACAGGGCGGTCAGTTACCCCGGAAATAGGGCTATCAGTTATCCTGGAAACACGGCGGTCAGTTACCCCGGAGCAGGGAGATCAGTTATCCCGGAAACAGGGCAGTCTGTTACCCTGGAAACAGTGCGGTCTGTTAACCCGGAAACAGGGCAGTCAGTTACCCCAGAAACAGGGCGGTCAGTCACCCTGGAAACAGATTAGTCAGAGACCCCAGAAAGAGGGTGGTCAGTTATCCTGGAAACAGGGCGGTCAGTTACACCGGAAACTGGGCAGTCAGTTACCCTGGAAACAGGGTGATCAGTTAATTTGGAAACAGGGCAGTCAGTTATCTTGGAAACAGGGCTGTCAGTTATCCTGGAAACAGGGCAATCAGTTATCACGGAAACAGGGTGATCAGTTACACTGGATCAGGTTAGTCAGTTACCCCGGAAAAAGGGCAGTCAGTTATCCTGGAAACAGGGCAGTCAGTTATCCCGGAAACAGGGCAGTCAGTTATCCCGGAAACAGGGCAGTCAGTTATCCTGGAAACAGGGTGATCAGTTACCCTGGAAACAGGGCAGTCAGTTATCCTGGAAACAGGGCGATCAGTTAGCCTGGAAACAGGGCAGTCAGTTTGCCTGGAAACAGGGCAGTCAGTTACCCCGGAAACAGTGTGGTCAGTTATCCCGGAAACAGGGCGGTCAGTTACCCCGGAAATAGGGCGGACAGTTATCCTGGAAACACCGCGGTCAGTTACCCCGGAGCAGGGAGATCAGTTACCGCGCAAACAGGGCAGTCAGTTACCCTGGAAACAGGGCGGTCTGTTAAGCCGGAAACAGGGCAGTCAGTTACCCCAGAAACAGGGCGGTCAGTCACCCTGGAAACAGATTAGTCAGTTACCACGGAAACAGGGTGGTCAGTTATCCTGGAAACAGGGCGGTTAGTTATCCTAGAAACAGGGCGGTCAGTTACCCCGGAAACAGGGAGATCCGTGACCCCGGAAACAGGGCGGTCAGTTACCCTGGAAACAGGGCAGTCAGTTACCCTGGAAACAGGGCAGTCAGTTAAACTGGAAAAAGGGCAGTCAGTTATCCCGGAAACAGGGCAGTCAGTTATCCCGGAAACAGGGTGATCAGTTACCCTGGAAACTGGGCTGTCAGTTACCCTGGAAACAGGGCAGTCAGTTTCCCCGGAAACAGGGCAGTCAGTTACCCTGGAAACTGGGCAGTCAGTTATCCCGGAAACTGGGTGATCAGTTACCCTGGAAACAAGGCAGTCTGTTATCCCGGAAACAGGGCAGTCAGTTATCCCGGAAAAAGGGTGATCAGTTACCCTGGAAACTGGGCAGTCAGTTACCCTGGAAACAGGGCAGTCAGTTACCCTAGAAACAGGGTGATCAGTTACCCCGGAAACAGGGCAGTCAGTTCCCCTGGAAACAGGGCAGTCAGTTACCCTGGAAACAGGGCAGTCAGTTATCCCGGAAACAGGGCAGACAGTTATCCCGGAAACAGGGTGATCAGTTACCCTGGAAACTGGGCAGTCAGTTAGCCTGGAAACAGGGCGATCAGTTACCCTGGAAACAGGCAGTCAGTTACCCTGGAAACAGGGCAGTCAGTTATCCTGGAAACAGGGCAGACAGTTATCCTGGAAATAGGGCGGTCAGTTACCCCGGAAATAGTGCTGTACGTTGTCCTGGAAACATGGCGGTCAGTTACCCCGGAAACAGGGAGATCAGTTACCCCGGAAACAGGGCAGTCAGTTACCCTGGAAACAGGGCAGTCAGTTTCCCTGGAAACAGGGCAGTCAGTTACCCCGGAAACAGGGTGATCTGTTATCCTGGAAACAGGGCGGTCAGTTAACCCGGAAACAGGGCAGTCAGTTTCCCCAGAAACAGGGCGGTCAGTAACCCTGCAAACAGATTAGTCAGTTACCCCGGAAAAAGGGTCGTCAGTTATCCTGGAAACAGGGCAGTCAGTTACCCTGGAAACAGGGCAGTCAGTTACCCAGGAAAGAGGGCAGTCAGTTACCCTGGAAACAGTGCAGTCAGTTATCCCGGATACAGGGCAGTCAGTTATCCCTGAAACAGGGTGATCAGTTACCCTGGAAACAGGGCATTCAGTTACCCCGGAAACAGGGCAGTGAGTTACCCTGGAAACAGGGCAGTCAGTTATCCCGGAAACAGGGCAGTCAGTTATCCCGGAAACAGGGTGATCAGTTACCCTGGAAACTGGGCAGTCAGTTACCCCGGAAACAGGGCAGTCAGTTATCCTGGAAATAGGGTAGTCAGTTACCCTGGAAACAGGGCAGTCAGTTATCCTGGAAACAGGGCGGTCAGTTACCCCGAAAACAGGGCGGTCAGTTCCCCTGGAAACTGGGCATTCAGTTACCCTGGAAACAGGGCAGTCAGTTATCCCGGAAACAGGGTGATCAGTTACCCTGGAAACAGGGCAGACAGTTATCCCGGAAACAGGGTGATCAGTTACCCTGGAAACAGGGCAGTCAGTTATCCCGGAAACAGGGCAGTCAGTTGCCCCGGAAGCAGGGCAGTCATTTATCCCGGAAAATGGGTGATCAGTTACCCTGGAAACTGGGCGGTAAGTTACCCCGGAAACAGGGCAGTCAGTGATCCCGGAAACAGGGTGATCAGTTACCTTGGAAACAGGGCAGTCAGTTATCCCGGAAACAGGGTGATCAGTTACCCTGGAAACAGGGCAGTCAGTATTCCTGGAAACAGGGTGGTCAGTTACCCTGGCAACAGGGCAGTCAGTTACCCGGAAACAGGGTGATCAGTGAGCCCGGAAACAGGGAGATCAGTTATCCTGGAAACAGGGCGGTCAGTTACCCCAAAAACAGGGCGGTCAGTTACCCTGGAAACAGGGCAGACAGTTATCCCGGAAACAGGGCGGTCAGGTAACACGGAAACAGGGCGGTCAGTTACCCTCGAAACAGGGCAGTCAAGCACCCTGGAAACAGGTCAGTCAATTATCCTGGAAACAGGGCAGTCATTTACACCTGGAAACAGATTACTCAGTTACCCCGGAAACAGGGTGATCAGTTACCCTGGAAACAGGGCAGTCAGTTATCCTGGAAACAGGACGGTCAGTTACCCCGAAAACAGGACGGTCAGTTACCCCGAAAACAGGGCGGTCTGTTCCCCTGGAAACAGGGCAGTCAGTTACCCTGGAAACAGGGCAGTCAGTTACCCCGGAAACAGGGTGATCAGTTACACTGGAAACAGGGAGATCAGTTACCCCGGAAACAGGGTGATCCGTTACCCTGGAAACAGGGAGATCCGTTACCCTGGAAACAGGGCAGTCAGTTACCCGGAAACAGGGTGATCAGTTACCACGGAAAAAGGGAGATCAGTTACCCTGGAAATAGGGCAGTCATTTATCCTGGAAACAGGGCGGTCATTTACCCCGGAAACAGGGCGGTCAGTTAACCTGGAAACTGGGCAGTCAGTTATCCCGGAAACAGGGCGGACAGTTACCCCGGAAACAGAGCGGTCAGTTATCCCGGAAACAGGGTGATCAGTTACCCTGGAAACAGGGCAGTCAGTTAGCCTGGGAACAGGTTAGTAACTTACCCCAGAAACAGGGAGATCAGTTACCCTGGAAAGTGGGCAGTCAGTTACCCCGGAAACAGGGCGGTCAGTTATCCCGGAAACAGGGTGATCAGTTAGCCTGGAAACAGGGCAGTCAGTTACCCCGGAAACAGGGTGATCAGTTACTCTGGAAACAGTGTGATCAGTTACCCCGGAAACAGGGCGGTCAGTTACCCCGGAAACAGGGCAGTCAGTTATCCCGGAAACAGGGTGATCAGTTACCCTGGAAACAGGGCAGTCATTTATCCCGGAAACAGGGTGATCAGTTGCCCTGGAAACAGGGTGATCAGTTACCCTGGAAACAGGGCGGTAAGTTATCCCGGAAACAGGGCAGTCAGTGATCCTGGAAACAGGGTGATCAGTTACCCTGGAAACAGGGCAGTCAGTTATCCCGGAAACAGGGTGATCAGTTACCCTGGAAACAGGGCAGTCAGTATTCCTGGAAACAGGGTGGTCAGTTACCCTGGCAACAGGGCAGTCAGTTACCCGGAAACAGGGTGATCAGTGAGCCCGGAAACAGGGAGATCAGTTATCCTGGAAACAGGGCGGTCAGTTACCCCAAAAAAAGGGCGTTCAGTTACCCTGGAAACAGGGCAGACAGTTATGCCGGAAACAGGGCGGTCAGGTAACACGGAAACAGGGCGGTCAGTTACCCTCGAAACAGGGCAGTCAATCACCCTGGAAACAGGTCAGTCAATTATCCCGGAAACAGGGCAGTCAGTTATCCCGGAAACAGGGTGATCAGTTACCCTGGAAACTGGGCAGTCAGTTACCCTGGAAACAGGGCAGTCAGTTAACCCGGAAAGAGGGCAGTCAGTTACCCTGGAAACAGGGCAGTCAGTTATCCCTGAAACAGGGAGATCAGTTACCCTGGAAACAGGGCAGTCAGTTACCCCGGAAACAGGGCAGTCAGTTACCCTGGAAACAGGGCAGTCAGTTATCCCGGAAACAGGGCAGTCAGTTATCCCGGAAACAGGGTGATCAGTTACCCTGGAAACTGGGCTGTCAGTTACCCCGGAAACAGGGCAGTCATTTATCGTGGAAACAGGGCAGTCAGTTACCCTGGAAACAGGGCAGTCATTTACCCCTGGAAACAGATTACTCAGTTACCCCGGAAACAGGGTGATCAGTTACCCTGGAAACAGGGCAGTCAGTTACCCTGGAAACAGGGCAGTCAGTTGCCCAGGAAACAGGGCAGTCAGTTATCCTGGAAATAGGGCGGTCAGTTACCCCGGAAACAGGGAGATCAGTTACCCCGGAAACAGGGCAGTCAGTTACCCTGGAAAAAGGGCAGTCAGTTTCCCTGGAAACAGGGCAGTCAGTTACCCCGGAAACAGGGCAGTCAGTGACCCTGGAAACAGGGTGGTCAGTTACCCCGGAAACAGGGCAGTCAGTTACCCCGGAAACAGGGTGATCAGTTAATTTGGAAACAGGGCAGTCAGTTAGACTGGAAACAGGGCAGTCAGTTACCCCGGAAACAGGTCAGTCAGTTACCCTGGAAACAGGGCAGTCAGTTATCCTGGAAACAGGGCAATCAGTTATCCCGGAAACAGGGTGATCAGTTACCCTGGAAACAGGTTAGTCAGTTACCCCGGAAACAGGGCAGTCAGGTACCCTGGAAACAGAGCAGTCAGTTATCCCGGAAACAAGGCAGTCAGTTATCCCGGAAACAGGGTGATCAGTTACCCTGGAAACTGGGCAGTCAGTCACCCAGGAAACAGGGCAGTCAGTTACCCCGGAAACAGGGCAGTCAGTTACCCTGGAAACAGGGCAGTCAGTTATCCCGGAAACAGGGCAGACAGTTATCCCGGAAACAGGGTGATCAGTTACCCCGGAAACAGGGGAGTCAGTTCCCCTGGAAACAGGGCAGTCAGTTACCCTGGAAACAGGGCAGTCAGTTATCCCGGAAACAGGGCAGACAGTTATCCCAGAAACAGGGTGATCAGTTACCCTGGAAACTGGGCAGTCAGTTACCCTGGAAACAGGGCGATCAGTTACCCTGGAAACAGGCAGTCAGTTACCCTGGAAACAGGGCAGTCAGTTATCCTGGAAACAGGACAGACAGTTATCCTGGAAATAGGGCGGTCAGTTACCCCGGAAATAGTGCTGTACGTTGTCCTGGAAACATGGCGGTCAGTTACCCCGGAAACAGGGAGATCAGTTACCCCGGAAACAGGGCAGTCAGTTACCCTGGAAACAGGGCAGTCAGTTTCCCTGGAAACAGGGCAGTCAGTTACCCCGGAAACAGGGTGATCAGTTATCCTGGAAAGAGGGCGGTCAGTAACCCTGCAAACAGATTCGTCAGTTACCCCGGAAACAGGGTCGTCAGTTATCCTGGAAACTGGGCAGTCAGTTACCCTGGAAACAGGGCAGTCAGTTACCCAGGAAAGAGGGCAGTCAGTTACCCTGGAAACAGGGCAGTCAGTTATCCCGGAAACAGGGCAGTCAGTTATCCCTGAAACAGGGTGATCAGTTACCCTGGAAACAGGGCATTCAGTTACCCCGGAAACAGGGCAGTCAGTTACCCTGGAAACAGGGCAGTCAGTTATCCCGGAAACAGGGCAGTCAGGTATCCCGGAAACAGGGTGATCAGTTACCCTGGAAACTGGGCAGTCAGTTACCCCGGAAACAGGGCAGTCAGTTATCCTGGAAGTAGGGCAGTCAGTTACCCTGGAAACAGGGCAGTCATTTACCCCTGGAAGCAGATTACTCAGTTACCCCGGAAACAGGGTGATCAGTTACCCTGGAAACAGGGCAGTCAGTTATCCTGGAAACAGGGCGGTCAGTTACCCCGAAAACAGGGCGGTCAGTTCCCCTGGAAACTGGGCATTCAGTTACCCTGGAAACAGGGCAGTCAGTTATCCCGGAAACAGGGTGATCAGTTACCCTGGAAACAGGGCAGTCAGTTATCCCGGAAACAGGGTGATCAGTTACCCTGGAAACAGGGCAGTCAGTTATCCCGGAAACAGGGCAGTCAGTTACACCGGAAGCAGGGCAGTCATTTATCCCGGAAAATGGGTGATCAGTTACCCTGGAAACTGGGCAGTCAGTTACCCTGGAAACAGGGCAGTCAGTCACCCTGGAAACAGGTTAGTCAGTTACCCCGGAAACAGTGTGATCAGTTACCCCAGAAACAGTGCAGTCAGTTCCCCTGGAAACAGGGCAGTCAGTTATCCTGGAATCAGGGCAGTCAGTTAACCTAGAAACAGGGCAGTCAGTTACCCCGGAAATAGGGAGGTCAGTTATCCTGGAAACAGGGCGGTCGGTTACACCGGAAACAGGGAGATCAGTTACCCCGGAAACAGGGCAGTCAGTTACCCTGGAAACAGGGCAGTCAGTTATCCTGGAAACAGGGCAATCAGTTATACCGGAAACAGGGTGATCAGTTAATTTGGAAACAGGGCAGTCAGTTAGCCTGGAAAGAGGGCAGTCAGTTACCCCGGAAACAGGGCAGTCCGTTACCCTGGAAACAGGGCAGTCAGTTACCCCGGAAACAGGGCAGTCAGTTACCCTGGAAACAGGGCAGTCAGTTATCCCGGAAACAGGGCAGTCAGTTATCCCGGAAACAGGGTGATCAGTTACCCTGGAAACTTGGCTGTCAGTTACCCTGGAAACAGGGCAGTCAGTTTCCCCGGAAACAGGGCAGTCAGTTACCCCGGAAACTGGGCAGTCAGTTACCCTGGAAACAGGGCAGTCAGTTATCCCGGAAACTGGGTGATCAGTTACCCTGGAAACAAGGCAGTCTGTTATCCCGGAAACAGGGCAGTCAGTTATCCCGGAAAAAGGGTGATCAGTTACCCTGGAAACTGGGCAGTCAGTTATCCTGGAAACAGGGCAGTCAGTTACCCCGGAAAATGGGCAGTCAGTTACCCTGGAAACAGGGCAGTCAGTCACCCTGGAAACAGGTCAGTCAGTTACCCCAGAAACAGGGTGATCAGTTGCCCGGGAAACAGGGCAGTCAGTTCCCCTGGAAACAGGGCAGTCAGTTACCCTGGAAACAGGGCAGTCAGTTATCCCGGAAACAGGGCAGACAGTTATCCCGGAAACAGGGTGATCAGTTACCCTGGAAACTGGGCAGTTAGTTAGCCTGGAAACAGGGCGATCAGTTACCCTGGAAACAGGCAGTCAGTTACCCTGGAAACAGGGCAGTCATTTATCCTGGAAACAGGGCAGACTGTTACCCCGGAAATAGTGCTGTACGTTGTCCTGGAAACATGGCGGTCAGTTGCCCCGGAAACAGGGAGATCAGTTACCCCGGAAACAGGGCAGTCAGTTACCCTGGAAACAGGGCAGTCAGTTTCCCTGGAAACAGGGCAGTCAGTTACCCCGGAAACAGGGTGATCAGTTATCCTGGAAACAGGGCGGTCAGTTAACCCGGAAACAGGGCAGTCAGTTTCCCCAGAAACAGGGCGGTCTGTAACCCTGCAAACAGATTAGTCAGTTACCCCGGAAACAGGGTCGTCAGTTATCCTGGAAACAGGGCAGTCAGTTACCCTGGAAATAGGGCAGTCAGTTACCCCGGAAAGAGGGCAGTCAGTTACCCTGGAAACAGGGCAGTCAGTTATCCCGGAAACAGGGCAGTCAGTTATCCCTGAAACAGGGTGATCAGTTACCCTGGAAACGGGGCAGTCAGTTACCCCGGAAACAGGGCAGTCAGTTACCCTGGAAACAGGGCAGTCAGTTATCCCGGAAACAGGGCAGTCAGTTATCCCGGAAACAGGGTGATCAGTTACCCTGGAAACTGGGCAGTCAGTTACCCCGGAAACAAGGCAGTCAGTTATCCTGGAAACAGGGCAGTCAGTTACCCTGGAAACAGGGCAGTCATTTACACCTGGAAGCAGATTCCTCAGTTACCCCGGAAACAGCGTGATCAGTTACCCTGGAAACAGGGCAGTCAGTTATCCTGGAAACAGGGCGGTCAGTTACACCGAAAACGGGGCGGTCAGTTCCCCTGGAAACTGGGCAATCAGTTACCCTGGAAACAGGGCAGTCAGTTATCCCGGAAACAGGGTGATCAGTTACCCTGGAAACAGGGCAGTCAGTTGCCCTGGAAACAGGGCAGTCATTTACACTGGAAACTGGGCAGTCAGTTACCCTGGAAACAGGGCAGTCAGTCACCCTGGAAACAGGTTAGTCAGTTACCCCGGATACAGTGTGATCAGGTACCCCGGAAACAGGGCAGTAAGTTCCCCTGGAAACAGGGCAGACAGTTATCCTGGAATCAGGGCAGTCAGTTAATCTAGAAACAGGGCAGTCAGTTATCCTGGAAACAGGGCAGTCAGTTATCCTGGAAACAGGGCGGTCAGTTACCCCGGAAATAGGGAGGTCAGTTATCCTGGAAACAGGGCGGTCAGTTACACCGGAAACAGGGTGATCAGTTACCCTGGAAACTGGGCAGTCAGTTACCCCGGAAACAGGGCAGTCAGTTATCCTGGAAACAGGGCAGTCAGTTACCCTGGAAACAGGGCAGTCATTTACACCTGGAAACAGATTACTCAGTTACCCCGGAAACAGGGTGATCAGTTACCCTGGAAACAGGGCATTCAGTTACCCCGGAAACAGGGCAGTCAGTTACCCTGGAAACAGGGCAGTCAGTTATCCCGGAAACAGGGCAGTCAGTTATCCCGGAAACAGGGTGATCAGTTACCCTGGAAACTGGGCAGTCAGTTACCCCGGAAACAGGGCAGTCAGTTATCCTGGAAATAGGGCAGTCAGTTACCCTGGAAACAGGGCAGTCATTTACCCCTGGAAGCAGATTACTCAGTTACCCCGGAAACAGGGTGATCAGTTACCCTGGAAACAGGGCAGTCAGTTATCCTGGAAACAGGGCGGTCAGTTACCCCGAAAACAGGGCGGTCAGTTCCCCTGGAAACTGGGCATTCAGTTACCCTGGAAACAGGGCAGTCAGTTATCCCGGGAACAGGGTGATCAGTTACCCTGGAAACAGGGCAGTCAGTTATCCCGGAAACAGGGTGATCAGTTACCCTGGAAACAGGGCAGTCAGTTATCCCGGAAACAGGGCAGTCAGTTACACCGGAAGCAGGGCAGTCATTTATCCCGGAAAATGGGTGATCAGTTACCCTGGAAACTGGGCAGTCAGTTACCCTGGAAACAGGGCAGTCAGTCACCCTGGAAACAGGTTAGTCAGTTACCCCGGAAACAGTGTGATCAGTTACCCCAGAAACAGTGCAGTCAGTTCCCCTGGAAACAGGGCAGTCAGTTATCCTGGAATCAGGGCAGTCAGTTAACCTAGAAACAGGGCAGTAAGTTACCCCGGAAATAGGGAGGTCAGTTATCCTGGAAACAGGGCGGTCGGTTACACCGGAAACAGGGAGATCAGTTACCCCGGAAACAGGGCAGTCAGTTACCCTGGAAACAGGGCAGTCAGTTATCCTGGAAACAGGGCAATCAGTTATACCGGAAACAGGGTGATCAGTTAATTTGGAAACAGGGCAGTCAGTTAGCCTGGAAAGAGGGCAGTCAGTTACCCCGGAAACAGGGCAGTCCGTTACCCTGGAAACAGGGCAGTCAGTTACCCCGGAAACAGGGCAGTCAGTTACCCTGGAAACAGGGCAGTCAGTTATCCCGGAAACAGGGCAGTCAGTTATCCCGGAAACAGGGTGATCAGTTACCCTGGAAACTTGGCTGTCAGTTACCCTGGAAACAGGGCAGTCAGTTTCCCCGGAAACAGGGCAGTCAGTTACCCCGGAAACTGGGCAGTCAGTTACCCTGGAAACAGGGCAGTCAGTTATCCCGGAAACTGGGTGATCAGTTACCCTGGAAACAAGGCAGTCTGTTATCCCGGAAACAGGGCAGTCAGTTATCCCGGAAAAAGGGTGATCAATTACCCTGGAAACTGGGCAGTCAGTTATCCTGGAAACAGGGCAGTCAGTTACCCCGGAAAATGGGCAGTCAGTTACCCTGGAAACAGGGCAGTCAGTCACCCTGGAAACAGGTTAGTCAGTTACCCCAGAAACAGGGTGATCAGTTGCCCGGGAAACAGGGCAGTCAGTTCCCCTGGAAACAGGGCAGTCAGTTACCCTGGAAACAGGGCAGTCAGTTATCCCGGAAACAGGGCAGACAGTTATTCCGGAAACAGGGTGATCAGTTACCCTGGAAACTGGGCAGTTAGTTAGCCTGGAAACAGGGCGATCAGTTACCCTGGAAACAGGCAGACATGTTACCCTGGAAACAGGGCAGTCATTTATCCTGGAAACAGGGCAGACTGTTACCCCGGAAATAGTGCTGTACGTTGTCCTGGAAACATGGCGGTCAGTTGCCCCGGAAACAGGGAGATCAGTTACCCCGGAAACAGGGCAGTCAGTTACCCTGGAAACAGGGCAGTCAGTTTCCCTGGAAACAGGGCAGTCAGTTACCCCGGAAACAGGGTGATCAGTTATCCTGGAAACAGGGCGGTCAGTTAACCCGGAAACAGGGCAGTCAGTTTCCCCAGAAACAGGGCGGTCTGTAACCCTGCAAACAGATTAGTCAGTTACCCCGGAAACAGGGTCGTCAGTTATCCTGGAAACAGGGCAGTCAGTTACCCTGGAAATAGGGCAGTCAGTTACCCCGGAAAGAGGGCAGTCAGTTACCCTGGAAACAGGGCAGTCAGTTATCCCGGAAACAGGGCAGTCAGTTATCCCTGAAACAGGGTGATCAGTTACCCTGGAAACGGGGCAGTCAGTTACCCCGGAAACAGGGCAGTCAGTTACCCTGGAAACAGGGCAGTCAGTTATCCCGGAAACAGGGCAGTCAGTTATCCCGGAAACAGGGTGATCAGTTACCCTGGAAACTGGGCAGTCAGTTACCCCGGAAACAAGGCAGTCAGTTATCCTGGAAACAGGGCAGTCAGTTACCCTGGAAACAGGGCAGTCATTTACACCTGGAAGCAGATTCCTCAGTTACCCCGGAAACAGCGTGATCAGTTACCCTGGAAACAGGGCAGTCAGTTATCCTGGAAACAGGGCGGTCAGTTACACCGAAAACGGGGCGGTCAGTTCCCCTGGAAACTGGGCAATCAGTTACCCTGGAAACAGGGCAGTCAGTTATCCCGGAAACAGGGTGATCAGTTACCCTGGAAACAGGGCAGTCAGTTGCCCTGGAAACAGGGCAGTCATTTACACTGGAAACTGGGCAGTCAGTTACCCTGGAAACAGGGCAGTCAGTCACCCTGGAAACAGGTTAGTCAGTTACCCCGGATACAGTGTGATCAGGTACCCCGGAAACAGGGCAGTAAGTTCCCCTGGAAACAGGGCAGACAGTTATCCTGGAATCAGGGCAGTCAGTTAATCTAGAAACAGGGCAGTCAGTTATCCTGGAAACAGGGCAGTCAGTTATCCTGGAAACAGGGCGGTCAGTTACCCCGGAAATAGGGAGGTCAGTTATCCTGGAAACAGGGCGGTCAGTTACACCGGAAACAGGGTGATCAGTTACCCTGGAAACTGGGCAGTCAGTTACCCCGGAAACAGGGCAGTCAGTTATCCTGGAAACAGGGCAGTCAGTTACCCTGGAAACAGGGCAGTCATTTACACCTGGAAACAGATTACTCAGTTACCCCGGAAACAGGGTGATCAGTTACCCTGGAAACAGGGCAGTCAGTTATCCTGGAAACAGGACAGTCAGTTACCCCGAAAACAGGGCGGTCTGTTCCCCTGGAAACAGGGCAGTCAGTTACCCTGGAAAGAGGGCAGTCAGTTACCCCGGAAACAGGGTGATCAGTTACACTGGAAACAGGGAGATCAGTTACCCCGGAAACAGGGTGATCCGTTACCCTGGAAACAGGGAGATCAGTTACCCTGGAAACAGGGCAGTCAGTTACCCGGAAACAGGGTGATCAGTTACCACGGAAAAAGGGAGATCAGTTACCCTGGAAATAGGGCAGTCAGTTATCCTGGAAACAGGGCGGTCATTTACCCCGGAAATTGGGCGGTCAGTTAACCTGGAAACAGGGCAGTCAGTTATCCCGGAAACAGGGCGGACAGTTACCCCGGAAACAGAGCGGTCAGTTATCCCGGAAACAGGGTGATCAGTTACCCTGGAAACAGGGCAGTCAGTTAGCCTGGGAACAGGTTAGTAACTTACCCCAGAAACAGGGAGATCAGTTACCCTGGAAACTGGGCAGTCAGTTACCCCGGAAACAGGGCGGTCAGTTATCCCGGAAACAGGGTGATCAGTTACCCTGGAAACAGGGCAGTCAGTTACCCCGGAAACAGGGTGATCAGTTACTCTGGAAACAGTGTGATCAGTTACCCCGGAAACAGGGAGGTCAGTTACCCCGGAAACAGGGCAGTCAGTTATCCCGGAAACAGGGTGATCAGTTACCCTGGAAACAGGGCAGTCATTTATCCCGGAAACAGGGTGATCAGTTGCCCTGGAAACAGGGTGATCAGTTACCCTGGAAACAGGGCGGTAAGTTACCCCGGAAACAGGGCAGTCAGTGATCCCGGAAACAGGGTGATCAGTTACCCTGGAAACAGGGCAGTCAGTTATCCCGGAAACAGGGTGATCAGTTACCCTGGAAACAGGGCAGTCAGTATTCCTGGAAACAGGGTGGTCAGTTACCCTGGCAACAGGGCAGTCAGTTACCCGGAAACAGGGTGATCAGTGAGCCCGGAAACAGGGCGGTCAGTTACCCCAAAAACAGGGCGGTCAGTTACCCTGGAAACAGGGCAGACAGTTATCACGGAAACAGGGCGGTCAGGTAACACGGAAACAGGGCGGTCAGTTACCCTCGAAACAGGGCAGTCAAGCACCCTGGAAACAGGTCAGTCAATTATCCCGGAAACAGGGCAGTCAGTTACCCTGGAAACAGGGCAGTCATTTACACCTGGAAACAGATTACTCAGTTACCCCGGAAACAGGGTGATCAGTTACCCTGGAAACAGGGCAGTCAGTTATCCTGGAAACAGGACGGTCAGTTACCCCGAAAACAAGGCGGTCTGTTCCCCTGGAAACAGGGCAGTCAGTTACCCTGGAAACAGGGCAGTCAGTTACCCCGGAAACAGGGTGATCAGTTACACTGGAAACAGGGAGATCAGTTACCCCGGAAACAGGGTGATCCGTTACCCTGGAAACAGGGAGATCAGTTACCCTGGAAACAGGGCAGTCAGTTACCCGGAAACACGGTGATCAGTTACCACGGAAAAAGGGAGATCAGTTACCCTGGAAATAGGGCAGTCAGTTATCCTGGAAACAGGGCGGTCATTTACCCCGGAAACAGGGCGGTCAGTTAACCTGGAAACAGGGCAGTCAGTTATCCCGGAAACAGGGCGGACAGTTACCCCGGAAACAGAGCGGTCAATTATCCCGGAAACAGGGTGATCAGTTACCCTGGAAACAGGGCAGTCAGTTAGCCTGGGAACAGGTTAGTAACTTACCCCAGAAACAGGGAGATCAGTTACCCTGGAAACTGGGCAGTCAGTTACCCCGGAAACAGGGCGGTCAGTTATCCCGGAAACAGGGTGATCAGTTAGCCTGGAAACAGGGCAGTCAGTTACCCCGGAAACAGGGTGATCAGTTACTCTGGAAACAGTGTGATCAGTTACCCCGGAAACAGGGTGATCAGTTACCCTGGAAACAGGGCAGTCATTTATCCCGGAAACAGGGTGATCAGTTGCCCTGGAAACAGGGTGATCAGTTACCCTGGAAACAGGGCGGTAAGTTATCCCGGAAACAGGGCAGTCAGTGATCCCGGAAACAGGGTGATCAGTTACCCTGGAAACAGGGCAGTCAGTTATCCCGGAAACAGGGTGATCAGTTACCCTGGAAACAGGGCAGTCAGTATTCCTGGAAACAGGGTGGTCAGTTACCCTGGCAACAGGGCAGTCAGTTATCCTGGAAATAGGGTGATCAGTGAGCCCGGAAACAGGAAGATCAGTTATCCTGGAAACAGGGCGGTCAGTTACCCCAAAAACAGGGCGGTCAGTTACCCTGGAAACAGGGCAGACAGTTATCCCGGAAACAGGGCGGTCAGGTAACACGGAAACAGGGCGGTCAGTTACCCTCGAAACAGGGCAGTCAATCACCCTGGAAACAGGTCAGTCAATTATCCCGGAAACAGGGCAGTCAGTTATCCCGGAAACAGGGTGATCAGTTACCCTGGAAACTGGGCAGTCAGTTACCCCAGAAACAGGGCAGTC
This sequence comes from Heterodontus francisci, assembly GCF_036365525.1. Taxonomy (NCBI): domain Eukaryota; kingdom Metazoa; phylum Chordata; class Chondrichthyes; order Heterodontiformes; family Heterodontidae; genus Heterodontus; species Heterodontus francisci. The sequence continues at coordinate 1,082,899 of NW_027142285.1, forward strand.
AGTTATCCTGGAAACAGGGCAGTCAGTTACCCTGGAAACAGGGCAGTCATTTACCCCCAGAAACAGATTACTCAGTTACCCCGGAAACAGGGCGGTCAGTTGCCCTGGAAACAGGGCAGTCAGTTTCCCCGGAAACAGGGTGATCAGTTACACTGGAAACAGGGAGATCAGTTACCCCGGAAACAGGGTGATCAGTTACCCTGGAAGCAGTGAGATCAGTTACCCTGGAAACAGGGCAGTCAGTTACCCTGGAAACAGGGCAGTCAGTTAACCCGGAAACAGGGCAGTCAGTTACCCTGGAAACAGGGCAGTCAGTTATCCCTGAAACAGGGAGATCAGTTACCCTGGAAACAGGGCAGTCAGTTACCCCGGAAACAGGGCAGTCAGTTACCCTGGAAACAGGGCAGTCAGTTATCCCGGAAACAGGGCAGTCAGTTATCCCGGAAACAGGGTGATCAGTTACCCTGGAAACTGGGCTGTCAGTTACCCCGGAAACAGGGCAGTCATTTATCGTGGAAACAGGGCAGTCAGTTACCCTGGAAACAGGGCAGTCATTTACCCCTGGAAACAGATTACTCAGTTACCCCGGAAACAGGGTGATCAGTTACCCTGGAAACAGGGCAGTCAGTTACCCTGGAAACAGGGCAGTCAGTTGACCTGGAAACAGGGCAGTCAGTTATCCTGGAAATAGGGCGGTCAGTTACCCCGGAAACAGTGTGATCAGGTACACCGGAAACAGGGCAGTAAGTTCCCCTGGAAACAGGGCAGACAGTTATCCTGGAATCAGGGCAGTCAGTTAATCTAGAAACAGGGCAGTCAGTTATCCTGGAAACAGGGCAGTCAGTTATCCTGGAAACAGGGCGGTCAGTTACACCGGAAACAGGGTGATCAGTTACCCTGGAAACTGGGCAGTCAGTTACCCCGGAAACAGGGCAGTCAGTTATCCTGGAAACAGGGCAGTCAGTTACCCTGGAAACAGGGCAGTCATTTACACCTGGAAACAGATTACTCAGTTACCCCGGAAACAGGGTGATCAGTTACCCTGGAAACAGGGCAGTCAGTTATCCTGGAAACAGGACAGTCAGTTACCCCGAAAACAGGGCGGTCTGTTCCCCTGGAAACAGGGCAGTCAGTTACCCTGGAAAGAGGGCAGTCAGTTACCCCGGAAACAGGGTGATCAGTTACACTGGAAACAGGGAGATCAGTTACCCCGGAAACAGGGTGATCCGTTACCCTGGAAACAGGGAGATCAGTTACCCTGGAAACAGGGCAGTCAGTTACCCGGAAACACGGTGATCAGTTACCACGGAAAAAGGGAGATCAGTTACCCTGGAAATAGGGCAGTCAGTTATCCTGGAAACAGGGCGGTCATTTACCCCGGAAACAGGGCGGTCAGTTAACCTGGAAACAGGGCAGTCAGTTATCCCGGAAACAGGGCGGACAGTTACCCCGGAAACAGAGCGGTCAATTATCCCGGAAACAGGGTGATCAGTTACCCTGGAAACAGGGCAGTCAGTTAGCCTGGGAACAGGTTAGTAACTTACCCCAGAAACAGGGAGATCAGTTACCCTGGAAACTGGGCAGTCAGTTACCCCGGAAACAGGGCGGTCAGTTATCCCGGAAACAGGGTGATCAGTTAGCCTGGAAACAGGGCAGTCAGTTACCCCGGAAACAGGGTGATCAGTTACTCTGGAAACAGTGTGATCAGTTACCCCGGAAACAGGGTGATCAGTTACCCTGGAAACAGGGCAGTCATTTATCCCGGAAACAGGGTGATCAGTTGCCCTGGAAACAGGGTGATCAGTTACCCTGGAAACAGGGCGGTAAGTTATCCCGGAAACAGGGCAGTCAGTGATCCCGGAAACAGGGTGATCAGTTACCCTGGAAACAGGGCAGTCAGTTATCCCGGAAACAGGGTGATCAGTTACCCTGGAAACAGGGCAGTCAGTATTCCTGGAAACAGGGTGGTCAGTTACCCTGGCAACAGGGCAGTCAGTTATCCTGGAAATAGGGTGATCAGTGAGCCCGGAAACAGGAAGATCAGTTATCCTGGAAACAGGGCGGTCAGTTACCCCAAAAACAGGGCGGTCAGTTACCCTGGAAACAGGGCAGACAGTTATCCCGGAAACAGGGCGGTCAGGTAACACGGAAACAGGGCGGTCAGTTACCCTCGAAACAGGGCAGTCAATCACCCTGGAAACAGGTCAGTCAATTATCCCGGAAACAGGGCAGTCAGTTATCCCGGAAACAGGGTGATCAGTTACCCTGGAAACTGGGCAGTCAGTTACCCCAGAAACAGGGCAGTCAGTTATCCTGGAAACAGGGCAGTCAGTTACCCTGGAAACAGGGCAGTCATTTACCCCCAGAAACAGATTACTCAGTTACCCCGGAAACAGGGCGGTCAGTTGCCCTGGAAACAGGGCAGTCAGTTTCCCCGGAAACAGGGTGATCAGTTACACTGGAAACAGGGAGATCAGTTACCCCGGAAACAGGGTGATCAGTTACCCTGGAAGCAGTGAGATCAGTTACCCTGGAAACAGGGCAGTCAGTTACCCTGGAAACAGGGCAGTCAGTTAACCCGGAAACAGGGCAGTCAGTTACCCTGGAAACAGGGCAGTCAGTTATCCCTGAAACAGGGAGATCAGTTACCCTGGAAACAGGGCAGTCAGTTACCCCGGAAACAGGGCAGTCAGTTACCCTGGAAACAGGGCAGTCAGTTATCCCGGAAACAGGGCAGTCAGTTATCCCGGAAACAGGGTGATCAGTTACCCTGGAAACTGGGCTGTCAGTTACCCCGGAAACAGGGCAGTCATTTATCGTGGAAACAGGGCAGTCAGTTACCCTGGAAACAGGGCAGTCATTTACCCCTGGAAACAGATTACTCAGTTACCCCGGAAACAGGGTGATCAGTTACCCTGGAAACAGGGCAGTCAGTTACCCTGGAAACAGGGCAGTCAGTTGACCTGGAAACAGGGCAGTCAGTTATCCTGGAAATAGGGCGGTCAGTTACCCCGGAAACAGTGTGATCAGGTACCCCGGAAACAGGGCAGTAAGTTCCCCTGGAAACAGGGCAGACAGTTATCCTGGAATCAGGGCAGTCAGTTAATCTAGAAACAGGGCAGTCAGTTATCCTGGAAACAGGGCAGTCAGTTATCCTGGAAACAGGGCGGTCAGTTACACCGGAAACAGGGTGATCAGTTACCCTGGAAACTGGGCAGTCAGTTACCCCGGAAACAGGGCAGTCAGTTATCCTGGAAACAGGGCAGTCAGTTACCCTGGAAACAGGGCAGTCATTTACACCTGGAAACAGATTACTCAGTTACCCCGGAAACAGGGTGATCAGTTACCCTGGAAACAGGGCAGTCAGTTATCCTGGAAACAGGACAGTCAGTTACCCCGAAAACAGGGCGGTCTGTTCCCCTGGAAACAGGGCAGTCAGTTACCCTGGAAAGAGGGCAGTCAGTTACCCCGGAAACAGGGTGATCAGTTACACTGGAAACAGGGAGATCAGTTACCCCGGAAACAGGGTGATCCGTTACCCTGGAAACAGGGAGATCAGTTACCCTGGAAACAGGGCAGTCAGTTACCCGGAAACAGGGAGATCAGTTACCCTGGAAATAGGGTAGTCAGTTATCCTGGAAACAGGGCGGTCATTTACCCCGGAAACAGGGCGGTCAGTTAACCTGGAAACAGGGCAGTCAGTTATCCCGGAAACAGGGCGGACAGTTACCCCGGAAACAGAGCGGTCAGTTATCCCGGAAACAGGGTGATCAGTTACCCTGGAAACAGGGCAGTCAGTTAGCCTGGGAACAGGTTAGTAACTTACCCCAGAAACAGGGAGATCAGTTACCCTGGAAACTGGGCAGTCAGTTACCCCGGAAACAGGGCGGTCAGTTATCCCGGAAACAGGGTGATCAGTTAGCCTGGAAACAGGGCAGTCAGTTACCCCGGAAACAGGGTGATCAGTTACTCTGGAAACAGTGTGATCAGTTACCCCGGAAACAGGGTGATCAGTTACCCTGGAAACAGGGCAGTCATTTATCCCGGAAACAGGGTGATCAGTTGCCCTGGAAACAGGGTGATCAGTTACCCTGGAAACAGGGCGGTAAGTTACCCCGGAAACAGGGCAGTCAGTGATCCCGGAAACAGGGTGATCAGTTACCCTGGAAACAGGGCAGTCAGTTATCCCGGAAACAGGGCAGTCAGTTATCCTGGAAACAGGGCAGTCAGTATTCCTGGAAACAGGGTGGTCAGTTACCCTGGCAACAGGGCAGTCAGTTACCCGGAAACAGGGTGATCAGTGAGCCCGGAAACAGGGCGGTCAGTTACCCCAAAAACAGTGCGCTCTGTTACCCTGGAAACAGGGCAGACAGTTATCCCGGAATCAGGGCGGTCAGGTAACACGGAAACAGGGCGGTCAGTTACCCTCGAAACAGGGCAGTCAAGCACCCTGGAAACAGGTCAGTCAATTATCCCGGAAACAGGGCAGTCAGTTACCCTGGAAACAGGGCAGTCATTTACACCTGGAAACAGATTACTCAGTTACCCCGGAAACAGGGTGATCAGTTACCCTGGAAACAGGGCAGTCAGTTATCCTGGAAACAGGACGGTCAGTTACCCCGAAAACAGGGCGGTCTGTTCCCCTGGAAACAGGGCAGTCAGTTACCCTGGAAACAGGGCAGTCAGTTACCCCGGAAACAGGGTGATCAGTTACATTGGAAACAGGGAGATCAGTTACCCCGGAAACAGGCTGATCCGTTACCCTGGAAACAGGGAGATCAGTTACCCTGGAAACAGGGCAGTCAGTTACCCGGAAACAGGGTGATCAGTTACCACGGAAAAAGGGAGATCAGTTACCCTGGAAATAGGGCAGTCAGTTATCCTGGAAACAGGGCGGTCATTTACCCCGGAAACAGGGCGGTCAGTTAACCTGGAAACAGGGCAGTCAGTTATCCCGGAAACAGGGCGGACAGTTACCCCGGAAACAGAGCGGTCAGTTATCCCGGAAACAGGGTGATCAGTTACCCTGGAAACAGGGCAGTCAGTTAGCCTGGGAACAGGTTAGTAACTTACCCCAGAAACAGGGAGATCAGTTACCCTGGAAACTGGGCAGTCAGTTACCCCGGAAACAGGGCGGTCAGTTATCCCGGAAACAGGGTGATCAGTTAGCCTGGAAACAGGGCAGTCAGTTACCCCGGAAACAGGGTGATCAGTTACACTGGAAACAGTGTGATCAGTTACCCCGGAAACAGGGTGATCAGTTACCCTGGAAACAGGGCAGTCATTTATCCCGGAAACAGGGTGATCAGTTGCCCTGGAAACAGGGTGATCAGTTACCCTGGAAACAGGGAGATCAGTTACCCTGGAAACAGGGCAGTCAGTTACCCGGAAACAGGGTGATCAGTTACCACGGAAAAAGGGAGATCAGTTACCCTGGAAATAGGGCAGTCAGTTATCCTGGAAACAGGGCGGTCATTTACCCCGGAAACAGGGCGGTCAGTTAACCTGGAAACAGGGCAGTCAGTTATCCCGGAAACAGGGCGGACAGTTACCCCGGAAACAGAGCGGTCAGTTATCCCGGAAACAGGGTGATCAGTTACCCTGGAAACAGGGCAGTCAGTTAGCCTGGGAACAGGTTAGTAACTTACCCCAGAAACAGGGAGATCAGTTACCCTGGAAACTGGGCAGTCAGTTACCCCGGAAACAGGGCGGTCAGTTATCCCGGAAACAGGGTGATCAGTTAGCCTGGAAACAGGGCAGTTAGTTACCCCGGAAACAGGGTGATCAGTTACACTGGAAACAGTGTGATCAGTTACCCCGGAAACAGGGTGATCAGTTACCCTGGAAACAGGGCAGTCATTTATCCCGGAAACAGGGTGATCAGTTGCCCTGGAAACAGGGTGATCAGTTACCCTGGAAACAGGGCGGTAAGTTATCCCGGAAACAGGGCAGTCAGTGATCCCAGAAACAGGGTGATCAGTTACCCTGGAAACAGGGCGGTCAGTTATCCCGGAAACAGGGTGATCAGTTACCCTGGAAACAGGGCAGTCTGTATTCCTGGAAACAGGGTGGTCAGTTACCCTGGCAACAGGGCAGTCAGTTACCCGGAAATAGGGTGATCAGTGAGCCCGGAAACAGGGAGATCAGTTATCCTGGAAACAGGGCGGTCAGTTACCCCAAAAACAGGGCGGTCAGTTACCCTGGAAACAGGGCAGACAGTTATCCCGGAAACAGGGCGGTCAGGTAACACGGAAACAGGGCGGTCAGTTACCCTCGAAACAGGGCAGTCAATCACCCTGGAAACAGGTCAGTCAATTATCCCGGAAACAGGGCAGTCAGTTATCCCGGAAACAGGGTGATCAGTTACCCTGGAAACTGGGCAGTCAGTTACCCCAGAAACAGGGCAGTCAGTTATCCTGGAAACAGGGCAGTCAGTTACCCTGGAAACAGGGCAGTCATTTACCCCCAGAAACAGATTACTCAGTTACCCCGGAAACAGGGCGGTCAGTTGCCCTGGAAACAGGGCAGTCAGTTTCCCCGGAAACAGGGTGATCAGTTACACTGGAAACAGGGAGATCAGTTACCCCGGAAACAGGGTGATCAGTTACCCTAGAAGCAGTGAGATCAGTTACCCTGGAAACAGGGCAGTCAGTTACCCTGGAAACAGGGCAGTCAGTTAACCCGGAAAGAGGGCAGTCAGTTACCCTGGAAACAGGGCAGTCAGTTATCCCTGAAACAGGGAGATCAGTTACCCTGGAAACAGGGCAGTCAGTTACCCCGGAAACAGGGCAGTCAGTTACCCTGGAAACAGGGCAGTCAGTTATCCCGGAAACAGGGCAGTCAGTTATCCCGGAAACAGGGTGATCAGTTACCCTGGAAACTGGGCTGTCAGTTACCCCGGAAACAGGGCAGTCATTTATCGTGGAAACAGGGCAGTCAGTTACCCTGGAAACAGGGCAGTCATTTACCCCTGGAAACAGATTAATCAGTTACCCCGGAAACAGGGTGATCAGTTACCCTGGAAACAGGGCAGTCAGTTGCCCTGGAAACAGGGCAGTCAGTTATCCTGGAAATAGGGCGGTCAGTTACCCCGGAAACAGTGTGATCAGGTACCCCGGAAACAGGGCAGTAAGTTCCCCTGGAAACAGGGCAGACAGTTATCCTGGAATCAGGGCAGTCAGTTAATCTAGAAACAGGGCAGTCAGTTATCCAGGAAACAGGGCAGTCAGTTATCCTGGAAACAGGGCGGTCAGTTACACCGGAAACAGGGTGATCAGTTACCCTGGAAACTGGGCAGTCAGTTACCCCGGAAACAGGGCAGTCAGTTATCCTGGAAACAGGGCAGTCAGTTACCCTGGAAACAGGGCAGTCATTTACACCTGGAAACAGATTACTCAGTTACCCCGGAAACAGGGTGATCAGTTACCCTGGAAACAGGGCAGTCAGTTATCCTGGAAACAGGACAGTCAGTTACCCCGAAAACAGGGCGGTCTGTTCCCCTGGAAACAGGGCAGTCAGTTACCCTGGAAAGAGGGCAGTCAGTTACCCCGGAAACAGGGTGATCAGTTACACTGGAAACAGGGAGATCAGTTACCCCGGAAACAGGGTGATCCGTTACCCTGGAAACAGGGAGATCAGTTACCCTGGAAACAGGGCAGTCAGTTACCCGGAAACAGGGTGATCAGTTACCACGGAAAAAGGGAGATCAGTTACCCTGGAAATAGGGTAGTCAGTTATCCTGGAAACAGGGCGGTCATTTACCCCGGAAACAGGGCGGTCAGTTTACCTGGAAACAGGGCAGTCAGTTATCCCGGAAACAGGGCGGACAGTTACCCCGGAAACAGAGCGGTCAGTTATCCCGGAAACAGGGTGATCAGTTACCCTGGAAACAGGGCAGTCAGTTAGCCTGGGAACAGGTTAGTAACTTACCCCAGAAACAGGGAGATCAGTTACCCTGGAAACTGGGCAGTCAGTTACCCCGGAAACAGGGCGTTCAGTTATCCCGGAAACAGGGTGATCAGTTAGCCTGGAAACAGGGCAGTCAGTTACCCCGGAAACAGGGTGATCAGTTACTCTGGAAACAGTGTGATCAGTTACCCCGGAAACAGGGTGATCAGTTACCCTGGAAACAGGGCAGTCATTTATCCCGGAAACAGGGTGATCAGTTGCCCTGGAAACAGGGTGATCAGTTACCCTGGAAACAGGGCGGTAAGTTACCCCGGAAACAGGGCAGTCAGTGATCCCGGAAACAGGGTGATCAGTTACCCTGGAAACAGGGCAGTCAGTTATCCCGGAAACAGGGTGATCAGTTACCCTGGAAACAGGGCAGTCAGTATTCCTGGAAACAGGGTGGTCAGTTACCCTGGCAACAGGGCAGTCAGTTACCCGGAAACAGGGTGATCAGTGAGCCCGGAAACAGGGCGGTCAGTTACCCCAAAAACAGGGCGCTCTGTTACCCTGGAAACAGGGCAGACAGTTATCCCGGAAACAGGGCGGTCAGGTAACACGGAAACAGGGCGGTCAGTTACCCTCGAAACAGGGCAGTCAAGCACCCTGGAAACAGGTCAGTCAATTATCCCGGAAACAGGGCAGTCAGTTACCCTGGAAACAGGGCAGTCATTTACACCTGGAAACAGATTACTCAGTTACCCCGGAAACAGGGTGATCAGTTACCCTGGAAACAGGGCAGTCAGTTATCCTGGAAACAGGACGGTCAGTTACCCCGAAAACAGGGCGGTCTGTTCCCCTGGAAACAGGGCAGTCAGTTACCCTGGAAACAGGGCAGTCAGTTACCCCGGAAACAGGGTGATCAGTTACATTGGAAACAGGGAGATCAGTTACCCCGGAAACAGGCTGATCCGTTACCCTGGAAACAGGGAGATCAGTTACCCTGGAAACAGGGCAGTCAGTTACCCGGAAACAGGGTGATCAGTTACCACGGAAAAAGGGAGATCAGTTACCCTGGAAATAGGGCAGTCAGTTATCCTGGAAACAGGGCGGTCATTTACCCCGGAAACAGGGCGGTCAGTTAACCTGGAAACAGGGCAGTCAGTTATCCCGGAAACAGGGCGGACAGTTACCCCGGAAACAGAGCGGTCAGTTATCCCGGAAACAGGGTGATCAGTTACCCTGGAAACAGGGCAGTCAGTTAGCCTGGGAACAGGTTAGTAACTTACCCCAGAAACAGGGAGATCAGTTACCCTGGAAACTGGGCAGTCAGTTACCCCGGAAACAGGGCGGTCAGTTATCCCGGAAACAGGGTGATCAGTTAGCCTGGAAACAGGGCAGTCAGTTACCCCGGAAACAGGGTGATCAGTTACACTGGAAACAGTGTGATCAGTTACCCCGGAAACAGGGTGATCAGTTTCCCTGGAAACAGGGCAGTCATTTATCCCGGAAACAGGGTGATCAGTTGCCCTGGAAACAGGGTGATCAGTTACCCTGGAAACAGGGCGGTAAGTTACCCCGGAAACAGGGCAGTCAGTGATCCCGGAAACAGGGTGATCAGTTACCCTGGAAACAGGGCAGTCAGTTATCCCGGAAACAGGGTGATCAGTTACCCTGGAAACAGGGCAGTCAGTATTCCTGGAAACAGGGTGGTCAGTTACCCTGGCAACAGGGCAGTCAGTTACCCGGAAATAGGGTGATCAGTGAGCCCGGAAACAGGGAGATCAGTTATCCTGGAAACAGGGCGGTCAGTTACCCCAAAAACAGGGCGGTCAGTTACCCTGGAAACAGGGCAGACAGTTATCCCGGAAACAGGGCGGTCAGGTAACACGGAAACAGGGCGGTCAGTTACCCTCGAAACAGGGCAGTCAATCACCCTGGAAACAGGTCAGTCAATTATCCCGGAAACAGGGCAGTCAGTTATCCCGGAAACAGGGTGATCAGTTACCCTGGAAACTGGGCAGTCAGTTACCCCAGAAACAGGGCAGTCAGTTATCCTGGAAACAGGGCAGTCAGTTACCCTGGAAACAGGGCAGTCATTTACCCCCAGAAACAGATTACTCAGTTACCCCGGAAACAGGGCGGTCAGTTGCCCTGGAAACAGGGCAGTCAGTTTCCCCGGAAACAGGGTGATCAGTTACACTGGAAACAGGGAGATCAGTTACCCCGGAAACAGGGTGATCAGTTACCCTAGAAGCAGTGAGATCAGTTACCCTGGAAACAGGGCAGTCAGTTACCCTGGAAACAGGGCAGTCAGTTAACCCGGAAAGAGGGCAGTCAGTTACCCTGGAAACAGGGCAGTCAGTTATCCCTGAAACAGGGAGATCAGTTACCCCGGAAACAGGGCAGTCAGTTACCCTGGAAACAGGGCAGTCAGTTATCCCGGAAACAGGGCAGTCAGTTATCCCGGAAACAGGGTGATCAGTTACCCTGGAAACTGGGCTGTCAGTTACCCCGGAAACAGGGCAGTCATTTATCGTGGAAACAGGGCAGTCAGTTACCCTGGAAACAGGGCAGTCATTTACCCCTGGAAACAGATTACTCAGTTACCCCGGAAACAGGGTGATCAGTTACCCTGGAAACAGGGCAGTCAGTTACCCTGGAAACAGGGCAGTCAGTTGCCCTGGAAACAGGGCAGTCAGTTATCCTGGAAATAGGGCGGTCAGTTACCCCGGAAACAGGGAGATCAGTTACCCCGGAAACAGGGCAGTCAGTTACCCTGGAAAAAGGGCAGTCAGTTTCCCTGGAAACAGGGCAGTCAGTTACCCCGGAAACAGGGTGATCAGTTATCCTGGAAACAGGGCGGTCAGTTAACCCGGAAACAGGGCAGTCAGTTTCCCCAGAAACAGGGCGGTCAGTAACCCTGCAAACAGATTAGTCAGTTACCCCGGAAACAGGGTCGTCAGTTATCCTGGAAAAAGGGCAGTCAGTTACCCTGGAAACAGGGCAGTCAGTTACCCAGGAAAGAGGGCAGTCAGTTACCCCGGAAACAGGGCAGTCAGTTATCCCGGAAACAGGGCAGTCAGTTATCCCTGAAACAGGGTGATCAGTTACCCTGGAAACAGGGCATTCAGTTACCCCGGAAACATGGCAGTCAGTTACCCTGGAAACAGGGCAGTCAGTTATCCCGGAAACAGGGCAGACAGTTATCCCGGAAACAGGGTGATCAGTTACCCTGGAAACTGGGCAGTCAGTTAGCCTGGAAACAGGGCGATCAGTTACCCTGGAAACAGGCAGTCAGTTACCCTGGAAACAGGGCAGTCAGTTATCCTGGAAACAGGGCAGACAGTTACCCCGGAAACAGGGTGATCAGTTATCCTGGAAACAGGGCGGTCAGTTAACCCGTGAACAGGGCAGTCAGTTTCCCCAGAAACAGGGCGGTCAGTTCCCCTGGAAACTGGGCATTCAGTTACCCTGGAAACAGGGCAGTCAGTTATCCCGGAAACAGGGTGATCAGTTACCCTGGAAACAGGGCAGTCAGTTATCCCGGAAACAGGGCAGTCAGTTACCCCGGAAGCAGGCAGTCATTTATCCCGGAAAATGGGTGATCAGTTACCCTGGAAACTGGGCAGTCAGTTACCCTGGAAACAGGGCATTCAGTCACCCTGGAAACAGGTTAGTCAGTTACCCCGGAAACAGTGTGATCAGTTACCCCGGAAACAGTGCAGTCAGTTCCCCTGGAAACAGGGCAGTCAGTTATCCTGGAATCAGGGCAGTCAGTTAACCTAGAAACAGGGCAGTCAGTTACTCTGGAAATAGGGAGGTCAGTTATCCTGGAAACAGGGCGGTCGTTTACACCGGAAACAGGGAGATCAGTTACCCCGGAAACAGGGCAGTCAGTTACCCTGGAAACAGGGCAGTCAGTTATCCTGGAAACAGGGCAATCAGTTATACCGGAAACAGGGTGATCAGTTAATTTGGAAACAGGGCAGTCAGTTAGCCTGGAAAGAGGGCAGTCAGTTACCCCGGAAACAGGGCAGTCCGTTACCCTGGAAACAGGGCAGTCAGTTATCCCGGAAACAGAGTGATCAGTTTCCCTGGAAACAGGGCAGTCATTTATCCCGGAAACAGGGTGATCAGTTGCCCTGGAAACAGGGTGATCAGTTACCCTGGAAACAGGGCGGTAAGTTACCCCGGAAACAGGGCAGTCAGTGATCCCGGAAACAGGGTGATCAGTTACCCTGGAAACAGGGCAGTCAGTTATCCCGGAAACAGGGTGATCAGTTACCCTGGAAACAGGGCAGTCAGTATTCCTGGAAACAGGGTGGTCAGTTACCCTGGCAACAGGGCAGTCAGTTACCCGGAAATAGGGTGATCAGTGAGCCCGGAAACAGGGAGATCAGTTATCCTGGAAACAGGGCGGTCAGTTACCCCAAAAACAGGGCGGTAAGTTACCCTGGAAAAAGGGCAGACAGTTATCCCGGAAACAGGGCGGTCAGGTAACACGGAAACAGGGCGGTCAGTTACCCTCGAAACAGGGCAGTCAATCACCCTGGAAACAGGTCAGTCAATTATCCCGGAAACAGGGCAGTCAGTTATCCCGGAAACAGGGTGATCAGTTACCCTGGAAACTGGGCAGTCAGTTACCCCAGAAACAGGGCAGTCAGTTATCCTGGAAACAGGGCAGTCAGTTACCCTGGAAACAGGGCAGTCATTTACCCCCAGAAACAGATTACTCAGTTACCCCGGAAACAGGGCGGTCAGTTGCCCTGGAAACAGGGCAGTCAGTTTCCCCGGAAACAGGGTGATCAGTTACACTGGAAACAGGGAGATCAGTTACCCCGGAAACAGGGTGATCAGTTACCCTGGAAGCAGTGAGATCAGTTACCCTGGAAACAGGGCAGTCAGTTACCCTGGAAACAGGGCAGTCAGTTAACCCGGAAAGAGGGCAGTCAGTTACCCTGGAAACAGGGCAGTCAGTTATCCCTGAAACAGGGAGATCAGTTACCCTGGAAACAGGGCAGTCAGTTACCCCGGAAACAGGGCAGTCAGTTACCCTGGAAACAGGGCAGTCAGTTATCCCGGAAACAGGGCAGTCAGTTATCCCGGAAACAGGGTGATCAGTTACCCTGGAAACTGGGCTGTCAGTTACCCCGGAAACAGGGCAGTCATTTATCGTGGAAACAGGGCAGTCAGTTACCCAGGAAACAGGGCAGTCATTTACCCCTGGAAACAGATTACTCAGTTACCCCGGAAACAGGGTGATCAGTTACCCTGGAAACAGGGCAGTCAGTTGCCCTGGAAACAGGGCAGTCAGTTATCCTGGAAATAGGGCGGTCAGTTACCCCGGAAACAGGGAGATCAGTTACCCCGGAAACAGGGCAGTCAGTTACCCTGGAAAAAGGGCAGTCAGATTCCCTGGAAACAGGGCAGTCAGTTACCCCGGAAACAGGGCAGTCAGTGACCCTGGAAACAGGGTGGTCAGTTACCCCGGAAACAGGGCAGTCAGTTACCCCGGAAACAGGGTGATCAGTTAATTTGGAAACAGGGCAGTCAGTTAGACTGGAAACAGGGCAGTCAGTTACCCCGGAAACAGGTCAGTCAGTTACCCTGGAAACAGGGCAGTCAGTTATCCTGGAAACAGGGCAATCAGTTATCCCGGAAACAGGGTGATCAGTTACCCTGGAAACAGGTTAGCCAGTTACCCCGGAAACAGGGCAGTCAGGTACCCTGGAAACAGGGCAGTCAGTTATCCCGGAAACAGGGCAGTCAGTTATCCCGGAAACAGGGCGATCAGTTACCCTGGAAACTGGGCAGTCTGTCACCCTGGAAAAAGGGCAGTCAGTTACCCCGGAAACAGGGCAGTCAGTTACCCTGGAAACTTGGCAGTCAGTTACCATGGAAACAGGGCAGTCAGTTATCCCGGAAACAGGTTGATCAGTTACTTTGGAAAAAGGGCAGTCAGTTATCCCGGAAACAGGGCAGTCATTTGTCCCGGAAAAAGGGCAGTCAGTTACCCCGGAGCCAGGGCAGTCAGTTCCCCTGGAAACAGGGCAGTCAGTTACCCCGGAAGCAGGGCAGTCAGTTACCCTTGAAACAGGGCAATCAGTTACCCCGGAAACTGGGGAGTTAGTTACCCTGCAAACAGGGCAGTCAGTTCCCCTGGAAACAGGACAGTCAGTTACCCTGGAAACAGGGCAGTCAGTTATCCCGGAAACAGGGCAGTCAGATATCCCGGAAACAGGGTGATCAGTTACCCTGGAAACAGGGCAGTCAGTTATCCTGGAAAAAGGGTGATCAGTTACCCTGGAAAGTGGGCAGTCAGTTACCCTGGAAACAGGCAGTCAGTTACCCTGGAAACAGGGCAGTCAGTTATCCTGGAAACAGGGCAGACAGTTATCCTGGAAACAGGGCGGTCAGTTACCCGGGAAACAGGGAGATCAGTTACCCCGGAAACAGGGCAGTCAGTTACCCTGGAAACAGGGCAGTTATTTTCCCTGGAAACAGGGCAGTCAGTTACCCCGGAAACAGGGCGGTCAGTTATCCGGGATACAGGGCAGTCAGTTATCCTGGAAACAGGGCAGTCTGTTATCCTGGAAATAGGGCGGTCAGTTACCCCGGAAACAGGGAGATCAGTTACCCTGGAAACAGGGCAGTCAGTTACCCTGGAAACAGGGCAGTCAGTTGCCCTAGAAACAGGGCAGTCAGTTATCCTGGAAATAGGGCGGTCAGTTACCCCGGAAACAGGGAGATCAGTTACCCCGGAAACAGGGCAGTCAGTTACCCTGGAAAGAGGGCAGTCAGTTTCCCTGGAAACAGGGCAGTCAGTTACCCCGGAAACAGGGCAGTCAGTGACCCTGGAAACAGGGTGGTCAGTTACCCCGGAAACAGGGCAGTCAGTTACCCCGGAAACAAGGTGATCAGTTAATTTGGAAACAGGGCAGTCAGTTAGACTGGAAACAGGGCAGTCAGTTACCCCGGAAACAGGTCAGTCATTTACCCCTGGAAACAGATTACTCAGTTACCCCGGAAACAGGGTGATCAGTTACCCTGGAAACAGGGCAGTCAGTTACCCTGGAAACAGGGCAGTCAGTTGCCCTGGAAACAGGGCAGTCAGTTATCCTGGAAATAGGGCGGTCAGTTACCCCGGAAACAGGGAGATCAGTTACCCCGGAAACAGGGCAGTCAGTTACCCTGGAAAAAGGGCAGTCAGTTTCCCTGGAAACAGGGCAGTCAGTTACCCCGGAAACAGGGCAGTCAGTGACCCTGGAAACAGGGTGGCCAGTTACCCCGGAAACAGGGCAGTCAGTTACCCCGGAAACAGGGGAGTCAGTTACCCTGCAAACAGGGCAGTCAGTTATCCTGGAAACAGGGCAATCAGTTATCTCGGAAACAGGGTGATCAGTTACCCTGGAAACAGGTTAGCCAGTTACCCCGGAAACAGGGCAGTCAGGTACCCTGGAAACAGGGCAGTCAGTTATCCCGGAAACAGGGCAGTCAGTTATCCCGGAAACAGGGCGATCAGTTACCCTGGAAACTGGGCAGTCTGTCACCCTGGAAAAAGGGCAGTCAGTTACCCCGGAAACAGGGCAGTCAGTTACCCTGGAAACTTGGCAGTCAGTTACCATGGAAACAGGGCAGTCAGTTATCCCGGAAACAGGGTGATCAGTTACTTTGGAAAAAGGGCAGTCAGTTATCCCGGAAACAGGGCAGTCAGTTGTCCCGGAAAAAGGGCAGTCAGTTACCCCGGAGCCAGGGCAGTCAGTTCCCCTGGAAACAGGGCAGTCAGTTACCCCGGAAGCAGGGCAGTCAGTTACCCTTGAAACAGGGCAATCAGTTACCCCGGAAACTGGGGAGTCAGTTACCCTGCAAACAGGGCAGTCAGTTATCCTGGAAACAGGGCAATCAGTTATCTCGGAAACAGGGTGATCAGTTACCCTGGAAACAGGTTAGCCAGTTACCCCGGAAACAGGGCAGTCAGGTACCCTGGAAACAGGGCAGTCAGTTATCCCGGAAACAGGGCAGTCAGTTATCCCGGAAACAGGGCGATCAGTTACCCTGGAAACTGGGCAGTCTGTCACCCTGGAAAAAGGGCAGTCAGTTACCCCGGAAACAGGGCAGTCAGTTACCCTGGAAACTTGGCAGTCAGTTACCATGGAAACAGGGCAGTCAGTTATCCCGGAAACAGGGTGATCAGTTACTTTGGAAAAAGGGCAGTCAGTTATCCCGGAAACAGGGCAGTCATTTGTCCCGGAAAAAGGGCAGTCAGTTACCCCGGAGCCAGGGCAGTCAGTTCCCCTGGAAACAGGGCAGTCAGTTACCCCGGAAGCAGGGCAGTCAGTTACCCTTGAAACAGGGCAATCAGTTACCCCGGAAACTGGGGAGTTAGTTACCCTGCAAACAGGGCAGTCAGTTCCCCTGGAAACAGGACAGTCAGTTACCCTGGAAACAGGGCAGTCAGTTATCCCGGAAACAGGGCAGTCAGATATCCCGGAAACAGGGTGATCAGTTACCCTGGAAACAGGGCAGTCAGTTATCCTGGAAAAAGGGTGATCAGTTACCCTGGAAAGTGGGCAGTCAGTTACCCTGGAAACAGGCAGTCAGTTACCCTGGAAACAGGGCAGTCAGTTATCCTGGAAACAGGGCAGACAGTTATCCTGGAAACAGGGCGGTCAGTTACCCGGGAAACAGGGAGATCAGTTACCCCGGAATCAGGGCAGTCAGTTACCCTGGAAACAGGGCAGTTATTTTCCCTGGAAACAGGGCAGTCAGTTACCCCGGAAACAGGGCGGTCAGTTATCCGGGATACAGGGCAGTCAGTTATCCTGGAAACAGGGCAGTCTGTTATCCTGGAAATAGGGCGGTCAGTTACCCCGGAAACAGGGAGATCAGTTACCCTGGAAACAGGGCAGTCAGTTACCCTGGAAACAGGGCAGTCAGTTGCCCTAGAAACAGGGCAGTCAGTTATCCTGGAAATAGGGCGGTCAGTTACCCCGGAAACAGGGAGATCAGTTACCCCGGAAACAGGGCAGTCAGTTACCCTGGAAAGAGGGCAGTCAGTTTCCCTGGAAACAGGGCAGTCAGTTACCCCGGAAACAGGGCAGTCAGTGACCCTGGAAACAGGGTGGTCAGTTACCCCGGAAACAGGGCAATCAGTTACCCCGGAAACAGGGTGATCAGTTAATTTGGAAACAGGGCAGTCAGTTAGACTGGAAACAGGGCAGTCAGTTACCCCGGAAACAGGTCAGTCATTTACCCCTGGAAACAGATTACTCAGTTACCCCGGAAACAGGGTGATCAGTTACCCTGGAAACAGGGCAGTCAGTTACCCTGGAAACAGGGCAGTCAGTTGCCCTGGAAACAGGGCAGTCAGTTATCCTGGAAATAGGGCGGTCAGTTACACCGGAAACAGGGAGATCAGTTACCCCGGAAACAGGGCAGTCAGTTACCCTGGAAAAAGGGCAGTCAGTTTCCCTGGAAACAGGGCAGTCAGTTACCCCGGAAACAGGGCAGTCAGTGACCCTGGAAACAGGGTGGTCAGTTACCCCGGAAACAGGGCAGTCAGTTACCCCGGAAACAGGGTGATCAGTTAATTTGGAAACAGGGCAGTCAGTTAGACTGGAAACAGGGCAGTCAGTTACCCCGGAAACAGGTCAGTCAGTTACCCTGGAAACAGGGCAGTCAGTTATCCTGGAAACAGGGCAATCAGTTATCCCGGAAACAGGGTGATCAGTTACCCTGGAAACAGGTTAGTCAGTTACCCCGGAAACAGGGCAGTCAGGTACCCTGGAAACAGGGCAGTCAGTTATCCCGGAAACAGGGCAGTCAGTTTTCCCGGAAACAGGGCGATCAGTTACCCTGGAAACTGGGCAGTCTGTCACCCTGGAAAAAGGGCAGTCAGTTACCCCGGAAACAGGGCAGTCAGTTACCCTGGAAACTTGGCAGTCAGTTACCATGGAAACAGGGCAGTCAGTTATCCCGGAAACAGGGTGATCAGTTACTTTGGAAAAAGGGCAGTCAGTTATCCCGGAAACAGGGCAGTCAGTTGTCCCGGAAAAAGGGCAGTCAGTTACCCCGGAGCCAGGGCAGTCAGTTCCCCTGGAAACAGGGCAGTCAGTTACCCCGGAAGCAGGGCAGTCAGTTACCCTTGAAACAGGGCAATCAGTTACCCCGGAAACTGGGGAGTCAGTTACCCTGCAAACAGGGCAGTCAGTTCCCCTGGAAACAGGACAGTCAGTTACCCTGGAAACAGGGCAGTCAGTTATCCCGGAAACAGGGGAGTCAGATATCCCGGAAACACGGTGATCAGTTACCCTGGAAACAGGGCAGTCAGTTATCCTGGAAAAAGGGTGATCAGTTACCCTGGAAAGTGGGCAGTCAGTTACCCTGGAAACAGGCAGTCAGTTACCCTGGAAACAGGGCAGTCAGTTATCCTGGAAACAGGGCAGACAGTTATCCTGGAAACAGGGCGGTCAGTTACCCGGGAAACAGGGAGATCAGTTACCCCGGAAACAGGGCAGTCAGTTACCCTGGAAACAGGGCAGTTATTTTCCCTGGAAACAGGGCAGTCAGTTACCCCGGAAACAGGGCGGTCAGTTATCCGGGAAACAGGGCAGTCAGTTATCCTGGAAACAGGGCAGTCTGTTATCCTGGAAACAGGGCGATCAGTTACCCTGGAAATAGGGTGGTCAGTTATCCTGGAAACACGGCGGTCAGTTACCCCGGAAACAGGGAGATCAGTTACCCCGGAAAAATGGCAGTCAGTTACCCTGGAAACAGGGCGGTCAGTTAACCCGGAAACAGATTGTTCAGTTATCCCGGAAACAGGGTGGTCAGTTATCCTGGAAACAGGGCGGTCAGTTATCCTAGAAACAGGGCGGTTAGTTACCCCGGAAACAGGGAGATCTGTTACCCCGGAAACAGGGCGGTCAGTTACCCTGGAAACAGGGCAGTCAGTTATCCTGGAAACAGGGCAGTCAGTTATCCTGGAAACAGGGCAGTCGGTTCTCCTGGAAACATGGCGGTCAGTTACCCCGGAAATAGGGAGGTCAGTTATCCTGGTAACAGGGCGGTCAGTTACCCCGGAAACAGGGAGATCAGTTACCCCGGATACAGGGCAGTCAGTCACCCTGGAAACAGGGCAGTCAGTTATCCTGGAAACAGGGTGGTCAGTTATCCTGCAAATCGGGCGGTCAGTTAGCCCGGAAACAGGGCAGTCAGTTACCCCGGAAACAAGGTGATCAGTTATCCTGGAAACAGGGCAGTCAGTTTGCATGGAAACAGGGCAGTCAGTTACCCCGTAAACAGGGCAGTCAGTTACCCTGGAAACAGGGCTGTCAGTTATCCCGGAAACAGGGCAGTCAGTTATCCCGGAAACAGGGTGATCAGTTACCCCGGAAACAGGGCAGTCAGTTACCCCGGAAACAGGGCAGTCAGTTACGCTGGAAACAGGGCAGTCAGTTATCCCGGAAACAGGGCAGTCATTTATCCCGGAAACAGGGCAGTCAGTTAACCAGGAAACTGCGCAGTCAGTTACCCTGGAAACAGGGCAGTCTGTTATCCCGGAAACAGGGCAGTCAGTTATTCCGGAAGCAGGGCAGTCAGTTACCCCTGAAACAGGGTGATCAGTTAATTTGGAAACAGGGCAGTCAGTTAGCCTGGAAACAGGGGAGACAGTTACCCTGGAAACAGGGCAGTCATTTACCCCCAGAAACAGATTACTCAGTTACCCCGCAAACAGGGTGATCAGTTACCCTGGAAACAGGGCGGTCAGTTATACTGGAAACAGGGCGGTCAGTTACCCCGAAAACAGGGCGGTCAATTCCCCCGGAAACAGGGCATTCAGTTACCCTGGAAACAGGGCAGTCAGTTACCCCGGAAACAGGGCGGTCAGTTGCCTTGGAAACAGGGCAGTCAGTTACCCCGGAAACAGGGTGATCAGTTACACTGGAAACAGGGAGAACAGTTACCCCGGAAACAGGGTGATCAGTTACCCTGGAAGCAGTGAGATCAGTTACCCTGGAAACAGGGCAGTCAGTTACCCTGGAAACAGGGCAGTCAGTTACCCCGGAAAGAGGGCAGTCAGTTACCCTGGAAACAGGGCAGTCAGTTATCCCAGAAACAGGGAGATCAGTTACCCTGGAAACAGGGCAGTCAGTTACCCCGGAAACAGGGCAGTCAGTTACCCTGGAAACAGGGCAGTCAGTCATCCCGGAAACAGGGCAGACAGTTATCCCGGAAACAGGGTGATCAGTTACCCTGGAAACTGGGCTGTCAGTTACCCCGGAAACAGGGCAGTCATTCATCGTGGAAACAGGGCAGTCAGTTACCCTGGAAACAGGGCAGTCATTTAGCCCTGGAAACAGATTACTCAGTTACCCCGGAAACAGGGTGATCAGTTACCCTGGAAACAGGGCAGTCAGTTACCCTGGAAACAGGGCAGTCAGTTGCCCTGGAAACAGGGCAGTCAGTTATCCTGGAAATAGGGCGGTCAGTTACCCCGGAAACAGGGAGATCAGTTACCCCGGAAACAGGGCAGTCAGTTACCCTGGAAAAAGGGCAGTCAGTTTTCCTGGAAACAGGGCAGTCAGTTACCCCGGAAACAGGGCGGTCAGTTACCCTGGAAACAGGGCAGTCAGTTACCCGGAAACAGGGTGATCAGTGAGCCCGGAAACAGGGAGATCAGTTACCCTGGAAACAGGGCAGTCAGTTATCCTGGAAACAGGGCGGTCACTTACCCAAAAACAGGGCGGTCAGTTACCCTGGAAACAGGGCAGACAGTTATCCCGGAAACAGGGCTGTCAGGTAACCCGGAAACTGGGCGGTCAGTTACCCTCGAAACAGGGCAGTCAGTCACCCTGGAAACAGGTCAGTCAGTTATCCCGGAAACAGGGTGATCAGTTACCCTGGAAACTGGGCAGTCAGTTACCCCGGAAACAGGGCAGTCAGTTATCCTGGAAACAGGGCAGTCAGTTACCCTGGAAACAGGGCAGTCATTTACCCCTGGAAACAGATTACTCAGTTACCCAGAAACAGGGTGATCAGTTACCCTGGAAACAGGGCAGTTATCCTGGAAACAGGGCGGTCAGTTACCCCGAAAACAGGTCGCTCAGTTCCCCTGGAAAATGGGCAGTCAGTTACCCTGGAAACAGGGCAGTCAGTTACCCCGGAAACAGGGCGGTCAGTTGCCCTGGAAACAGGGCAGTCAGTTACCCCGGAAACAGGGTGATCAGTTACACTGGAAACAGGGAGATCAGTTACCCCGGAAACAGGGTGATCAGTTACCCTGGAAACAGGGAGATCAGTTACCCTGGAAACAGGACAGTCAGTTACCCTGGAAACAGGGCAGTCAGTTCTCCCGGAAACAGGGCAGTCAGTTATCCCTGAAACAAGGTGATCAGTTACCCTTGGAAACAGGGCAGTCAGTTACCCCGGAAACAGGGCAGTCAGTTACCCTGGAAACAGGACAGTCTGTTATCCCGGAAACAGGGCAGTCAGTTATCCCGGAAACAGGGTGATCAGTTACCCTGGAAACTGGGCAGTCAGTTACCCCGGAAACAGGGCAGTCAGTTATCCTGGAAACAGGGCAGTCAGTTACCCTGGAAACAGGGCAGTCATTTACCCCTGGAAACAGATTACTCAGTTACCCCGGAAACAGGGTGATCAGTTACCCTGGAAACAGGGCAGTCAGTTACCCTGGAAACAGGGCAGTCAGTTGCCCTGGAAACAGGGCAATCAGTTACACCGGAAACTGGGCAGTCAGTTAACCTGGAAACAGGGCGGTCAGTTACACCGGAAAAAGGGCGATCAGTTACCCCAGAAACAGGGCAGTCAGTTACCCTGGAAACAGGGCCGTCAGTTATCCTGGAAACAGGGCAGTCAGTGACCCTGGAAACAGGGTGGTCAGTTACCCCGGAAACAGGGCAGTCAGTTACCCCGGAAACAGGGTGATCAGTTAATTTGGAAAAAGGGCAGTCAGTTAGACTGGAAACAGGGCAGTCAGTTACCCCGGAAACAGGTCAGTCAGTTACCCTGGAAACAGGGCAGTCAGTTATCCTGGAAACAGGGCAATCAGTTATCCCGGAAACAGGGTGATCAGTTACCCTGGAAACAGGTTAGTCAGTTACCCCGGAAACAGGGCAGTCAGGTACCCTGGAAACAGGGCAGTCAGTTATCCCGGAAACAGGGCAGTCAGTTATCCCGGAAACAGGGCGATCAGTTACCCTGGAAACTGGGCAGTCAGTCACCCTGGAAAAAGGGCAGTCAGTTACCCCGGAAACAGGGCAGTCAGTTACCCTGGAAACTTGGCAGGCAGTTACCATGGAAACAGGGCAGTCAGTTATCCCGGAAACAGGGTGATCAGTTACTTTGGAAAAAGGGCAGTCAGTTATCCCGGAAACAGGGCAGTCAGTTGTCCCGGAAAAAGGGCAGTCAGTTACCCCGGAGCCAGGGCAGTCAGTTCCCCTGGAAACAGGGCAGTCAGTTACCCCGGAAGCAGGGCAGTCAGTTACCCTTGAAACAGGGCAATCAGTTACCCCGGAAACTGGGGAGTCAGTTACCCTGCAAACAGGGCAGTCAGTTCCCCTGGAAACAGGACAGTCAGTTACCCTGGAAACAGGGCAGTCAGTTATCCCGGAAACAGGGCAGTCAGATAACCCGGAAACAGGGTGATCAGTTACCCTGGAAACAGGGCAGTCAGTTATCCTGGAAAAAGGGTGATCAGTTACCCTGGAAAGTGGGCAGTCAGTTACCCTGGAAACAGGGCAGTCAGTTATCCTGGAAACAGGGCAGACAGTTATCCTGGAAACAGGGCGGTCAGTTACCCGGGAAACAGGGAGATCAGTTACCCCGGAAACAGGGCAGTCAGTTACCCTGGAAACAGGGCAGTTATTTTCCCTGGAAACAGGGCAGTCAGTTACCCCGGAAACAGGGCGGTCAGTTATCCGGGAAACAGGGCAGTCAGTTATCCTGGAAACAGGGCAGTCTGTTATCCTGGAAACAGGGCGATCAGTTACCCTGGAAATAGGGTGGTCAGTTATCCTGGAAACACGGCGGTCAGTTACCCCGGAAACAGGGAGATCAGTTACCCCGGAAAAATGGCAGTCAGTTACCCTGGAAACAGGGCGGTCAGTTAACCCGGAAACAGATTGTTCAGTTATCCCGGAAACAGGGTGGTCAGTTATCCTGGAAACAGGGCGGTCAGTTATCCTAGAAACAGGGCGGTTAGTTACCCCGGAAACAGGGAGATCTGTTACCCCGGAAACAGGGCGGTCAGTTACCCTGGAAACAGGGCAGTCAGTTATCCTGGAAACAGGGCAGTCAGTTATCCTGGAAACAGGGCAGTCGGTTCTCCTGGAAACATGGCGGTCAGTTACCCCGGAAATAGGGAGGTCAGTTATCCTGGTAACAGGGCGGTCAGTTACCCCGGAAACAGGGAGATCAGTTACCCCGGATACAGGGCAGTCACTCACCCTGGAAACAGGGCAGTCAGTTATCCTGGAAACAGGGTGGTCAGTTAGCCCGGAAACAGGGCAGTCAGTTACCCCGGAAACAAGGTGATCAGTTATCCTGGAAACAGGGCAGTCAGTTAGCATGGAAACAGGGCAGTCAGTTACCCCGGAAACAGGGCAGTCAGTTACCCTGGAAACAGGGCTGTCAGTTATCCCGGAAACAGGGCAGTCAGTTATCCCGGAAACAGGGTGATCAGTTACCCCGGAAACAGGGCAGTCAGTTACCCCGGAAACAGGGCAGTCAGTTACGCTGGAAACAGGGCAGTCAGTTATCCCGGAAACAGGGCAGTCATTTATCCCGGAAACAGGGTGATCAGTTACCCTGGAAACTGGACAGTCAGTTTCCCTGGAAACAGGGCCGTCAGTTACCCTGGAAACAGGGCAGTCA
The DNA here is from genome assembly GCF_036365525.1 of Heterodontus francisci. Taxonomy (NCBI): domain Eukaryota; kingdom Metazoa; phylum Chordata; class Chondrichthyes; order Heterodontiformes; family Heterodontidae; genus Heterodontus; species Heterodontus francisci. The sequence continues at coordinate 1,106,683 of NW_027142285.1, forward strand.
GTTAACCTGGAAACTGCGCAGTCAGTTACCCTGGAAACAGGGCAGTCTGTTATCCCGGAAACAGGGCAGTCAGTTATTCCGGAAAATTGGTGATCAGTTACCCTGTAAACTGGGCAGTCTGTTACCCTGGAAACAGGGCAGTCAGTTACCCCGGAAGCAGGGCAGTCAGTTATCCCGGAAAATGGGTGATCAGTTACCCTTGAAACTGTGCAGTCAGTTACCCTGGAAACAGGGCAGTCAGTTGCCCTGTAAACAGGGCAGTCAGTTACACCGGAAACTGGGCAGTCAGTTACCCTGGAAACAGGGCAGTCAGTCACCCTGGAAACAGGTTAGTCAGTTGCCCTGGAATCAGGGCAGTCAGTTAACGTGGAAACAGGGCAGTCAGTTATCCTGGAAACAGGGCAGTCAGTTATCCTGGAAACAGGGCGGTCAGTTACCCCGGAAATAGGGAGGTTAGTTATCCTGGAAACAAGGCGGTCAGTTACACGGGAAACAAGGAGATCAGTTACCATGGAAACAGGGCAGTTAGTTACCCTGGAAACAGGGCAGTCAGTTATCCTGGAAACAGTGTGGTCAGTGACCCTGGAAACAGGGTGGTCAGTTACCCCGGAAACAGGGCAGTCAGTTACGCCGGAAACAGGGTGATCAGTTAATTTGGAAACAGGGCAGTCAGTTACCCTGGAAAAAGGGCAGTCAGTTACCCTGGAAACAGGGCAGTCAGTTTCCCCGGAAACAGGGCAGTCAGTTACCCTGGAAACTGGGCAGTCAGTTACACTGGAAACAGGGCAGTCAGTTATCCCGGAAACTGGGTGATCAGTTACCCTGGAAACTGGGCAGTCAGTTACCCTGGAAACAGGGCAGTCAGTTACCCCGGAAACTGGGCAGTCAGTTACCCTGGACACAGGGCAGTCAGTCACCCTGGAAACAGGTTAGTCAGTTACCCCAGAAACAGGGTGATCAGTTACCCCGGAAACAGGGCAGTCAGTTCCCCTGGAAACAGGGCAGTCAGTTATCCTGGAAAAAGGGCAGTCAGTTACCCTGGAAACAGGTTAGTCAGTTACCCCAGAAACAGGGTGATCAGTTACCCCGGAAACAGGGTGATCAGTTACCCTGGAAACAGGGCAGTCAGTTATCCTGGAAACAGGGCGGTCAGTTACCCCGAAAACAGGGCGGTCAGTTCCCCATGGAAACAGGGCAGTCAGTTACCCTGGAAATAGGGCAGTCAGTTACCCCGGAAAAAGGGCGGTCAGTTGCCCTGGAAACAGTGCAGTCAGTTATCCCGGAAACAGGGCAGACAGTTAATTCGGAAACAGGGTGATCAGTTACCCTGGAAACTGGGCAGTCAGTTACCCTGGAAACAGGGCGATCAGTTCCCCTGGAAACAGGCAGTCAGTTACCCTGGAAACAGGGCAGTCAGTTATCCTGGAAACAGGGCAGACAGTTATCCTGGAAATAGTGCGGTCAGTTACCCCGGAAATAGTGATGTACGTTGTCCTGGAAACATGGCGGTCAGTTACCCTGGAAACAGGGAGATCAGTTACCCCGGAAACAGGGCAGTCAGTTACCCTGGAAACAGGGCGGTCAGTTTCCCTGGAAACAGGGCAGTCAGTTACCCCGGAAACAGGGTGATCAGTTATCCTGGAAACAGGGCAGTCAGTTACCCTGGAAATCGGGCAGTCATTTACCCCTGGAAACAGATTACTCAGTTATCCCGGAAACAGGGTGATCAGTTACCCTGGAAACAGGGCAGTCAGTTCCACTGGAAACAGGGCAGTCAGTTATCCTGGAATCAGGGCAGTCAGTTAAACTGGAAACAGGGCAGTCAGTTATCCTGGAAACAGGGCAGTCAGTTATCCTGGAAACAGGGCGGTCAGTTACCCCGGAAATAGGGAGGTCAGTTATCCTGGAAACAGGGCGGTCAGTTACACCGGAAACAGGGAGATAAGTTACCCCGGAAACAGGGCAGTCAGTTACCCTGGAAACAGGGCAGTCAGTTACCCCGGAAACAGGCAGTCAGTTATCCCGGAAACAGGGTGATCAGTTAGCCTGGAAACAGGGCAGTCAGTTACCCCGGAAACAGGGCAGTCAGTTTCCCCGGAAACAGGGCAGTCAGTTACCCTGGAAACTGGGCAGTCAGTTACCCTGGAAACAGGGCAGTCAGTTATATCGGAAACTGGGTGATCAGTTACCCTGGAAACAGGGCAGTCAGTTATCCCGGAAACAGCGCAGTCAGTTATCCCGGAAAAAGTGTGATCAGTTACCCTGGAAACTGGGCAGTCAGTTACCCTGGAAACAGGGCAGTCAGTTACCCCGGAAACTGGGCAGTCAGTTACCCTGGAAACAGGGCAGTCAGTCACCCTGGAAACAGGTTAGTCAGTTACCCCAGAAACAGGGTGATCAGTTACCCCGGAAACAGTGCAGTCAGTTCCCCTGGAAACAGGGCAGTCAGTTACCCTGGAAACAGGGCAGTCAGTTATCCCGGAAACAGGGCAGACAGTTATCCTGGAAACAGAGCGGTCAGTTACCCCGTAAACAGGGCGGTCATTTCCCCTGGAAACAGGGCAGTCAGTTACCCTGGAAACAGGGCAGTCAGTTACCCCGGAAAAAGGGCGGTCAGTTGCCCTGGAAACAGTGCAGTCAGTTATCCCGGAAACAGGGCAGACAGTTAATTCGGAAACAGGGTGATCAGTTACCCTGGAAACTGGGCAATCAGTTACCCTGGAAACAGGGCGATCAGTTCCCCTGGAAACAGGCAGTCAGTTACCCTGGAAACAGGGCTGTCAGTTATCCTGGAAACAGGGCAGTCAGTTATCCTGGAAACAGGGTGATCAGTTACTCTGGAAACTGGGCAGTCAGTTACCCTGGAAACAGGGCGATCAGTTCCCCTGGAAACAGGCAGTCAGTTATCCTGGAAACAGGGCGGTCAGTTACCCCGTAAACAGGGCGGTCAGTTCCCCTGGAAACAGGGCAGTCAGTTACCCTGGAAACAGGGCAGTCAGTTACCCCGGAAAAAGGGCGGTCAGTTGCCCTGGAAACAGTGCAGTCAGTTATCCCGGAAACAGGGCAGACAGTTAATTCGGAAACAGGGTGATCAGTTACCCCGGAAACAGGGTGATCAGTTACCCTGGAAACAGGGAGATCAGTTACCCTGGAAACAGGACAGTCAGTTACCCTGGAAACAGGGCAGTCAGTTATCCCGGAAACAGGGCAGTCAGTTATCCCTGAAACAAGGTGATCAGTTACCCTTGGAAACAGGGCAGTCAGTTACCCCGGAAACAGGGCAGTCAGTTACCCTGGAAACAGGACAGTCTGTTATCCCGGAAACAGGGCAGTCAGTTATCCCGGAAACAGGGTGATCAGTTACCCTGGAAACTGGGCAGTCAGTTACCCCGGAAACAGGGCAGTCAGTTATCCTGGAAACAGGGCAGTCAGTTACCCTGGAAACAGGGCAGTCATTTACCCCTGGAAACAGATTACTCAGTTACCCCGGAAACAGGGTGATCAGTTACCCTGGAAACAGGGCAGTCAGTTACCCTGGAAACAGGGCAGTCAGTTGCCCTGGAAACAGGGCAATCAGTTACACCGGAAACTGGGCAGTCAGTTAACCTGGAAACAGGGCGGTCAGTTACACCGGAAAAAGGGAGATCAGTTACCCCGGAAACAGGGCAGTCAGTTACCCTGGAAACAGGGCCGTCAGTTATCCTGGAAACAGGGCAGTCAGTGACCCTGGAAACAGGGTGGTCAGTTACCCCGGAAACAGGGCAGTCAGTTACCCCGGAAACAGGGTGATCAGTTACCCTGGAAACAGGTTAGTCAGTTACCCCGGAAACAGGGCAGTCAGGTACCCTGGAAACAGGGCAGTCAGTTATCCCGGAAACAGGGCAGTCAGTTATCCCGGAAACAGGGCGATCAGTTACCCTGGAAACTGGGCTGTCAGTCACCCTGGAAAAAGGGCAGTCAGTTACCCCGGAAACAGGGCAGTCAGTTACCCTGGAAACTTGGCAGGCAGTTACCATGGAAACAGGGCAGTCAGTTATCCCGGAAACTGGGTGATCAGTTACTTTGGAAAAAGGGCAGTCAGTTATCCCGGAAACAGGGCAGTCAGTTGTCCCGGAAAAAGGGCAGTCAGTTACCCCGGAGCCAGGGCAGTCAGTTCCCCTGGAAACAGGGCAGTCAGTTACCCCGGAAGCAGGGCAGTCAGTTACCCTTGAAACAGGGCAATCAGTTACCCCGGAAACTGGGGAGTCAGTTACCCTGCAAACAGGGCAGTCAGTTCCCCTGGAAACAGGACTGTCAGTTACCCTGGAAACAGGGCAGTCAGTTATCCCGGAAACAGGGCAGTCAGATAACCCGGAAACAGGGTGATCAGTTACCCTGGAAACAGGGCAGTCAGTTATCCTGGAAAAAGGGTGATCAGTTACCCTGGAAAGTGGGCAGTCAGTTACCCTGGAAACAGGGCAGTCAGTTATCCTGGAAACAGGGCAGACAGTTATCCTGGAAACAGGGCGGTCAGTTACCCGGGAAACAGGGAGATCAGTTACCCCGGAAACAGGGCAGTCAGTTACCCTGGAAACAGGGCAGTTATTTTCCCTGGAAACAGGGCAGTCAGTTACCCCGGAAACAGGGCGGTCAGTTATCCGGGAAACAGGGCAGTCAGTTATCCTGGAAACAGGGCAGTCTGTTATCCTGGAAACAGGGCGATCAGTTACCCTGGAAATAGGGTGGTCAGTTATCCTGGAAACACGGCGGTCAGTTACCCCGGAAACAGGGAGATCAGTTACCCCGGAAAAATGGCAGTCAGTTACCCTGGAAACAGGGCGGTCAGTTAACCCGGAAACAGATTGTTCAGTTATCCCGGAAACAGGGTGGTCAGTTATCCTGGAAACAGGGCGGTCAGTTATCCTAGAAACAGGGCGGTTAGTTACCCCGGAAACAGGGAGATCGGTTACCCCGGAAACAGGGCGGTCAGTTACCCTGGAAACAGGGCAGTCAGTTATCCTGGAAACAGGGCAGTCAGTTACCCTGGAAACAGGGCAGTCGGTTCTCCTGGAAACATGGCGGTCAGTTACCCCGGAAATAGGGAGGTCAGTTATCCTGGTAACAGGGCGGTCAGTTACCCCGGAAACAGGGAGATCAGTTACCCCGGATACAGGGCAGTCAGTCACCCTGGAAACAGGGCAGTCAGTTATCCTGGAAACAGGGTGGTCAGTTAGCCCGGAAACAGGGCAGTCAGTTACCCCGGAAACAAGGTGATCAGTTATCCTGGAAACAGGGCAGTCAGTTAGCATGGAAACAGGGCAGTCAGTTACCCCGGAAACAGGGCAGTCAGTTACCCTGGAAACAGGGCTGTCAGTTATCCCGGAAACAGGGCAGTCAGTTATCCCGGAAACAGGGTGATCAGTTACCCCGGAAACAGGGCAGTCAGTTACCCCGGAAACAGGGCAGTCAGTTACGCTGGAAACAGGGCAGTCAGTTATCCCGGAAACAGGGCAGTCATTTATCCCGGAAACAGGGTGATCAGTTACCCTGGAAACTGGACAGTCAGTTTCCCTGGAAACAGGGCAGTCAGTTACCCTGGAAACAGGGCAGTCAGTTAACCTGGAAATTGCGCAGTCAGTTACCCTGGAAACAGGGCAGTCTGTTATCCCGGAAACAGGGCAGTCAGTTATTCCGGAAAATTGGTGATCAGTTACCCTGTAAACTGGGCAGTCTGTTACCCTGGAAACAGGGCAGTCAGTTACCCCGGAAGCAGGGCAGTCAGTTATCCCGGAAAATGGGTGATCAGTTACCCTTGAAACTGTGCAGTCAGTTACCCTGGAAACAGGGCAGTCAGTTGCCCTGTAAACAGGGCAGTCAGTTACACCGGAAACTGGGCAGTCAGTTACCCTGGAAACAGGGCAGTCACTCACCCTGGAAACAGGTTAGTCAGTTGCCCTGGAATCAGGGCAGTCAGTTAACGTGGAAACAGGGCAGTCAGTTATCCTGGAAACAGGGCAGTCAGTTATCCTGGAAACAGGGCGGTCAGTTACCCCGGAAATAGGGAGGTCAGTTATCCTGGAAACAGGGCGGTCAGTTACACGGGAAACAAGGAGATCAGTTACCATGGAAACAGGGCAGTTAGTTACCCTGGAAACAGGGCAGTCAGTTATCCTGGAAACAGTGTGGTCAGTGACCCTGGAAACAGGGTGGTCAGTTACCCCGGAAACAGGGCAGTCAGTTACCCCGGAAACAGGGTGATCAGTTAATTTGGAAACAGGGCAGTCAGTTACCCTGGAAAAAGGGCAGTCAGTTACCCTGGAAACAGGGCAGTCAGTTTCCCCGGAAACAGGGCAGTCAGTTACCCTGGAAACTGGGCAGTCAGTTACACTGGAAACAGGGCAGTCATTTATCCCGGAAACTGGGTGATCAGTTACCCTGGAAACTGGGCAGTCAGTTACCCTGGAAACAGGGCAGTCAGTTACCCCGGAAACTGGGCAGTCAGTTACCCTGGAAACAGGGCAGTCAGTCACCCTGGAAACAGGTTAGTCAGTTACCCCAGAAACAGGGTGATCAGTTACCCCGGAAACAGGGCAGTCAGTTCCCCTGGAAACAGGGCAGTCAGTTATCCTGGAAAAAGGGCAGTCAGTTACCCTGGAAATAGGGCAGTCATTTACCCCTGGAAACAGATTACTCAGTTACCCCGGAAACAGGGTGATCAGTTAACCTGGAAACAGGGCAGTCAGTTATCCTGGAAACAGGGCGGTCAGTTACCCCGAAAACAGGGCGGTCAGTTCCCCTGGAAACAGGGCAGTCAGTTACCCTGGAAACAGGGCAGTCAGTTACCCAGGAAAAAGGGCGGTCAGTTGCCCTGGAAACAGTGCAGTCAGTTATCCCGGAAACAGGGCAGACAGTTAATTCGGAAACAGGGTGATCAGTTACCCTGGAAACTGGGCAGTCAGTTACCCTGGAAACAGGGCGATCAGTTCCCCTGGAAACAGGCAGTCAGTTACCCTGGAAACAGGGCAGTCAGTTATCCTGGAAACAGGGCAGACAGTTATCCTGGAAATAGGGCGGTCAGTTACCCCGGAAATAGTGATGTACATTGTCCTGGAAACATGGCGGTCAGTTACCCTGGAAACAGGGAGATCAGTTACCCCGGAAACAGGGCAGTCAGTTACCCTGGAAACAGGGCGGTCAGTTTCCCTGGAAACAGGGCAGTCAGTTACCCCGGAAACAGGGTGATCAGTTATCCTGGAAACAGGGCGGTCAGTTAACCCGGAAACAGGGCAGTCAGTTACCCCAGAAACAGGGCGGTCAGTAACCCTGCAAACAGATTAGTCAGTTACCCTGGAAATCGGGCAGTCATTTACCCCTGGAAACAGATTACTCAGTTATCCCGGAAACAGGGTGATCAGTTACCCTGGAAACAGGGCAGTCAGTTCCACTGGAAACAGGGCAGTCAGTTATCCTGGAATCAGGGCAGTCAGTTAAACTGGAAACAGGGCAGTCAGTTATCCTGGAAACAGGGCAGTCAGTTATCCTGGAAACAGGGCGGTCAGTTACCCCGGAAATAGGGAGGTCAGTTATCCTGGAAACAGGGCGGTCAGTTACACCGGAAACAGGGAGATAAGTTACCCCGGAAACAGGGCAGTCAGTTACCCTGGAAACAGGGCAGTCAGTTACCCCGGAAACAGGCAGTCAGTTATCCCGGAAACAGGGTGATCAGTTAGCCTGGAAACAGGGCAGTCAGTTACCCCGGAAACAGGGCAGTCAGTTTCCCCGGAAACAGGGCAGTCAGTTACCCTGGAAACTGGGCAGTCAGTTACCCTGGAAACAGGGCAGTCAGTTATATCGGAAACTGGGTGATCAGTTACCCTGGAAACAGGGCAGTCAGTTATCCCGGAAACAGCGCAGTCAGTTATCCCGGAAAAAGTGTGATCAGTTACCCTGGAAACTGGGCAGTCAGTTACCCTGGAAACAGGGCAGTCAGTTACCCCGGAAACTGGGCAGTCAGTTACCCTGGAAACAGGGCAGTCAGTCACCCTGGAAACAGGTTAGTCAGTTACCCCAGAAACAGGGTGATCAGTTACCCCGGAAACAGTGCAGTCAGTTCCCCTGGAAACAGGGCAGTCAGTTACCCTGGAAACAGGGCAGTCAGTTATCCCGGAAACAGGGCAGACAGTTATCACGGAAACAGGGTGATCAGTTACCCTGGAAACTGGGCAGTCAGTTACCCTGGAAACAGGGCGATCAGTTACCCTGGAAACAGGCAGTCAGTTACCCTGGGCACAGGGCAGTCAGTTATCCTGGAAACAGGGCAGACAGTTATCCTGGAAATAGGGCGGTCAGTTACCCCGGAAACAGTGATGTACGTTGTCCTGGAAACATGGCGGTCAGTTACCCTGGAAACAGGGAGATCAGTTACCCCGGAAACAGGGCAGTCAGTTACCCTGGAAACAGGGCGGTCAGTTTCCCTGGAAACAGGGCAGTCAGTTACCCCGGAAACAGGTTGATCAGTTATCCTGGAAACAGGGCGGTCAGTTAACCCGGAAACAGGGCAGTCAGTTACCCCAGAAACAGGGCGGTCAGTAACCCTGCAAACAGATTAGTCAGTTACCCCGGAAACAGGGTGGTCAGTTATCCTGGAAACAGGGCAGTCAGTTACCCTGGAAACAGGGCAGTCAGTTACCCCGGAAAGAGGGCAGTCAGTTACCCTGGAAACAGGGCAGTCAGTTATCCCGGAAACAGGGCAGTCAGTTATCCCTGAAACAGGGTGATCAGTTACCCTGGAAACAGGGCAGTCAGTTACCCCGGAAACAGGGCAGTCAGTTACCCTGGAAACAGGGCAGTCAGTTATCCCGGAAACAGGGCAGTCAGTTATCCCGGAAACAGGGTGATCAGTTACCCTGGAAACTGGGCAGTCAGTTACCCCGGAAACAGGGCAGTCAGTTATCCTGGAAAAAGGGCAGTCAGTTACCCTGGAAATAGGGCAGTCATTTACCCCTGGAAACAGATTACTCAGTTACCCCGGAAACAGGGTGATCAGTTACCCTGGAAACAGGGCAGTCAGTTATCCTGGAAACAGGGCGGTCAGTTACCCCGTAAACAGGGCGGTCAGTTCCCCTGGAAACAGGGCAGTCAGTTACCCTGGAAACAGGGCAGTCAGTTACCCCGGAAAAAGGGCGGTCAGTTGCCCTGGAAACAGTGCAGTCAGTTATCCCGGAAACAGGGCAGACAGTTAATTCGGAAACAGGGTGATCAGTTACCCTGGAAACTGGGCAGTCAGTTACCCTGGAAACAGGGCGATCAGTTCCCCTGGAAACAGGGCAGTCAGTTATCCTGGAAACAGGGCAGACAGTTATCCTGGAAATAGGGCGGTCAGTTACCCCGGAAATAGTGATGTACGTTGTCCTGGAAACATGGCGGTCAGTTACCCTGGAAACAGGGAGATCAGTTACCCCGGAAACAGGGCAGTCAGTTATCCTGGAAACAGGGCGGTCAGTTTCCCTGGAAACAGGGCAGTCAGTTACCCCGGAAACAGGGTGATCAGTTACCCTGGAAACAGGGCAGTCAGTTATCCCGGAAACAGGGCGGACAGTTACCCCGGAAACAGAGTGGTCATTTATCCCGGAAACAGGGTTATCAGTTACCCTGGAAACAGGGCAGTCAGTTACCCTGGTAACAGGTTAGTAAGTTACCCCAGAAACAGGGAGATCAGTTACCCTGGAAACTGGGCAGTCAGTTACCCCGGAAACAGGCAGTCAGTTATCCCGGAAACAGGGTGATCAGTTAGCCTGGAAACAGGGCAGTCAGTTACCCCGGAAACAGGGTGATCAGTTACTCTGGAAACAGTGTGATCAGTTACCTTGGAAACAGGGTGGTCAGTTACCCCGGAAACAGGGCAGTCAGTTATCCCGGAAACAGGGTGATCAGTTACCCTGGAAACTAGGCAGTCAGTTATCCCGGAAACAGGGTGATCAGTTACCCTGGAAACAGGGTGATCAGTTACCCTGGAAACAGGGCGGTAAGTTACCCCGTGTGAGAATAAGAAATCCTGAAATGTTGTTTCTACAGCTTGTGGAAAGTTACCAAGAAGTCATTTGTGCACAACATAATGAAATCACTGAAAAAGAGAACTGATAAGGATATGTCAGTGGAGACCTTAAGACAGTACATCACTGACAAAGAATTGATAAGGGTATGTAAGTGGAGACCTTGGGACAGTACATCACTTAAAAATTGTGCTTAGGCAGATAACAGAGAAACAGCAAGAGTTAGAACAACGGATGTAGTGAATAAGAAACTGCTCCACTAAGATAAAGGCTGACAGCTGCAAGTTAAAACACATAATGGAGAGCCAAATAAGGTAAAACAAAAACAAGAGTTAGGGGCTAGAAAGTTAGAGTAGGGGGAGAAGTAAACAGAGGAGGAGACTGTAGCAACCATAGGATAGGTTAGTGTCATAATACGTTATAACCAATAATGTAAAATAAAGGCGTGGACAAATGGATTTGTATTGTATAAACATGAACTGAATATGTTGATCGGTGTGCCTGCTTGTAGGACACCCGATCTTGCAAGACCGTTAAATAAACTTACTTCTTCAGAGTTTGACTTGGTGTAAATTATTATCAAGTGGGCTACGTTTCTCACAATTGGGGGCTCGTCCGGGATCTCTTCATCATTGCCGGGACCGCGGCCGACGACAGACGAGAAGACGCGTCCCGTTAATTTAAAAACGGTCTCGTTTCTCTCGTTGGTAGCGGACCCGAGTAATCGACTGAAAATGATCCTAGGGAAGTCACTCTGAACGAGTATTTAGTGCGGCAGGTACACACGTGAAGTCAGGCAACTCCGTGCACGGACCAAGGTAAGAAAAACGACTTTTAAGTATTATCTTGGTGACTTATGGTTAACTGTAGGATAAGACCTTCTAAGTACCAAAAGTCCTTGAGGAGTGAATTTTACAGTCCTGCAGTATAAGACCCTTCAGCTAGGAGGTGAGTACCGTAGGGTACAAGACCCTTCAGTTAGGAGGTGAATACTGTGGGGCAGTATAAGACCCTTCAGCTAGGAGGTGAGTACTGTATGGTACAAGACCCTTCAGTTAGGAGGTGAATACTGTGGGGCAGTATAAGACCCTTCAGCTAGGAGGTGAATACCGTAAGGTATAAGACCCTTCAGTTAGGAGGTGAATACTGGTTAACTGTGGGATAAGACCTTCTAAGTACTAAAAGTCCTTGAGGAGTGAATTTTACAGTCCTGCAGTATAAGACCCTTCAGCTAGGAGGTGAGTACTGTATGGTATAAGACCCTTCAGTTAGGAGGTGAATACCGTGGGGCAGTATAAGACCCTTCAGCTAGGAGGTGAATACCGTAAGGTATAAGACCCTTCAGTTAGGAGGTGAATACTGGTTAACTGTAGGATAAGACCTTCTCAGTACTGCAGTATAAGACCCTTCAGCTAGGAGGTGAGTACCGTAGGGTACAAGACCCTTCAGTTAGGAGGTGAATACTGTGGGGCAGTATAAGACCCTTCAGCTAGGAGGTGAGTACCGTAGGGTATAAGACCCTTCAGTTAGGAGGTGAATACCGTAAGGTATAAGACCCTTCAGCTAGGAGGTGAATACCGTAGGGTACAAGACCCTTCAGTTAGGAGGTGAATACTGCCGGGTATAAGACCCTTCAGTTCACCATGGGAAATAAATCGTCTAAAAAGGAAGACGATGGGAGACAAGGAAAGTCTGCCGGCAACATCCCTCCAGAAAGTCCATTGGGACGGATGTTGGAGTATTGGGATTTAGAGTCAAAAACCAAGGAGAAAAAGACCCAAATATGATCTAAGGACAGCAAGAAGGACCACCCCTAAACCCGACGATAACGACGATGATAGAGACAGAGAGTCTCCTAAGACAATGATGCCCTTGAGAGAGGTACCAATAGGAAATAATGAAATTGGATTTGTTAGTGCACCATTAACGTCAGGAAAGGTAAGAGTGTTTAAAAAGGAAATGAAAGTCCTCGTAGAAGACCCCTGAAAATTTGGGAAAGAGAAAACCCTCCCGGGGTAGGGGGAAACGAACCAGCTGAACAAAAATACCCTAATCAAGACCCGCAGTGGCAGAACAATAATATCGGCCATCGGGGCCAGATGAAAGACCTTAGAAATCTGATAGTAAAAGGCATTGTTGTAAACAAGTAGTTGAAGCCCCTGCAAAACTTATGCCTTTACAGAGTTACCGCAGGCCCCTCTTATGGCACAAGCAGGCGACATATTGAGTGCGACCCCTCTGGGTGTTGAAGGCTGTTTCTAGACAAATAGAGACCATTAAAGGCACCTAGGTGGGATCAAGAGAATGATTTTTACACAGGTTTTGAAGAATCAAAAGGGGGACTGTGAGAACAGAATTTAGATTTTAGAATTTTTAAGAACAGAATTACATGGGAACATTTAAGATGAAACAATTAATCAGTCATGTATTGCTAACAAGCTAGCTGACTTCATAACTTCAGGGCTGCAGAGGCAACTTGGCCTTGCAGCTGGTACAGCGAGAGAGAGAGAGAGAGAGAGAGAGAGACATTATACTTCAACAGCACTCTTCTTATCACCCAGACATGACAAAGTTAGAATGAAAAACATACCGACCAGGCTAATACACGCCCCCTTGTTAGAGGGTGGCTCAGCCTACCCTTCTGATTCAGCAGTTGCTGAGTTTTTTATATTTGCTTTTATATTATACTGTTTAAATGTTATTTGAGTAAATGGATCCACATAATCCTAGTGAATATAAATAATCATATATAAGTTGATCAGTAGAGAGAAGGTTATCACAGAATGATAAAAGGGGGGAATGTGGAAGTGAGCAGAAAGGCATGGCACTATGCTTAATGGGAAATATAGCCAAGTTAAGAATAGTAGCTTTGCTGAGCTTTGATTTTAAGTGGCAGAAACCACAATGAAATAGCTAAAAGGGATGGCCAGAGTGTGTGCAAGCTGTGGCAGCCACAGCACTTCAGACCAAGGAAGTCATTTTACCTCGAAGCTATTACAAGAAATAGTTAGGGGATTGGGAATCCAATGGGACTTCCATACCCCTTGGCACCCTCCCTCTTCAGGGCGGGTGGAAAGAATGAATCAGACCTTAAAGAAACACCTGTCCAAACTGATACTTGAAACAAGGTTACCCTGGACAAAATGTTTACCTATAGCGATACTCAGAATTCGGACAGCCCCTAGAAAAGATGTGGGACTGTCCCCCTATGAAATGCTATTCGGATTACCCGATATGGGAACCAGGGGCAAGATGCCAACCTTAGAAACTAAAGATTCGTTTCTAAAGAACTATATACTGGCGTTGTCTTCCTCATTGTCATTCCTCAGGAAGCAAGGCCTGTTAACACAGACCCCACCTCTCGAATTTGCAGTGCACAAGATCCAACCAGGAGATTGGGTTCTGGTGAAATCATGGAAAGAGACTAAACTACAACTGAACTGGGAAAGACCATACCAGACTCTCCTAACCACTGAAACAGCCATAAGAACGGCAGAAAGAGGTTGGACCCACTACACAAGAATCAAGGGGCCGGTACAAACCCCGGCCGAGGAAGGAACTTGGACAACCGAATTAACGGAAAAACCATTGAAAATAAAGCTTAAAAGACTATGAGTAACGACCTTTTTTTAATATAACGGCGCAAGCGCGGGAATACTGTCTGTAATATTGTGTGCCTTCTCTCTTTCTTTTCAAAAATAGCCAGGAAATAAAATGGGTTGGATGTTTTTGTATTACCCACTTCCAATTAGACAACAAGGTATTTGGAGTAACAGTTAGAGAAGGGAAAAAGAAAGGTGAATTAAAATGTTGTTTTCAGGTAACAATAGATAAGACTGGTAAACCATCTAACAAACTAAAAGGGACCTCTCATAATGATCCTAACATAGTAAAAATAATAGAGGTAAAGGACCTGAGAAAGACAATTGAGATAGAAACCGGTTACGGGGAAACAAATGCCTGGGTAGAATGGATAAAATATACTGTAAAAAGTTTGAACAAAAACAATTGCTATGCTTGTGCATCTGGTAGACCGATAGCTCAAGTAGTACCTTTCCCGCTGGGGTGGGAGCATGACCGAAAGGGCATGGAATGCATGTTAGCCCTATATCAGGATAAGACGGCTTGGGATATTCAAACTTGCATATCCTTGTCAATAATGTTCCCTCCCCTAGAGAAAAAGGATTCAAGGACTCCCCCTTCATATTTAGCCACCAGTGTGAATCACACATCATGCGTACGTCGACACGGTGCGGAGCTAACCAGCAATATGGGAGAGTTGAAGTCATGCATAGAGACTGAGGACGTAACTGGAAGAGTCAGGGGAGGGAACTAATCATCATTGAATGTTCCCAGAGCGGATTTATGGTGGTATTGCGGAGGAAAAATCCTGAGACAGACCCTACCCTCCCAGTGGAAGGGGACGTGCGCAATTGTTCAATTGGCAATACCATTCACCTTGGCATTTGAGAAACAAAAGATAATAACGAGGGAAAGGGGTAAAAGGGAAGCGATAGCGAACTCTTTTGACGACCAGGTGTACTTGGATTCCATAGGGGTCCCAAGAGGGGTACCTGATGAATTCAAGGCCCGAAACCAAATAACCGCCGGTTTCGAGTCTTTGTTTTGGTGGGTCACTATTAACAAAAATGTAGATTGGATAAATTATATTTATTACAACCAACAAAGATTTATAAATTATACTAGAGATGCGGTAAAAGGTATAGCTGAACGATTAGATGCCACTAGTAGAATGGCTTGGGAAAATCGACTGGCTCTAGATATGATCTTAGCAGAAAAAGGAGGCGTGTGTATAATGTTAGGAGGGAAATGTTGCACATTTATCCCAAATAACACAGCACCCGATGGTTCAATCACCCGAGCACTGCAAGGGTTAACAAATTTAGCAGAAGAGATGGCTGAAAATTCAGGAGCAGACACTTCCCTGACGGGGTGGCTTGAATCCTGGTTTGGAAAATGGAAAGGCATGATAATCTCGGTTTTTACCTCCCTGATCATGGTTGTCGGAATACTAATAGCCATCGGGTGTTGTATTATTCCTTGTGTAAGAGGGCTGACACAGCGATTGATTGAGACAGCTTTGACGAAGCAGATGTCAATACAAAGAGGCCAGGAAGAGAGTATGTACCTGTTAGGTAATGACAAATTGGATAGTATCAACGGAAATACAGACATTGAAAAGGCGGCTGAAATAATGCTCAGAGGATTTGAGAGGACATATGAGAACCCTCCGCAGTATGGAGAAAACAACAAGGATTAAGTAAAAGAAAAGGGGGAATTGTGAGAATAAGAAATACTGAAATGTTGTTTCTACAGCTTGTGGAAAGTTACCAAGAAGTCATTTGTACTCAACATAATGAAATCACTGAAAAAGAGAACTGATAAGGGTCTGTAAGTGGAGACCTTAAGACAGTACATCACTGACAAAGAGAACTGATAAGGGTATGTAAGTACAGACCTTGGGACAGTGCATCACTTAAAAATTGTGCTCAGGCAGATAAAAGAGAAACAGCAAGAGTTAGAACAAAGGATGTAGTGAATAAGAAACTGCCCCACTAAGAAAAAGGCTGACAGCTGCAAGTTAAAACACATAATGGAGAGCCAAATAAGGTAAAACAAAAACAAGAGTTAGGGGCTAGAAAGTTAGAGTAGGGGGAGAAGTAAACAGAGGAGGAGACTGTAGCAACTATAGGATAGGTTAGTGTCATAATACGTTATAACCAATAATGTAAAATAAAGGCGTGGACAAATGGATTTGTACTGTATAAACATGAACTGAATATGTTGATCGGTGTGCCTGCTTGGAGGACACCCGATCTTGCAAGAACGTTAACTAAACTTACTTCTTCAGAGTTTGACTTGGTGTAAATTATTATCAAGTGGGCTACGTTTCTCACATCCCCTGAGTCGGTGAGACAAAGACAGGGGGCGGTCTACTCATTCACTGAGTCTGTGATACAGAGACAGGGGGCGGTCCACTCTTCCCCTGAGTCTGTGATACAGAGACAGGGGGCGGTCCACTCATCCCCTGAGTCTGTGATACAGAGACAAGGGGCAGTTTACTCATCCCCTGGGTCTGTGCTACAGAGGAAGGGGGCGGTCTACTCATCCCCCGAGTGCGTGATACAGAGAAAGTGGACAGTCTACTCATACCCTGAGTCTGAGATGCAGAGACAAGGGGCAGTTTACCCATCCCCTGGGTCTTTGATACAGAGAAAGGGGGCGGACTAATCATCCCCTGAGTCTGTGATACAGAGACAGGTGGCGGTCTACTCATCCCCTGAGTCTGTTATACAGAGACAGAGGGCGGTCTACTCATGCCCTGAGTCTGTTATACAGAGACAGGGGGCGTTCTACTCATTCACTGAGTCTGTGAAGCAGAGACAGGGGGCAGTCTGCTCATCCACTGAGTGTGTGATACAAAGACAGGGGTTGGTCAACTCATCTCCAGAGTCTGTGACACAGAGACAGGGGGCGGTCTACGCATCCCCTGAGTTTGTGATACAGAGACAGGGAGCGGTCTACTCATCCCCTGAGTCTGTGATACAGAGACAGGGGGCGGTCTACTCATCCCCTGAGTCTGTGATACACAGACAGGGAGCGGTCTACTCATCCCCTGAGTCTGTGATACAGAGAGAGGGGGCGGTCTACTCATCCCCTGAGTCTGTGATACACAGACAGGGAGCGGTCTACTCATCCCCTGAGTCTGTGATACAGAGACAGGGGGCGGTCTACTCATCCCCTGAGTCTGTGATACACAGACAGGGAGCGGTCTACTCATCCCCTGAGTCTGTGATACAGAGACAGGGGGCGGTCTACTCATCCCCTAAGTCTGTGATACAGAGACAGGGGGGGGTCTACTCTCCCCTGAGTTTGTGATGCAGAGACAGGGAGTGGTCTACTCATCCCCTGAGTCTGTGAGACAGAGACAGGGGGCGGTCTACTCATCGCCTGAGTCTTTGATACAGAGACAGGAGGCGGTCTACTCATCCACTGAGTCTGTGATACAGAGACAGGGGCCAGTCTCTCATCCCCTGAGTCTTTGATACAGAGACAGGGGGCGGTCTACTCATCCACTGAGTCTGTGATACAGAGACGGGATGGTCTACTCATCCACTGACTCTGTGAGACAGCGACAGGGGGCGATCTACTCATCCACTGAGTCTGTGATACAGAGACAGTGGGCGGTCTACTCATCCACTGAGTCTGTGATACAGAGACAGGGGACGGTCTAATCATCCACTGACTATGTGAGACAGAGACAGGGGGCGGTCTACTCATCCACTGAGTCTGTGATACAGAGACAGGGGGCGCTCTACTCATCCCCTGAGTATGTGATACAGAGACAGGGGGCGGTCTACTCATCCCCTGAGTTTGTGATACAGAGACAGGGAGCGGTCTACTCATCCCCTAAGTCTGTGATACAGAGACAGGGGGCGGTCTACACATCCCCTAAGTCTGTGATACAGAGACAGGGGGCGGTCTACTCATCCCCTAAGTCTGTGATACAGAGACAGGGGGCGGTCTACCCATCCCCTGAGTTTGTGAAACAGAGACAGGGAGCGGTCTACTCATCCCCTGAGTCGGTGATCCCAAGACAGGGGGCGGTGTCCTCATCCCCTAAATTTGTGATACCGAGACAAGGGGCGGTCTACTCATGCCCTAAATTTGTGAAAGCGAGACAAGGGGCAGTCTACTCTTTCCCTAAATTTGTGATACAGAGACAGGGGGCAGTCTACTCATCCCCAGAGTTTGTGATACAGAGACAGGGAGCGGTCTACTCATCCCCTGAGTCTGTGATACAAAGACAGGGGGCGGTTAACTCATCCCCTGAGTCTGTGATACAAAGACAGGGGGCGGTTAACTCATCCCCTGAGTCTGTGATACAGAGACAGGGGGCAGTCTACTCATCCCCTGAGTCCGTGATACAGAGACAGGGGGCGGTCTACTCATCCCCTGAGTTTGTGATACAGAGACAGGGAGCGGTTTACTCATCCCCTGAGTCTGTGATACAAAGACAGGGGGCGGTTTACCAATCCCCTGAGTCTGTGATACAGAGACAGGGGGCGGTCTACTCATGCCCTAAATTTGTGATACAAAGACAGGGGGCGGTCTACTCATCCCCTGAGTCTGTGATACAGAGACAGTGGGCGGTCTACTCATCCACTGAGTCTGTGATACAGAGACAGGGGACGGTCTACTCATCCACTGACTATGTGAGACAGAGACAGGGGGCGGTCTACTCATCCACTGAGTCTGTGATACAGAGACAGGGGGCGCTCTACTCATCCCCTGAGTATGTGATACAGAGACAGGGGGCGGTCTACTCATCCCCTGAGTTTGTGATACAGAGACAGGGAGCGGTCTACTCATCCCCTAAGTCTGTGATACAGAGACAGGGGGCGGTCTACACATCCCCTAAGTCTGTGATACAGAGACAGGGGGCGGTCTACTCATCCCCTAAGTCTGTGATACAGAGACAGGGGGCGGTCTACCCATCCCCTGAGTTTGTGAAACAGAGACAGGGAGCGGTCTACTCATCCCCTGAGTCGGTGATCCCAAGACAGGGGGCGGTGTCCTCATCCCCTAAATTTGTGATACCGAGACAAGGGGCGGTCGACTCATGCCCTAAATTTGTGAAAGCGAGACAGGGGGCAGTCTACTCTTTCCCTAAATTTGTGATACAGAGACAGGGGGCAGTCTACTCATCCCCAGAGTTTGTGATACAGAGACAGGGAGCGGTCTACTCATCCCCTGAGTCTGTGATACAAAGACAGGGGGCGGTTAACTCATCCCCTGAGTCTGTGATACAGAGACAGGGGGCAGTCTACTCATCCCCTGAGTCCATGATACAGAGACAGGGGGCGGTCTACTCATCCCCTGAGTTTGTGATACAGAGACAGGGAGCGGTTTACTCATCCCCTGAGTCTGTGATACAAAGACAGGGGGCGGTTTACTCATCCCCTGAGTCTGTGATACAGAGACAGGGGGCGGTCTACTCATGCCCTAAATTTGTGATACAAAGACAGGGGGCGGTCTACTCATCCCCTGAGTCTGTGATACAAAGACAGGAGGCTATCTAATCATCCCCTGAGCCTGTGAGACAGAGACAGGGGGCGGTTAACTCATTCCCTGAGTCTGAGATACGGAGACAGGGGGCGGTCTACTCATCCCCTGAGCCTGTGATACAAAGACAGGGGGCGCTCTACTCATCCCCTGAGTCTTTGATACAGAGACAGGGGGCGGTCTACTCATCCACTGAGTCTGTGATACAGAGACAGGGGCCAGTCTACTCATCCCCTGAGTCTTTGATACAGAGACAGGGGGCGGTCTACTCATCCACTGAGTCTGTGATGCAGAGACGGGATGGTCTACTCATCCACTGACTCTGTGAGACAGCGACAGGGGGCGGTCTACTCATCCACTGAGTCTGTGATACAGAGACAGTGGGCGGTCTACTCATCCACTGAGTCTGTGATACAGAGACAGGGGACGGTCTACTCATCCACTGACTATGTGAGACAGAGACAGGGGGCGGTCTACTCATCCACTGAGTCTGTGATACAGAGACAGGGGGCGCTCTACTCATCCCCTGAGTATGTGATACAGAGACAGGGGCCAGTCTACTCATCCACTTACTCTGAGATACAGAGACAAGGCGGCGGTCTACTCATTCCTTGAGTCTGTGACACAGAGACAGGAGGCGGTCTGCTCATCACCTGAGTCGATGATACAGAGACAGGGGGCGGTCTACTCATCCACTGAGTCTGTGATGCAGAGACAAGGGGGCGGTCTACTCATCCCCTGAGTCTGTGATACAGAGACAGGGGGCGGTCTGCTCATCCACTGAGTATGTGATACAGAGACAAGGGGGCGGTCTACTCATCCCCTGAGTCTGTGAGACAGAGACAGGGGGCGGTCTACTCATTCACTGAGTCTGTGAGACAGAGACAGTGGGCGGTCTACTCTTCCACTGAGTCTGTGATACAGAGACAGGGGACGGTCTACTCATCCATTGAATCTGTGAGACAGAGACAGGGGGCGGTCTACTCATCCCCTGAGTTTGTGATACAGAGACAGGGAGCGGTCTACTCATCCCCTGAGTCTGTGACACAGAGACAGGGGGCGGTCTGCTCATCCCCTGAGTCTGTGATACAGAGACAGGGGGAGGTCTGCTCATCCCCTGAGTCTGTGATACAAAGACAGTGTGCGGTCTACTCATCCCCTGAGTCTGTTATACAGAGACAGGGGGCGGTCTACTCATTCACTGAGTCTGTGAGACAGAGACAGGGGGCGGTCCACTCATCCCCTGAGTCTATGATACAGAGACAGGGGGCGGTCTACTCATCCCCTGAGTCCGTGATACAGAAGAAGTGAGCGGTCTACTCATCCCCTGAGTCTATGATACAGAGACAGGGGGCGGTCTACTCATCCCCTGAGTCCGTGATACAGAGACAGGGGGCGGTCTACTCATCCCCTGAGTCTGTGATACAAAGACAGGGGGCGGTTTACTCATGCCCTGAGTCTGTGATACAGAGACAGGGGGCGGTCTACTCATGCCCTAAATTTGTGATACAAAGACAGGGGGCGGTCTACTCATCCCCTGAGTCTGTGATACAAAGACAGGAGGCTATCTAATCATCCCCTGAGCCTGTGAGACAGAGACAGGGGGCGGTTAACTCATTCCCTGAGTCTGAGATACGGAGACAGGGGGCGGTCTACTCATCCCCTGAGCCTGTGATACAAAGACAGGGGGCGCTCTACTCATCCCCTGAGTCTTTGATACAGAGACAGGGGGCGGTCTACTCATCCACTGAGTCTGTGATACAGAGACAGGGGCCAGTCTACTCATCCCCTGAGTCTTTGATACAGAGACAGGGGGCGGTCTACTCATCCACTGAGTCTGTGATGCAGAGACGGGATGGTCTACTCATCCACTGACTCTGTGAGACAGCGACAGGGGGCGGTCTACTCATCCACTGAGTCTGTGATACAGAGACAGTGGGCGGTCTACTCATCCACTGAGTCTGTGATACAGAGACAGGGGACGGTCTACTCATCCACTGACTATGTGAGACAGAGACAGGGGGCGGTCTACTCATCCACTGAGTCTGTGATACAGAGACAGGGGGCGCTCTACTCATCCCCTGAGTATGTGATACAGAGACAGGGGCCAGTCTACTCATCCACTTACTCTGAGATACAGAGACAAGGCGGCGGTCTACTCATTCCTTGAGTCTGTGACACAGAGACAGGAGGCGGTCTGCTCATCACCTGAGTCGATGATACAGAGACAGGGGGCGGTCTACTCATCCACTGAGTCTGTGATGCAGAGACAAGGGGGCGGTCTACTCATCCCCTGAGTCTGTGATACAGAGACAGGGGGCGGTCTGCTCATCCACTGAGTATGTGATACAGAGACAAGGGGGCGGTCTACTCATCCCCTGAGTCTGTGAGACAGAGACAGGGGGCGGTCTACTCATTCACTGAGTCTGTGAGACAGAGACAGTGGGCGGTCTACTCTTCCACTGAGTCTGTGATACAGAGACAGGGGACGGTCTACTCATCCATTGAATCTGTGAGACAGAGACAGGGGGCGGTCTACTCATCCCCTGAGTTTGTGATACAGAGACAGGGAGCGGTCTACTCATCCCCTGAGTCTGTGACACAGAGACAGGGGGCGGTCTGCTCATCCCCTGAGTCTGTGATACAGAGACAGGGGGAGGTCTGCTCATCCCCTGAGTCTGTGATACAAAGACAGTGTGCGGTCTACTCATCCCCTGAGTCTGTTATACAGAGACAGGGGGCGGTCTACTCATTCACTGAGTCTGTGAGACAGAGACAGGGGGCGGTCCACTCATCCCCTGAGTCTATGATACAGAGACAGGGGGCGGTCTACTCATCCCCTGAGTCCGTGATACAGAAGAAGTGAGCGGTCTACTCATCCCCTGAGTCTATGATACAGAGACAGGGGGCGGTCTACTCATCCCCTGAGTCCGTGATACAGAGACAGGGGGCGGTCTACTCATCCCCTGAGTCGGAGATCCCAAGACAGGGGGCGGTGTCCTCATCCCCTAAATTTGTGTTACCGAGACAAGGGGTGGTCTGCTCATGCCCTAAATTTGTGAAAGCGAGACAGGGGGCAGTATACTCTTTCCCTAAATTTGTGATACAGAGACAGGGGGCAGTCTACTCATCCCCAGAGTTTGTGATACAGGGACAGGGAGCGGTCTACTCATCCCCTGAGTCTGTGATACAAAGACAGGGGGCGGTTTACTCATCCCCTGAGTCTGTGATACAGAGACAGGGGGCGGTCTACCCATGCCCTAAATTTGTGATACAAAGACAGGGGGCGGTCTACTCATCCCGGGAGTCTTTGATTCAGAGACAGGGGGCGGTCTACTCATCCACTGAGTCTGTGATACAGAGACAGGGGCCAGTCTACTCATACCCTGAGTCTTTGATACAGAGACGGGATGGTCTACTCATCCACTGACTCTGTGAGACAGCGACAGGGGGCGGTCTACTCATCCACTGTGTCTGTGATACAGAGACAGGGGACGGTCTACTCATCCACTGACTATGTGAGACAGAGTCAGGGGGCGGTCTACTCATCCACTGAGTCTGTGATACAGAGACAGGGGGCGCTCTACTCATCCCCTGAGTATGTGATACAGAAACAGGGGGCGGTCTACTCATCCACTGACTCTGAGATCCAGAGACAAGGGGGCGGTCTACTCATTCCTTGAGTCTGTGATACAGAGACAGGAGGCGGTCTGCTCATCACCTGAGTCGATGATGCAGAGACAGGGGGCGGTCTACTCATCCCCTGAGTCTGTGATACAGAGACAGGGGGCGCTCTAATCATCCCCTGAGTCTGTGAGACAGAGACAGTGGGCGGTCCACTCATCCCCTGAGTCTATGATACAGAGACAGGGGGCGGTCTACTCATCCCCTGAGTCCGTGATACAGAGAAAGTGAGCGGTCTACTCATCCCCTGAGTCTATGATACAGAGACAGGAGGCGGTCTAATCATCACCTGAGTCTGTGCGACAGAGAGAACGGGCAGTTTACTCATCCCCTGAGTCTGTGATGCAAAGACAGGAGGCTGTGTACTCATCCCCAAATTCTGAGTTACAGAGACAGGGGGCGGTCTACTCATCCTCTGAATGTGTGATACAGAGACAGGGGGCGGTCTACTCATCCCCTGAGTTTGTGATACAGAGACAGGGAGCGGTTTACTCATCCCCTGAGTCTGTGATACAAAGACAGGGGGCGGTTTACTCATCCCCGGAGTCTGTGATACAGAGACAGGGGGCGGTCTACTCATCCACTGAGTCTGTCATACAGAGACAGGGGGCGGTCTACTCATCCCCTGAGTCTTTGATGCAGAGACAGGGTGCGGTCTACACATCCCTTGAGGCTGTGATACAGAGACAGGGGGCAGACTAATCACCCCCTAAGTCTGTGATACAGAGACAGGAGGCGGTCTAATCATCACCTGAGTCTGTGCGACAGAGAGAACGGGCAGTTTACTCATCCCCTGAGTCTGTGATGCAAAGACAGGAGGCAGTTTACTCATCCCCTGAGTGTGTAATTAAGAGACAAGGGGCAGTTTACTCATCCCCTGAGTCTGTGATGCAGAGACAGGGGGCTGTCTACTCATCCCCAAATTCTGAGTAACAGAGACAGGGGGCGGTCTACTCATCCTCTGAGTGTGTGATACAGAGACAGGGGCCAGTCCACTCATCCACTGAGTCTGTGATACAGAGACAGGGGGCGCTCTAATCATCCCCTGAGTCTATGATAAAGAGACAGTGGGCGGTCCACTCATCCCCTGAGTCTGTGATACAGAGACAGGGGGCGGTCTACTCATCCCCTGACTCTGTGATACGGAGACAGGGGGCGGTCTACTCATCCCCTGACTCTGTGATACGGAGACAGGGGGCGGTCTACTCATCCCCTGACTCTGTGATACGGAGACAGGGGGCGGTCTACTCATCCCCAGACTCTGTGATACAGAGACAGGGGGCGCTCTATTCATCCCCTGAGTCTGTGATACTGAGACAGGGGGCGGTCTACTCATCCCCTGACTCTGTGATACGGAGACAGGGGGCGGTCTACTCATCCCCTGACTCTGTGATACGGAGACAGGGGGCGGTCTACTCATCCCCAGACTCTGTGATACAAAGAAAGGGGGCGCTCTATTCATCCCCTGAGTCTGTGATACAGAGACAGGGGGCGGTCTACTCATCCCCTGACTCTGTGATACGGAGACAGGGGGCGGTCTACCCATCCCCAGACTCTGTGATACAGAGACAGGGGGCGCTCTATTCATCCCCTGAGTCTGTGATACAGAGACAGGGGGCGGTCTACTCATCCCCTGACTCTGTGATACGGAGACAGGGGGCGGTCTACTCATCCACTGAGTCTGTGATACAGAGACAGAGGGCGGTCTACTCATCTACTGAGTCTGTGATACAGAGACAGAGGGCGGTCTACTCATCCACTGAGTCTGTCATACAGAGACAGGGGGCGGTCTACTCATCCCTTGAGGCTGTGATACAGAGACAGGGGGCTGACTAATCACCCCCTAAGTCTGTGATGCAGAGACAGGGGGCTGTCTACTCATCCCCAAATTCTGAGTAACAGAGACAGGGGGGCGGTCTACTCATCCTCTGAGTGTGTGATACAGAGACAGGGGCCAGTCTACTCATCCACTGAGTCTGTGATACAGAGACAGGGGGCAGTCTACTCATCCACTGAGTCTGTGAGACAGAGACAGGGGCCGGTCTACTCATCCACTGAGTCTGTGATACAGAGACAGAGGGCGGTCTACTCATCCACTGAGTCTGTCATACAGAGACAGGGGGCGGTCTACTCATCCCCTGAGTCTTTGATACAGAGACAGGGAGCGGTCTACTCATCCCTTGAGGCTGTGATACAGAGAAAGAGGGCTGACTAATCAACCCCTAAGTCTGTGATACTGAGACAGGAGGCGGTCTAATCATCACCTGAGTCTGTGCAACAGAGAGAACGGGCAGTTTACTCATCCCCTGAGTCTGTGATACAGAGACAGGGGGCAGTCTACTCATCGACTGAGTCTGTGAGACAGAGACAGGGGCCGGTCTACTCATCCACTGAGTCTGTGATACAGAGTCAGGGGATGGTCTACTCATCCACTGACTGTGAGACAGAGACAGGGGGCGGTCTACTCATCCACTGAGTCTGTGATACAGAGACAGTGGGCGGTCTACTCTTCCACTGAGTCTGTGATGCAGAGACAGGGGACGGTCTACTCATCCATTGACTCTGTGAGACAGAGACAGGGGGCGGTCTACTCATCCACTGAGTCTGTGATACAGAGACAGTGGGCGGTCTACTCTTCCACTGAGTCTGTGATGCAGAGACAGGGGACGGTCTACTCATCCACTGACTATGTGAGACAGAGTCAGGGGGCGGTCTACTCATCCACTGAGTCTGTGATACAGAGACAGAGGGCGGTCTACTCATCCACTGAGTCTGTCATACAGAGACAGGGGGCGGTCTACTGATCCCCTGAGTCTTTGATACAGAGACAGGGTGCGGTCTACTCATCCCTTGAGGCTGTGATACAGAGACAGGGGGCTGACTAATCACCCCCTAAGTCTGTGATGCAGAGACAGGGGGCTGTCTACTCATCCCCAAATTCTGAGTAACAGAGACAGGGGGCGGTCTACTCATCCTCTGAGTGTGTGATACAGAGACAGGGGCCAGTCTACTCATCCACTGAGTCTGTGATACAGAGACAGGGGGCAGTCTACTCATCCACTGAGTCTGTGAGACAGAGACAGGGGCCGGTCTACTCATCCACTGAGTCTGTGATACAGAGACAGAGGGCGGTCTACTCATCCACTGAGTCTGTCATACAGAGACAGGGGGCGGTCTACTCATCCCCTGAGTCTTTGATACAGAGACAGGGAGCGATCTACTCATCCCTTGAGGCTGTGATACAGAGAAAGAGAGCTGACTAATCACCCCCTAAGTCTGTGATACTGAGACAGGAGGCGGTCTAATCATCACCTGAGTCTGTGCAACAGAGAGAACGGGCAGTTTACTCATCCCCTGAGTCTGTGATGCAAAGACAGGAGGCAGTTTACTCATCCCCTGAGTGTGTAATTAAGAGACAAGGGGCAGTTTACTCATCCCCTGAGTCTGTGATGCAGAGACAGGGGGCTGTCTACTCATCCCCAAATTCTGAGTTACAGAGACAGGGGGCGGTCTACTCATCCTCTGAGTGTGTGATACAGAGACAGGGGCCAGTCTACTCATCGACTGAGTCTGTGAGACAGAGACAGGGGCCGGTCTACTCATCCACTGAGTCTGTGATACAGAGTCAGGGGACGGTCTACTCATCCACTGACTGTGAGACAGAGACAGGGGGCGGTCTACTCATCCACTGAGTCTGTGATACAGAGACAGTGGGCGGTCTACTCATCCCCTGAGTATGTGATACAGAGACAGGGGCCAGTCTACTCATCCACTGACTCTGAGATCCAGAGACAAGGGGGCGGTCTACTCATTCCTTGAGTCTGTGATACAGAGACAGGAGGCGGTCTGCTCATCACCTGAGTCGATGATACAGAGACAGGGGCCGGTCTACTCATCCCCTGAGTCTGTGATACAGAGACAGGGAGCGCTCTAATCATCCCCTGAGTCTGTGAGACAGAGACAGGGGGCGGTCCACTCATCCCCTGAGTCTATGATACAGAGACAGGGGGCGGTCTACTCATCCCCTGAGTCCGTGATACAGAGAAAGTGAGCGGTCTACTCATCCCCTGAGTCTATGATACAGAGACAGGGGGCGGTCTACTCATCCCCTGAGTCCGTGATGCAGAGACAGGGGGCGGTCTACTCATCCCCTGAGTCGGTGATCCCAAGACAGGGGGCGGTGTCCTCATCCCCTAAATTTGTGATACCGAGACAAGGGGCGGTCCACTCATGCCCTAAATTTGTGAAAGTGAGACAGGGGGCAGTCTACTCTTTCCCTAAATTTGTGATACAGAGACAGGGGGCAGGCTACTCATCCCCAGAGTTTGTGATACAGAGACAGGGAGCGGTCTACTCATCCCCTGAGTCTGTGATACAAAGACAGGGGGCGGTTTACTCATCCCCTGAGTCTGTGATACAGAGACAGGGGGCGGTCTACTCATCCCCTGACTCCGTGATACAGAGACAGGGGGCGGTCTACTCATCCCCTGAGTTTGTGATACAGAGACAGGGAGCGGTTTACTCATCCCCTGAGTCTGTGATACAAAGACAGGGGGCGGTTTACTCATCCCCGGAGTCTGTGATACAGAGACAGGGGGCGGTCTACTCATCCACTGAGTCTGTCATACAGAGACAGGGGGCGGTCTACTCATCCCCTGAGTCTTTGATACAGAGACAGGGTGCGGTCTACACATCCCTTGAGGCTGTGATACAGAGACAGGGGGCAGACTAATCACCCCCTAAGTCTGTGATACAGAGACAGGAGGCGGTCTAATCATCACCTGAGTCTGTGCGACAGAGAGAACGGGCAGTTTACTGATCCCCTGAGTCTGTGATGCAAAGACAGGAGGCTGTGTACTCATCCCCAAATTCTGAGTTACAGAGACAGGGGGCGGTCTACTCATCCTCTGAATGTGTGATACAGAGACAGGGGCCAGTCTACTCATCCACTGAGTCTGTGATACAGAGACAGGGGGCAGTCTACTCATCGACTGAGTCTGTGAGACAGAGACAGGGGGCGGTCTACTCATCCCCTGAGTCCGTGATACAGAGACAGGGGGCGGTCTACTCATCCCCTGAGTTTGTGATACAGAGACAGGGAGCGGTCTACTCATCCCCTGAGTCGGTGATCCCAAGACAGGGGGCGTTGTCCTCATCCCCTAAATTTGTGATACCGAGACAAGGGGCGGTCTACTCATGCCCTAAATTTGTGATACAGAGACAGGGGGCAGTCTACTCATCCCCAGAGTTTGTGATACAGAGACAGGGAGCGGTCTACTCATCCCCTGACTCTGTGATACGGAGACAGGGGGCGGTCTACTCATCCACTGAGTCTGTGATACAGAGACAGAGGGCGGTCTACTCATCCACTGAGTCTGTGATACAGAGACAGAGGGCGGTCTACTCATCCACTGAGTCTGTCATACAGAGACAGGGGGCGGTCTACTCATCCCTTGAGGCTGTGATACAGAGACAGGGGGCTGACTAATCACCCCCTAAGTCTGTGATGCAGAGACAGGGGGCTGTCTACTCATCCCCAAATTCTGAGTAACAGAGACAGGGGGGCGGTCTACTCATCCTCTGAGTGTGTGATACAGAGACAGGGGCCAGTCTACTCATCCACTGAGTCTGTGATACAGAGACAGGGGGCAGTCTACTCATCCACTGAGTCTGTGAGACAGAGACAGGGGCCGGTCTACTCATCCACTGAGTCTGTGATACAGAGACAGAGGGCGGTCTACTCATCCACTGAGTCTGTCATACAGAGACAGGGGGCGGTCTACTCATCCCCTGAGTCTTTGATACAGAGACAGGGAGCGGTCTACTCATCCCTTGAGGCTGTGATACAGAGAAAGAGGGCTGACTAATCACCCCCTAAGTCTGTGATACTGAGACAGGAGGCGGTCTAATCATCACCTGAGTCTGTGCAACAGAGAGAACGGGCAGTTTACTCATCCCCTGAGTCTGTGATACAGAGACAGGGGGCAGTCTACTCATCGACTGAGTCTGTGAGACAGAGACAGGGGCCGGTCTACTCATCCACTGAGTCTGTGATACAGAGTCAGGGGATGGTCTACTCATCCACTGACTGTGAGACAGAGACAGGGGGCGGTCTACTCATCCACTGAGTCTGTGATACAGAGACAGTGGGCGGTCTACTCTTCCACTGAGTCTGTGATGCAGAGACAGGGGACGGTCTACTCATCCATTGACTCTGTGAGACAGAGACAGGGGGCGGTCTACTCATCCACTGAGTCTGTGATACAGAGACAGTGGGCGGTCTACTCTTCCACTGAGTCTGTGATGCAGAGACAGGGGACGGTCTACTCATCCACTGACTATGTGAGACAGAGTCAGGGGGCGGTCTACTCATCCACTGAGTCTGTGATACAGAGACAGAGGGCGGTCTACTCATCCACTGAGTCTGTCATACAGAGACAGGGGGCGGTCTACTGATCCCCTGAGTCTTTGATACAGAGACAGGGTGCGGTCTACTCATCCCTTGAGGCTGTGATACAGAGTCAGG
This sequence comes from Heterodontus francisci, assembly GCF_036365525.1. Taxonomy (NCBI): domain Eukaryota; kingdom Metazoa; phylum Chordata; class Chondrichthyes; order Heterodontiformes; family Heterodontidae; genus Heterodontus; species Heterodontus francisci. The sequence continues at coordinate 1,136,011 of NW_027142285.1, forward strand.
GGGCTGACTAATCACCCCCTAAGTCTGTGATGCAGAGACAGGGGGCTGTCTACTCATCCCCAAATTCTGAGTAACAGAGACAGGGGGCGGTCTACTCATCCTCTGAGTGTGTGATACAGAGACAGGGGCCAGTCTACTCATCCACTGAGTCTGTGATACAGAGACAGGGGGCAGTCTACTCATCCACTGAGTCTGTGAGACAGAGACAGGGGCCGGTCTACTCATCCACTGAGTCTGTGATACAGAGACAGAGGGCGGTCTACTCATCCACTGAGTCTGTCATACAGAGACAGGGGGCGGTCTACTCATCCCCTGAGTCTTTGATACAGAGACAGGGAGCGGTCTACTCATCCCTTGAGGCTGTGATACAGAGAAAGAGGGCTGACTAATCACCCCCTAAGTCTGTGATACTGAGACAGGAGGCGGTCTAATCATCACCTGAGTCTGTGCAACAGAGAGAACGGGCAGTTTACTCATCCCCTGAGTCTGTGATGCAAAGACAGGAGGCAGTTTACTCATCCCCTGAGTGTGTAATTAAGAGACAAGGGGCAGTTTACTCATCCCCTGAGTCTGTGATGCAGAGACAGGGGGCTGTCTACTCATCCCCAAATTCTGAGTTACAGAGACAGGGGGCGGTCTACTCATCCTCTGAGTGTGTGATACAGAGACAGGGGCCAGTCTACTCATCGACTGAGTCTGTGAGACAGAGACAGGGGCCGGTCTACTCATCCACTGAGTCTGTGATACAGAGTCAGGGGACGGTCTACTCATCCACTGACTGTGAGACAGAGACAGGGGGCGGTCTACTCATCCACTGAGTCTGTGATACAGAGACAGTGGGCGGTCTACTCATCCCCTGAGTATGTGATACAGAGACAGGGGCCAGTCTACTCATCCACTGACTCTGAGATCCAGAGACAAGGGGGCGGTCTACTCATTCCTTGAGTCTGTGATACAGAGACAGGAGGCGGTCTGCTCATCACCTGAGTCGATGATACAGAGACAGGGGCCGGTCTACTCATCCCCTGAGTCTGTGATACAGAGACAGGGAGCGCTCTAATCATCCCCTGAGTCTGTGAGACAGAGACAGGGGGCGGTCCACTCATCCCCTGAGTCTATGATACAGAGACAGGGGGCGGTCTACTCATCCCCTGAGTCCGTGATACAGAGAAAGTGAGCGGTCTACTCATCCCCTGAGTCTATGATACAGAGACAGGGGGCGGTCTACTCATCCCCTGAGTCCGTGATGCAGAGACAGGGGGCGGTCTACTCATCCCCTGAGTCGGTGATCCCAAGACAGGGGGCGGTGTCCTCATCCCCTAAATTTGTGATACCGAGACAAGGGGCGGTCCACTCATGCCCTAAATTTGTGAAAGTGAGACAGGGGGCAGTCTACTCTTTCCCTAAATTTGTGATACAGAGACAGGGGGCAGGCTACTCATCCCCAGAGTTTGTGATACAGAGACAGGGAGCGGTCTACTCATCCCCTGAGTCTGTGATACAAAGACAGGGGGCGGTTTACTCATCCCCTGAGTCTGTGATACAGAGACAGGGGGCGGTCTACTCATCCCCTGACTCCGTGATACAGAGACAGGGGGCGGTCTACTCATCCCCTGAGTTTGTGATACAGAGACAGGGAGCGGTTTACTCATCCCCTGAGTCTGTGATACAAAGACAGGGGGCGGTTTACTCATCCCCGGAGTCTGTGATACAGAGACAGGGGGCGGTCTACTCATCCACTGAGTCTGTCATACAGAGACAGGGGGCGGTCTACTCATCCCCTGAGTCTTTGATACAGAGACAGGGTGCGGTCTACACATCCCTTGAGGCTGTGATACAGAGACAGGGGGCAGACTAATCACCCCCTAAGTCTGTGATACAGAGACAGGAGGCGGTCTAATCATCACCTGAGTCTGTGCGACAGAGAGAACGGGCAGTTTACTCATCCCCTGAGTCTGTGATGCAAAGACAGGAGGCTGTGTACTCATCCCCAAATTCTGAGTTACAGAGACAGGGGGCGGTCTACTCATCCTCTGAATGTGTGATACAGAGACAGGGGCCAGTCTACTCATCCACTGAGTCTGTGATACAGAGACAGGGGGCAGTCTACTCATCGACTGAGTCTGTGAGACAGAGACAGGGGGCGGTCTACTCATCCCCTGAGTCCGTGATACAGAGACAGGGGGCGGTCTACTCATCCCCTGAGTTTGTGATACAGAGACAGGGAGCGGTCTACTCATCCCCTGAGTCGGTGATCCCAAGACAGGGGGCGTTGTCCTCATCCCCTAAATTTGTGATACCGAGACAAGGGGCGGTCTACTCATGCCCTAAATTTGTGATACAGAGACAGGGGGCAGTCTACTCATCCCCAGAGTTTGTGATACAGAGACAGGGAGCGGTCTACTCATCTCCTGAGTCTTTGATACAAAGTCAGGGGGCGGTTTGCTCATCCCCTGAGTCTATGATAAGAGAGACAGGAGGCGGTCAACTCATTCCCTGAGTCTGAGATACAAAGACAGGAGGCTATCTAATCATCCCCTGAGTCTGTGAGACAGAGACAGGGGGCGGTTAACTCATTCCCTGAGTCTGAGATACGGAGACAGGGGGCGGTCTACTCATCCCCTGAGCCTGTGATACAAAGACAGGGGGCGCTCTACTCATCCCCTGAGTCTTTGATACAGAGACAGGGGGCGGTCTACTCATCCACTGAGTCTGTGATACAGAGACAGGGGCCAGTCTACTCATCCCCTGAGTCTTTGATACAGAGACAGGGGGCGGTCTACTCATCCACTGAGTCTGTGATACAGAGACAGTGGGCGGTCTACTCATCCACTGACTCTGAGATACAGAGACAAGGGGGCGGTCTGCTCATCACCTGAGTCGATGACACAGAGACAGGGGGCGGTCGACTCATCCACTGAGTCTGTGATACAGAGACAAGGGGGCGGTCTACTCATCCACTGACTATGTGAGACAGAGACAGGGGGCGGTCTACTCATCCACTGAGTCTGTGATACAGAGACAGGGTGCGGTCTACTCATCCCTTGAGGCTGTGATACAGAGACAGGGGGCTGACTAATCACCCCCTAGGTCTGTGATACGGAGACAGGAGGCGGTCTAATCATCACCTGAGTCTGTGCGACAGAGAGAACGGGCAGTTTACTCATCCCCTGAGTGTGTAATTAAGAGACAAGGGGCAGTTTACTCATCCCCTGAGTCTGTGATGCAGAGACAGGGGGCTGTCTACTCATCCCCAAATTCTGAGTAACAGAGACAGGGGGCGGTCTACTCATCCTCTGAGTGTGTGATACAGAGACAGGGGCCAGTCTACTCATCCACTGACTCTGAGATACAGAGACAAGGGGGCGGTCTACTCATTCCTTGAGTCTGTGATACAGAGACAGGAGGCGGTCTGCTCATCACCTGAGTCGATGATACAGAGACAGGGGGCGGTCTACTCATCCACTGAGTCTGTGATACAGAGACAAGGGGGCGGTCTACTCATCCCCTGAGTCTGTGATACAGTGACAGGGGGCGCTCTAATCATCCCCTGAGTCATTGATAGAGAGACAGGGAGTGGTCTACTCATCCCCTGAGTCTGTGATACAGAGACAGGGGGCAGTCTACTCATCCACTGACTCTGTGATACGGAGACAAGGGGCGGTCTACTCATCCACTGAGTCTGTGATACAGAGACAGAGGGCGGTCGACTCATCCACTGAGTCTGTCATACAGAGACAGGGGGCGGTCTACTCATCCCCTGAGTCTTTGATACAGAGACAGGGTGCGGTCTACTCATCCCTTGAGGCTGTGATACAGAGAAAGAGGGCTGACTAATCACCCCCTAAGTCTGTGATACAGAGACAGGAGGCGGTCTAATCATCACCTGAGTCTGTGCAACAGAGAGAACGGGCAGTTTACTCATCCCCTGAGTGTGTAATTAAGAGACAAGGGGCAGTTTACTCATCCACTGAGTCTGTGATGCAGAGACAGGGGGCTGTCTACTCATCCTCTGAGTGTGTGATACAGAGACAGGGGCCAGTCTACTCATCCACTGAGTCTGTGATACAGAGACAGGGGGCAGTCTACTCATCGACTGAGTCTGTGAGACAGAGACAGGGGCCGGTCTACTCATCCACTGAGTCTGTGATACAGAGTCAGGGGATGGTCTACTCATCCACTGACTGTGAGACAGAGACAGGGGGCGGTCTACTCATCCACTGAGTCTGTGATACAGAGACAGTGGGCGGTCTACTCTTCCACTGAGTCTGTGATGCAGAGACAGGGGACGGTCTACTCATCCACTGACTGTGAGACAGAGACAGGGGGCGGTCTACTCATCCACTGAGTCTGTGATACAGAGACAGGGGCCAGTCTACTCATCCACTGACTCTGAGATCCAGAGACAAGGGGGCGGTCTACTCATCCCCTGAGTCGGTGATCCCAAGACAGGGGGCGGTGTCCTCATCCCCTAAATTTGTGATACCGAGACAAGGGGCGGTCCACTCATGCCCTAAATTTGTGAAAGCGAGACAGGGGGCAGTCTACTCTTTCCCTAAATTTGTGATACAGAGACAGGGGGCAGTCTACTCATCCCCAGAGTTTGTGATACAGAGACAGGGAGCGGTCTACTCATCCCCTGAGTCTGTGATACAAAGACAGGGGGCGGTTTACTCATCCCCTGAGTCTGTGATACAGAGACAGGGGGCGGTCTACTCATCCCCTGACTCCGTGATACAGAGACAGGGGGCGGTCTACTCATCCCCTGAGTTTGTGATACAGAGACAGGGAGCGGTTTACTCATCCCCTGAGTCTGTGATACAAAGACAGGGGGCGGTTTACTCATCCCCGGAGTCTGTGATACAGAGACAGGGGGCGGTCTACTCATCCACTGAGTCTGTCATACAGAGACAGGGGGCGGTCTATTCATCCCCTGAGTCTTTGATGCAGAGACAGGGTGCGGTCGACACATCCCTTGAGGCTGTGATACAGAGACAGGGGGCAGACTAATCACCCCCTAAGTCTGTGATACAGAGACAGGAGGCGGTCTAATCATCACCTGAGTCTGTGCGACAGAGAGAACGGGCAGTTTACTCATCCCCTGAGTCTGTGATGCAAAGACAGGAGGCAGTTTACTCATCCCCTGAGTGTGTAATTAAGAGACAAGGGGCAGTTTACTCATCCCCTGAGTCTGTGATGCAGAGACAGGGGGCTGTCTACTCATCCCCAAATTCTGAGTAACAGAGACAGGGGGCGGTCTACTCATCCTCTGAGTGTGTGATACAGAGACAGGGGCCAGTCCACTCATCCACTGAGTCTGTGATACAGAGACAGGGGGCGCTCTAATCATCCCCTGAGTCTATGATAAAGAGACAGTGGGCGGTCCACTCATCCCCTGAGTCTGTGATACAGAGACAGGGAGCGGTCTACTCATCCCCTGACTCTGTGATACGGAGACAGGGGGCGGTCTACTCATCCCCTGACTCTGTGATACGGAGACAGGGGGCGGTCTACTCATCCCCTGACTCTGTGATACGGAGACAGGGGGCGGTCTACTCATCCCCAGACTCTGTGATACAGAGACAGGGGGCGCTCTATTCATCCCCTGAGTCTGTGATACTGAGACAGGGGGCGGTCTACTCATCCCCTGACTCTGTGATACGGAGACAGGGGGCGGTCTACTCATCCCCAGACTCTGTGATACAAAGAAAGGGGGCGCTCTATTCATCCCCTGAGTCTGTGATACAGAGACAGGGGGCGGTCTACTCATCCCCTGACTCTGTGATACGGAGACAGGGGGCGGTCTACCCATCCCCAGACTCTGTGATACAGAGACAGGGGGCGCTCTATTCATCCCCTGAGTCTGTGATACAGAGACAGGGGGCGGTCTACTCATCCCCTGACTCTGTGATACGGAGACAGGGGGCGGTCTACTCATCCACTGAGTCTGTGATACAGAGACAGAGGGCGGTCTACTCATCCACTGAGTCTGTGATACAGAGACAGAGGGCGGTCTACTCATCCACTGAGTCTGTCATACAGAGACAGGGGGCGGTCTACTCATCCCTTGAGGCTGTGATACAGAGACAGGGGGCTGACTAATCACCCCCTAAGTCTGTGATGCAGAGACAGGGGGCTGTCTACTCATCCCCAAATTCTGAGTAACAGAGACAGGGGGCGGTCTACTCATCCTCTGAGTGTGTGATACAGAGACAGGGGCCAGTCTACTCATCCACTGAGTCTGTGATACAGAGACAGGGGGCAGTCTACTCATCCACTGAGTCTGTGAGACAGAGACAGGGGCCGGTCTACTCATCCACTGAGTCTGTGATACAGAGACAGAGGGCGGTCTACTCATCCACTGAGTCTGTCATACAGAGACAGGGGGCGGTCTACTCATCCCCTGAGTCTTTGATACAGAGACAGGGAGCGGTCTACTCATCCCTTGAGGCTGTGATACAGAGAAAGAGGGCTGACTAATCACCCCCTAAGTCTGTGATACTGAGACAGGAGGCGGTCTAATCATCACCTGAGTCTGTGCAACAGAGAGAACGGGCAGTTTACTCATCCCCTGAGTCTGTGATACAGAGACAGGGGGCAGTCTACTCATCGACTGAGTCTGTGAGACAGAGACAGGGGCCGGTCTACTCATCCACTGAGTCTGTGATACAGAGTCAGGGGATGGTCTACTCATCCACTGACTGTGAGACAGAGACAGGGGGCGGTCTACTCATCCACTGAGTCTGTGATACAGAGACAGTGGGCGGTCTACTCTTCCACTGAGTCTGTGATGCAGAGACAGGGGACGGTCTACTCATCCATTGACTCTGTGAGACAGAGACAGGGGGCGGTCTACTCATCCACTGAGTCTGTGATACAGAGACAGTGGGCGGTCTACTCTTCCACTGAGTCTGTGATGCAGAGACAGGGGACGGTCTACTCATCCACTGACTATGTGAGACAGAGTCAGGGGGCGGTCTACTCATCCACTGAGTCTGTGATACAGAGACAGGGGGCGCTCTACTCATCCCCTGAGTATGTGATACAGAGACAGGGGCCAGTCTACTCATCCACTGACTCTGAGATCCAGAGACAAGGGGGCGGTCTACTCATTCCTTGAGTCTGTGATACAGAGACAGGAGGCGGTCTGCTCATCACCTGAGTCGATGATACAGAGACAGGGGCCGGTCTACTCATCCCCTGAGTCTGTGATACAGAGACAGGGGGCGCTCTAATCATCCCCTGAGTCTGTGAGACAGAGACAGGGGGCGGTCTACTCATCCCCTGAGTCCGTGATACAGAGAAAGTGAGCGGTCTACTCATCCCCTGAGTCTATGATACAGAGACAGGGGGCGGTCTACTCATCCCCTGAGTCCGTGATGCAGAGAAAGTGAGCGGTCTACTCATCCCCTGAGTCTATGATACAGAGACAGGGGGCGGTCCACTCATCCCCTGAGTCTATGATACAGAGACAGGGGGCGGTCTACTCATCCCCTGAGTCCGTGATACAGAGAAAGTGAGCGGTCTACTCATCCCCTGAGTCTATGATACAGAGACAGGGGGCGGTCTACTCATCCCCTGAGTCCGTGATGCAGAGACAGGGGGCGGTCTACTCATCCCCTGAGTCGGTGATCCCAAGACAGGGGGCGGTGTCCTCATCCCCTAAATTTGTGATACCGAGACAAGGGGCGGTCCACTCATGCCCTAAATTTGTGAAAGCGAGACAGGGGGCAGTCTACTCTTTCCCTAAATTTGTGATACAGAGACAGGGGGCAGGCTACTCATCCCCAGAGTTTGTGATACAGAGACAGGGAGCGGTCTACTCATCCCCTGAGTCTGTGATACAAAGACAGGGGGCGGTTTACTCATCCCCTGAGTCTGTGATACAGAGACAGGGGGCGGTCTACTCATCCCCTGACTCCGTGATACAGAGACAGGGGGCGGTCTACTCATCCCCTGAGTTTGTGATACAGAGACAGGGAGCGGTTTACTCATCCCCTGAGTCTGTGATACAAAGACAGGGGGCGGTTTACTCATCCCCGGAGTCTGTGATACAGAGACAGGGGGCGGTCTACTCATCCACTGAGTCTGTCATACAGAGACAGGGGGCGGTCTACTCATCCCCTGAGTCTTTGATACAGAGACAGGGTGCGGTCTACACATCCCTTGAGGCTGTGATACAGAGACAGGGGGCAGACTAATCACCCCCTAAGTCTGTGATACAGAGACAGGAGGCGGTCTAATCATCACCTGAGTCTGTGCGACAGAGAGAACGGGCAGTTTACTCATCCCCTGAGTCTGTGATGCAAAGACAGGAGGCTGTGTACTCATCCCCAAATTCTGAGTTACAGAGACAGGGGGCGGTCTACTCATCCTCTGAATGTGTGATACAGAGACAGGGGCCAGTCTACTCATCCACTGAGTCTGTGATACAGAGACAGGGGGCAGTCTACTCATCGACTGAGTCTGTGAGACAGAGACAGGGGGCGGTCTACTCATCCCCTGAGTCCGTGATACAGAGACAGGGGGCGGTCTACTCATCCCCTGAGTTTGTGATACAGAGACAGGGAGCGGTCTACTCATCCCCTGAGTCGGTGATCCCAAGACAGGGGGCGTTGTCCTCATCCCCTAAATTTGTGATACCGAGACAAGGGGCGGTCTACTCATGCCCTAAATTTGTGATACAGAGACAGGGGGCAGTCTACTCATCCCCAGAGTTTGTGATACAGAGACAGGGAGCGGTCTACTCATCTCCTGAGTCTGTGATACAAAGTCAGGGGGCGGTTTACTCATCCCCTGAGTCTATGATAAGAGAGACAGGAGGCGGTCAACTCATTCCCTGAGTCTGAGATACAAAGACAGGAGGCTATCTAATCATCCCCTGAGTCTGTGAGACAGAGACAGGGGGCGGTTAACTCATTCCCTGAGTCTGAGATACGGAGACAGGGGGCGGTCTACTCATCCCCTGAGCCTGTGATACAAAGACAGGGGGCGCTCTACTCATCCCCTGAGTCTTTGATACAGAGACAGGGGGCGGTCTACTCATCCACTGAGTCTGTGATACAGAGACAGGGGCCAGTCTACTCATCCCCTGAGTCTTCGATACAGAGACAGGGGGCGGTCTACTCATCCACTGAGTCTGTGATACAGAGACAGTGGGCGGTCTACTCATCCACTGACTCTGAGATACAGAGACAAGGGGGCGGTCTGCTCATCACCTGAGTCGATGACACAGAGACAGGGGGCGGTCGACTCATCCACTGAGTCTGTGATACAGAGACAAGGGGGCGGTCTACTCATCCACTGACTATGTGAGACAGAGACAGGGGGCGGTCTACTCATCCACTGAGTCTGTGATACAGAGACAGGGTGCGGTCTACTCATCCCTTGAGGCTGTGATACAGAGACAGGGGGCTGACTAATCACCCCCTAAGTCTGTGATACGGAGACAGGAGGCGGTCTAATCATCACCTGAGTCTGTGCGACAGAGAGAACGGGCAGTTTACTCATCCCCTGAGTGTGTAATTAAGAGACAAGGGGCAGTTTACTCATCCCCTGAGTCTGTGATGCAGAGACAGGGGGCTGTCTACTCATCCCCAAATTCTGAGTAACAGAGACAGGGGGCGGTCTACTCATCCTCTGAGTGTGTGATACAGAGACAGGGGCCAGTCTACTCATCCACTGAGTCTGTGATACAGAGACAGGGGGCGCTCTAATCATCCCCTGAGTCTATGATAAAGAGACAGTGGGCGGTCTACTCATCCCCTGAGTCTGTGATACAGAGACAGGGGGCGGTCTACTCATCCCCTGACTCTGTGATGCGGAGACAGGGGGCGGTCTACTCATCCGCTGACTATGTGAGACAGAGACAGGGGGCGGTCTACTCATCCTCTGAGTGTGTGATACAGAGACAGGGGCCAGTCTACTCATCCACTGACTCTGAGATACAGAGACAAGGGGGCGGTCTACTCATTCCTTGAGTCTGTGATACAGAGACAGGAGGCGGTCTGCTCATCACCTGAGTCGATGATACAGAGACAGGGGGCGGTCTACTCATCCACTGAGTCTGTGATACAGAGACAAGGGGGCGGTCTACTCATCCCCTGAGTCTGTGATACAGTGACAGGGGGCGCTCTAATCATCCCCTGAGTCTTTGATAGAGAGACAGGGAGTGGTCTACTCATCCCCTGAGTCTGTGATACAGAGACAGGGGGCAGTCTACTCATCCACTGACTCTGTGATACGGAGACAAGGGGCGGTCTACTCATCCACTGAGTCTGTGATACAGAGACAGAGGGCGGTCGACTCATCCACTGAGTCTGTCATACAGAGACAGGGAGCTGTCTACTCATCCCCAAATTCTGAGTTACAGAGACAGGGGGCGGTCTACTCATCCTCTGAGTGTGTGATACAGAGACAGGGGCCAGTCTACTCATCCACTGAGTCTGTGATACAGAGACAGGGGGCAGTCTACTCATCGACTGAGTCTGTGAGACAGAGACAGGGGCCGGTCTACTCATCCACTGAGTCTGTGATACAGAGTCAGGGGATGGTCTACTCATCCACTGACTGTGAGACAGAGACAGGGGGCGGTCTACTCATCCACTGAGTCTGTGATACAGAGACAGTGGGCGGTCTACTCTTCCACTGAGTCTGTGATGCAGAGACAGGGGACGGTCTACTCATCCACTGACTATGTGAGACAGAGTCAGGGGGCGGTCTACTCATCCACTGAGTCTGTGATACAGAGACAGGGGGCGCTCTACTCATCCCCTGAGTATGTGATACAGAGACAGGGGCCAGTCTACTCATCCACTGACTCTGAGATCCAGAGACAAGGGGGCGGTCTACTCATCCCCTGAGTCGGTGATCCCAAGACAGGGGGCGGTGTCCTCATCCCCTAAATTTGTGATACCGAGACAAGGGGCGGTCCACTCATGCCCTAAATTTGTGAAAGCGAGACAGGGGGCAGTCTACTCTTTCCCTAAATTTGTGATACAGAGACAGGGGGCAGGCTACTCATCCCCAGAGTTTGTGATACAGAGACAGGGAGCGGTCTACTCATCCCCTGAGTCAGTGATACAAAGACAGGGGGCGGTTTACTCATCCCCTGAGTCTGTGATACAGAGACAGGGGGCGGTCTACTCATCCCCTGACTCCGTGATACAGAGACAGGGGGCGGTCTACTCATCCCCTGAGTTTGTGATACAGAGACAGGGAGCGGTTTACTCATCCCCTGAGTCTGTGATACAAAGACAGGGGGCGGTTTACTCATCCCCGGAGTCTGTGATACAGAGACAGGGGGCGGTCTACTCATCCACTGAGTCTGTCATACAGAGACAGGGGGCGGTCTACTCATCCCCTGAGTCTTTGATACAGAGACAGGGTGCGGTCTACACATCCCTTGAGGCTGTGATACAGAGACAGGGGGCAGACTAATCACCCCCTAAGTCTGTGATACAGAGACAGGAGGCGGTCTAATCATCACCTGAGTCTGTGCGACAGAGAGAACGGGCAGTTTACTCATCCCCTGAGTCTGTGATGCAAAGACAGGAGGCTGTGTACTCATCCCCAAATTCTGAGTTACAGAGACAGGGGGCGGTCTACTCATCCTCTGAATGTGTGATACAGAGACAGGGGCCCGTCTACTCATCCACTGAGTCTGTGATACATAGACAGGGGGCAGTCTACTCATCGACTGAGTCTGTGAGACAGAGACAGGGGGCGGTCTACTCATCCCCTGAGTCCGTGATACAGAGACAGGGGGCGGTCTACTCATCCCCTGAGTTTGTGATACAGAGACAGGGAGCGGTCTACTCATCCCCTGAGTCGGTGATCCCAAGACAGGGGGCGTTGTCCTCATCCCCTAAATTTGTGATACCGAGACAAGGGGCGGTCTACTCATGCCCTAAATTTGTGATACAGAGACAGGGGGCAGTCTACTCATCCCCAGAGTTTGTGATACAGAGACAGGGAGCGGTCTACTCATCCCCTGAGTCTGTGATACAAAGTCAGGGGGCGGTTTACTCATCCCCTGAGTCTATGATAAGAGAGACAGGAGGCGGTCAACTCATTCCCTGAGTCTGAGATACAAAGACAGGAGGCTATCTAATCATCCCCTGAGTCTGTGAGACAGAGACAGGGGGCGGTTAACTCATTCCCTGAGTCTGAGATACGGAGACAGGGGGCGGTCTACTCATCCCCTGAGCCTGTGATACAAAGACAGGGGGCGCTCTACTCATCCCCTGAGTCTTTGATACAGAGACAGGGGGCGGTCTACTCATCCACTGAGTCTGTGATACAGAGACAGGGGCCAGTCTACTCATCCCCTGAGTCTTTGATACAGAGACAGGGGGCGGTCTACTCATCCACTGAGTCTGTGATACAGAGACAGTGGGCGGTCTACTCATCCACTGACTCTGAGATACAGAGACAAGGGGGCGGTCTGCTCATCACCTGAGTCGATGACACAGAGACAGGGGGCGGTCGACTCATCCACTGAGTCTGTGATACAGAGACAAGGGGGCGGTCTACTCATCCACTGACTATGTGAGACAGAGACAGGGGGCGGTCTACTCATCCACTGAGTCTGTGATACAGAGACAGGGTGCGGTCTACTCATCCCTTGAGGCTGTGATACAGAGACAGGGGGCTGACTAATCACCCCCTAAGTCTGTGATACGGAGACAGGAGGCGGTCTAATCATCACCTGAGTCTGTGCGACAGAGAGAACGGGCAGTTTACTCATCCCCTGAGTGTGTAATTAAGAGACAAGGGGCAGTTTACTCATCCCCTGAGTCTGTGATGCAGAGACAGGGGGCTGTCTACTCATCCCCAAATTCTGAGTAACAGAGACAGGGGGCGGTCTACTCATCCTCTGAGTGTGTGATACAGAGACAGGGGCCAGTCTACTCATCCACTGAGTCTGTGATACAGAGACAGGGGGCGCTCTAATCATCCCCTGAGTCTATGATAAAGAGACAGTGGGCGGTCTACTCATCCCCTGAGTCTGTGATACAGAGACAGGGGGCGGTCTACTCATCCCCTGACTCTGTGATGCGGAGACAGGGGGCGGTCTACTCATCCCCTGACTCTGTGATACGGAGACAGGGGGCGGTCTACTCATCCCCTGACTGTGAGACAGAGACAGGGGGCGGTCTACTCATCCACTGAGTCTGTGATACAGAGACAGTGGGCGGTCTACTCTTCCACTGAGTCTGTGATGCAGAGACAGGGGACGGTCTACTCATCCACTGACTATGTGAGACAGAGTCAGGGGGCGGTCTACTCATCCACTGAGTCTGTGATACAGAGACAGGGGGCGCTCTACTCATCCCCTGAGTATGTGATACAGAGACAGGGGCCAGTCTACTCATCCACTGACTCTGAGATCCAGAGACAAGGGGGCGGTCTACTCATCCCCTGAGTCGGTGATCCCAAGACAGGGGGCGGTGTCCTCATCCCCTAAATTTGTGATACCGAGACAAGGGGCGGTCCACTCATGCCCTAAATTTGTGAAAGCGAGACAGGGGGCAGTCTACTCTTTCCCTAAATTTGTGATACAGAGACAGGGGGCAGGCTACTCATCCCCAGAGTTTGTGATACAGAGACAGGGAGCGGTCTACTCATCCCCTGAGTCTGTGATACAAAGACAGGGGGCGGTTTACTCATCCCCTGAGTCTGTGATACAGAGACAGGGGGCGGTCTACTCATCCCCTGACTCCGTGATACAGAGACAGGTGGCGGTCTACTCATCCCCTGAGTTTGTGATACAGAGACAGGGAGCGGTTTACTCATCCCCTGAGTCTGTGATACAAAGACAGGGGGCGGTTTACTCATCCCCTGAGTCTGTGATACAGAGACAGGGGGCGGTCTACTCATCCACTGAGTCTGTCATACAGAGACAGGGGGCGATCTACTCATCCCCTGAGTCTTTGATACAGAGACAGGGTGCGGTCTACTCATCCCTTGAGGCTGTGATACAGAGACAGGGGGCAGACTAATCACCCCCTAAGTCTGTGATACAGAGACAGGAGGCGGTCTAATCATCACCTGAGTCTGTGATGCAGAGACAGGGGCCGGTCTACTCATCCACTGAGTCTGTGATACAGAGTCAGGGGACGGTCCACTCATCCACTGAGTCTGTGATACAGAGACAGTGGGCGGTCTACTCTTCCACTGAGTCTGTGATACAGAGACAGGTGACGGTCTACTCATCCATTGACTCTGTGAGACAGAGACAGGGGGCGGTCTGCTCATCCCCTGAGTATGTGATGCAGAGACAAGGGGCGCTCTACTCATCCCCTGAGTATGATACAGAAACAGGGGGCGGTCTACTCATCCCCTGAGTTTGTGATACAGAGACAGGGAGCGGTCTACTCATCCCCTGAGTCTGTGATACAGAGAAAGGGGGCGGTCTGCTCATCCCCTGAGTCTGTGATACAGAGACAGGGGGCTGTCTACTTATCCCCTGAGTCGGTGAGACAAAGACAGGGGGCGTATTACTCATCCCCTAAATTTGTGATTCCGAGACAAGGGGCGGTCTGCTCATCCCCTGAGTCTGTGATACAAAGACAGTGTGCGGTCTACTCATCCCCTGAGTCTGTTATACAGAGACAGGGGGCGGTCTACTCATTCACTGAGTCTGTGAGACAGAGCCTGGGGGCGGTCCACTCATCCCCTGAGTCTATGATACAGAGACAGGGGGCGGTCTACTCATCCCCTGAGTCCGTGAGACAGAGAAAGTGAGCGGTCTACTCATCCCCTGAGTCTATGATACAGAGACAGGGGGCGGTCTACTCATCCCCTGAGTCTGTGATACAGAGACAGGGGGCGGTCTACTCATCCCCTGAGTCCGTGATACAGAGACAGGGGGCGGTCTACTCATCCCCTGAGTTTGTGATACAGAGACAGGGAGCGGTCTACTCATCCCCTGAGTCGGTGATCCCAAGACAGGGGACGGTGTCCTCATCCCCTAAATTTGTGATACCGAGACAAGGGGCCGTCTACTCATGCCCTAAATTTGTGAAAGCGAGACAGGGGGCAGTCTACTCTTTCCCTAAAGTTGTGATACAGAGACAGGGGGCAGTCTACTCATCCCCAGAGTTTGTGATACAGAGACAGGGAGCGGTCTACTCATCCCCTGAGTCTGTGATACAAAGTCAGGGGGCGGTTTACTCATCCCCTGAGTCTGTGATACAGAGACAGGGGGCGGTCTACTCATCCCCTGAGTTTGTGATAACGAGACAGGGAGCGGTTTACTCATCCCCTGAGTCTGTGATACAACGACAGGGGGCGGTTTACTCATCCCCTGAGTCTGTGATACAGAGACAGGGGGCGGTCTACTCATGCCCTGAGTCTGTGATACAAAGACAGGAGGCTATCTAATCATCCCCTGAGTCTGTGAGACAGAGACAGGGGGCGGTTAACTCATCCCCTGAGTCTGTGATACAGAGAGAACGGGCAGTTTACTCATCCCCTGAGTCTGTGATGCAAAGACAGGGGGCTGTCTACTCATCCCCAAATTCTGAGTTACAGAGACAGGGGGCGGTCTACTCATCCTCTGAGTGTGTAATTAAGAGACAAGGGGCAGTTTACCATCCCCTGAGTCTGTGATGCAGAGACAGGGGGCTGTCTACTCATCCCCAAATTCTGAGTTACAGAGACAGGGGGCGGTCTACTCATCCTCTGACTGTGTGATACTGAGACAGGGGCCAGTCTACTCATCCACTGAGTCTGTGATACAGAGACAGGGGGCAGTCTACTCATCGACTGAGTCTGTGAGACAGAGACAGGGGCCGGTCTACTCATCCACTGAGTCTGTGATACAGAGTCAGGGGACGGTCTACTCATCCACTGACTGTGAGACAGAGACAGGGGGCGGTCTACTCTTCCACTGAGTCTGTGATACAGAGACAGGGGACGGTCTACTCATCCCCTGAGTTTGTGATACAGAGACAGGGAGCGGTCTACTCATCCCCTGAGTCTGTGATACAGAGACAGGGGGCGGTCTGCTCATCCCCTGAGTCTGTGATACAGAGACAGGGGGCTGTCTACTTATCCCCTGAGTCGGTGAGACAAAGACAGGGGGCGTATTACTCATCCCCTAAATTTGTGATTCCGAGACAAGGGGCGGTCTGCTCATCCCCTGAGTCTGTGATACAAAGACAGTGTGCGGTCTACTCATCCCCTGAGTATGTTATACAGAGACAGGGGGCGGTCTACTCATTCACTGAGTCTGTGAGACAGAGACAGGGGGCGGTCCACTCATCCCCTGAGTCTATGATACAGAGACAGGGGGCGGTCTACTCATCTCCTGAGTCTGTGATACAGAGACAGGGGGCGGCCTACTCATCCCCTGAGTCCGTGATACAGAGACAGGGGGCGGTCTACTCATCCCCTGAGTTTGTGATACAGAGACAGGGAGCGGTCTACTCATCCCCTGAGTGGGTGATCCCAAGACAGGGGGCGGTGTCCTCATCCCCTAAATTTGTGATACCGAGACAAGGGGCAGTTTACTCATCCCCAGAGTTTGTGATACAGAGACAGGGAGCGGTCTACTCATCCCCTGAGTCTGTCATACAAAGACAGGGGGCGGTTTACTCATCCCCTGAGTCTGTGATACAGAGACAGGGGGCGGTCTACTCATCCCCTGAATCCGTGATACAGAGACAGGGGGCGGTCTACTCATCCCCTGAGTTTGTGATACAGAGACAGGGAGCGGTTTACTCATCCCCTGAGTCTGTGATACAAAGACAGGGGGCGGTCTACTCATGCCCTAAATTTGTGACACAAAGACAGGGGGCGGTCTGCTCATCCCCTGAGTCTGTGATACAAAGACAGGAGGCTATCTAATCATCCCCTGAGTCTGTGAGACAGAGACAGGGGGCGGTTAACTCATTCCCTGAGTCTGAGATACGGAGACAGGGGGCGGTCTACTCATCCCCTGAGTCTTTGATACAGAGACAGGGGGCGGTCTACTCATCCACTGAGTCTGTGACACAGAGACAGTGGGCGGTCTACTCATCCACTGAGTCTGTGATGCAGAGACAGGGGCCAGTCTACTCCTCCCCCGAGTCTTTGATACAGAGACAGGGGGCGGTCTACTCATCCACTGAGTCTGTGACACAGAGACAGTGGGCGGTCTACTCATCCACTGAGTCTGTGATACAGAGACAGGGGACGGTCTACTCATCCACTGACTATGTGAGACAGAGACAGGGGGCGGTCTACTCATCCACTGAGTCTGTGATACAGAGACAGGGGGCGGTCTACGCATCCCCTGAGTCTTTGAGACAGAGACAGGGGCCGGTCTACTCATCCACTGACTCTGTGATACGGAGACAGTGGGCGGTCTACTCATCCCCTGAGTCTATGATAAAGAGACAGTGGGCGCTCTACTCATCCCCTGAGTCTTTGATACAGAGACAGGGGGCGGTCTACGCATCCCCTGAGTCTTTGAGACAGAGACAGGGGCCGGTCTACTCATCCACTGACTCTGTGATACGGAGACAGAGGGCGGTCTACTCATCCACTGAGTCTGTCATACAGAGACAGGGGGCGGTCTACTGATCCCCTGAGTCTTTGATACAGAGACAGGGTGCGGTCTACTCATCCCTTGAGGCTGTGATACAGAGACAAGGTGCTGACTAATCACCCCCTAAGTCTGTGATACAGAGACAGGAGGCGGTCTAATCATCACCTGAGTCTGTGCGACAGAGAGAACGGGCAGTTTACTCATCCCCTGAGTCTGTGATGCAGAGACAGGGGCCAGTCTACTCATCCACTGAGTCTGTGATACAGAGACAGGGGGCAGTCTACTCATCCACTGAGTCTGTGATACAGAGTCAGGGGACGGTCTACTCATCCACTGACTGTGAGACAGAGACAGGGGGCGGTCAACTCATCCACTGAGTCTGTGATGCAGAGACAGGAGGCGGTCTACTCATCCCCTGAGTCCATGATAAGCGAGACAGGGGGCGGTCTACTCGTCCCCTGAGTCTGTGATACAGAGACAGGAGGCGCTCAACTCTTCCCTTGAGTCTGTGAGACAGAGACAGGAGGCTGTCTCATCATCCCCTGAGTCTGTGATACAAAGACAGGGGGCGCTCTACTCATCCCCTGAGTCTGTGATACAAAGACAGGGGACGGTCTACTCATCCCCTGAGTCTGTGATGCAGAGACAGGGGGCGGTCTATTCATCCCCTGAGTCTTTGATACAGAGACAGGGGGCGGTCCACTCATCCTCCGAGTGCGTGATACAGAGAAAGGGGGCAGTTTACTCATCCCCTGGGTCTGTGATACAGAGACCGGGGGTGGTCTACTCATTCCCTGAGTCAGTGATACAGAGACAGGGGGCGGTTAACTCATCCCCCGAGTGCATGATACAGAGAAAGTGGGCGGTCCAATCATCCACTGAATCTGAGATACAGAGACAGGGGACAGTCTAATCATCCCCTGATTCTGTGGTACAGAGACAGGGGGCGGTCTACTCATCCCCTGAGTCTGTTATACAGAGACAGGGGGCGGTCTACTCATTCACTGAGTCTGTGATACAGAGAAAGGGGACAGTCTACTCATCCCCTGAGTCTGAGATACAGAGACAAGGGGCAGTTTACTCATCCCCTGAGTCTGTGATGCAGAGACAAGGGGCGGTCTACTCATCCCCCGAGTGTGTGATACAGAGAAATGGGGCAGTCTCCTCATCCCCTGAGTCTGAGATACAGAGACAAGGGGCGGTCTACTCATCCCCTGAGTCTGTGATACAGAGACCGGGGGTGGTCTACTCATTCCCTGAGTCTCTGATACAGAGACAGGGGGCGGTTAACTCATCCCCCGAGTGCATGATACAGAGAAAGTGGGCGGTCCAATCATCCCCTGAGTCTGAGATGCAGAGACAAGGGGCGGTCTAATCATCCCCTGAGTCTGTGGTACAGAGACAGGGGGCGGTCTACTCATCCCCTGAGTCTGTGAGACAAAGACATTGTGCGGTCTACTCATCCCCTGAGTCTGTGATGCAGAGACAGGGGGCGGTCTACTCATCCCCCGAGTGCATGATACAGAGAAAGGGGACAGTCTCCTCATCCCCTGAGTCTGAGATGCAGAGACAAGGGGCAGTTTACTCATCCCCTGAATCTGTGATCCAGAGACAGGGGGCAGTCTGCTCATCCACTGAGTGTGTGATACAAAGAAAGGGGTTGGTCTACTCATCCCATGACTCTGTGATACAGAGACAGGGGGCGGTCTACTCATCCCCTGAGTCTGTGATACAAAGACAGGGGTTGGTCTACTCATCCCATGACTCTGTGATACAGAGACAGGGGGCGGTCTACTCATCCCCTAAATTTGTGAAACTGAGACAGGGGGCAGTCTACTCAGCGCCAAAGTCCCTGAAATACAGACAGGGGCCAGTCTACTCATGCCCTGGGTCGGTGATACATAGAAAGGGAGCGTTCTACGCATCCCCTAAATCTGTGATACCGAGACAAGGGGCGGTCGACACATCCCCTAAATATGTGAAACCGAGACAGGGGGCAGTCTACTCAGCCCAAAATTCCCTGAAATACAGACAGGGGCCAGTCTACTCATGCCCTGGGTCTATGAGACAGAGACTGGGGAAGATCTATTCAATCCTGAGTGTGTGATAGAGAGACAGGAGGCGCTCTAATCATCCCCAGTCTGTTATACAGAGACAGGGCGCGATCTACTCATCCCCCGAGTGTGTGATACAGAGAAATGGGGCAGTCTCCTCATCCCCTGAGTCTGAGATACAGAGACAAGGGGCGGTCTACTCATCCCCTGAAACTGTGATACAGAGACAGGGAGCGGTCTACTCATCCCCCGAGTGAGTGATACAGAGAAATGGGGCAGTCTACTCATCCCCTGGGTCTGTGATACAGACGAAGGGGGCGGTCTACTCATCCGCTGAGTCTGTGATACCGAGACAGGGGGCGGTCTACTCATCTCCTGAGTCTGTGATACAGAGACAGGGGGCCGTCTACTCATCCCCTGAATCAATGATGCAGAGACAGGGGGCGGTCTACTCATTCACTGAGTCTGTGATCCAGAGACAGGGGGCGGTGTAACCAACCTCCGAGTGTGCGAGACGGGGACAGGGGGCTGTCGACTCAACCACTGACTCTGTGATACAGAGACAGGGGGCGGTCTACTCATCCACTGAGTCTTTGATACAGAGACAGGGGGCGCTCTACTCATCCCCTGAGTCAGTGATACAAAGACAGGGGGCTTTCTAATCATCCCATGAGTCCGTGATACAGAGACAGGGGGCGGTCTACTCATCCACTGAGTCTTTGATACAGAGCCAGGGGGCACTCTACTCATCCCCTGAGTCTGAGATACAAAGACAGGGGGCGCTCTACTCATCCACTGATTGTGTGATGCAAAGACAGGGGCCGGTCTACTCATCTACTGACTCTGAGATACAGAGACAGGGGGCGGTCTACTCATCCACTGAGTCTGTGATGCAGAGACAAGGGGGCGGTCTACTCATTCCTTGAGTCAGTGATGCAGAGACAGGAGGCGGTCTACTCCTCCCCTGAGTCGATGATAGAGAGACAGGGGGCCCTCTACGCATCCCCTGAGTCTATGATAAGAGAGACAGGAGGCGGTCAACTCATTCCCTGAGTCTGAGATACAGAGACAGGGGGCGGTCTACTCATCCCCTGAGTCTGTGATACAGAGACAGGGGGCGGTCAACTGATTCCCTGAGTCTGAGATACAGAGACAGGGGGCGGTCTACTCATCCCCTGAGTCTGTGATACAGAGACAGGGGGCGGTCTACTCATTCCCTGAGTCTGTGATACAGAGACAGGGGGCGGTCTACTCATTCCCTGAGTCTGTGATACAGAGACAGGGGGCGGTCTACTCATCCCCTGAGTCTGTGATACTTTGGGCGGCACAGTGGCGCAGTGGTTAGCACTGTAGCCTCACAGCTCCAGGGACCCGGGTTCGATTCTGGGTACTGCCTGTGTGGAGTTTGCAAGTTCTCCCTGTGTCTGCGTGGGTTTCCTCCGGGTGCTCCGGTTTCCTCCCACATGCCAAAGACTTGCAGGTTGATAGGTTAATTGGCCATTATAAAATTGCCCCTAGTATAGGTAGGTGGTAGGGAAATAGAGGGACAGGTGGGGATGTAGTAGGAATCAGGGATTAGTGTAGGATTAGTATAAATGGGTGGTTGATGGTCGGCACAGACTCGGTGGGCCGAAGGGCCTGTTTCAGTGCTGTATCTCTTAAAAAAAAAAATACAGACAGGGGCCAGTCTACTCATCCCCCGGGTCTATGAGACAGAGACTGGGGAAGATCTATTCAATCCTGAGTGTGTGATAGAGAGACAGGAGGCGGTCTCGTCATCCCCAGTCTGTTATACAGAGACAGGGCGCGATCTACTCATCCCCTGAGTCGGTAATACAAAGACAGGGGGCGTTCTACTCATCCCCTAAATATGTGAAACCGAGACAGGGGGCAGTCTACGCAGCCCAAAATTCCCTGAAATACAGACAGGGTCCAGTCTACTCATGCCCCGGGTCTATGAGACAGAGACTGGGGAAGATCTATTCAATCCTGAGTGTGTCATAGAGAGACAGGAGGCGGTCTAATCATCCCCAGTCTGTTATACAGAGACAGGGCGCGATCTACTCATTCCCTGTGTCTGTGATACAGAGACAGGGGGCGGTCTACTCATTCCCTGTGTCTGTGATGCAGAGACAGGGGGCGGTCTACTCATCCCCTGTGTCTGTGATACAGAGACAGGGGGCGGTCTACTCATTCCCTGTGTCTGTGATGCAGAGACAGGAGGCCGTCTACTCATCCTGAGTCTGTTATACAGAGACAGGGGGCGGTCTACTCGTTCCCTGTGTCTGTGATACAGAGACAGGAGGCCGTCTACTCATCCTGAGTCTGTTATACAGAGACAGGGGGCGGTCTACTCGTTCCCTGTGTCTGTGATACAGAGACAGGAGGCCGTCTACTCATCCTGAGTCTGTTATACAGAGACAGGGGGCGGTCTACTCATTCCCTGTGTCTGTGATACAGAGACAGGGGGCGGTCTACTCATCCTGAGTCTGTGATACAGAGACAGGGGGCGGTCTACTCATTCCCTGTGTCTGTGATGCAGAGACAGGAGGCCGTCTACTCATCCTGAGTCTGTTATACAGAGACAGGGGGCGGTCTACTCATTCCCTGTGTCTGTGATACAGAGACAGGGGGCGGTCTACTCATTCCCTGTGTCTGTGATACAGAGACAGGGAGCGGTCTACTCATCCCCCGAGTGAGTGATACAGAGAAATGGGGCGGTCTACTCATCCCCTGAGTATGTGATGCAGAGACAGGGGGAGGTGTAACCAACCTCCGAGTGTGCGAGACGGGGACAGGGGGCTGTCGACTCATCCACTGACTCTGTGATACAGAGACAGGTGGCGTTCTACTCATCTCCTGAGTCGATGATAGAGAGACAGGGGGCGCTCTACTCATCCCCTGGCACTATGATAGAGAGACAGGGGGCGGTCATCTCATCCCCTGAGTCGATGACACAGCGACAGGGGGCGCTCTACTCATCCCCTGAGTCCGTGATAGAGAGACAGGGGGCGCTCTACTCATCATCTGAGTCTATGATCAAGAGACAGGGGGCGCTCTACTCATCCCTTGAGTCTGTGATACAGAGACAGGGAGCGGTCGACTCATCCCATGAGTATGTGAGACAGAGACAGGGGGTGTTCTACTCATCCCCCGATTGTGTGATACAGAGAAAGGGGGCAGTCTACTCATCCCCTGAGTCTGAGATACAGAGACAAGGGGCAGTTTACTCATCCCCTGGGTCTGTGATACAGAGGAAGGGGGCGGTCTACTCATTCACTGAGTCTGTCATCCAGAAACAGGGGGCGGTCGACTCATTCACTGAGTCTGTGATACAGAGACAGGGGACGGTCTACTCATCCCCTGAGTCTGAGATACAGAGACAAGGGGCAGTTTACTCATCCCCTGAGTCTGTGATACAAAGACAGTGTGCGGTCTACTCATCCCCTGAGTCTGTTATACAGAGACAGGGGGCGGTCTACTCATTCACTGAGTCTGTGAGACAGAGCCAGGGGGCGGTCCACTCATCCCCTGAGTCTATGATACAGAGACAGGGGGCGGTCTACTCATCCCCTGAGTCTGTGACACAGAGGCAGGGGGCGGTCTACTCATCCCCTGAGTCCGTGATACAGAGACAGGGGGCGGTCTACTCATCCCCTGAGTTTGTGATACAGAGACAGGGAGCGGTCTACTCATCCCCTGAGTCGGTGATTCCAAGACAGGGGACGGTGTCCTCATCCCCTAAATTTGTGATACCGAGACAAGGGGCGGTCTACTCATGCCCTAAATTTGTGAAAGCGAGACAGGGGGCAGTCTACTCTTTCCCTAAAGTTGTGATACAGAGACAGGGGGCAGTCTACTCATCCCCAGAGTTTGTGATACAGAGACAGGGAGCGGTCTACTCATCCCCTGAGTCTGTGATACAAAGTCAGGGGGCGGTTTACTCATCCCCTGAGTCTGTGATACAGAGACAGGGGGCGGTCTACTCATCCCCTGAGTTTGTGATAACGAGACAGGGAGCAGTTTACTCATCCCCTGAGTCTGTGATACAACGACAGGGGGCGGTTTACTCATCCCCTGAGTCTGTGATACAGAGACAGGGGGCGGTCTACTCATGCCCTGAGTCTGTGATACAAAGACAGGAGGCTATCTAATCATCCCCTGAGTCTGTGAGACAGAGACAGGGGGCGGTTAACTCATTCCCTGAGTCTGAGATACGGAGACAGGGGGCGGTCTACTCATCCCCTGAGCCTGTGATACAAAGACAGGGGGCGCCCTACTCATCCCCTGAGTCTTTGATACAGAGACAGGGGGCGGTCTACTCATCCACTGAGTCTGTGATACAGAGACAGGGGCCAGTCTACTCATCCCCTGAGTCTTTGATACAGAGACAGGGGGCGGTCTACTCATCCACTGAGTCTGTGATACAGAGACGGGATGGTCTACTCATCCACTGACTCTGTGAGACAGCGACAGGGGGCGGTCTACTTCTCCACTGAGTCTGTGATACAGAGACAGTGGGCGGTCTACTCATCCACTGAGTCTATGATACAGAGACAGGGGACGGTCTACTCATCCACTGACTATGTGAGACAGAGACAGGGGGCGGTCTACTCATCCACTGACTCTGAGATACAGAGACAAGGGGGCGGTCTGCTCATCACCTGAGTCGATGACACAGAGACAGGGGGCGGTCGACTCATCCACTGAGTCTGTGATACAGAGACAAGGGGGCGGTCTAATCATCCCCTGAGTCTATGATAAAGAGACAGTGGGCGCTCTACTCATCCCCTGAGTCTGTGATACAGAGACAGGGGGCGGTCTACTCATCCCCTGAGTCTTTGATACAGAGAGAACGGGCAGTTTACTCATCCCCTGAGTCTGTGATGCAAAGACAGGGGGCTGTCTACTCATCCCCAAATTCTGAGTTACAGAGACAGGGGGCGGTCTACTCATCCTCTGAGTGTGTAATTAAGAGACAAGGGGCAGTTTACTCATCCCCTGAGTCTGTGATGCAGAGACAGGGGCTGTCTACTCATCCCCTGAGTCTGTGATGCAGAGACAGGGGGCTGTCTACTCATCCCCAAATTCTGAGTTACAGAGACAGGGGGCGGTCTACTCATCCTCTGAGTGTGTGATACTGAGACAGGGGCCAGTCTACTCATCCACTGAGTCTGTGATACAGAGTCAGGGGACGGTCTACTCATCCACTGACTGTGAGACAGAGACAGGGGCCAGTCTACTCATCCACTGAGTCTGTGATACAGAGACAGGGGGCAGTCTACTCATCGACTGAGTCTGTGAGACAGAGACAGGGGCCGGTCTACTCATCCACTGAGTCTGTGATACAGAGTCAGGGGACGGTCTACTCATCCACTGACTGTGAGACAGAGACAGGGGGCGGTCTACTCTTCCACTGAGTCTGTGATACAGAGACAGGGGACGGTCTACTCATCCCCTGAGTTTGTGATACAGAGACAGGGAGCGGTCTACTCATCCCCTGAGTCTGTGATACAGAAACAGGGGGCGGTCTACTCATCCCCTGAGTTTGTGATACAGAGACAGGGAGCGGTCTACTCATCCCCTGAGTCTGTGATACAGAGACAGGGGGCGGTCTGCTCATCCCCTGAGTCTGTGATACAGAGACAGGGGGCTGTCTACTTATCCCCTGAGTCGGTGAGACAAAGACAGGGGGCGTATTACTCATCCCCTAAATTTGTGATTCCGAGACAAGGGGCGGTCTGCTCATCCCCTGAGTCTGTGATACAAAGACAGTGTGCGGTCTACTCATCCCCTGAGTATGTTATACAGAGACAGGGGGCGGTCTACTCATTCACTGAGTCTGTGAGACAGAGACAGGGGGCGGTCCACTCATCCCCTGAGTCTATGATACAGAGACAGGGGGCGGTCTACTCATCTCCTGAGTCTGTGATACAGAGACAGGGGGCGGCCTACTCATCCCCTGAGTCCGTGATACAGAGACAGGGGGCGGTCTACTCATCCCCTGAGTGGGTGATCGCAAGACAGGGGGCGGTGTCCTCATCCCCTAAATTTGTGATACCGAGACAAGGGGCAGTTTACTCATCCCCAGAGTTTGTGATACAGAGACAGGGAGCGGTCTACTCATCCCCTGAGTCTGTGATACAAAGACAGGGGGCGGTTTACTCATCCCCTGAGTCTGTGATACAGAGACAGGGGGCGGTCTACTCATCCCCTGAATCCGTGATACAGAGACAGGGGGCGGTCTACTCATCCCCTGAGTTTGTGATACAGAGACAGGGAGCGGTTTACTCATCCCCTGAGTCTGTGATACAAAGACAGGGGGCGGTCTACTCATGCCCTAAATTTGTGACACAAAGACAGGGGGCGGTCTGCTCATCCCCTGAGTCTGTGATACAAAGACAGGAGGCTATCTAATCATCCCCTGAGTCTGTGAGACAGAGACAGGGGGCGGTTAACTCATTCCGTGAGTCTGAGATACGGAGACAGGGGGCGGTCTACTCATCCCCTGAGTCTTTGATACAGAGACAGGGGGCGGTCTACTCATCCACTGAGTCTGTGACACAGAGACAGTGGGCGGTCTACTCATCCACTGAGTCTGTGATACAGAGACAGGGGCCAGTCTACTCCTCCCCTGAGTCTTTGATACAGAGACAGGGGGCGATCTACTCATCCACTGAGTCTGTGACACAGAGACAGTGGGCGGTCTACTCATCCACTGAGTCTGTGATACAGAGACAGGGGACGGTCTACTCATCCACTGACTATGTGAGACAGAGACAGGGGGCGGTCTACTCATCCACTGAGTCTGTGATACAGAGACAGGGGGCGGTCGACTCATCCCCTGAGTCTATGATAAAGAGACAGTGGGCACTCTACTCATCCCCTGAGTCTGTGATACAGAGACAGGGGGCGGTCTACGCATCCCCTGAGTCTTTGTGACAGAGACAGGGGCCGGTCTACTCATCCACTGACTCTGTGATACGGAGACAGAGGGCGGTCTACTCATCCACTGCGTCTGTCATACAGAGACAGGGGGCGGTCTACTGATCCCCTGAGTCTTTGATACAGAGACAGGGTGCGGTCTACTCATCCCTTGAGGCTGTGATACAGAGACAGGGGGCTGACTAATCACCCCCTAAGTCTGTGATACAGAGACAGGAGGCGGTCTAATCATCACCTGAGTCTGTGCGACAGAGAGAACGGGCAGTTTACTCATCCCCTGAGTCTGTGATGCAGAGACAGGGGCCAGTCTACTCATCCACTGACTCTGTGATACGGAGACAGAGGGCGGTCTACTCATCCACTGCGTCTGTCATACAGAGACAGGGGGCGGTCTACTGATCCCCTGAGTCTTTGATACAGAGACAGGGTGCGGTCTACTCATCCCTTGAGGCTGTGATACAGAGACAGGGGGCTGACTAATCACCCCCTAAGTCTGTGATACAGAGACAGGAGGCGGTCTAATCATCACCTGAGTCTGTGCGACAGAGAGAACGGGCAGTTTACTCATCCCCTGAGTCTGTGATGCAGAGACAGGGGCCAGTCTACTCATCCACTGAGTCTGTGATACAGAGACAGGGGGCAGTCTACTCATCCACTGAGTCTGTGATACAGAGTCAGGGGACGGTCTACTCATCCACTGACTGTGAGACAGAGACAGGGGGCGGTCAACTCATCCACTGAGTCTGTGATGCAGAGACAGGAGGCGGTCTACTCATCCCCTGAGTCCATGATAAGAGAGACAGGGGGCGGTCTACTCGTCCCCTGAGTCTGTGATACAGAGACAGGAGGCGGTCAACTCTTCCCTTGAGTCTGTGAGACAGAGACAGGAGGCTGTCTCATCATCCCCTGAGTCTGTGATACAGAGACAGGGGACGGTCTACTCATCCCCTGAGTCTGTGATGCAGAGACAGGGGGCGGTCTACTCATCCCCTGAGTCTGTGATACAAAGACAGGGGACGGTCTACTCATCCCCTGAGTCTGTGATACAGAGACAGGGGACGGCCTACTCATCCCCTGAGTCTGTGATGCAGAGACAGGGGGCGGTCTATTCATCCCCTGAGTCTTTGATACAGAGACAGGGGGCGGTCTACTCATCCCCTGGGACTGTGATACAGAGACCGGGAGTGGTCTACTCATTCCCTGAGTCAGTGATACAGAGACAGGGGGCGGTTAACTCATCCCCCGAGTGCATGATACAGAGAAAGTGGGCGGTCCAATCATCCACTGAATCTGAGATACAGAGACAGGGGACAGTCTAATCATCCACTGAGTCTGTGATGCAGAGACAAGGGGGCGGTCTACTCATTCCTTGAGTCAGTGATGCAGAGACAGGAGGCGGTCTACTCCTCCCCTGAGTCTATGATAGAGAGACAGGGGGCCCTCTACGCATCCCCTGAGTCTATGATAAGAGAGACAGGAGGCGGTCAACTCATTCCCTGAGTCTGAGATACAGAGACAGGGGGCGGTCTACTCATCCCCTGAGTCTGTGATACAAAGACAGGGGACGGTCTACTCATCCCCTGAGTCTGTGATACAGAGACAGGGGGCGGTCTACTCATTCCCTGAGTCTGTGATGCAGAGACAGGGGGCGCTCTACTCTTCCCCTGAGTCTGTGATACAGAGACAGGGGGCGGTCTACTCATCCCCTGAGTCTTTGATACAGAGACAGGGGACGGTCTACTCATCCCCTTAGTCTGTTATACAGAGACAGGGGGCGCTCTCCTCATCCCCTGGGTCTGTGATACAGAGGAAGGGGGCGGTCTACTCAACCCCTGAGTCTGTGATACAGAGACAGCGGGCGGTCTGCGCATCCCCTGAGTCTGAGATACAGAGACCGGGGGTGGTCTACTCATCCCCTGAGTCTGTGATACAGAGACAGGGGGCGGTCTACTCATCCCCCGAGTGTGTGATACAGAGAAAGTGGGCGGTCCAATCATCCACTGAATCTGAGATACAGAGACAGGGGACAGTCTAATCATCCCCTGAGTCTGTGATACAGAGACAGGGGGCGGTCTACTCATCCCCCGAGTGCGTGATACACAGAAAGGGGACAGTCTACTCATCCCCTGAGTCTGTGAGACAGAGACAGGGGGCGGTCTACTCATCCCCTGAGTCTGTGATGCAGAGACAGGGGGCAGTCTGCTCATCCACTGAGTGTGTGATACAAAGACAGGGGTTGGTCTACTCATCTCCTGAGTCTGTGATACAGAGACAGGGGACGGTCTACTCATCCCCTGAGTCTGTGATACAAAGACAGGGGTTGGTCTACTCATCTCCTGAGTCTGTGATACAGAGACAGGGGGCGGACTACTCATCCCATGACTCTGTGATACAGAGACAGGGGGCGGTCTACTCATCCCCTACATTTGTGAAACTGAGACGGGGGCAGTCGACTCAGCGTCAATGTCTCTGAAATACAGACAGGCGCCAGTCTACTCATCCCCCGGGTCTATGAGACAGAGACTGGGGAAGATCTATTCAATCCTGAGTGTGTGATAGAGAGACAGGAGGCGGTCTCGTCATCCCCAGTCTGTTATACAGAGACAGGGCGCGATCTACTCATCCCCTGAGTCGGTAATACAAAGACAGGGGGCGTTCTACTCATCCCCTAAATATGTGAAACCGAGACAGGGGGCAGTCTACGCAGCCCAAAATTCCCTGAAATACAGACAGGGTCCAGTCTACTCATGCCCCGGGTCTATGAGACAGAGACTGGGGAAGATCTATTCAATCCTGAGTGTGTCATAGAGAGACAGGAGGCGGTCTAATCATCCCCAGTCTGTTATACAGAGACAGGGCGCGATCTACTCATTCCCCGAGTGTATGATAAAGAGACAAGGTGCGGTCTACTCATCCCCTGAGTCTGAGATGCAGAGACAGGAGGCCGTCTACTCATCCTGAGTCTGTTATACAGAGACAGGGGGCGGTCTACTCATTCCCTGTGTCTGTGATACAGAGACAGGGAGCGGTCTACTCATCCCCCGAGTGAGTGATACAGAGAAATGGGGCGGTCTACTCATCCCCTGAGTATGTGATGCAGAGACAGGGGGAGGTGTAACCAACCTCCGAGTGTGCGAGACGGGGACAGGGGGCTGTCGACTCATCCACTGACTCTGTGATACAGAGACAGGTGGCGTTCTACTCATCTCCTGAGTCGATGATAGAGAGACAGGGGGCGCTCTACTCATCCCCTGGCACTATGATAGAGAGACAGGGGGCGGTCATCTCATCCCCTGAGTCGATGACACAGCGACAGGGGGCGCTCTACTCATCCCCTGAGTCCGTGATAGAGAGACAGGGGGCGCTCTACTCATCCCCTGAGTCCGTGATAGAGAGACAGGGGGCGCTCTACTCATCATCTGAGTCTATGATCAAGAGACAGGGGGCGCTCTACTCATCCCTTGAGTCAGTGATACAGAGACAGGGGGCGCTCTACTCATCCCCTGAGTCCGTGATAGAGAGACAGGGGGCGCTCTACTCATCATCTGAGTCTATGATCAAGAGACAGGGGGCGCTCTACTCATCCCTTGAGTCAGTGATACAGAGACAGGGGGCGGTCTACTCATTCATGAGTCTGTGATACAGAAACAGGGGACGGTCGACTCATCCCATGAGTATGTGAGACAGAGACAGGGGGTGTTCTACTCATCCCCCGATTGTGTGATACAGAGAAAGGGGGCAGTCTACTCATCCCCTGAGTCTGAGATACAGAGACAAGGGGCAGTTTACTCATCCCCTGGGTCTGTGATACAGAGGAAGGGGGCGGTCTACTCATTCACTGAGTCTGTGATACAGAGACAGGGGGCGGTCTACTCATCCACTGAGTCTGTCATACAGAGAATGTGTGCGGTCTACACATCACCTGAGTTTGTGATACAGAGACAGGGGGCGGTCTGCTCATCCCCTGAGTCTGTGATACAGGGAAAGGGGGCAGCCTACTCATCCCCTGAGTCTGAGATACAGAGACAAGGGGCAGTTTACTCATACCCTGGGTCTGTGATACAGAGGAAGGGGACGGTCTACTCATCCCCTGAGTCTGTGATAAAGAGACAGGGGGCGGTCTACTCATCCCCTGAGTCTGTGATAAAGAGACAGGGGGCGTTCTACTCATCCCCTGAGTCTGTGATACAGAGACAGGGGGCGATCTACTCATCCACTGAGTCTGTCATACAGAGAATGTGTGCGGTCTACACATCACCTGAGTTTGTGATACAGAGACAGGGGGCGGTCTGCTCATCCCCTGAGTCTGTGATACAGGGAAAGGGGGCAGCCTACTCATCCCCTGAGTCTGAGATACAGAGACAAGGGGCAGTTTACTCATACCCTGGGTCTGTGATACAGAGGAAGGGGACGGTCTACTCATCCCCTGAGTCAGTGATACAGAGACAGGGGGGGTGGGTCTACTCATCCCCTGAGTCTGTGATACAGAGACAGGGGGCGGTCTACTCATCCCCTGATTCTGTGATACAGAGACAGGGGGCGGTCTACTCATTCACTGAGTCTGTGATACAGAGACAGGCGGGGGTCTACTCATTCACTGATTCTGTGATACAGAGACAGGGGGCGGTCTCCTCATTCACTGAGTCTGTCATCCAGAAACAGGGGGCGGTCGACTCATTCACTGATTCTGTGATACAGAGACAGGGGGAGGTCTACTCATCCACTGTGGCTGTGATGCAGAGACAGGGGACGGTCTACTCATTCACTGAGTCTGTGATACAGAGACAGGGGGAGGTCTACTCATCCACTGAGTCTGTGATACAGAGACAAGGGGCAGTTTACTCATCCCCTGAGTCTGTGATATAGAGACAGGGGGCGGTCTACTCATTCACTGAGTCTGTCATCCAGAAACAGGGGGCGGTCGACTCATTCACTGAGTCTGTGATACAGAGACAGGGGACGGTCTACTCATCCCCTGAGTCTGAGATACAGAGACAAGGGGCAGTTTACTCATCCCCTGAGTCTGTGATGCAGAGACAGGGGACGGTCTACTCATCCCCCGAGTGTGTGATACAGAGAAATGGGGCAGTCTCCTCATCCCCTGAGTCTGAGATACAGAGACAAGGGGCGGTCTACTCATTCCCTGAGTCTGTGATACAGAGACAGGGGGCGGTTAACTCATCCCCCGAGTGCATGATACAGAGAAAGTGGGCGGTCCAATCATCCCCTGAGTCTGAGATGCAGAGACAAGGGGCGGTCTAATCATCCCCTGAGTCTGTGGTACAGAGACAGGGGGCGGTCTACTCATCCCCTGAGTCTGTGATACAAAGACATTGTGCGGTCTACTCATCCCCTGAGTCTGTGATGCAGAGACAGGGGGCAGTCTACTCATCCCCCGAGTGCATGATACAGAGAAAGGGGACAGTCTCCTCATCCCCTGAGTCTGAGATGCAGAGACAAGGGGCAGTTTACTCATCCCCTGAATCTGTGATCCAGAGACAGGGGGCAGTCTGCTCATCCACTGAGTGTGTGATACAAAGACAGGGGTTGGTCTACTCATCCCATGACTCTGTGATACAGAGACAGGGGGCGGTCTAATCATCCCCTAAATTTGTGAAACTGAGACAGGGGGCAGTCTACTCAGCGCCAAAGTCCCTGAAATACAGACAGGGGCCAGTCTACTCATGCCCTGGGTCGGTGATACATAGAAAGGGAGCGTTCTACGCATCCCCTAAATCTGTGATACCGAGACAAGGGGCGGTCGACACATCCCCTAAATATGTGAAACCGAGACAGGGGGCAGTCTACTCAGCCCAAAATTCCCTGAAATACAGACAGGGGCCAGTCTACTCATGCCCTGGGTCTATGAGACAGAGACTGGGGAAGATCTATTCAATCCTGAGTGTGTGATAGAGAGACAGGAGGCGCTCTAATCATCCCCAGTCTGTTATACAGAGACAGGGCGCGATCTACTCATCCCCCGAGTGTGTGATACAGAGAAATGGGGCAGTCTCCTCATCCCCTGAGTCTGAGATACAGAGACAAGGGGCGGTCTACTCATCCCCTGAGTCTGTGATACAGAGACAGGGAGCGGTCTACTCATCCCCCGAGTGAGTGATACAGAGAAATGGGGCAGTCTACTCATCCCCTGGGTCTGTGATACAGACGAAGGGGGCGGTCTACTCATCCGCTGAGTCTGTGATACCGAGACAGGGGGCGGTCTACTCATCTCCTGAGTCTGTGATACAGAGACAGGGGGCCGTCTACTCATCCCCTGAATCAATGATGCAGAGACAGGGGGCGGTCTACTCATTCACTGAGTCTGTGATCCAGAGACAGGGGGCGGTGTAACCAACCTCCGAGTGTGCGAGACGGGGACAGGGGGCTGTCGACTCAACCACTGACTCTGTGATACAGAGACAGGGGGCGGTCTACTCATCCACTGAGTCTTTGATACAGAGCCAGGGGGCGCTCTACTCATCCCCTGAGTCAGTGATACAAAGACAGGGGGCTTTCTAATCATCCCATGAGTCCGTGATACAAAGACAGGAGGCGGTCAACTCATCCACTGAGTCTGTGATGCAGAGACAGGGGGCACTCTACTCATCCCCTGAGTCTGAGATACAAAGACAGGGGGCGCTCTACTCATCCACTAATTGTGTGATACAGAGACAGGGCGGGGGGTCTACTCATCCCCTGAGTCTGTGATACAGAGACAGGGGGGGGGTCTACTCATCCCCTGAGTCTGTGATACAGAGACAGGGGGCGGTCTACTCATCCCCTGATTCTGTGATACAGAGACAGGCGGGGGTCTACTCATCCGCTGAGTCTGTGATACAGAGACAGGGGGCGGTCTACTCATTCACTGAGTCTGTGATACAGAGACAGGGGGCGGTCTACTCATCCCCTGAGTCTGTGATGCAGAGACAGGGGGCGGTCTACTCATTCATGAGTCTGTGATACAGAGACAGGGGGCGCTCTATTCATCCCTTGAGTCTGAGATACAGAGTCAAGGGGCAGTTTACTCATCCCCTGGGTCTGCGATACAGAGGAAGGGGGCGGTCTACTCATACCCTGAGTCTGTGATACAGAGACAGGGGGCGGTCTACTCATCCCGAGCTTGTTATACAGAGACAGGGGGCGGTCTACTCATCCCCTGAGTCTGAGATACAGAGTCAAGGGGCAGTTTACTCATCCCCTGGGTCTGCGATACAGAGGAAGGGGGCGGTCTACTCATCCACTGAGTCTGTGATACAGAGACAGGGGGCGGTCTACTCATCAGCTGAGTCTGTGATACAGCGACAGCGCGCTCTACTCATCCCCCGATTGTGTGATACAGAGAAAGGGGGCAGCCTACTCATCCCCTGGGTCTGTGATGGAGAGGAAGGGGGCGGTCTACTCATCCCGAGTTTGTTATACACAGACAGGGGGCGGTCTACTCATTCCCTGAGTCTGTGATACAGAGACAAGGGGCAGTTTACTCATACCCTGGGTCTGCGATTGAGAGGAAGGGAACGGTCTACTCATCCCCTGTGTCTGTGATACAGAGACAGGGGGCGGTCTATTCTTCCCCTGAGTCTGTGATACAGAAACAGGGGGCGGTCTACTCATCCACTGACTCTGTGATCCAGAGACAGGGGGCGGTCTACTCATCCACTGACTCTGTGATCCAGCGACAGGGGGCGGTCTACTCATCCACTGTGTCTGTGATGCAGAGACAGGGGGCGGTCAACTCATTCACTGATCTGTGAAACAGAGACAGGGGGCGGTCTTCTCATCCACTGAGTCTGTGAGACAGAGAACAGGGGACGGTCTACTCATCCAAAGAGTCTGTGATACAGAGACAGGGGGCGATCTTCTCATCCACTGAGTCTGTGATGCAGAGACAGGGGGCGGTCAACTCATTCACTGATCTGTGAAACAAAGACAGGGGGCGGTCTTCTCATCCACTGAGTCTGTGATACAGAGAACAGGGGACGGTCTCCTCATCCCCTGAGTTGTTGATACAAAGAGTGGGGGCGGTCTACTCATCCCCTGAGTTTGTGATACAGAGACAGGGGGCGTTCTACTCATCCCCTGAGTTGGTGATACAAAGACAGGGGGCGGTCTACACATCCCCTGAGTCTGTGATACAGAGACAGCGGGAGGTCTACTCATCCCCCGAGTGTGTGATAAAGAGACAGTGGGCGGTCTACTCATCCCCTGAGTCTGTCAGACAGAGACAGGGGGCGGTCTACTCATCCCCCGAGGATGTGATAAAGAGACAGGAGGCGGTCTACTCATTCCCTGAGTCTGTGATACAGAGGCAGGGGGCGGTCTACTCATACCCCTTGTCAAGAGGAAGAAGAAGGCTTATGATAGGATGAGACATGAAGGCTCAGTTAGGGCGCTTGAGAGCTACAAGCTAGCCAGGAAGGATCTAAAGGGAGAGCTAAGAAGAGCAAGGAGAGGACACGAGAAGTCATTGGTGGATCGGATCAGGGAAAACCCTAAGGCTTTCTATAGGTATATCAGGAATAAAAGAATGACTAGAGTTAGATTAGGGCCAATCAAGGATAGTAGTGGGAAGTTGTGTGTGGAATCAGAGGAGATAGGGGAAGTGTTAAATGAATATTTTGCGTCAGTATTTACAGTAGAGAAAGAAAATGTTGTTGAGAATACTGAGATTCAGGCAACGAGGCTAGATGGGATTGACGTTCACAAGGAGGAGGTGTTAGCAATTTTGGAAAGTGTGAAAATAGATAAGTCCCCTGGGCCAGATGGGATTTATCCTAGGATTCTCTGGGAAGCTAGGGAGGAGATTGCAGAGCCTTTGTCCTTGATCTTTATGTCGTCATTGTCGACAGGAATAGTGCCGGAAGACTGGAGGATTGCAAATGTTGTCCCCTTGTTCAAGAAGGGGAGTAGAGACAGCCCTGGTAATTATAGACCTGTGAGCCTCACTTCGGTTGTGGGTAAAATGTTGGAAAAGGTTATAAGAGACAGGATTTATAATCATCTTGAAAAGAATAAGTACATTAGAGATAGTCAGCACGGTTTTGTGACGGGTAGGTCGTGCCTCACAAACCTTATTGAGTTTTTTGAGAAGGTGACCAAACAGGTGGATGAGGGTAAAGCAGTGGATGTGGTGTATATGGATTTCAGTAAGGCGTTTGATAAGGTTCCCCACGGTAGGCTATTGCAGAAAATACGGAAGTATGGGGTTGAAGGTGATTTAGAGCTTTGGATCAGAAATTAGCTAGCTGAAAGAAGACAGAGGGTGGTGGTTGATGGCAAATGTTCATCCTGGAGTTTAGTTACTAGTGGTGTACCGCAAGGATCTGTTTTGGGGCCATTGCTGTTTGTCATTTTAATAAATGACCTGGAAGAGGGTGTAGAAGGTTGGGTTAGTAAATTTGCAGATGACACTAAGGTCGGTGGAGTTGTGGATAGTGCCGAAGGATGTTGTCGGGTACAGAGAGACATAGATAGGCTGCAGAGCTGGGCTGAGAGATGGCAAATGGAGTTTAATGCGGAAAAGTGTGAGGTGATTCACTTTGGAAGGAGTAACAGGAATGCAGAGTACTGGGCTAATGGGAAGATTCTTGTTAGTGTAGATGAGCAGAGAGATCTTGGTGTCCAGGTGCATAAATCCCTGAAGGTTGCTAACCAGGTTAATAGGGCTGTCAAGAAGGCATATGGTGTGTTAGCTTTTATTAGTAGGGGGGTCGAGTTTCGGAGCCACGAGGTCATGCTGCAGCTGTACAAGACTCTGGTGAGACCGCACCTGGAGTATTGCGTGCAGTTCTGGTCACCGCATTATAGAAAGGATGTGGAAGCTATGGAAAGGGTGCAGAGGAGATTTACTAGGATGTTGCCTGGTATGGAGGGAAGGTGTTACGAGGAAAGGCTGAGGGACTTGAGGTTGTTTTCGTTGGAGAGAAGGAGGAGGAGAGGTGACTTAATAGAGACATATAAGATAATCAGAGGGTTAGATAGGGTGGATAGTGAGAGTCTTTTTCCTCGGATGGTGATGGCAAACACGAGGGGACATAGCTTCAAGTTGAGGGGTGATAGATATAGGACAGATGTGAGAGGTAGTTTCTTTACTCAGAGAGTAGTAAGGGCGTGGAATGCCCTGCCTGCAGCAGTAGCAGATTCGCCAACTTTAAGGGCATTTAAGTGGACATTGGATAGACACATGGATGAAAATGGAATAGTGTAGGTCAGATGGTTTCACAGGTCGGCGCAACATCGAGGGCCGAAGGGCCTGTACTGCGCTGTAATGTTCTAATTCTAATTCTAATAACCCCGATTGTGTGAGACAGAGAAAGGGGGCAGTCTACTCATCCCCTGAGTCTGAGATACAGAGACAAGGGGCAGTTTACTCATCCCCTGGGTCTGTGATACAGAGACAGGGGGCGGTCTACTCATACCCTGAGTCTGTGACACAGAGACAGGGGGCGGTCGACTCATCCCGAGTTTGTTTTACGGAGACAGTGGGCGGTCTACACATCACCTGAGTCTGTGATACAGAGACAGGGGGCGGTCTGCTCATCCCCTGAGTCTGTGAGACAGAGAACAGGGGACGGTCTATTCATCCAAAGAGTCTGTGATACAGAGACAGGGGGCGATCTTCTCATCCACTGAGTCTGTGATGCAGAGACAGGGGGCGGTCAACTCATTCACTGATCTGTGAAACAGAGACAGGGGGCGGTCTTTTCATCCACTGAGTCTGTGATACAGAGAACAGGGGACGGTCTACTCATCCCCTGAGTTGTTGATACAAAGACTGGGGGCGGTCTACTCATCCCCCGAGTGTGTGATAAAGAGACAGTGGGCGGTCTCCTCATCAGCTGAGTCTGTGATATCGAGACAGGGGGCGGTCTACTCATCCCCTGAGTCTGTCATACAGAGACAGGGGGCGGTCTAATCGTCCCCCGAGTTGTTGATACAAAGACTGGGGGCGGTCTACTCATCCCCCGAGTGTGTGATAAAGAGACAGTGGGCGGTCTCCTCATCAGCTGAGTCTGTGATATCGAGACAGGGGGCGGTCTACTCATCCCCTGAGTCAGTGATACAGAGACAGGGGGGGGGGTCTACTCATTCCCGAAATTTTGGATACAGAGACAGGGAACGGTCTACTCATTCCCTAAATTTGTGATACAGAGACAGGGGGCGGTCTACTCATCCCCTGAGTGGGTGATACAAAGACAGGGGGCGGTCTACTCATCCCCTGAGTTTGTGACACAGAGACAGGGGGCGGTCTACTCATCCCCTGAGTTTGTGACACAGATCACAGGGGGCGGTCTACTCATCCCCTGAGTTTGTGATACAGAGACAGGGGGAGGTCTACTCATCCCCCGATTGTGTGATACAGAGACAGGGGGCAGCCTACTCATCCCCTGAGTCTGAGATACAGTGACAGGGGGCGGTCTACTCATTCCCTGACTCTGTGATACAGAGATAAGGGGCAGTTTACTCATCCCCTGGGTCTGTGATACAGAGAAAGGGCGCAGTTTACTCATCCCCTGGGTCTGTGATACAGCGGAAGGGGGCGGTCTACTCATCCCCTGAGTCTGTGATACAGAGACAGGGGGCGGTCTACTCATCCCGAGTTTGTTATACACAGACAGGGGGCGGTCTACTCATCCCCTGAGTCTGTGATACAGAGACAGGGGGCGGTCTACTCATCCCGAGTTTGTTATACACAGACAGGGGGCGGTCTACTCATCCCCTGAGTCTGAGATACAGAGACAAGGGGCAGTTTACTCATCCCCTGTGTCTGTGATACAGAGACAGGGGGCGGTCTACTCATCCACTGACTCTGTGATCCAGAGACAGGGGGCGGTCTACACATCCACTGTGTCTGTGATGCAGAGACAGGGGGCGGTCAACTCATTCACTGATCTGTGAAACAGAGACAGGGGGCGGTCTTCTCATCCACTGAGTCTGTGAGACAGAGAACAGGGCACGGTCTACTCATCCAAAGAGTCTGTGATACAGAGACAGGGGGCGATCTTCTCATCCACTGAGTCTGTGATGCAGAGACAGGGGGCGGTCAACTCATTCACTGATCTGTGAAACAAAGACAGGGGGGGGGGTCTACTCATTCCCGAAATTTTGGATACAGAGACAGGGAACGGTCTACTCATTCCCTAAATTTGTGATACAGAGACAGGGGGCGGTCTACTCATCCCCTGAGTGGGTGATACAAAGACAGGGGGCGGTCTACTCATCCCCTGAGTTTGTGACACAGAGACAGGGGGCGGTCTACTCATCCCCTGAGTTTGTGACACAGATCACAGGGGGCGGTCTACTCATCCCCTGAGTTTGTGATACAGAGACAGGGGGAGGTCTACTCATCCCCCGATTGTGTGATACAGAGACAGGGGGCAGCCTACTCATCCCCTGAGTCTGAGATACAGTGACAG
Source organism: Heterodontus francisci (assembly GCF_036365525.1). Classification (NCBI taxonomy): domain Eukaryota; kingdom Metazoa; phylum Chordata; class Chondrichthyes; order Heterodontiformes; family Heterodontidae; genus Heterodontus; species Heterodontus francisci. The sequence continues at coordinate 1,174,959 of NW_027142285.1, forward strand.
GGGGCGGTCTACTCATTCCCTGACTCTGTGATACAGAGATAAGGGGCAGTTTACTCATCCCCTGGGTCTGTGATACAGAGAAAGGGCGCAGTTTACTCATCCCCTGGGTCTGTGATACAGCGGAAGGGGGCGGTCTACTCATCCCCTGAGTCTGTGATACAGAGACAGGGGGCGGTCTACTCATCCCGAGTTTGTTATACACAGACAGGGGGCGGTCTACTCATCCCCTGAGTCTGTGATACAGAGACAGGGGGCGGTCTACTCATCCCGAGTTTGTTATACACAGACAGGGGGCGGTCTACTCATCCCCTGAGTCTGAGATACAGAGACAAGGGGCAGTTTACTCATCCCCTGTGTCTGTGATACAGAGACAGGGGGCGGTCTACTCATCCACTGACTCTGTGATCCAGAGACAGGGGGCGGTCTACACATCCACTGTGTCTGTGATGCAGAGACAGGGGGCGGTCAACTCATTCACTGATCTGTGAAACAGAGACAGGGGGCGGTCTTCTCATCCACTGAGTCTGTGAGACAGAGAACAGGGCACGGTCTACTCATCCAAAGAGTCTGTGATACAGAGACAGGGGGCGATCTTCTCATCCACTGAGTCTGTGATGCAGAGACAGGGGGCGGTCAACTCATTCACTGATCTGTGAAACAAAGACAGGGGGCGGTCTTCTCATCCACTGAGTCTGTGATACAGAGAACAGGGGACGGTCTACTCATCCCCTGAGTTGTTGATACAAAGACTGGGGGCGGTCTACTCATCCCCTGAGTTGGTGATACAAAGACAGGGGGCGGTCTACTCATCCCCTGAGTTTGTGATACAGAGACAGGGGGCGTTCTACTCATCCCCTGAGTTGGTGATACAAAGACAGGGGGCGGTCTACACATCCCCTGAGTCTGTGATACAGAGACAGCGGGAGGTCTACTCATACCCCTTGTCAAGAGGAAGAAGAAGGCTTATGATAGGATGAGACATGAAGGCTCAGTTAGGGCGCTTGAGAGCTACAAGCTCGCCAGGAAGGATCTAAAGGGAGAGCTAAGAAGAGCAAGGAGAGGACACGAGAAGTCATTGGTGGATCGGATCAGGGAAAACCCTAAGGCTTTCTATAGGTATATCAGGAATAAAAGAATGACTAGAGTTAGATTAGGGCCAATCAAGGATAGTAGTGGGAAGTTGTGTGTGGAATCAGAGGAGATAGGGGAAGTGTTAAATGAATATTTTGCGTCAGTATTTACAGTAGAGAAAGAAAATGTTGTTGAGAATACTGAGATTCAGGCAACGAGGCTAGATGGGATTGACGTTCACAAGGAGGAGGTGTTAGCAATTTTGGAAAGTGTGAAAATAGATAAGTCCCCTGGGCCAGATGGGATTTATCCTAGGATTCTCTGGGAAGCTAGGGAGGAGATTGCAGAGCCTTTGTCCTTGATCTTTATGTCGTCATTGTCGACAGGAATAGTGCCGGAAGACTGGAGGATTGCAAATGTTGTCCCCTTGTTCAAGAAGGGGAGTAGAGACAGCCCTGGTAATTATAGACCTGTGAGCCTCACTTCGGTTGTGGGTAAAATGTTGGAAAAGGTTATAAGAGACAGGATTTATAATCATCTTGAAAAGAATAAGTACATTAGAGATAGTCAGCATGGTTTTGTGACGGGTAGGTCGTGCCTCACAAACCTTATTGAGTTTTTTGAGAAGGTGACCAAACAGGTGGATGAGGGTAAAGCAGTGGATGTGGTGTATATGGATTTCAGTAAGGCGTTTGATAAGGTTCCCCACGGTAGGCTATTGCAGAAAATACGGAAGTATGGGGTTGAAGGTGATTTAGAGCTTTGGATCAGAAATTAGCTAGCTGAAAGAAGACAGAGGGTGGTGGTTGATGGCAAATGTTCATCCTGGAGTTTAGTTACTAGTGGTGTACCGCAAGGATCTGTTTTGGGGCCATTGCTGTTTGTCATTTTAATAAATGACCTGGAAGAGGGTGTAGAAGGTTGGGTTAGTAAATTTGCAGATGACACTAAGGTCGGTGGAGTTGTGGATAGTGCCGAAGGATGTTGTCGGGTACAGAGAGACATAGATAGGCTGCAGAGCTGGGCTGAGAGATGGCAAATGGAGTTTAATGCGGAAAAGTGTGAGGTGATTCACTTTGGAAGGAGTAACAGGAATGCAGAGTACTGGGCTAATGGGAAGATTCTTGTTAGTGTAGATGAGCAGAGAGATCTTGGTGTCCAGGTGCATAAATCCCTGAAGGTTGCTAACCAGGTTAATAGGGCTGTCAAGAAGGCATATGGTGTGTTAGCTTTTATTAGTAGGGGGGTCGAGTTTCGGAGCCACGAGGTCATGCTGCAGCTGTACAAGACTCTGGTGAGACCGCACCTGGAGTATTGCGTGCAGTTCTGGTCACCGCATTATAGAAAGGATGTGGAAGCTATGGAAAGGGTGCAGAGGAGATTTACTAGGATGTTGCCTGGTATGGAGGGAAGGTGTTACGAGGAAAGGCTGAGGGACTTGAGGTTGTTTTCGTTGGAGAGAAGGAGGAGGAGAGGTGACTTAATAGAGACATATAAGATAATCAGAGGGTTAGATAGGGTGGATAGTGAGAGTCTTTTTCCTCGGATGGTGATGGCAAACACGAGGGGACATAGCTTCAAGTTGAGGGGTGATAGATATAGGACAGATGTGAGAGGTAGTTTCTTTACTCAGAGAGTAGTAAGGGCGTGGAATGCCCTGCCTGCAGCAGTAGCAGATTCGCCAACTTTAAGGGCATTTAAGTGGACATTGGATAGACACATGGATGAAAATGGAATAGTGTAGGTCAGATGGTTTCACAGGTCGGCGCAACATCGAGGGCCGAAGGGCCTGTACTGCGCTGTAATGTTCTAATTCTAATTCTAATAACCCCGATTGTGTGAGACAGAGAAAGGGGGCAGTCTACTCATCCCCTGAGTCTGAGATACAGAGACAAGGGGCAGTTTACTCATCCCCTGGGTCTGTGATACAGAGACAGGGGGCGGTCTACTCATACCCTGAGTCTGTGACACAGAGACAGGGGGCGGTCGACTCATCCCGAGTTTGTTTTACGGAGACAGTGGGCGGTCTACACATCACCTGAGTCTGTGATACAGAGACAGGGGGCGGTCTGCTCATCCCCTGAGTCTGTGAGACAGAGAACAGGGGACGGTCTATTCATCCAAAGAGTCTGTGATACAGAGACAGGGGGCGATCTTCTCATCCACTGAGTCTGTGATGCAGAGACAGGGGGCGGTCAACTCATTCACTGATCTGTGAAACAGAGACAGGGGGCGGTCTTTTCATCCACTGAGTCTGTGATACAGAGAACAGGGGACGGTCTACTCATCCCCTGAGTTGTTGATACAAAGACTGGGGGCGGTCTACTCATCCCCCGAGTGTGTGATAAAGAGACAGTGGGCGGTCTCCTCATCAGCTGAGTCTGTGATATCGAGACAGGGGGCGGTCTACTCATCCCCTGAGTCTGTCATACAGAGACAGGGGGCGGTCTAATCGTCCCCCGAGTTGTTGATACAAAGACTGGGGGCGGTCTACTCATCCCCCGAGTGTGTGATAAAGAGACAGTGGGCGGTCTCCTCATCAGCTGAGTCTGTGATATCGAGACAGGGGGCGGTCTACTCATCCCCTGAGTCAGTGATACAGAGACAGGGGGGGGGGTCTACTCATTCCCGAAATTTTGGATACAGAGACAGGGAACGGTCTACTCATTCCCTAAATTTGTGATACAGAGACAGGGGGCGGTCTACTCATCCCCTGAGTGGGTGATACAAAGACAGGGGGCGGTCTACTCATCCCCTGAGTTTGTGACACAGAGACAGGGGGCGGTCTACTCATCCCCTGAGTTTGTGACACAGATCACAGGGGGCGGTCTACTCATCCCCTGAGTTTGTGATACAGAGACAGGGGGAGGTCTACTCATCCCCCGATTGTGTGATACAGAGACAGGGGGCAGCCTACTCATCCCCTGAGTCTGAGATACAGTGACAGGGGGCGGTCTACTCATTCCCTGACTCTGTGATACAGAGATAAGGGGCAGTTTACTCATCCCCTGGGTCTGTGATACAGAGAAAGGGCGCAGTTTACTCATCCCCTGGGTCTGTGATACAGCGGAAGGGGGCGGTCTACTCATCCCCTGAGTCTGTGATACAGAGACAGGGGGCGGTCTACTCATCCCGAGTTTGTTATACACAGACAGGGGGCGGTCTACTCATCCCCTGAGTCTGTGATACAGAGACAGGGGGCGGTCTACTCATCCCGAGTTTGTTATACACAGACAGGGGGCGGTCTACTCATCCCCTGAGTCTGAGATACAGAGACAAGGGGCAGTTTACTCATCCCCTGTGTCTGTGATACAGAGACAGGGGGCGGTCTACTCATCCACTGACTCTGTGATCCAGAGACAGGGGGCGGTCTACACATCCACTGTGTCTGTGATGCAGAGACAGGGGGCGGTCAACTCATTCACTGATCTGTGAAACAGAGACAGGGGGCGGTCTTCTCATCCACTGAGTCTGTGAGACAGAGAACAGGGCACGGTCTACTCATCCAAAGAGTCTGTGATACAGAGACAGGGGGCGATCTTCTCATCCACTGAGTCTGTGATGCAGAGACAGGGGGCGGTCAACTCATTCACTGATCTGTGAAACAAAGACAGGGGGCGGTCTTCTCATCCACTGAGTCTGTGATACAGAGAACAGGGGACGGTCTACTCATCCCCTGAGTTGTTGATACAAAGACTGGGGGCGGTCTACTCATCCCCTGAGTTTGTGATACAGAGACAGGGGGCGTTCTACTCATCCCCTGAGTTGGTGATACAAAGACAGGGGGCGGTCTACACATCCCCTGAGTCTGTGATACAGAGACAGCGGGAGGTCTACTCATACCCCTTGTCAAGAGGAAGAAGAAGGCTTATGATAGGATGAGACATGAAGGCTCAGTTAGGGCGCTTGAGAGCTACAAGCTCGCCAGGAAGGATCTAAAGGGAGAGCTAAGAAGAGCAAGGAGAGGACACGAGAAGTCATTGGTGGATCGGATCAGGGAAAACCCTAAGGCTTTCTATAGGTATATCAGGAATAAAAGAATGACTAGAGTTAGATTAGGGCCAATCAAGGATAGTAGTGGGAAGTTGTGTGTGGAATCAGAGGAGATAGGGGAAGTGTTAAATGAATATTTTGCGTCAGTATTTACAGTAGAGAAAGAAAATGTTGTTGAGAATACTGAGATTCAGGCAACGAGGCTAGATGGGATTGACGTTCACAAGGAGGAGGTGTTAGCAATTTTGGAAAGTGTGAAAATAGATAAGTCCCCTGGGCCAGATGGGATTTATCCTAGGATTCTCTGGGAAGCTAGGGAGGAGATTGCAGAGCCTTTGTCCTTGATCTTTATGTCGTCATTGTCGACAGGAATAGTGCCGGAAGACTGGAGGATTGCAAATGTTGTCCCCTTGTTCAAGAAGGGGAGTAGAGACAGCCCTGGTAATTATAGACCTGTGAGCCTCACTTCGGTTGTGGGTAAAATGTTGGAAAAGGTTATAAGAGACAGGATTTATAATCATCTTGAAAAGAATAAGTACATTAGAGATAGTCAGCACGGTTTTGTGACGGGTAGGTCGTGCCTCACAAACCTTATTGAGTTTTTTGAGAAGGTGACCAAACAGGTGGATGAGGGTAAAGCAGTGGATGTGGTGTATATGGATTTCAGTAAGGCGTTTGATAAGGTTCCCCACGGTAGGCGATTGCAGAAAATACGGAAGTATGGGGTTGAAGGTGATTTAGAGCTTTGGATCAGAAATTGGCTAGCTGAAAGAAGACAGAGGGTGGTGGTTGATGGCAAATGTTCATCCTGGAGTTTAGTTACTAGTGGTGTACCGCAAGGATCTGTTTTGGGGCCATTGCTGTTTGTCATTTTTATAAATGACCTGGAAGAGGGTGTAGAAGGGTGGGTTAGTAAATTTGCAGATGACACTAAGGTCGGTGGAGTTGTGGATAGTGCCGAAGGATGTTGTAGGGTACAGAGAGACATAGATAGGCTGCAGAGCTGGGCTGAGAGATGGCAAATGGAGTTTAATGCGGAAAAGTGTGAGGTGATTCACTTTGGAAGGAGTAACAGGAATGCAGAGTACTGGGCTAATGGGAAGATTCTTGTTAGTGTAGATGAGCAGAGAGATCTTGGTGTCCAGGTGCATAAATCCCTGAAGGTTGCTAACCAGGTTAATAGGGCTGTCAAGAAGGCATATGGTGTGTTAGCTTTTATTAGTAGGGGGGTCGAGTTTCGGAGCCACGAGGTCATGCTGCAGCTGTACAAGACTCTGGTGAGACCGCACCTGGAGTATTGCGTGCAGTTCTGGTCACCGCATTATAGAAAGGATGTGGAAGCTATGGAAAGGGTGCAGAGGAGATTTACTAGGATGTTGCCTGGTATGGAGGGAAGGTGTTACGAGGAAAGGCTGAGGGACTTGAGGTTGTTTTCGTTGGAGAGAAGGAGGAGGAGAGGTGACTTAATAGAGACATATAAGATAATCAGAGGGTTAGATAGGGTGGATAGTGAGCGTCTTTTTCCTCGGATGGTGATGGCAAACACGAGGGGACATAGCTTCAAGTTGAGGGGTGATAGATATAGGACAGATGTGAGAGGTAGTTTCTTTACTCAGAGAGTAGTAAGGGCGTGGAATGCCCTGCCTGCAGCAGTAGTAGATTCGCCAACTTTAAGGGCATTTAAGTGGACATTGGATAGACACATGGATGAAAATGGAATAGTGTAGGTCAGATGGTTTCACAGGTCGGCGCAACCTCGAGGGCCGAAGGGCCTGTACTGCGCTGTAATGTTCTAATTCTAATTCTAATAACCCCGATTGTGTGAGACAGAGAAAGGGGGCAGTCTACTCATCCCCTGAGTCTGAGATACAGAGACAAGGGGCAGTTTACTCATCCCCTGGGTCTGTGATACAGAGACAGGGGGCGGTCTACTCATACCCTGAGTCTGTGATACAGAGACAGGGGGCGGTCTACTCATCCCGAGTTTGCTTTACGGAGATAGTGGGCGGTCTACACATCACCTGAGTCTGTGATACAGAGACAGGGGGCGGTCTGCTCATCCCCAGAGTCTGTGAGACAGAGAAAGGGGGCGGTCTACTCATCCCCTGAGTCTGTGATAAAGAGACAGGGGGCGGTCTACTCATCGCCGAAGTCAGTGATACAGAGACAGGGGGGGGTCTACTCATCCCCTGAGTCTGTGATACAGAGACAGGGGGCGGTCTACTCATCCCCTGAGTCTGTGATACAGAGACAGGGGGCGGTCTACTCATCCCCTGAGTCTGTGATGCAAAGACAGGGGCCGTTCTAGTCATCCCCTGACTCTGAGATACAGAGACAGGGGGCGGTCTAATCATCCACTGACTCTGAGATAAAGAGACAGGGGGCGGTCTTCTCATCCACTGAGTCTGTGATACAGAGACAGGGGGCGTTCTACTCATCCCCTGAGTTGGTGATACAAAGACAGGGGGCGGTCTACACATCCCCCGAGTCTGTGATACAGAGACAGCGGGAGGTCTACTCATCACCTGAGTCTGTGATGTCGAGACAGAGGGCGGTCTACTCATCCCCCGAGGATGTGATAAAGAGACAGGAGGCGGTCTACTCATTCCCTGAGTCTGTGATACAGAGGTAGGGGGCGGTCTACTCATACCCCTTGTCAAGAGGAAGAAGAAGGCTTATGATAGGATGAGACATGAAGGCTCAGTTAGGGCGCTTGAGAGCTACAAGCTCGCCAGGAAGGATCTAAAGGGAGAGCTAAGAAGAGCAAGGAGAGGACACGAGAAGTCATTGGTGGATCGGATCAGGGAAAACCCTAAGGCTTTCTATAGGTACATCAGGAATAAAAGAATGACTAGAGTTAGATTAGGGCCAATCAAGGATAGTAGTGGGAAGTTGTGTGTGGAATCAGAGGAGATAGGGGAAGTGTTAAATGAATATTTTGCGTCAGTATTTACAGTAGAGAAAGAAAATGTTGTTGAGAATACTGAGATTCAGGCAACGAGGCTAGATGGGATTGACGTTCACAAGGAGGAGGTGTTAGCAATTTTGGAAAGTGTGAAAATAGATAAGTCCCCTGGGCCAGATGGGATTTATCCTAGGATTCTCTGGGAAGCTAGGGAGGAGATTGCAGAGCCTTTGTCCTTGATCTTTATGTCGTCATTGTCGACAGGAATAGTGCCGGAAGACTGGAGGATTGCAAATGTTGTCCCCTTGTTCAAGAAGGGGAGTAGAGACAGCCCTGGTAATTATAGACCTGTGAGCCTCACTTCGGTTGTGGGTAAAATGTTGGAAAAGGTTATAAGAGACAGGATTTATAATCATCTTGAAAAGAATAAGTACATTAGAGATAGTCAGCACGGTTTTGTGACGGGTAGGTCGTGCCTCACAAACCTTATTGAGTTTTTTGAGAAGGTGACCAAACAGGTGGATGAGGGTAAAGCAGTGGATGTGGTGTATATGGATTTCAGTAAGGCGTTTGATAAGGTTCCCCACGGTAGGCGATTGCAGAAAATACGGAAGTATGGGGTTGAAGGTGATTTAGAGCTTTGGATCAGAAATTGGCTAGCTGAAAGAAGACAGAGGGTGGTGGTTGATGGCAAATGTTCATCCTGGAGTTTAGTTACTAGTGGTGTACCGCAAGGATCTGTTTTGGGGCCATTGCTGTTTGTCATTTTTATAAATGACCTGGAAGAGGGTGTAGAAGGGTGGGTTAGTAAATTTGCAGATGACACTAAGGTCGGTGGAGTTGTGGATAGTGCCGAAGGATGTTGTAGGGTACAGAGAGACATAGATAGGCTGCAGAGCTGGGCTGAGAGATGGCAAATGGAGTTTAATGCGGAAAAGTGTGAGGTGATTCACTTTGGAAGGAGTAACAGGAATGCAGAGTACTGGGCTAATGGGAAGATTCTTGTTAGTGTAGATGAGCAGAGAGATCTTGGTGTCCAGGTGCATAAATCCCTGAAGGTTGCTAACCAGGTTAATAGGGCTGTCAAGAAGGCATATGGTGTGTTAGCTTTTATTAGTAGGGGGGTCGAGTTTCGGAGCCACGAGGTCATGCTGCAGCTGTACAAGACTCTGGTGAGACCGCACCTGGAGTATTGCGTGCAGTTCTGGTCACCGCATTATAGAAAGGATGTGGAAGCTATGGAAAGGGTGCAGAGGAGATTTACTAGGATGTTGCCTGGTATGGAGGGAAGGTGTTACGAGGAAAGGCTGAGGGACTTGAGGTTGTTTTCGTTGGAGAGAAGGAGGAGGAGAGGTGACTTAATAGAGACATATAAGATAATCAGAGGGTTAGATAGGGTGGATAGTGAGCGTCTTTTTCCTCGGATGGTGATGGCAAACACGAGGGGACATAGCTTCAAGTTGAGGGGTGATAGATATAGGACAGATGTGAGAGGTAGTTTCTTTACTCAGAGAGTAGTAAGGGCGTGGAATGCCCTGCCTGCAGCAGTAGTAGATTCGCCAACTTTAAGGGCATTTAAGTGGACATTGGATAGACACATGGATGAAAATGGAATAGTGTAGGTCAGATGGTTTCACAGGTCGGCGCAACATCGAGGGCCGAAGGGCCTGTACTGCGCTGTAATGTTCTAATTCTAATTCTAATAACCCCGATTGTGTGAGACAGAGAAAGGGGGCAGTCTACTCATCCCCTGAGTCTGAGATACAGAGACAAGGGGCAGTTTACTCATCCCCTGGGTCTGTGATACAGAGACAGGGGGCGGTCTACTCATACCCTGAGTCTGTGATACAGAGACAGGGGGCGGTCTACTCATCCCGAGTTTGCTTTACGGAGACAGTGGGCGGTCTACACATCACCTGAGTCTGTGATACAGAGACAGGGGGCGGTCTGCTCATCCCCAGAGTCTGTGAGACAGAGAAAGGGGGCGGTCTACTCATCCCCTGAGTCTGTGATAAAGAGACAGGGGGCGGTCTACTCATCGCCTAAGTCAGTGATACAGAGACAGGGGGGGGTCTACTCATCCCCTGAGTCTGTGATACAGAGACAGGGGGCGGTCTACTCATCCCCTGAGTCTGTGATACAGAGACAGGGGGCGGTCTACTCATCCCCTGAGTCTGTGATGCAAAGACAGGGGCCGTTCTAGTCATCCCCTGACTCTGAGATACAGAGACAGGGGGCGGTCTAATCATCCACTGACTCTGAGATAAAGAGACAGGGGGCGGTCTTCTCATCCACTGAGTCTGTGATACAGAGACAGGGGGCGTTCTACTCATCCCCTGAGTTGGTGATACAAAGACAGGGGGCGGTCTACTCATCCCCCGAGTGTGTGATACAGAGACAGCGGGAGGTCTACTCATCACCTGAGTCTGTGATGTCGAGACAGAGGGCGGTCTACTCATCCCCCGAGGATGTATTAAAGAGACAGGAGGCGGTCTACTCATTCCCTGAGTCTGTGATACAGAGGTAGGGGGCGGTCTACTCATACCCCTTGTCAAGAGGAAGAAGAAGGCTTATGATAGGATGAGACATGAAGGCTCAGTTAGGGCGCTTGAGAGCTACAAGCTCGCCAGGAAGGATCTAAAGGGAGAGCTAAGAAGAGCAAGGAGAGGACACGAGAAGTCATTGGTGGATCGGATCAGGGAAAACCCTAAGGCTTTCTATAGGTATATCAGGAATAAAAGAATGACTAGAGTTAGATTAGGGCCAATCAAGGATAGTAGTGGGAAGTTGTGTGTGGAATCAGAGGAGATAGGGGAAGTGTTAAATGAATATTTTGCGTCAGTATTTACAGTAGAGAAAGAAAATGTTGTTGAGAATACTGAGATTCAGGCAACGAGGCTAGATGGGATTGACGTTCACAAGGAGGAGGTGTTAGCAATTTTGGAAAGTGTGAAAATAGATAAGTCCCCTGGGCCAGATGGGATTTATCCTAGGATTCTCTGGGAAGCTAGGGAGGAGATTGCAGAGCCTTTGTCCTTGATCTTTATGTCGTCATTGTCGACAGGAATAGTGCCGGAAGACTGGAGGATTGCAAATGTTGTCCCCTTGTTCAAGAAGGGGAGTAGAGACAGCCCTGGTAATTATAGACCTGTGAGCCTCACTTCGGTTGTGGGTAAAATGTTGGAAAAGGTTATAGGAGACAGGATTTATAATCATCTTGAAAAGAATAAGTACATTAGAGATAGTCAGCACGGTTTTGTGACGGGTAGGTCGTGCCTCACAAACCTTATTGAGTTTTTTGAGAAGGTGACCAAACAGGTGGATGAGGGTAAAGCAGTGGATGTGGTGTATATGGATTTCAGTAAGGCGTTTGATAAGGTTCCCCACGGTAGGCTATTGCAGAAAATACGGAAGTATGGGGTTGAAGGTGATTTAGAGCTTTGGATCAGAAATTGGCTAGCTGAAAGAAGACAGAGGGTGGTGGTTGATGGCAAATGTTCATCCTGGAGTTTAGTTACTAGTGGTGTACCGCAAGGATCTGTTTTGGGGCCATTGCTGTTTGTCATTTTTATAAATGACCTGGAAGAGGGTGTAGAAGGGTGGGTTAGTAAATTTGCAGATGACACTAAGGTCGGTGGAGTTGTGGATAGTGCCGAAGGATGTTGTAGGGTACAGAGAGACATAGATAGGCTGCAGAGCTGGGCTGAGAGATGGCAAATGGAGTTTAATGCGGAAAAGTGTGAGGTGATTCACTTTGGAAGGAGTAACAGGAATGCAGAGTACTGGGCTAATGGGAAGATTCTTGTTAGTGTAGATGAGCAGAGAGATCTTGGTGTCCAGGTGCATAAATCCCTGAAGGTTGCTAACCAGGTTAATAGGGCTGTCAAGAAGGCATATGGTGTGTTAGCTTTTATTAGTAGGGGGGTCGAGTTTCGGAGCCACGAGGTCATGCTGCAGCTGTACAAGACTCTGGTGAGACCGCACCTGGAGTATTGCGTGCAGTTCTGGTCACCGCATTATAGAAAGGATGTGGAAGCTATGGAAAGGGTGCAGAGGAGATTTACTAGGATGTTGCCTGGTATGGAGGGAAGGTGTTACGAGGAAAGGCTGAGGGACTTGAGGTTGTTTTCGTTGGAGAGAAGGAGGAGGAGAGGTGACTTAATAGAGACATATAAGATAATCAGAGGGTTAGATAGGGTGGATAGTGAGCGTCTTTTTCCTCGGATGGTGATGGCAAACACGAGGGGACATAGCTTCAAGTTGAGGGGTGATAGATATAGGACAGATGTGAGAGGTAGTTTCTTTACTCAGAGAGTAGTAAGGGCGTGGAATGCCCTGCCTGCAGCAGTAGTAGATTCGCCAACTTTAAGGGCATTTAAGTGGACATTGGATAGACACATGGATGAAAATGGAATAGTGTAGGTCAGATGGTTTCACAGGTCGGCGCAACATCGAGGGCCGAAGGGCCTGTACTGCGCTGTAATGTTCTAATTCTAATTCTAATAACCCCGATTGTGTGAGACAGAGAAAGGGGGCAGTCTACTCATCCCCTGAGTCTGAGATACAGAGACAAGGGGCAGTTTACTCATCCCCTGGGTCTGTGATACAGAGACAGGGGGCGGTCTACTCATACCCTGAGTCTGTGATACAGAGACAGGGGGCGGTCTACTCATCCCGAGTTTGCTTTACGGAGACAGTGGGCGGTCTACACATCACCTGAGTCTGTGATACAGAGACAGGGGGCGGTCTGCTCATCCCCAGAGTCTGTGAGACAGAGAAAGGGGGCGGTCTACTCATCCCCTGAGTCTGTGATAAAGAGACAGGGGGCGGTCTACTCATCGCCTAAGTCAGTGATACAGAGACAGGGGGGGGTCTACTCATCCCCTGAGTCTGTGATACAGAGACAGGGGGCGGTCTACTCATCCCCTGAGTCTGTGATACAGAGACAGGGGGCGGTCTACTCATCGCCTGAGTCTGTGATGCAAAGACAGGGGCCGTTCTAGTCATCCCCTGACTCTGAGATACAGAGACAGGGGGCGGTTTAATCATCCACTGACTCTGAGATAAAGAGACAGGGGGCGGTCTTCTCATCCACTGACTCAGAGATACAGAGACAGGGGGCGGTCTTCTCATCCACTGAGTCTGTGATACAGAGACAGGGGGCAGTTTACTCATCCCCTGGGTCTGTGATACAGAGACAGGGGGCGGTCTACTCATACCCTGAGTCTGTGATACAGTGACAGGGGGCGGTCTACTCATCCCGAGTTTGTTTTACGGAGACAGTGGGCGGTCTACACATCACCTGAGTCTGTGAGACAGAGAAAGGGGGCAGTCTACTCATCCCCTGAGTCTGAGATACAGAGACAAGGGGCAGTTTACTCATACCCTGGGTCTGTGATACAGAGGAAGGGGACGGTCTACTCATCCCCTGAGTCTGTGATAAAGAGACAGGGGGCGGTCTACTCATCCCCTAAGTCAGTGATACAGAGACAGGGGGGGGGTCTACTCATCCCCTGAGTCTGTGATACAGAGACAGGGGGCGGTCTACTCATCCCCTGAGTCTGTGATGCAAAGACAGGGGCCGTTCTAGTCATCCCCTGACTCTGAGATACAGAGACAGGGGGCGGTCTAATCATCCACTGACTCTGAGATAAAGAGACAGGGGGCGGTCTTCTCATCCACTGAGTCTGTGATACAGAGACAGGGGGCGGTCTTCACATCCAGTGACTCTGTGATACAGAAACAGGGGGCGGTCTACTCATTCATGAGACTGTGACACAGAAACAGGGGGCGGTCTACTCATCCACTGACTCTGTGATCCAGAGACAGGGGGCGGTCTACTCATCCACTGTGTCTGTGATACAGAGACAGGGGGGGGGGTCTACTCATTCCCGAAATTTTGGATACAGAGACAGGGAACGGTCTACTCATTCCCTAAATTTGTGATACAGAGACAGGGGGCGGTCTACTCATCCCCTGAGTGGGTGATACAAAGACAGGGGGCGGTCTACTCATCCCCTGAGTTTGTGACACAGAGACAGGGGGCGGTCTACTCATCCCCTGAGTTTGTGACACAGATCACAGGGGGCGGTCTACTCATCCCCTGAGTTTGTGATACAGAGACAGGGGGAGGTCTACTCATCCCCCGATTGTGCGATAGAGAGACAGGGGGCAGCCTACTCATCCCCTGAGTCTGAGATACAGTGACAGGGGGCGGTCTACTCATTCCCTGACTCTGTGATACAGAGATAAGGGGCAGTTTACTCATCCCCTGGGTCTGTGATACAGAGAAAGGGCGCAGTTTACTCATCCCCTGGGTCTGTGATACAGCGGAAGGGGGCGGTCTACTCATCCCCTGAGTCTGTGATACAGAGACAGGGGGCGGTCTACTCATCCCGAGTTTGTTATACACAGACAGGGGGCGGTCTACTCATCCCCTGAGTCTGTGATACAGAGACAGGGGGCGGTCTACTCATCCCGAGTTTGTTATACACAGACAGGGGGCGGTCTACTCATCCCCTGAGTCTGAGATACAGAGACAAGGGGCAGTTTACTCATCCCCTGTGTCTGTGATCCAGAGACAGGGGGCGGTCTACACATCCACTGTGTCTGTGATGCAGAGACAGGGGGCGGTCAACTCATTCACTGATCTGTGAAACAGAGACAGGGGGCGGTCTTCTCATCCACTGAGTCTGTGAGACAGAGAACAGGGGACGGTCTACTCATCCAAAGAGTCTGTGATACAGAGACAGGGGGCGATCTTCTCATCCACTGAGTCTGTGATGCAGAGACAGGGGGCGGTCAACTCATTCACTGATCTGTGAAACAAAGACAGGGGGCGGTCTTCTCATCCACTGAGTCTGTGATACAGAGAACAGGGGACGGTCTACTCATCCCCTGAGTTGTTGATACAAAGACTGGGGGCGGTCTACTCATCCCCTGAGTTGGTGATACAAAGACAGGGGGCGGTCTACTCATCCCCTGAGTTTGTGATACAGAGACAGGGGGCGTTCTACTCATCCCCTGAGTTGGTGATACAAAGACAGGGGGCGGTCTACACATCCCCTGAGTCTGTGATACAGAGACAGCGGGAGGTCTACTCATCCCCCGAGTGTGTGATAAAGAGACAGTGGGCGGTCTACTCATCACCTGAGTCTGTGATGTCGAGACAGGGGGCGGTCTACTCATCCCCCGAGGATGTGATAAAGAGACAGGAGGCGGTCTACTCATTCCCTGAGTCTGTGATACAGAGGTAGGGGGCGGTCTACTCATACCCCTTGTCAAGAGGAAGAAGAAGGCTTATGATAGGATGAGACATGAAGGCTCAGTTAGGGCGCTTGAGAGCTACAAGCTCGCCAGGAAGGATCTAAAGGGAGAGCTAAGAAGAGCAAGGAGAGGACACGAGAAGTCATTGGTGGATCGGATCAGGGAAAACCCTAAGGCTTTCTATAGGTATATCAGGAATAAAAGAATGACTAGAGTTAGATTAGGGCCAATCAAGGATAGTAGTGGGAAGTTGTGTGTGGAATCAGAGGAGATAGGGGAAGTGTTAAATGAATATTTTGCGTCAGTATTTACAGTAGAGAAAGAAAATGTTGTTGAGAATACTGAGATTCAGGCAACGAGGCTAGATGGGATTGACGTTCACAAGGAGGAGGTGTTAGCAATTTTGGAAAGTGTGAAAATAGATAAGTCCCCTGGGCCAGATGGGATTTATCCTAGGATTCTCTGGGAAGCTAGGGAGGAGATTGCAGAGCCTTTGTCCTTGATCTTTATGTCGTCATTGTCGACAGGAATAGTGCCGGAAGACTGGAGGATTGCAAATGTTGTCCCCTTGTTCAAGAAGGGGAGTAGAGACAGCCCTGGTAATTATAGACCTGTGAGCCTCACTTCGGTTGTGGGTAAAATGTTGGAAAAGGTTATAAGAGACAGGATTTATAATCATCTTGAAAAGAATAAGTACATTAGAGATAGTCAGCACGGTTTTGTGACGGGTAGGTCGTGCCTCACAAACCTTATTGAGTTTTTTGAGAAGGTGACCAAACAGGTGGATGAGGGTAAAGCAGTGGATGTGGTGTATATGGATTTCAGTAAGGCGTTTGATAAGGTTCCCCACGGTAGGCTATTGCAGAAAATACGGAAGTATGGGGTTGAAGGTGATTTAGAGCTTTGGATCAGAAATTGGCTAGCTGAAAGAAGACAGAGGGTGGTGGTTGATGGCAAATGTTCATCCTGGAGTTTAGTTACTAGTGGTGTACCGCAAGGATCTGTTTTGGGGCCATTGCTGTTTGTCATTTTTATAAATGACCTGGAAGAGGGTGTAGAAGGGTGGGTTAGTAAATTTGCAGATGACACTAAGGTCGGTGGAGTTGTGGATAGTGCCGAAGGATGTTGTAGGGTACAGAGAGACATAGATAGGCTGCAGAGCTGGGCTGAGAGATGGCAAATGGAGTTTAATGCGGAAAAGTGTGAGGTGATTCACTTTGGAAGGAGTAACAGGAATGCAGAGTACTGGGCTAATGGGAAGATTCTTGTTAGTGTAGATGAGCAGAGAGATCTTGGTGTCCAGGTGCATAAATCCCTGAAGGTTGCTAACCAGGTTAATAGGGCTGTCAAGAAGGCATATGGTGTGTTAGCTTTTATTAGTAGGGGGGTCGAGTTTCGGAGCCACGAGGTCATGCTGCAGCTGTACAAGACTCTGGTGAGACCGCACCTGGAGTATTGCGTGCAGTTCTGGTCACCGCATTATAGAAAGGATGTGGAAGCTATGGAAAGGGTGCAGAGGAGATTTACTAGGATGTTGCCTGGTATGGAGGGAAGGTGTTACGAGGAAAGGCTGAGGGACTTGAGGTTGTTTTCGTTGGAGAGAAGGAGGAGGAGAGGTGACTTAATAGAGACATATAAGATAATCAGAGGGTTAGATAGGGTGGATAGTGAGCGTCTTTTTCCTCGGATGGTGATGGCAAACACGAGGGGACATAGCTTCAAGTTGAGGGGTGATAGATATAGGACAGATGTGAGAGGTAGTTTCTTTACTCAGAGAGTAGTAAGGGCGTGGAATGCCCTGCCTGCAGCAGTAGTAGATTCGCCAACTTTAAGGGCATTTAAGTGGACATTGGATAGACACATGGATGAAAATGGAATAGTGTAGGTCAGATGGTTTCACAGGTCGGCGCAACATCGAGGGCCGAAGGGCCTGTACTGCGCTGTAATGTTCTAATTCTAATTCTAATAACCCTGATTGTGTGAGACAGAGAAAGGGGGCAGTCTACTCATCCCCTGAGTCTGAGATACAGAGACAAGGGGCAGTTTACTCATCCCCTGGGTCTGTGATACAGAGACAGGGGGCGGTCTACTCATACCCTGAGTCTGTGATACAGAGACAGGGGGCGGTCTACTCATCCCGAGTTTGCTTTACGGAGACAGTGGGCGGTCTACACATCACCTGAGTCTGTGATACAGAGACAGGGGGCGGTCTGCTCATCCCCAGAGTCTGTGAGACAGAGAAAGGGGGCGGTCTACTCATCCCCTGAGTCTGTGATAAAGAGACAGGGGGCGGTCTACTCATCGCCTAAGTCAGTGATACAGAGACAGGGGCGGTTCTAGTCATCCCCTGACTCTGAGATACAGAGACAGGGGGCGGTCTAATCATCCACTGACTCTGAGATAAAGAGACAGGGGGCGGTCTTCTCATCCACTGACTCAGAGATACAGAGACAGGGGGCGGTCTTCTCATCCACTGAGTCTGTGATACAGAGACAGGGGGCAGTTTACTCATCCCCTGGGTCTGTGATACAGAGACAGGGGGCGGTCTACTCATACCCTGAGTCTGTGATACAGAGACAGGGGGCGGTCTACTCATCCCGAGTTTGTTTTACGGAGACAGTGGGCGGTCGACACATCACCTGAGTCTGTGAGACAGAGAAAGGGGGCAGTCTACTCATCCCCTGCGTCTGAGATACAGAGACAAGGGGCAGTTTACTCATACCCTTGGGTCTGTGATACAGAGGAAGGGGACGGTCTACTCATCCCCTGAGTCTGTGATAAAGAGACAGGGGGCGGTCTACTCATCCCCTAAGTCAGTGATACAGAGACAGGGGGGGGGTCTACTCATCCCCTGAGTCTGTGATACAGAGACAGGGGGCGGTCTACTCATCCCCTGAGTCTGTGATGCAAAGACAGGGGCCGTTCTAGTCATCCCCTGACTCTGAGATACAGAGACAGGGGGCGGTCTAATCATCCACTGACTCTGAGATAAAGAGACAGGGGGCGGTCTTCTCATCCACTGAGTCTGTGATACAGAGACAGGGGGCGGTCTTCACATCCAGTGACTCTGTGATACAGAAACAGGGGGCGGTCTACTCATTCATGAGACTGTGACACAGAAACAGGGGGCGGTCTACTCATCCACTGACTCTGTGATCCAGAGACAGGGGGCGGTCTACTCATCCACTGTGTCTGTGATACAGAGACAGGGGGCGGTCTACTCATCCCCTGAGCTGGTGATACAAAGACAGGGGGTGGTCTACTCATCCGCTGAGTCTGTGATACAGAGACAGGGGATGGTCTACTCATCCCCTGAGTCTGTGATACAGAGACAGGGGGCGGTCTACTCATCCCCCTGAGTGTGTGATAAAGAGACAGGGGGCAGTCTACTCATTCCCTGAGTCTGTGATACAGAGAAAGGGGGCAGCCCACTCATCCCCTGAGTCTGAGATACAGAGACAAGGGGCAGTCTACTCATCCACTGACTCTGTGATCCAGAGACAGGGGGCGGTCTACTCATCCACTGTGTCTGTGATACAGAGACAGGGGGCGGTCTACTCATCCACTGTGTCTGTGATACAGAGACAGGGGGCGCTCTACTCATCCCCTGACTCTGTGATCCAGAGACAGGGGGCGATCTTCTCATCCACTGAGTCTGTGATACAGAGACAGGGGGCGGTCAACTCATTCACTGATCTGTGACACAGAGACAGGGGGCGGTCTACTCATCCCCTGAGTCTATGATACAGAGACAGGGGGCGGTCTATTCATCCCCTGAGTCTTTGATACAGAGACAGGGGGCGATCTTCTCATCCACTGAGTCTGTGATACAGAGACAGGGGGCGGTCAACTCATTCACTGATCTGTGATACAGAGACAGGGGGCGGTCTACTCATCCACTGACTCTGAGATAAAGAGACAGGGAGCGGTCTTCTCATCCACTGACTCTGAGATACAGAAACAGGGGGCGGTCTACTCATTCACTGAGTCTGTGATACAGAGACAGGGGGCAGTCTACTCATCCACTGACTCTGAGATACAGAAACAGGGGGCGGTCGACTCATCCACTGAGTCTGTGATACAGAGACAGGGGGCGGTCTACTCATTCACTGAGTCTGTGATACAGAAACAGGGGGCGGTCTACTCATTCACTGAGTCTGTGATACAGAGACAGGGGGCGGTCTTCTCATCCACTGACTCTGAGATAAAGAGACAGGGGGCGGTCTTCTCATCCACTGACTCTGAGATACAGAAACAGGGGGCGGTCTTCTCATCCCCTGAGTCTGTGATACAGAGACAGGGGGCGGTCTACTCATCCCCTGAGTCTGTGATACAGAGTCAGGGGGCGGTCTACTCATCCACTGAGTCTGTCATACAGAGAATGTGTGCGGTCTACACATCACCTGAGTCTGTGATACAGAGACAGGGGGCGGTCTGCTCATCCCCTGAGTCTGTGATACAGGGAAAGGGGGCAGCCTACTCATCCCCTGAGTCTGAGATACAGAGACAAGGGGCAGTTTACTCATACCCTGGGTCTGTGATACAGAGGAAGGGGACGGTCTACTCATCCCCTGAGTCTGTGATAAAGAGACAGGGGGCGGTCTACTCATCCCCTGAGTCAGTGATACAGAGACAGGGGGGGGTCTACTCATCCCCTGAGTCTGTGATACAGAGACAGGGGGCGGTCTACTCATCCCCTGAGTCTGTGATACAGAGACAGGGGGCGGTCGACTCATCCCCTGAGTCTGTGATGCAGAGACAGGGGGCGGTCTACTCATTCACTGATTCTGTGATACAGAGACAGGGGGCGGTCTACTCATCCACTGTGGCTGTGATGCAGAGACAGGGGGTGGTCTACTCATCCCCTGAGTCTGTGATGCAGAGACAGGGGGCGGTCTACTCATTCATGAGTCTGTGATGCAGAGACAGGGGACGGTCTACTCATCCCCTGAGTCTGTGATGCAGAGACAGGGGGCGTTCTACTCATCCACTGAGTCTGTGATACAGAGACAGGGGGCGATCTTCTCATCCACTGAGTCGGTGATACAGAGACAGGGGGCGGTCAACTCATTCACTGATCTGTGACACAGAGACAGGGGGCGGTCTACTCATCCCCTGAGTCTATGATACAGAGACAGGGGGCGATCTTCTCATCCACTGACTCTGAGATACAGAAACAGGGGGCGGTCTACTCATTCACTGATCTGTGATACAGAGACAGGGGGCGGTCTACTCATCCACTGACTCTGAGATACAGAAACAGGGGGCGGTCTACTCATTCACTGAGTCTGTGATGCAGAGACAGGGGGCGGTCTACTCATCCACTGACTCTGAGATACAGAAACAGGGGGCGGTCTAATCATCCACTGAAGCAGTGATACAGAGACAGGGGGCGGTCGACTCATCCACTGTGGCTGTGATACAGAGACAGGGGGCGGTCGACTCATCCACTGTGGCTGTGATACAGAGACAGGGGGCGCTCTACTCATCCCCCGATTGTGTGATACAGAGACAAGGGGCAGTTTACTCATCCCCTGGGTCTGTGATGCAGAGGAAGGGGGCGGTCTACTCATACCCTGAGTCTGTGATACAGAGACAGGTGGCGGTCTACTCATCCCGAGTTTGTTATACAGAGACAGGGGGCGGTCTACTCATCCACTGAGTCTGTCATACAGAGAATGTGTGCGGTCTACACATCACCTGAGTCTGTGATACAGAGACAGGGGGCGGTCTGCTCATCCCCTGAGTCTGTGATACAGGGAAAGGGGGCAGTCTACTCATCCCCTGAGTCTGAGATGCAGAGACAAGGGGCAGTTTACTCATACCCTGGGTCTGTGATGCAGAGGAAGGGGACGGTCTACTCATCCCCTGAGTCTGTGATAAAGAGACAGGGGGCGGTCTACTCATCCCCTGAGTCAGTGAAACAGAGACAGGGGGCTGTCCCCTCTTCCCCTGAGTCAGTGATACAGAGACAGGGGGGGGTCTACTCATCCACTGTGTCTGTGATACAGAGACAGGGGGCGCTCTACTCATCCCCTGAGTCTGTGATGCAGAGACAGGGGGCGATCTTCTCATCCACTGAGTCTGTGATACAGAGACAGGGGGTGGTCAACTCATTCACTGATCTGTGACACAGAGACAGGGGGCGGTCTCCTCATCCCCTGAGTCTTTGATACAGAGACAGGGGGCGATCTTCTCATCCACTGAGTCTGTGATACAGAGACAGGGGGCGGTCAGCTCATTCACTGATCTGTGATACAGAGACAGGGGGCGGTCTACTCATCCACTGACTCTGAGATAAAGAGACAGGGGGCGGTCTTCTCATCCACTGACTCTGAGATACAGAAACAGGGGGCGGTCGACTCATTCACTGAGTCTTTCATCCAGAAACAGGGGGCGGTCGACTCATTCACTGAGTCTGTGATACAGAGACAGGGGGTGTTCTACTCATTCCCCGATTGTGTGATACAAAGAAAGGGGGCAGGCTACTCATCCCCTGGGTCTGTGATACAGAGGAAGGGGGCGGTCTACTCATCCCCTGACTCTGAGATACAGAAACAGGGGGCGGTCTACTCATCCACTGTGGCTGTGATACAGAGACAAGGGGCAGTTTACTCATCCCCTGACTCTGAGATACAGAAACAGGGGGCGGTCTACTCATCCACTGAGTCTGTCATACAGAGAATGTGTGCGGTCTACACATCACCTGAGTCTGTGATACAGAGACAGGGGGCGGTTTGCTCATCCCCTGAGTCTGTGATACAGGGAAAGGGGGCAGCCTACTCATCCCCTGGGTCTGTGATACAGAGCAAGGGGGCGGTCTACTCATACCCTGAGTCTGTGATACAGAGACAGGGGGCGGTCTACTCATCCCCTGAGTCTGTCAAACATAGAATGTGTCAGTGATACAGAGACAGCGGGGGGGGTCGACACATCCCCTGAGTCTGTGATACAGAGACAGGGGGCGGTCTACTCATCCCCTGATTCTGTGATCCAGAGACAGGTGGCGCTCTACTCATCCCTTGAGTCTGTGATACAGAGACAGGGGGCGGTCTAATCATCCACTGACTCTGTGATCCAGAGACAGGGGGCGATCTTCTCATCCAATGAGTCTGATAGACAGAGAACAGGGGGCGGTCAACTCATTCACTGATCTGTGATACAGAGACAGGGGGCGGTCTACTCATTGTCTGAGTCTGTGATACAGAGACAGGGGGCGCTCTACTCATTCTCTGAGTCTGTGATACAGAGACAGGGGGCGCTCTACTCATCCACTGAGTCTGTGAGACAGAGAACAGGGGGCGGTCTACTCATTCCCTGAGTCTGTGATACAGAGACAGGGAGCGGTCTACTCATCCCCTGAGTCTGTGATACAGAGACAGGGGACGGTCTACTCATCCACTGAGTCTGTGATACAGAGACAGGGAGCGGTCTACTCATCCCCTAAATTTGTGATACAGAGACAGGGAGCGGTTACTCATTCCCTAAATTTGTGAGACAGAGACAGGGGTCGGTCTTCACATCCACTGACTCTGAGATACAGAAACAGGGGGCGGTCTAATCATCCACTGAAGCTGTGATGCAGAGACAGGGGGCGGTCTACTCATCCACTGACTCTGTGATCCAGAGACAGGGGGCGGTCTACTCATCCACTGACTCTGTGATCCAGAGACAGGGGGCGGTCAACTCATTCACTGATCTGTGATACAGAGACAGGGGGCGGTCTACTCATCCCCTGAGTCTATGATACAGAGACAGGGGGCGGTCTATTCATCCCCTGAGTCTATGATACAGAGACAGGGGGCGGTCTATTCATCCCCTGAGTCTTTGATACAGAGACAGGGGCCCGTCTTCTCATCCACTGAGTCTGTGATACAGAGACTGGGGGCGGTCTACTCATCCTCTGAGTCTGTGATAAAGAGACAGGGGGCAGTCTACTCATTCCCTGAGTCTGTGATGCAGAGAAAGGGGGCAGTCTACTCATCCCCTGAGTCTGAGATACAGTGACAAGGGGCAGTTTACTCATACCCTGGGTCTGTGATACAGAGACAGGGGGCGGTCTACTCATTCATGATTCTGTGATGCAGAAACAGGGGGCCGTCTACTCATCCACTGTGTCTGTGATACAGAGACAGGGGGCGCTCTACACATCCCCTGAGTATGTGATACAGAGACAGGGGGTGGTCTACTCATCCCCCGATTGTGTGATGCAGAGAAAGGGGGCAGTCTACACATCCCCTGGGTCTGTGATACAGAGGAAGGGGGCGGTCTACTCATACCCTGAGTCTGTGATACAGAGACAGGGGGCGGTCTACTCATCCCGAGTTTGTTATACAGAGACAGGGGGCGGTCTACTCATCCACTGAGTCTGTCATGCAGAGAATGTGTGCGGTCTACACATCACCTGAGTCTGTGATACAGAGACAGGGGGCAGTCTACTCATCCCCTGAGTCGGAGATACAGAGAAAGGGGGCAGTCTACACATCCCCTGGGTCTGTGATACAGAGGAAGGGGGCGGTCTACTCATAACCTGAGTCTGTGATACAGAGACAGGGGGCGGTCTACACATCCCCTGGGTCTGTGATACAGAGGAAGGGGGCGCTCTACTCATCCCGAGTTTGTTACACAGAGACAGGGGACGGTCTACGCATCCCCTGAGTCTGTGATGCAGAGACAGGGGGCGGTCGACTCATCCCCTGAGTCTGTGATACAGAGACAGGGGGCGGTCTACTCATTCCCTAAATTTGTGATACAGAGACAGGGAGCGGTCTACTCATTCCCTAAATTTGTGATACAGAGACAGGGAGCGGTCTACTCATTCCCTAAATTTGTGATACAGAGACAGGGGGCGGTCTACTCATCCCCTAAATTTGTGACACAGAGACAGGGAGTGGTCTACTCATCCACTGACTCTGAGATACAGAAACAGGGGGCGGTCTAATCATCCACTGACTCTGTGATCCAGAGACAGGTGGCGCTCTACTCATCCACTGAGTCTGTGATACAGAGACAGGAGGCGGTCTTCTCATCCACTGAATCTGTGATACAGAGACAGGGGGCGGTCAACTCATTCACTGATCTGTGATACAGAGACAGGGGGCGGTCTACTCATCCCCTGAGTCTATGATACAGAGACAGGGGGCGGTCTATTCATCCCCTGAGTCTTTGATACAGAGACAGGGGCCCGTCTTCTCATCCACTGAGTCTGTGATACAGAGACTGGGGGCAGTCTACTCATCCTCTGAGTCTGTGATAAAGAGACAGGGGGCGGTCTACTCATTCCCTGAGTCTGTGATGCAGAGAAAGGGGGCAGTCTGCTCATCCCCTGAGTCTGAGATACAGTGACAAGGGGCAGTTTACTCATACCCTGGGTCTGTGATACAGAGACAGGGGGCGGTCTACTCATTCATGATTCTGTGATGCAGAAACAGGGGGCCGTCTACTCATCCACTGTGTCTGTGATACAGAGACAGGGGGCGCTCTACTCATCCCCTGAGTATGTGATACAGAGACAGGGGGTGGTCTACTCATCCCCCGATTGTGTGATACAGAGAAAGGGGGCAGTCTACACATCCCCTGGGTCTGTGATACAGAGGAAGGGGGCGGTCTACTCATACCCTGAGTCTGTGATACAGAGACAGGGGGCGGTCTACTCATCCCGAGTTTGTTATACAGAGACAGGGGGCGGTCTACTCATCCACTGAGTCTGTCATGCAGAGAATGTGTGCGGTCTACACATCACCTGAGTCTGTGATACAGAGACAGGGGGCAGTCTACTCATCCCCTGAGTCGGAGATACAGAGAAAGGGGGCAGTCTACACATCCCCTGGGTCTGTGATACAGAGGAAGGGGGCGGTCTACTCATACCCTGAGTCTGTGATACAGAGACAGGGGGCGGTCTACTCATCCCGAGTTTGTTATACAGAGACAGGGGGCGGTCGACTCATCCCCTGAGTCTGTGATACAGAGACAGGGGGCGGTCTACTCATTCCCTAAATTTGTGATACAGAGACAGGGAGCGGTCTACTCATCCACTGACTCTGAGATACAGAAACAGGGGGCGGTCAACTCATTCACTGATCTGTGATGCAGAGACAGGGGGCGGTCTACTCATCCTCTGAGTCTGTGATAAAGAGACAGGGGGCGGTCTACTCATTCCCTGAGTCTGTGATGCAGAGAAAGGGGGCAGTCTACTCATCCCCTGAGTCTATGATACAGAGAAAGGGGGCGGTCTATTCATCCCCTGAGTCTTTGATACAGAGACAGTGGCCCGTCTTCTCATCCACTGAGTCTGTGATACAGAGACTGGGGGCGATCTACTCATCCGCTGAGTCTGTGATAAAGAGACAGGGGGCGGTCTACTCATTCCCTGAGTCTGTGATACAGAGAAAGGGGGCAGTCTACTCATCCCCTGTGTCTGTGATTCAGAGACAGGGGGCGGTCTACTCTTCCCCTGAGGCTGTGAAACAGAATCAGGGGGTGGTCTACTCATCCCCCGATTGTGTGGTACAGAGAAAGGGGGCGGTCTACTCAAACCCTGAGTCTGTGATACAGAGACAGGGGGCGACCTACTCATCCCGAGTTTGTTATACAGAGACAGGGGGCGGTTTACTCATCCACTGAGTCTGTCATGCAGAGAATGTGTGCGGTCTACACATCACCGGAGTCTGTGATACAGAGACAGGGGGCAGTCTACTCATCCCCTGAGTCGGAGACACAGAGACAATGGGCAGTTTACTCATACCCTAGGTCTGTGATACAGAGACAAGGAGCAGTTTACTCATCCCCTGAGTCAGTGATACAGAGACAGGTGGCGGTCTACTCATCCCCTCAGTTTGTGATACAGAGACAGGGGGCAGTCTACTCATACCCTGAGTCTGTGATACAGAGACAGGGGGCGGTCTACTCATCCCCTAACTTTGTGATACCGAGACAAGGGGCGGTCTACTCAGCCCCAAATTCCCTGAAATACAGACAGGGGCCTATCAACGCATCAACCGGGTCTATGAGACGGAGACTCGGGGAGATCTAGTCAATCCTGAGTGTGTGATACAGAGAAAGGGGGCGGTCTACTCATCCCCTGAGTCTGTGATGCAGAGACAGGGGGTGGTCTACTCATCCCCTGAGCCTGTGATACAGAGACAGGGGGCGGTCTGCTCATCCCCCGAGTCTGTGAAACAGAGACAGGGGGCGGTCTACTCATCGCCGAGTGTGTGATACAGAGACAGGCGGCGCTCTACTCATCCCCCGAGTCTGTGATACAGAGACAACGGGCAGTTTACTCATCCCCTGGGTCTGTGATGGAGAGGAAGGGGGCGGTCTAACATCCCCTGAGTCTGTGATGCCTAGACAGAGGGCGGTCTACTCATCCACTGAGTGTGTGATACAAAGACAGGGGGCGGTCTAGTCATCCCCTGACTCTGAGATACAGAGACAGGGGGCGGACTACTCATCCCCTGAGTCTTTGATACAGTGACAGGGGGCAGTCCTCTCATCCAATGAGTCTGTGATACAGAGACAGGGGGCGGTCTACTCATCCCCTGAGTCTGTTATACAGAGACAGGGGGCGGTCTACTCATTCCCGGAATCAATGATACAGAGTCAGGGGGCGGTCTACTCATTCCCGGAATCAATGATACAGAGTCAGGGGGCGGTCTACTCATCCCCCGAGTGTGTGATACAGAGACAGGGGGCGGTCTGCTCATCCCCGGAGTCTGTGATACAGAGACAGGGGGCGGTCTACTCATCCCCTCAGTTTGTGACACAGACGCAGGGGGCGGTCTACTTATCCCCTCAGTTTGTGATACAGAGACAGGGGGTGGTCTACTCATCCCCTGAGCCTGTGATACAGAGACAGGGGGCGGTCTACTCATCCCCTCAGTTTGTGATACAGAGACAGGGGGTGGTCTACTCATCCCCTGAGTCTGAGATACAGAGACAAGGGGCAGTTTACTCATCCCCTGAGTCTGTGATACAGAGACAGGGGGCGGTCAACTCATCCCCTGAGTCTGTGATACAGAGACAGGGGGCAGTCTACTCATCCCCTCAGTTTGTGATACAGAGACAGGGGGTGGTCTACTCATCCCCTGAGTCTGTGATACAGAGACAGGGGGCGGTCTACTCATCCCCTGAGTCTGTGATACAGAGGCAGGGGGCAGTCTGCACATCGCCTGAGTCTGTGACACAGAGACAGGGACGGTCTACTTATCCCCTAAATTTGTGTGACAAAGACAGGGGGCGGTCTACTTATCCTCTCAGTATGTGATACAGTGACAGGGGGCGGTCTACTCATCCCCTGTGTCTGGGAGGCAGAGACAGGGGGCGGTCTACTCATCCCCTGTGTCTGTGATACAGAGACAGGGGGCGGTCTTCTCATGCACTGAGTCTGTGACACAGAGACAGGTGACGGTCTACTCATCCACTGACTCTGTGATACAGAGACAGGGGGCGGTCTACTCATCCCCTGAGTCTGTGATACAGAGACAGGGGGCGGTCTACTCATCCCCCGAGTGTGTGAAACAGAGACAGGGGGCGGTCTACTCATCCCCTGAGTCTGTGATACAGAGACAGGGGGCGGTCTACTCATCCCCCGAGTGTGTGAAACAGAGACAGGGGGCGGTCTACTCATCCCCTGAGTCTGTGATACAGAGACATGGGGCGGTCTACTCATCCCCTGAATCTGAGATACAGAAACAGGGGGCGGTCCACTCATTTTCTGAGTCTGTGACACAGAGACAGGGGGCGGTCTACTCATCCCCTGAATCAATGACACAGAAACAGGGGGCAGTCTACTCATCCTCCAAGGGCATGATACAGAGACAGGGGGCGCTCTACTCATCGCCTGAGTCTGTGATAAAGAGACAGGGGGGGTTCTACTCATCCCCTGAATCAATGATACAGAAACAAGGGGCGGTGAACTCATCCCCTGAGTCTTTGATACAGAGACATGGGGCGGTCTACTCATCCCCTGAGTCTGTGATGCAGAGACAGGGGGCGGTCTACTCATCCCCTGAGTCTGTGATACAGAGACAGGGGACGGTCTACTCATCCCCTGAGTCTGTGATGCAGAGACAGGGGGCGGTCTACTCATCCCCTGAGTCTGTGATACAGAGACAGGGGACGGTCTACTCATCCCCTGAGTCTGTCACACTGAGACAGGGGGCGATCTACTCATCCCCTGAGTCTGTGATGCAGAGACAGGGGGCGGTCTACTCATCCCCTGAGTCTGTGATACAGGGACAGGGGGCGGTCCACTCCTCCCCTGAGTCTGTGATACAGAGACAGGGGGCGGTCTACTCATCCCCGAGGGTGTGAGACAGAGACAGGGGGAGCTCTACTCATCCCCTGAGTCTGTGACACAGAGACAGGGGGCGGTCTACTCATCCGCTGAGTCTGTGACAAAGAGATAGGGGGCGGTCTACTCATCCCAGAGTGTGTGATACAGAGACAGGGGGCGGTCTACTCATCCCCTGAGTCTGTGATGCAGACAAACGGGGCGGTCTACTCATCCCCTGAGTCTGTGATACCGAGACAGGCAGTGGTCTACTCATTCCCTGAATCTGGGATACAGAGACAAGGGGCAGTTTGCTCATCCCCTGGGTCAGAGATAAAGAGACAGGGGCGGTCTACTCATCCCCTGAGTCTGTGACACAGAGACAGGGGGCGGTCTACTCATCCCCTGATTCAATGATACAGAAACAGGGGGCAGTGCACTCACCCCCTGAGTCTGTGATACAGAAACAGGGGGCGGTGCACTCACCCCCTGAGTCTCTGATACAGAGACATGGGGCGGTCTACTCATCCCCTGAGTCTGTGATGCAGACAAACGGGACGGTCTACTCATCCCCTGAGTCTGTGATACTGAGACAGGCAGTGGTCTACTCATCCCCTGAATCTGAGATACAGAGACAAGGGACAGTTTGCTCATCCCCTTGGTCAGTGATAAAGAGACAGGGGGCAGTCTACTCATCCCCTGAGTCTGTGACACAGAGACCGGGGGCGGTCTACTCATCCCCGGAGTCTGTGACAAAGAGACAGGGGGCGGTCTACTCATCCCCCGAGTGCATGATACAGAGATAGGGGGCGCTCTACTCATCCCCTGAGTTTGTGACAGAGAGACAGGGGGTGGTCTACTCATCCCCTGAAACTGAGATACAGAGACAAGGGGCAGTTTGCTTATCCCCTGGGTCTGTGATACAGAGGCAGCGGGCAGTCGACTCATCCCCTGAGTCTGTGACACAGAGACAGGGGGCGTTCTACTCATCCCCTGAATCAATGATGCAGAAACAGGGGGGGGTGTACTCATGCCCTGAGTCTGTGATACAGGGACAGGGGGCGGTCTACTCCTCCCCTGAGTCTGTGATACAAAGACAGGGGGCGGTCTACTCATCCCCTGAATCAAAGATACAGAAACAGGGGGCGGTCTACTCATCCCCTGAAACTGAGATACAGAGACAGGGGGCGGTCTACTCATCCCTGAGTGTGTGATACAGAGACAGGGGGCGCTCTACTCCTCCCCTGAGTCTGTGATACAGAGACAGGGGGCGGTCTACTCATCCCCGACTGTCTGATACAGAGACAGGGGGCGCTCGTCTCATCCCCTGAGTTTGTGACACAGAGACAGGGGGCGGTCTACTCATCCCCTGAGTCTCTGATACTGAGACAGGGGACGGTCTACTCATCCCCTGAATCTGAGATCCAGAGACAAGGGGCAGTTTGCTCATCCCCTGGGTCTGTGATACAGAGACAAGGGGCGGTCTACTCATCCCTGAGTCAGTGACACAGAGACAGGGGGCGGTCTACTCATCCCCTGAGTCTGTGATGCAGAGACAGGGGGCGGTCTACTCATCCCCCGAGTGTGTGACACAGAGACATGGGGCGGTCTACTCATCCCCTGAGTCTGTGATGCAGACACAAGGGACGGTCTACTCATCCCCTCAGTCTGTGATACAGAGACAGGCAGTGGTCTACTCATCCCCTGAATCTGAGATACAGAGACAAGGGACAGTTTGCTCATCCCCTTGGTCAGTGATAAAGAGACAGGGGGCAGTCTACTCATCCCCTGAGTCTGTGACACAGAGACCGGGGGCGGTCTACTCATCCCCGGAGTCTGTGACACAGAGACAGGGGGCGGTCTACTCATCCCCCGAGTGTATGATACAGAGACAGGGGGTGCTCTACTCATCTGCGGGCTCTGTGATACAGAGACAGGGGGCGCTCTACTCATCCCCTCTGTTTGTGACAGAAAGACAGGGGAAGGTCTACTCATCCCCTGAATCTGAGATACAGAGACAAGGGGCAGTTTGCTCATCCCCTGGGTCTGTGATACAGAGGCAGCGGGCGGTCGACTCATCCCCTGAGTCTGTGACACAGAGACAGGGGGCGTTCTACTCATCCCCTGAATCAATGATACAGAAACAGGGGGGGGGTGTACTCATGCCCTGAGTCTGTGATACAGGGACAGGGGGCAGTCTACTCCTCCCCTGAGTCTGTGATACAAAGACAGGGGGCGGTCTACTCATCCCCGAGTGTATGATACAGAGACAGGGGGCGCTCTACTCATCCCCCGAGTGTGTGATACAGAGACAGGGGGCGCTCTACTCATCCCCGGGCTCTTTGAGACAGAGACAGGGGGCGGTCTACTCATCCCCTGTGTCTGTGACAGAGAGAAAGGGGGCAGTCTACTCCTCCCCTGAATCAAAGATACAGAAACAGGGGGCGGTGTACTCATCCCCTGAGTCTGTGATACAGGGACAGGGGGCGGTCTACTCATCCCCTGAGTCTGTGATACAGAGACAGGGGGCGCTCTACCCATCCCCTGAATCAATGATACAGAAACAGGGGGCACTCTACTCATCCCCGGGCTCTGTGATACTGAGACAGGGGGCGGTCTACTCATCCCCTGAGTCTGTGATACAGGGACAGGGGGCGGTCTACTCATCCCCTGAGTCTGTGATGCAGACAAACGGGGCGGTCTACTCATTCACTGAATCTGGGATACAGAGACAAGGGGCAGTTTGCTCATCCCCTGGGTCAGTGATAAAGAGACAGGGGGCGTTCTACTCATCTCCTGAATCTGTGATGCAGAGACAGGGGGCGGTCTACTCATCCCCTGAGTCGATGATACAGAGACAGGGGGCGGTCTACTCATCCCCTGATTCAATTATACAGAAACAGGGGGCGGTGCACTCACCCCCTGAGTCTGTGATCCAGAGACAGGGGTCGGTCTACTCATCCCCTGAGTCTCTGATACTGAGACAGGGGACGGTCTACTCATCCCCTGAATCTGAGATCCAGAGACAAGGGGCAGTTTGCTCATCCCCTGGGTCTGTGATACAGAGACAGGGGAGCGGTCTGCTCATCCCCCGAGTGTGTGAAACAGAGACATGGGGCGGTCTACTCATCCCCTGAGTCTGTGATGCAGACAAACGGGGCGGTCTACTCATCCCCCGAGTCAGTGCCACAGAGACAGGGGGCGGTCTACTCATCCCCTGAGTCAGTGACACAGAGACAGGGGGCGGTCTACTCATCCCCTGACTCTGTGACATAGAGAAAGGGGGCAGTCCACTCATCCCCTGAATCAAAGATACAGAAACAGGGGGCGGTGTACTCATCCCCTGAGCCTGTGATACAGGGACAGGGGGCGGTCTACTCCTCCCCTGAGTCTGTGATACAGAGACAGGGGGCGGTCTACTCATCCCCGACTGTCTGATACAGAGACAGGGGGCGCTCGTCTCATCCCCTGAGTTTGTTACACAGAGACAGGGGGCGGTCTACTCATCCCCTGATTCAATGATACAGAAACAGGGGGCGGTGCACTCACCCCCTGAGTCTGTGATACAGAGACAGGGGTCGGTCTACTCATCCCCTGAGTCTCTGATACTGAGACAGGGGACGGTCTACTCATCCCCTGAATCTGAGATCCAGAGACAAGGGGCAGTTTGCTCATCCCCTGGGTCTGTGATACAGAGACAAGGGGCGGTCTACTCATCCCTGAGTCAGTGACACAGAGACAGGGGGCGGTCTACTCATCCCCTGAGTCTGTGATGCAGAGACAGGGAGCGGTCTACTCATCCTCCGAATGTGTGACACAGAGACATGGGGCGGTCTACTCATCCCCTGAGTCTGTGATGCAGACACACGGGACGGTCTACTCATCCCCTCAGTCTGTGATACAGAGACAGGCAGTGGTCTACTCACCCCCTGAATCTGAGATACAGAGACAAGGGACAGTTTGCTCATCCCCTTGGTCAGTGATAAAGAGACAGGGGGCAGTCTACTCATCCCCTGAGTCTGTGACACAGAGACCGGGGGCGGTCTACTCATCCCCGGAGTCTATGACACAGAGACACGGGGCGGTCTGCTCATCCCCCGAGTGTATGATACAGAGACAGGGGGCGCTCTACTCATCTGCGTGCTCTGTGATACAGAGACAGGGGGCGCTCTACTCATCCCCTGTGTTTGTGACAGAAAGACAGGGGAAGGTCTACTCATCCCCTGAAACTGAGATACAGAGACAAGGGGCAGTTTGCTCATCCCCTGGGTCTGTGATACAGAGGCTGCGGGCGGTCGACTCATCCCCTGAGTCTGTGACACAGAGACAGGGGGCGTTCTACTCATCCCCTGAATCTGAGATACAGAGACAAGGGACAGTTTGCTCATCCACTTGGTCAGTGATAAAGAGACAGGGGCAGTCTACTCATCCCCTGAGTCTGTGACACAGAGACCGGGGGCGGTCTACTCATCCCCGGAGTCTGTGACAAAGAGACAGGGGGCGGTCTGCTCTTCCCCCGAGTGTCTGATGCAGAGACAGGGGGCGCTCTACTCATCTGCGGGCTCTGTGATACAGAGACAGGGGGCGCTCTACTCATCCCCTGAGTCTCAGATACTGAGTCAGGGGAAGGTCTACTCATCCCCTGAAACTGAGATACAGAGACAAGGGGCAGTTTGCTCATCCCCTGGGTCTGTGATACAGAGGCAGCGGGCGGTCAACTCATCCCCTGAGTCTGTGACACAGAGACAGGGGGCGTTCGACTCATCCCCTGAATCAATGATGCAGAAACAGGGTGGGGTGTACTCATGCCCTGAGTCTGTGATACAGGGACAGGGGGCGGTCTACTCCTCCCCTGAGTCTGTGATACAAAGACAGGGGGCGGTCTACTCATCCCCCGAGTGTGTGATACAGAGACAGGGGGCGCTCTACTCATCCCCTGACTCTGTGACATAGAGAAAGGGGGCAGTCTACTCATCCCCTGAGTCTCTGATACTGAGACAGGGGACGGTCTACTCATCCCCTGAATCTGAGATCCAGAGACAAGGGGCAGTTTGCTCATCCCCTGGGTCTGTGATACAGAGACAAGGGGCGGTCTACTCATCCCTGAGTCAGTGACACAGAGACAGGGGGCGGTCTACTCATCCCCTGAGTCTGTGATGCAGAGACAGGGGGCGGTCTACTCATCCCCCGAGTGTGTGACACAGAGACATGGGGCGGTCTACTCATCCCCTGAGTCTGTGATGCAGACACAAGGGACGGTCTACTCATCCCCTCAGTCTGTGATACAGAGACAGGCAGTGGTCTACTCATCCCCTGAATCTGAGATACAGAGACAAGGGACAGTTTGCTCATCCCCTTGGTCAGTGATAAAGAGACAGGGGGCAGTCTACATCCCCTGAGTCTGTGACACAGAGACCGGGGGCGGTCTACTCATCCCCGGAGTCTGTGACACAGAGACAGGGGGCGGTCTACTCATCCCCCGAGTGTATGATACAGAGACATGGGGTGCTCTACTCATCTGCGGGCTCTGTGATACAGAGACAGGGGGCGCTCTACTCATCCCCTCTGTTTGTGACAGAAAGACAGGGGAAGGTCTACTCATCCCCTGAAACTGAGATACAGAGACAAGGGGCAGTTTGCTCATCCCCTGGGTCTGTGATACAGAGGCAGCGGGCGGTCGACTCATCCCCTGAGTCTGTGACACAGAGACAGGGGGCGTTCTACTCATCCCCTGAATCAATGATACAGAAACAGGGGGGGGGTGTACTCATGCAATGAGTCTGTGATACAGGGACAGGGGGCGGTCTACTCCTCCCCTGAGTCTGTGATACAAAGACAGGGGGCGGTCTACTCATCCCCGAGTGTATGATACAGAGACAGGGGGCGCTTTACTCATCCCCCGAGTGTGTGATACAGAGACAGGGGGCGCTCTACTCATCCCCGGGCTCTTTGAGACAGAGACAGGGGGCGGTCTACTCATCCCCTGTGTCTGTGACAGAGAGAAAGGGGGCAGTCTACTCCTCCCCTGAATCAAAGATACAGAAACAGGGGGCGGTGTACTCATCCCCTGAGTCTGTGATACAGGGACAGGGGGCGGTCTACTCATCCCCTGAGTCTGTGATACAGAGACAGGGGGCGCTCTACCCATCCCCTGAATCAATGATACAGAAACAGGGGGCACTCTACTCATCCCCGGGCTCTGTGATACTGAGACAGGGGGCGGTCTACTCATCCCCTGAGTCTGTGATACAGGGACAGGGGGCGGTCTACTCATCCCCTGAGTCTGTGATGCAGACAAACGGGGCGGTCTACTCATTCACTGAATCTGGGATACAGAGACAAGGGGCAGTTTGCTCATCCCCTGGGTCAGTGATAAAGAGACAGGGGGCGTTCTACTCATCTCCTGAATCTGTGATGCAGAGACAGGGGGCGGTCTACTCATCCCCTGAGTCGATGATACAGAGACAGGGGGCGGTCTACTCATCCCCTGATTCAATTATACAGAAACAGGGGGCGGTGCACTCACCCCCTGAGTCTGTGATCCAGAGACAGGGGTCGGTCTACTCATCCCCTGAGTCTCTGATACTGAGACAGGGGACGGTCTACTCATCCCCTGAATCTGAGATCCAGAGAGAAGGGGCAGTTTGCTCATCCCCTGGGTCTGTGATACAGAGACAGGGGAGCGGTCTGCTCATCCCCCGAGTGTGTGAAACAGAGACATGGGGCGGTCTACTCATCCCCTGAGTCAGTGATGCAGACAAACGGGGCGGTCTACTCATCCCCCGAGTCAGTGCCACAGAGACAGGGGGCGGTGTACTCATCCCCTGAGTCAGTGACACAGAGACAGGGGGCGGTCTACTCATCCCCTGACTCTGTGACATAGAGAAAGGGGGCAGTCCACTCATCCCCTGAATCAAAGATACAGAAACAGGGGGCGGTGTACTCATCCCCTGAGCCTGTGATACAGGGACAGGGGGCGGTCTACTCCTCCCCTGAGTCTGTGATACAGAGACAGGGGGCGGTCTACTCATCCCCGACTGTCTGATACAGAGACAGGGGGCGCTCGTCTCATCCCCTGAGTTTGTTACACAGAGACAGGGGGCGGTCTACTCATCCCCTGATTCAATGATACAGAAACAGGGGGCGGTGCACTCACCCCCTGAGTCTGTGATACAGAGACAGGGGTCGGTCTACTCATCCCCTGAGTCTCTGATACTGAGACAGGGGACGGTCTACTCATCCCCTGAATCTGAGATCCAGAGACAAGGGGCAGTTTGCTCATCCCCTGGGTCTGTGATACAGAGACAAGGGGCGGTCTACTCATCCCTGAGTCAGTGACACAGAGACAGGGGGCGGTCTACTCATCCCCTGAGTCTGTGATGCAGAGACAGGAAGCGGTCTACTCATCCCCCGAATGTGTGACACAGAGACATGGGGCGGTCTACTCATCCCCTGAGTCTGTGATGCAGACACACGGGACGGTCTACTCATCCCCTCAGTCTGTGATACAGAGACAGGCAGTGGTCTACTCATCCCCTGAATCTGAGATACAGAGACAAGGGACAGTTTGCTCATCCCCTTGGTCAGTGATAAAGAGACAGGGGGCAGTCTACTCATCCCCTGAGTCTGTGACACAGAGACCGGGGGCGGTCTACTCATCCCCGGAGTCTGTGACACAGAGACAGGGGGCGGTCTACTCATCCCCCGAGTGTATGATACAGAGACATGGGGTGCTCTACTCATCTGCGGGCTCTGTGATACAGAGACAGGGGGCGCTCTACTCATCCCCTCTGTTTGTGACAGAAAGACAGGGGAAGGTCTACTCATCCCCTGAAACTGAGATACAGAGACAAGGGGCAGTTTGCTCATCCCCTGGGTCTGTGATACAGAGGCAGCGGGCGGTCGACTCATCCCCTGCGTCTGTGACACAGAGACAGGGGGCGTTCTACTCATCCCCTGAATCAATGATACAGAAACAGGGGGGGGGTGTACTCATGCAATGAGTCTGTGATACAGGGACAGGGGGCGGTCTACTCCTCCCCTGAGTCTGTGATACAAAGACAGGGGGCGGTCTACTCATCCCCGAGTGTATGATACAGAGACAGGGGGCGCTTTACTCATCCCCCGAGTGTGTGATACAGAGACAGGGGGCGCTCTACTCATCCCCGGGCTCTTTGAGACAGAGACAGGGGGCGGTCTACTCATCCCCTGTGTCTGTGACAGAGAGAAAGGGGGCAGTCTACTCCTCCCCTGAATCAAAGATACAGAAACAGGGGGCGGTGTACTCATCCCCTGAGTCTGTGATACAGGGACAGGGGGCGGTCTACTCATCCCCTGAGTCTGTGATACAGAGACAGGGGGCGCTCTACCCATCCCCTGAATCAATGATACAGAAACAGGGGGCACTCTACTCATCCCCGGGCTCTGTGATACTGAGACAGGGGGCGGTCTACTCATCCCCTGAGTCTGTGATACAGGGACAGGGGGCGGTCTACTCATCCCCTGAGTCTGTGATGCAGACAAACGGGGCGGTCTACTCATTCACTGAATCTGGGATACAGAGACAAGGGGCAGTTTGCTCATCCCCTGGGTCAGTGATAAAGAGACAGGGGGCGTTCTACTCATCTCCTGAATCTGTGATGCAGAGACAGGGGGCGGTCTACTCATCCCCTGAGTCGATGATACAGAGACAGGGGGCGGTCTACTCATCCCCTGATTCAATTATACAGAAACAGGGGGCGGTGCACTCACCCCCTGAGTCTGTGATCCAGAGACAGGGGTCGGTCTACTCATCCCCTGAGTCTCTGATACTGAGACAGGGGACGGTCTACTCATCCCCTGAATCTGAGATCCAGAGAGAAGGGGCAGTTTGCTCATCCCCTGGGTCTGTGATACAGAGACAGGGGAGCGGTCTGCTCATCCCCCGAGTGTGTGAAACAGAGACATGGGGCGGTCTACTCATCCCCTGAGTCAGTGATGCAGACAAACGGGGCGGTCTACTCATCCCCCGAGTCAGTGCCACAGAGACAGGGGGCGGTGTACTCATCCCCTGAGTCAGTGACACAGAGACAGGGGGCGGTCTACTCATCCCCTGACTCTGTGACATAGAGAAAGGGGGCAGTCCACTCATCCCCTGAATCAAAGATACAGAAACAGGGGGCGGTGTACTCATCCCCTGAGCCTGTGATACAGGGACAGGGGGCGGTCTACTCCTCCCCTGAGTCTGTGATACAGAGACAGGGGGCGGTCTACTCATCCCCGACTGTCTGATACAGAGACAGGGGGCGCTCGTCTCATCCCCTGAGTTTGTTACACAGAGACAGGGGGCGGTCTACTCATCCCCTGATTCAATGATACAGAAACAGGGGGCGGTGCACTCACCCCCTGAGTCTGTGATACAGAGACAGGGGTCGGTCTACTCATCCCCTGAGTCTCTGATACTGAGACAGGGGACGGTCTACTCATCCCCTGAATCTGAGATCCAGAGACAAGGGGCAGTTTGCTCATCCCCTGGGTCTGTGATACAGAGACAAGGGGCGGTCTACTCATCCCTGAGTCAGTGACACAGAGACAGGGGGCGGTCTACTCATCCCCTGAGTCTGTGATGCAGAGACAGGAAGCGGTCTACTCATCCCCCGAATGTGTGACACAGAGACATGGGGCGGTCTACTCATCCCCTGAGTCTGTGATGCAGACACACGGGACGGTCTACTCATCCCCTCAGTCTGTGATACAGAGACAGGCAGTGGTCTACTCATCCCCTGAATCTGAGATACAGAGACAAGGGACAGTTTGCTCATCCCCTTGGTCAGTGATAAAGAGACAGGGGGCAGTCTACTCATCCCCTGAGTCTGTGACACAGAGACCGGGGGCGGTCTACTCATCCCCGGAGTCTATGACACAGAGACACGGGGCGGTCTGCTCATCCCCCGAGTGTATGATACAGAGACAGGGGGCGCTCTACTCATCTGCGTGCTCTGTGATACAGAGACAGGGGGCGCTCTACTCATCCCCTGTGTTTGTGACAGAAAGACAGGGGAAGGTCTACTCATCCCCTGAAACTGAGATACAGAGACAAGGGGCAGTTTGCTCATCCCCTGGGTCTGTGATACAGAGGCTGCGGGCGGTCGACTCATCCCCTGAGTCTGTGACACAGAGACAGGGGGCGTTCTACTCATCCCCTGAATCTGAGATACAGAGACAAGGGACAGTTTGCTCATCCACTTGGTCAGTGATAAAGAGACAGGGGCAGTCTACTCATCCCCTGAGTCTGTGACACAGAGACCGGGGGCGGTCTACTCATCCCCGGAGTCTGTGACAAAGAGACAGGGGGCGGTCTGCTCATCCCCCGAGTGTCTGATGCAGAGACAGGGGGCGCTCTACTCATCTGCGGGCTCTGTGATACAGAGACAGGGGGCGCTCTACTCATCCCCTGAGTCTCAGATACTGAGTCAGGGGAAGGTCTACTCATCCCCTGAAACTGAGATACAGAGACAAGGGGCAGTTTGCTCATCCCCTGGGTCTGTGATACAGAGGCAGCGGGCGGTCGACTCATCCCCTGAGTCTGTGACACAGAGACAGGGGGCGTTCGACTCATCCCCTGAATCAATGATGCAGAAACAGGGTGGGGTGTACTCATGCCCTGAGTCTGTGATACAGGGACAGGGGGCGGTCTACTCCTCCCCTGAGTCTGTGATACAAAGACAGGGGGCGGTCTACTCATCCCCCGAGTGTGTGATACAGAGACAGGGGGCGCTCTACTCATCCCCTGACTCTGTGACATAGAGAAAGGGGGCAGTCTACTCATCCCCTGAATCAAAGATACAGAAACAGGGGGCGGTGTACTCATCCCCTGAGTCTGTGACACAGAGACAGGGGGCGGTCCACTCATCCCCCGAGTGGATGATACAGAGACAGAGGGCGCTCTACTCATCCCCGGGCTCTGTGATACAGAGACAGGGGGCACTCTACTCATCCCCGGGCTCTGTGATACAGAGACAGGGGGCGGTCTACTCATCCCCTGCGTCTGTGATACAGAGACAGGGGCGCTCGACCCATCCCCTGAATCAGTGATACAGAAACAGGGGGCGGTGTACTCATCCCCTGAGTCTGTGATACAGGGACAGGGGGTTGTCTACTCCTCCCCTGAGTCTGTGATACAGAGACAGGGGGCGCTCTACTCATCCCCGGGCTCTTTGATACAGAGACAGGGGGAGGTCTACTCATCCCCTGAATCAAAGAGACAGAAACAGGGGGCGGTGTACTCATCCCCTGAGTCTGTGACACATAGACAGGGGGCGGTCTAATCATCCCCCGAGTGGATGATACAGAGACAGGGGGCGCTCTACCCATCCCCGGGCTCTGTGATACAGAGACAGGGGGCGGTGTACTCATCCCCTGAGTCTGTGACACAGAGACAGGGGGCGCTCTTCTCATCCCCTGAGTCTGTGACACAGAGACAGGGGGCGGTCCACTCATCCACTGAGACTGTGACACAGAGACAGGGGGCGGTATACTCATCCCCCGAGTAGATGATACAGAGACAGGGGGCGCTCTACTCATCCCCGGGCTCTGTGATACAGAGACAGGGGGCGGTGTACTCATCCCCTGAATCAATGATGCAGAAACAGGGGGCGGTGTACTCATCTGCGGGCTCTGTGATACAGAGACAGGGGGCGCTCTACTCATCCCCTGTGTTTGTGACAGAAAGACAGGGGAAGGTCTACTCATCCCCTGAAACTGAGACACAGAGACAAGGGGCAGTTTGCTCATCCCCAGGGTCTGTGACACAGAGACCGGGGGCGGTCTACTCATCCGCTGAGTCTGTGACACTGAGACTGGTGGCGGTCTACTCATCCCCTGAATCAAAGATACAGAAACAGGGGGCGGTGTACTCATCCCCCGAGTGTGTGATGCAGAGACATGGGGCGTTCCACTCATCCCCTGAGTCTGTGATACAGAGACAGGCAGTGGTCTACTCATCCCCTGAATCTGGGATAGAGAGACAAGGGGCAGTTTTCTCATCCCCTGTGTCTGTGACAGAGAGACAGGGGGCGGTGTACTCATCCCTTGAATCAATGATGCAGAAACAGGGGGCGGTGTACTCATCCCCTGAGTCTTTGACACAGAGACCGGGGGCGGTCTACTCATCCCCGGAGTCTATGACACAGAGACAGGGGTCGGTCTACTCATCCCCCGAGAGTGTGATACAGAGACAGGTGGTGCTCTACTCATCCCCGGGCTCTTTGATGCAGAGACATGGGGCGGTCTACTCATTCCCTGAGTCTCTGATGCAGACAAACGGGGCGGTCTACTCATCCCCTGAATCAAAGATACAGAAACAGGGGGCGGTGTACTCATCCCCTGAGTCTGTGATACAGAGACAGGGGGCGGTCCACTCATCCCCTGAAACTGAGATACAGAGACAAGGGGCAGTTTGCTCATCCCCTGGGTCTGTGATACAGAGGCAGGGGGCGGTCGACTCATCCCCTGAGTCTGTGACATAGAGAAAGGGGGCAGTTTACTCATACCCTGAATCAATGATACAGAAACAGGGGGCGGTGTACTCATCCCCCGAGTGTGTGATACAGAGACAGGGGGCACTCTACTCATCCCCGGGCTCTTTGATACAGAGACATGGAGCGGTCTACTCATCCCCTGAGTCTGTGATACAGGGACAGGGGGCGGTCTACTCATCCCCCGAGTGTGTGATACAGAGACAGGGGGCGCTCTACTCATCCCCGGGCTCTTTGATACAGAGACAT
This sequence comes from Heterodontus francisci, assembly GCF_036365525.1. Taxonomy (NCBI): domain Eukaryota; kingdom Metazoa; phylum Chordata; class Chondrichthyes; order Heterodontiformes; family Heterodontidae; genus Heterodontus; species Heterodontus francisci. Next base: position 1,216,231 of record NW_027142285.1, read on the forward strand.
GGAGCGGTCTACTCATCCCCTGAGTCGGTGAGACAGAGACAGGGGGCGGTCTACTCATCCCCTGAATCAATGATACAGAAACAGGGGGCGGTCTACTCCTCCCCTGAGTCTGTGATACAGAGACAGGGGGCGCTCTACTCATCCCCGCGTGTGTGATACAGAGACAGGGGGCGCTCTACTCATCCCCTGAGTCTGTGACACAGAGACCGGTGGCGGTCTACTAATCCCGTTGGTCTGTGATACAGAGACAGGGGGCGGTCTACTCATCCCCTGAATCAATGATACAGAAACAGGGGGCGGTGTACTCATCCCCTGACTCTTTGACACAGAGACATGGGGCGGTGTACTCATCCCCTGAGTCTGTGACACAGAGACAGGGGCCGGTCCACTCAACCCCCGAGTGCATGATACAGGGACAGGTAGCGCTCTACTGATCCCCGGGCTCTGTGATACAGAGACAGGGGGCGGTCGACTCATCCCCTGATTTTGTGACACTGAGACAGGTGGTGGTCTACTCATCCCCTGACTCTGTGACATGGATAAAGGGGGCAGTCTCCTCACCCCTTGAATCAAAGATACAGAAACAGGGGGCGGTGTACTCATCCCCTGAGTCTGTGATACAGGGACAGGGGGCGGTGTACTCCTCCCCTGAGTCTGTGATACAGAGACAGGGGGCGGTCTACTCATCCCCGAGTGTGTGATACAGAGACAGGGGGCGCTCTACGCATCCCCTGAATTTGTGACACAGAGACCGGGGGCGGTCTACTCATCCCCTGAGTCTGTGACACTGAGACTGGGGGCGGTCTACTCATCCGCTTTATCAATGATACAGAAACAGGGGGCGGTGTACTCATCCCCTGAGTCTGTGATGCAGAGACAGGGGGCGGTCTATTCATCCACTGAGTCTGTGATGCAGAGACAGGGGGCGGTCTACTCATCCCCTAAATTTGTGATACAGAGACAGGGGGCGGTCTACTTATGCCCTCAGTGTGTGATACAGAGACAGGGGGCGTTTTACTCAGCCCCTGACTTTGTGATACAGAGACAGGGGACGGTCTACACATCCACTAAATTTGTGACACAGAGACAGGGGGCGGTCTAATCATCCCCTGAGTCTGTGACACAGAGAAAGGGGGCGGTCTACTCATCCCCTGAATCAATGATACAGAAACAGGGGGCGGAGCACTCATCCCCTTGGTCTGCGATACAGAGACAGGTGGCGGTCTACTCATCCCCTGAGTCTGTGACACAGAGAAAGGGGGCAGTCTACTCATCCCCTGAATCAATGATACAGAAACAGGGGGCGGAGCACTCATCCCCTTGGTCTGCGATACAGAGACAGGGGGCGGTCTACTCATCCCCTGAGTCTCTGATACTGAGACAGGGGACGGTCTACTCATCCCCTGAATCTGAGATCCAGAGACAAGGGGCAGTTTGCTCATCCCCTGGGTCTGTGATACAGAGACAGGGGGCGGTCTACTCATCCCCTGAGTCTGTGACACAGAGACAGGGGGCAGTCTACTCATCCGCAGAATCAATGATACAGAAACAGGGGGCGGTGTACTCATCCCCTGACTCTGTGATACAGAGACAGGGGGCGGTCTACTCATCCCCCGAGTGTATGATACAGAGACAGGGGGTGGTCTACTCCTCCCCTGAGTCTGTGACACAGAGACAGGGGGCGGTCTACTCATCCCCTGAATCAATGATACAGAAACAGGGGGCGGAGCACTCATTCTCTTGGTCTGCGATACAGAGACAGGGGGCGGTCTACTCATCCCCTGAGTCTCTGATACTTAGACAGGGGACGGTCTACTCATCCCCTGAATCTGAGATCCAGAGACAAGGGGCAGTTTGCTCATCCCCTGGGTCTGTGATACAGAGACAGGGGGCGGTCTACTCATCCCCTGAGTCTGTGACACAGAGACATGGGGCAGTCTCCTCATCCCCGGGATCTATGATACAGAGACAGGGGACAGTCTGCTCATCCCCGGGATCTGTGATACAGAGACAGGGGGCAGTCTGCTCATCCCCTGAGTCTGTGACACAGAGACCGGGGGCGGTCTAATCATCCGCTGAATCAATGATACAGAAACAGGGGGCGGTGTACTCATCCCTTGAGTCTGTGATACAGAGACAGGGGGCGGTGTACTCATCCCTTGAGTCTATGATACAGAGACAGGGGGCGGTCTACTCATCCCCGGGATCTGTGATACAGAGACTGGCGGCAGTCTACTCATCCCCAGAGCCTGTGATGCAGACAAACGGGGCGGTCTACTCATCCCCTGAGTCTGTGATACAGAGACAGGCAGTGTTCTACTCATCCCCTGAATCTGAGATACAGAGACAAGGGGCAGTTTGCTCATCCCCTGGGTCAGTGATAAAGAGACAGGGGGCGGTCTACTCATCCCCTGAATCAAGGATACAGAAACAGGGGGCGGTGTACTCATCCTCTGAGTCTGTGATACAGAGACAGGGGGCTGTCTACTCATCATCCGATTGTATGATACAGAGACAGGGGGCGCTCTACTAATCCCCGGGCTCTGTGATACAGAGACAGGGGGCGGTCGACTCATCCCCTGAGTCTGTGATACAGAGACAGGCAGTGGTCTACTCATCTCCTGAGTCTGTGATACAGAGACAGGCGGCGGTCTACTCATCCCCTGAGTCTCTGATACTTAGACAGGGGACGGTCTACTCATCCCCTGAATCTGAGATCCAGAGACAAGGGGCAGTTTGCTCATCCCCTGGGTCTGTGATACAGAGACAGGGGGCGGTCTACTCATCCCCTGAGTTTGTGACACAGAGACATGGGGCAGTCTCCTCATCCGCAGAATCAATGATACAGAAACAGGGGGCGGAGCACTCATCCCCTTGGTCTGTGATACAGAGACAGGGGACGGTCTACTGATCCCCCGAGTGTGTGATCCAGAGACAAGGGACGCTCTACTCATCCCCAGGCTCTGTGATACAGAGACATGGGGCGGTCTACTCATCCCCTGAGTCTGTGACACAGAGACCGGGGGCGGTCTACTCATCCCCGGGATCTATGATACAGAGACAGGGGGCAGTCTGCTCATCCCCGGGATCTGTGATACAGAGACAGGGGGCAGTCTGCTCATCCCCTGAGTCTGTGACACAGAGACCGGGGGCGGTCTAATCATCCGCTGAATCAATGATACAGAAACAGGGGGCGGTGTACTCATCCCTTGAGTCTGTGATACAGAGACAGGGGGCGGTGTACTCATCCCTTGAGTCTATGATACAGAGACAGGGGGCGGTCTACTCATCCCCGGGATCTGTGATACAGAGACTGGCGGCAGTCTACTCATCCCCAGAGCCTGTGATGCAGACAAACGGGGCGGTCTACTCATCCCCTGAGTCTGTGATACAGAGACAGGCAGTGTTCTACTCATCCCCTGAATCTGAGATACAGAGACAAGGGGCAGTTTGCTCATCCCCTGGGTCAGTGATAAAGAGACAGGGGGCGGTCTACTCATCCCCTGAATCAAGGATACAGAAACAGGGGGCGGTGTACTCATCCTCTGAGTCTGTGATACAGAGACAGGGGGCTGTCTACTCATCACCCGATTGTATGATACAGAGACAGGGGGCGCTCTACTAATCCCCGGGCTCTGTGATACAGAGACAGGGGGCGGTCGACTCATCCCCTGAGTCTGTGATACAGAGACAGGCAGTGGTCTACTCATCTCCTGAGTCTGTGATACAGAGACAGGCGGCGGTCTACTCATCCCCTAAATCTCTGACACAGAGACAGGGGGCAGTCTACTCATCCCCTGAGTCTATGATACAGAGACAGGGGGCGCTCCACTCATCCCCGGGATCTGTGATACAGGGACATGGGGCAGTCTACTCATCCCCTGAGCCTGTGATGCAGACAAACGGGGCGGTCTACTCATCCCCTGAGTCTGTGATACAGAGACAGGCAGTGTTCTACTCATCCCCTGACTATGAGATACAGAGACAATGGGCAGTTTGCTCATCCCCTGGGTCAGTGATAAAGAGACAGGGGGCGTTCTACTCATCCCCTGAGTCTGTGACACAGAGTCAGGGGGCGCTCTACTCATCCCCTGAGTCTGTGACAGAGAGACAGGGGGCGGTCTACTCATCCCCTGAATCAATGGTACAGAAACAGGGGGCGATGTACTCATCCCCTGAGTCTGTGATACAGAGACAGGGGGCGGTCTACTCATCCCCCGAGTGTATGATACAGAGACAGGGGGCGCTCCACTCATCCCCTGAGTCTGTGACAGAGAGACAGGGGGCGGTCTACTCATCCCCTGAATCAATGATACAGAAACAGGGGGCGGTGTACTCATCCCCTGAGTCTGTGATACAGAGACAGGGGGCAGTCTGCTCATCCACTGAGTGTGTGATACAAAGACAGGGGACGGTCTATTCATCCACTGAGTCTGTGATGCAGAGACAGGGGGCGGTCTACTCTTCCCCTAAATTTGTGATACAGAGACAGGGGGCGGTCTACTTATGCCCTCAGTGTGTGATACAGAGACAGGGGGCGTTTTAATCAGCCCCTGAGTTTGTGATACAGAGACAGGGGACGGTCTACACATCCTCTAAATTTGTGATACAGAGACAGGGGGCGGTCTACTCATCCCCTGAGTCTGTGACACAGAGAAAGGGGGCGGTCTACTCATCCCCTGAATCAATGATACAGAAACAGGGGGCGGAGCACTCATCCCCTTGGTCTGCGATACAGAGACAGGGGGCGGTCTACTCATCCCCTGAGTCTGTGACACAGAGAAAGGGGGCGGTCTACTCATCCCCTGAATCAATGATACAGAAACAGGGGGCGGAGCACTCATCCCCTTGGTCTGCGATACAGAGACAGGTGGCGGTCTACTCATCCCCTGAGTCTGTGACACAGAGAAAGGGGGCAGTCTACTCATCCCCTGAATCAATGATACAGAAACAGGGGGCGGAGCACTCATCCCCTTGGTCTGCGATACAGAGACAGGGGGCGGTCTACTCATCCCCTGAATCTCTGATACTGAGACAGGGGACGGTCTACTCATCCCCTGAATCTGAGATCCAGAGACAAGCAGCAGTTTGCTCATCCCCTGGGTCTGTGATACAGAGACAGGGGGCGGTCTACTCATCCCCTGAATCAATGATACAGAAACAGGGGGCGGTGTACTCATCCCCTGAGTCTGTGATACAGAGACAGGGGGCAGTCTGCTCATCCACTGAGTGTGTGATACAAAGACAGGGGACGGTCTATTCATCCACTGAGTCTGTGATGCAGAGACAGGGGGCGGTCTACTCTTCCCCTAAATTTGTGATACAGAGACAGGGGGCGGTCTACTTATGCCCTCAGTGTGTGATACAGAGACAGGGGGCATTTTAATCAGCCCCTGAGTTTGTGATACAGAGACAGGGGACGGTCTACACATCCTCTAAATTTGTGATACAGAGACAGGGGGCGGTCTACTCATCCCCTGAATCAATGATACAGAAACAGGGGGCGGAGCACTCATCCCCTTGGTCTGCGATACAGAGACAGGTGGCGGTCTACTCATCCCCTGAGTCTGTGATACAAAGACAGGGGTCGCTCTACTCATCCACTGAGTCATTGATACAGAGACAGGGGGCGCTCTACTCATCCCCTGAGTCTTTGATACAGAGACAGGTGCCGGTCTACTCATCCACTGAGTCTGTGACACAGAGACAGGGGACGGTCGACTCATCCACTGACTCTGTGAAACGGAGACAGGGGGCGGTCTACTCATACACTGAGTCTGTGATACAGAGACAGGTGCCGGTCTACTCATCCACTGAGTCTGTGACACAGAGACAGGGGACGGTCGACTCATCCACTGACTCTGTGAAACGGAGACAGGGGGCGGTCTACTCATTCCCTGAGTCTGTGATACAGAGTCAGGGGCCGGTCGACTCATCACCCGAGTGCGTGATAAAGAGAAAGGGGGCAGTCTACTCATCCCCTGAGTCTGTGATGCAGAGACAGGGGGCGGTCTACTCATCCCCCGCGTGCGTGATAAAGAGAAAGGGGGCAGTCTACTCATCCCCTGAGTCTGAGATACAGAGACAAGGGGCAGTTTACTCATCCCCTGGGTCTGTGAAACAGAGGAAGGGGGCAGCCTACTCATCCCCTGAGTCTGTGATGCAGAGACAGGGGTCTGTCTGCTCATCCACTGAGTCTGTGATACAAAGACAGGGGTTGGTCTAGTCATCTCCTGAGTCTGTGATGCAGAGACAGGGGATGGTCTACTCATCCCCTGAGTCTGTGATGCAGAGACAGGGGTCAGTCTGCTCATCCACTGAGTGTGTGATACAAAGACAGGGGTTGGTCTACTCATCTCCTGAATCTGTGTTACAGAGACAGGGGATGGTCTACTCATCCCCTGAGTCTGTGATACAAAGACGGGGCGGGGTCTACTCATCTCCTGAGTCTGTGATACAGAGACAGGGGGCGGACTACTCATCCCATGACTCTGTGATACAGAGACAGGGGGCGGTCTACTCAGCCCCGGAGTCTGTGATACAGAAACAGGGGGCGGTCTACTCATCCCCTGAGTCTCTGAAACAGAGACAGGGGGCGGTCTACTCATCCACTGAGTCTTTGATACAGAGACAGGGGGCGGTCTACTCATCCACTGAGTCTGTGATACAGAGACAGGGGGCGGTCTACTCATCCCCTGAGTCTTTGATGCAGTGACAGGAGGCGGTCTACTCATCCCCTGAGTCGATGACACAGAGACAGGGGCCGGTCTTCTCATCCACTGAGTCTGTGATACAGAGACAGGGGGCGGTCGACTCATCCACTGAGTCTGTGATACAGAGACAGGGGGCGGTATACTCATTCCCTGAGTCTGTGATACAGAGACATGAGGCGGTCCACTCATCCCCGGAGTCCATGATGGAGAGACAGGGGGTGCTCTACTCACCCCCTGAGTCTGTGATACAGAGACAGGGGGCGGTCTACTCATCCCCTGATTCTTTGATACAGAGACAGGGGACGATCTTCTCATCCACTGAGTCTGTGATACAGAGACAGGGGACGGTCTACTCATCCCCCGAGTGTGTGTAACAGAGACAGGGGGCAGTCTACTCATTCCCTGAATCAATGATTCAGAGACAGGTTTGCATTCTACTCCTGCCCTGAGTCTGTTATACAGAGACAGGGGGCAGTCTACTCATCCCCCGAGTGTGTGATCCTGAGCCAAGGGGCAGATTACTCATCCCCTGGGTCTGTGATGCAGATGAAAGGGGCGTTCTGCTCATCCCCTGAGTCTGTGATAGAGACAGAGGGCGGTCTACTCATCCCCTGAGTCGGTGATACTGAGACAGGGGGCGGTTTACTCATCCCCTGAGTCTGTGATGCAGAGACAAGGACGGTCTACTCATCCACTCAGTCTGTGATACAGAGACAGGGGGCGGTCTACTCATCCACTCAGTCTGTGATACAGAGACAGGGGGCAGTCTACTCATCCCCTGAGTCTGAGGTACAGAGAAAAGGGGCAGTTTACTCATCCCCTGGGTCTGTGATACAGAGACAGGGGGCGCTCTACTCATCCCCTGAGTCTGTTTTGCAGAGACAGGGGGCGGTCTGCTCATTCCCTGAGTCTGTGACACAGAGACAAGGGGCTGTTTACTCATCTCCTGAGTCTGTGACACATAGGCAGGGGGCGGTCTACTCATCCCCTGAATTTGTGATACAGAGACAGGGAGCGGTCTACTCATTCCCTAAATTTGTGATACAGAGACAGGGGGCGGTCTACTCATCACCTGAGTCTGAGATACTGAGACAGGGGCCAGTTTACTCATCCCCTGTGTCTGTGATACAGAGACTGGGGGCGGTCTACTCATCCCCTGAATCAATGATACAGAAACGGGAGGCCGTGTACTCATCCCCTGAGTCTGTGATACAGAGACTGGGGGCGGTCTACTCATCCCCTGAATCAATGATACTGAAACAGGGGGCGGTGCACTCATCCCCTGAGTCTGTGATACAGAGACAGGGGGCGGTCTACTCATCCACTGAGTCTCTGATACTGTGACAGGGGAAGGTCTACTCATCTCCTGAATCTGAGATACAGAGACAAGGGGCGGTCTATTCATCCCCTGAGTCTGTGACACAGAGACAGGGGGCGGTGTACTCATCCCCTGAGTCTGTGACACAGAGAGAGTGGGCGGTCTACTCATCCGCTGAATCAATGATACAGAAACAGGCGGCGGTGTACTCATCCCCTGAGTCTGTGATGCAGAGACACGGGGCGGTCTACTCATCCCCCGAGTGTGTGAGACAGAGACAGGGTGTGCTCTACTCATGACCGGGCTCTTTGATTCAGAGACATGGGGCGTTCTACTCGTCCCCTGAGTCTGCGATGCAGACAAACGGGGCGGTCTACTCATCCCCTGAGTCTGTGATACAGAGACAGGCAGTGGTCTACTCATCCCCTGAATCTGAGATACAGAGACAAGGGGCAGTTTGCTCATCCCCTTGGTCAGTGATAAAGAGACAGGGGGCGGTCTACTCATCCCCTGAGTCAGTGACACAGAGACAGGGGGCGGTCTACTCATCCCCCGAGTATATGATACAGAGACAGGGGGCCCTCTACTCATCCCCTGAGTTTCTGATAGAGAGACAGGGGGTGGTCTACTCATCCCCTGAGTCTGTGATGCAGAGACAGGGGATGGTCTACTCATCCCCTGAGTCTGTGATGCAGAGACAGGGGTCAGTCTGCTCATCCACTGAGTGTGTGATACAAAGACAGGGGTTGGTCTACTCATCTCCTGAATCTGTGTTACAGAGACAGGGGATGGTCTACTCATCCCCTGAGTCTGTGATACAAAGACGGGGCGGGGTCTACTCATCTCCTGAGTCTGTGATACAGAGACAGGGGGCGGACTACTCATCCCATGACTCTGTGATACAGAGACAGGGGGCGGTCTACTCAGCCCCGGAGTCTGTGATACAGAGACAGGGGGCGGTCTACTCATCCCCTGAGCCTTTGATACCAAGACAGAGGGGCTGTCTAATCATCCCCTAAGTCTGTGAAACAGAGACAGGAGGCGGTCTAATCATCACCTGAGTCTGTGGGACAGAGAGAACGGGCAGTTTACTCATCCCCTGAGTCTGTAATTAAGAGACAAGGGGCAGTTTACTCATCCGCTGAGTCTTTGATGCAGAGACAGGGGGCTGTCTACTCATCCCCAAATTCTGAGTTACAGAGACAGGGGGCGGTCCACTCATCCTCTCAGTGTGTGGTACAGAGACAGGGGCCAGTCTACTCATCCACTGACTCTGTGATACAGAGACAGGGGCCAGTCGACTGATCCACTGAGTCTGTGATACAGAGACAGGGGGCGGTCTACTCATCCACTGAGTCTGTGATACAGAGACAGGGGGCGGTCTACTCATCCACTGAGTCTGTGATACAGAGACAGGGGGCGGTCGACTCATCCACTGAGTCTGTGATACAGAGACAGGGGGCGGTCTACTCATCCACTGAGTCTGTGATACAGAGACAGGGGGCGGTCGACTCATCCACTGAGTCTGTGATACAGAGACAGGGGACCGTCTACTCATCCACTGAATCTGTGACACAGAGACAGTGGGCGGTCTAGTCATCCACTGACTCTGTGATACAGAGACAGGGGACCGTCTACTCATCCACTGAATCTGTGACACAGAGACAGTGGGCGGTCTAGTCATCCACTGACTCTGTGATACAGAGACAGGGGCCGGTCTACTCATCCCCTGAGTCTGTGATACAGAGACAGGGGGCGGTCTACTCATCCCCCGAGTGCGTGATACAGAGACAGCTGGCGCTCTACTCATCCCCTGAGTCTGTGATACAGAGACAGGGGGCGGTCTACTAATCCTCCGAGTGCGTGATACAGAGAAAGGGGACAGTCTACTGATCCCCTGAGTCTGTGACACAGAGACAGGGGTCGGTCTACTCATCACCCGAGTGAGTGACACAGAGAAAGGGGGCAGTTTACTCATCCCCTGGGTCTGTGACACAGAGGAAGGGGGCGCTCTACTCAACCCCTGAGTCTGTGATACAGAGACAGGGGGCGGTCTACTCATCCGCTGAGTCTGAGATACAGAGACAGGGGGCGGTCTACTCATCCCCTCAGTCTGTGATCCAGAGACACGGGGCGGTTAACTCATCCCCTGGGTCTGTGATATGGAGGGAGGGGGCGGGCTACTCATCTACTGAGTCTGTGATACAGAGACAGGGGGCGGTCTACTCATCCCCTGATTCTGTGATACAGAGACAGGGGGCGGTCTACTCATCTCCTGAGTCTGTGATACAGAGACAGGGGCCGGTCTACTCATCCCCTGATTCTGTGATACAGAGACAGGGGGCGGTCTACTCATCTCCTGAGTCTGTGCTCCAGAGACAGGGGGCGATCTACTCATCCCCTGAGTCGTTGATACAAAGACAGGGGGAGGTCTACTTAACGCCTAAATTTGTGATACCGAGACAAGGGGCAGTCTACTCAGCCCGAAAGTCCCTGAAATACAGACAGGGGCCAGTCTACTCTTCCCCCGGGTCTATGAGACAGAGACTGGGGAAGATCTAAACATTCCTGAGTGTGTGATCGAGAGACAGGGGGCGGTCTACTCATCCTCTGAGTCTGTGATACTGAGGCGTGAGGCGGTCTAATCAACCCCAGTCTGTTATACTGAGACAGGAGGCCGTCTACTCATCCTGAGTCTGTTATACAGAGACAGGGGGCGGTCTACTCATCCCCTGAGTCTGTGATGCAGAGAAAGGGGGCAGTGTACTCATCCCCTGAGTCTGAGATACAGAGACAAGGTGCTGTCTACTCAGCCCCTGAGGCTGTGATACAGAGACAGGGGGCGGTCTACTCATCCCCTGAGTCTATGATAGAGAGACAGGGGGCGGTCAACTCATCCCCTGAGTCTGTGATGCAGAGACAGGGGGCAGTCTGCTCATCCACTGAGTGTGTGATACAAAGACAGGGGTTGGTCTACTCATCTCCTGAGTCAGTGATACAGAGACAGGGGGCGGACTACTCATCCCATCACTCTGTGATGCAGAGACAGGGGGCGGTCTACTCATCCCCCGAGTGCGTGATACAGAGAAAGGGGGCAGTCTACTCATCCCCTGGGTCTGTGAAACAGAGGAAGGGGGCGGCCCACTCATCCCCTGAGTCTGTGATACAGAGACAGGGGGCGCTCTACTCATCCCCTGAGTCTGTGATACAAAGACAGGGGGCGGTCTACTCATCTCCTGCGTCATTGATTTAGAGACAGGGGCCCGTCTACTCATCTACTGACTCTGAGATACGGAGACAGGGGGCGGTCTACTCATCCCCTGAGTCTGTGATACAAAGACAGGGGGCGGTCTACTCATTCACAGAGTCTGTGATACAGAGACAGGGGGCGGTCTACTCATCCCCTGAGTCATTGATTTAGAGACAGGGGCCCGTCTACTCATCTACTGACTCTGAGATACAGAGACAGGGGGCAGTCGACTCATCCCCTGAGTCTGTGATGCAAAGACAGGGGGCGGTCTACTCATTCACTGAGTCTGTGATACAGAGACAGGGGGCGGTCTACTCATCCCCTGATTCTGTGATACAGAGACAGGGGGCGGTCTACTCATCCCCCAAGTGCGTGATAAAGAGAAAGTGGACAGTCTACTCGTACCCTGAGTCTGAGATGCAGAGACATGGGGCAGTTTACCCATCCCCTGGATATGTGATACAGAGGAAGGGGGCGGTCAAATCATCCCCTGAGTCTGTGATACAGAGAAAGGGGGCAGTCTGCTCATCCACTGAGTGTGTGATGCAAAGACAGGGGTTGGTCTACTCATCTCCTGAGTCTGTGACACAGAGACAGGGGGCGGACTACTCATCCCATGACTCTGTGACACATAGACAGGTGGCGGTCTACTTATCCCCTGAGTCTGTGATACAGAGACAGGGGGCGGTCTACTCATCCACTGAGTTTGTGATACAGAGACAGGGAGCAGTCTACTCATCCCCTGAGTCTGTGATACAGTTACAGGGGGCGGTCTACTCATCCCCTGAGTCTGTTATACAGAGACAGGGGGTGGTCTACTCATTCAATGAGTCTGTGATACAGAGACAGGGGGCGGTCTACTCATCCCCTGAGTCTGTGATACAGAGACAGGGGGCGGTCTACTCATCCCCCGAGTGCGTGAAACAGAGAAAGTGGACAGTCTACTCATCCCCTGAGTCTGTGATACAGAGACAGGGGGCGGTCTACTCATCCCCCAAGTGCGTGATAAAGAGAAAGTGGACAGTCTACTCGTACCCTGAGTCTGAGATGCAGAGACATGGGGCAGTTTACCCATCCCCTGGATATGTGATACAGAGGAAGGGGGCGGTCAAATCATCCCCTGAGTCTGTGATACAGAGAAAGGGGGCAGTCTGCTCATCCACTGAGTGTGTGATGCAAAGACAGGGGTTGGTCTACTCATCTCCTGAGTCTGTGACACAGAGACAGGGGGCGGACTACTCATCCCATGACTCTGTGACACATAGACAGGTGGCGGTCTACTTATCCCCTGAGTCTGTGATACAGAGACAGGGGGCGGTCTACTCATCCACTGAGTTTGTGATACAGAGACAGGGAGCAGTCTACTCATCCCCTGAGTCTGTGATACAGTTACAGGGGGCGGTCTACTCATACCCTGAGTCTGAGATGCAGAGACAAGGGGCAGTTTACTCATCCCCTGGGTCCGTGATACAAAGGTAGGGGACGGTCTACTCATCCCCTGAGTCTGTGATACAGAGACAGGGGGCGGTCTTCTCATCACCTGAGTCTGTGATACAGAGACAGGGGGCGGTCTATTCATCCACTGAGTGTGTGATAAAGAGACAGGGGGCGGTCTACTCATTCCCTGAGTCTGTGATACAGAGACAGGGGGCGGTCTTCTCATCCACTGAGTCTGTGATACAGAGACAGGGGGCGGTCTATTCATCCACTGAGTGTGTGATAAAGAGACAGGGGGCGGTCTACTCATTCCCTGAGTCTGTGATACAGAGACTGGGGGCGGTCTTCTCATCCACTGAGTCTGTGATACAGAGTCAGGGGGCAGTCTACTCATCCCCCGAGTGTGTGATAAAGAGACAGGGGGCGGTCTACTCATTCCCTGAGTCTGTGATACAGAGACTGGGGGCGGTCTTCTCATCCACTGAGTCTGTGATACAGAGTCAGGGGGCAGTCTACTCATCCCCCGAGTGTGTGAAACAGAGACAGGAGGCGGTCTACTCATCCCGAGTTTGTTATACAGAGACAGGGGGCGGTCTACCTATCCCCCGAGTGTGTGATACAGAGACAGGAGGCGTTCTACTCATCCACTGAGTCTATGATACAGAGTCAGGGGGCGTTCTTCTCATCCACTGAGTCTGTGCGACAGAGACAGGGGGCGGTCTACTCATCCCCTGTGTCTGTCATACAGAGAAAGTGTGCGGTCTACTCATCCCCTAATTCTATGATACAGAGACAGGGGGCGGTCTACTCATCCCCTGAGTCTGTGCGACAGAGACAGGGGGCGGTCTACTCATCCCCTGTGTCTGTCATACAGAGAATGTGTGCGGTCTACTCATCCCCTGAGTCTGTGATACAGAGACAGGGGGGGGGTCTACTCATCCCTTGAGTCTGTGATACAGAGACAGGGGGCGGTCTACTCATCCCCTGAATATGTGAAACAGAAACAGGGGCCGGTCTACTCATCCCCTGAGTCTGTGATACAGAGAAAGGGGGCGCTCTACTCATCCCCTGAGTCTGTGATACAGAGACAGGGGGCGGTCTACTCATCCCCTGAGTATGTGAAACAGAAACAGGGGGCGGTCTACTCATCCCCTGAGTCTGTGATACAGAGAAAGGGGGCGGTCTACTCATTCTCTGAGTCTGTGATACAGAAACAGGGGGCAGTCTTCTGATCCACTGAGTCTGTGATGCAGAGACAGGGGGCTGTCTACTCATCCCCTGAGTCTGTGATTCAGAGGAAGGGGACGGTCTACTCATCCCCTTAGTCTGTGATGCAGAGAAAAGGGGATGTCTACTCATCCCCTGAGTCTGTGATACAAAGGAAGGGGACGGTCTACTCATCCCCTGAATCTGTGATGCAGAGACAGGGGGCGGTCTACTCATCCCCTGAGTCTGTGATACAGAGACAGGGGGCGGTCTACTCATCCCCTGAGTCTGTGATACAGAGACAGAGGGCGGTCTACTCATCCCCTGAGTCTGTGATACAGAGAAAGTGGGATGTCTACTCATCACCTGAGTCTGTGATACAAAGGAAGGGGACGGTCTACTCATCCCCTGAGTGTGTGATAAAGAGACAGGGAGCGGTCTACTCATTCCCTGAGTCTGTGATACAGAGACAGGGGGCGGTCTTCTCATCCACTGAGTCTGTGATACAGAGACAGGGGGCGGTCTATTCATCCACTGAGTGTGTGATAAAGAGACAGGGGGCGGTCTACTCATTCCCTGAGTCTGTGATACAGAGACTGGGGGCGGTCTTCTCATCCCCTGAGTCTGAGATACAGAGACAAGTGGCAGTTTACTCATCCCCTGGGTCTGTGATGCAGAGGAAGGGGGCGGTCTAATCAACCCCTGAGTCTGTGATACAGAGACAGGGGGCGGTCTACTCATCCCCCGAGTGTGTGATACAGAGACAGGAGGCGGTCTACTTATCCACTGAGTCTATGATACAGAGTCAGGGGGCGGTCTTCTCATCCACTGAGTCTGTGATACAGAGACAGGGGGCGGTCTACTCATCCCCCGAGTGTGTGAAACAGAGACAGGAGGCGGTCTACTCATCCCGAGTTTGTTATACAGAGACAGGGGACGGTCTACTCATCCACTGAGTCCAAGATACAGAGTCAGGGGGCGGTCTTCTCATCCACTGAGTCTGTGCGACAGAGACAGGGGGCGGTCTACTCATCCCCTGTGTCTGTCATACAGAGAAAGTGTGCGGTCTACTCATCCCCTAATTCTATGATACAGAGACCGGGGGCGGTCTACTCATCAACTGAGTCTGTGCTACAGAGACAGGGGGCGGTCTACTCATCCCCTGTGTCTGTCATACAGAGAATGTGTGCGGTCGACTCATCATCTGAGTCTGTGATACAGAGACAGGGGGCGGTCTACTCATCCCCTGAGTCTGTGACACAGAGACAGGGGGGGGTCTACTCATCCCCTGAATATGTGAAACAGAAACAGGGGGCGGTCTACTCATCCCCTGAGTCTGTGATACAGAGAAAGAGGGCTGACTAATCACCCCCTAAGTCTGTGATACTGAGACAGGAGGCGGTCTAATCATCACCTGAGTCTGTGCAACAGAGAGAACGGGCAGTTTACTCATCCCCTGAGTCTGTGATACAGAGACAGGGGGCAGTCTACTCATCGACTGAGTCTGTGAGACAGAGACAGGGGCCGGTCTACTCATCCACTGAGTCTGTGATACAGAGTCAGGGGATGGTCTACTCATCCACTGACTGTGAGACAGAGACAGGGGGCGGTCTACTCATCCACTGAGTCTGTGATACAGAGACAGTGGGCGGTCTACTCTTCCACTGAGTCTGTGATGCAGAGACAGGGGACGGTCTACTCATCCATTGACTCTGTGAGACAGAGACAGGGGGCGGTCTACTCATCCACTGAGTCTGTGATACAGAGACAGTGGGCGGTCTACTCTTCCACTGAGTCTGTGATGCAGAGACAGGGGACGGTCTACTCATCCACTGACTATGTGAGACAGAGTCAGGGGGCGGTCTACTCATCCACTGAGTCTGTGATACAGAGACAGGGGGCGCTCTACTCATCCCCTGAGTATGTGATACAGAGACAGGGGCCAGTCTACTCATCCACTGACTCTGAGATCCAGAGACAAGGGGGCGGTCTACTCATCCCCTGAGTCGGTGATCCCAAGACAGGGGGCGGTGTCCTCATCCCCTAAATTTGTGATACCGAGACAAGGGGCGGTCCACTCATGCCCTAAATTTGTGAAAGCGAGACAGGGGGCAGTCTACTCTTTCCCTAAATTTGTGATACAGAGACAGGGGGCAGGCTACTCATCCCCAGAGTTTGTGATACAGAGACAGGGAGCGGTCTACTCATCCCCTGAGTCTGTGATACAAAGACAGGGGGCGGTTTACTCATCCCCTGAGTCTGTGATACAGAGACAGGGGGCGGTCTACTCATCCCCTGACTCCGTGATACAGAGACAGGGGGCGGTCTACTCATCCCCTGAGTTTGTGATACAGAGACAGGGAGCGGTTTACTCATCCCCTGAGTCTGTGATACAAAGACAGGGGGCGGTTTACTCATCCCCGGAGTCTGTGATACAGAGACAGGGGGCGGTCTACTCATCCACTGAGTCTGTCATACAGAGACAGGGGGCGGTCTACTCATCCCCTGAGTCTTTGATACAGAGACAGGGTGCGGTCTACACATCCCTTGAGGCTGTGATACAGAGACAGGGGGCAGACTAATCACCCCCTAAGTCTGTGATACAGAGACAGGAGGCGGTCTAATCATCACCTGAGTCTGTGCGACAGAGAGAACGGGCAGTTTACTCATCCCCTGAGTCTGTGATGCAAAGACAGGAGGCTGTGTACTCATCCCCAAATTCTGAGTTACAGAGACAGGGGGCGGTCTACTCATCCTCTGAATGTGTGATACAGAGACAGGGGCCAGTCTACTCATCCACTGAGTCTGTGATACAGAGACAGGGGGCAGTCTACTCATCGACTGAGTCTGTGAGACAGAGACAGGGGGCGGTCTACTCATCCCCTGAGTCCGTGATACAGAGACAGGGGGCGGTCTACTCATCCCCTGAGTTTGTGATACAGAGACAGGGAGCGGTCTACTCATCCCCTGAGTCGGTGATCCCAAGACAGGGGGCGTTGTCCTCATCCCCTAAATTTGTGATACCGAGACAAGGGGCGGTCTACTCATGCCCTAAATTTGTGATACAGAGACAGGGGGCAGTCTACTCATCCCCAGAGTTTGTGATACAGAGACAGGGAGCGGTCTACTCATCCCCTGAGTCTGTGATACAAAGTCAGGGGGCGGTTTACTCATCCCCTGAGTCTATGATAAGAGAGACAGGAGGCGGTCAACTCATTCCCTGAGTCTGAGATACAAAGACAGGAGGCTATCTAATCATCCCCTGAGTCTGTGAGACAGAGACAGGGGGCGGTTAACTCATTCCCTGAGTCTGAGATACGGAGACAGGGGGCGGTCTACTCATCCCCTGAGCCTGTGATACAAAGACAGGGGGCGCTCTACTCATCCCCTGAGTCTTTGATACAGAGACAGGGGGCGGTCTACTCATCCACTGAGTCTGTGATACAGAGACAGGGGCCAGTCTACTCATCCCCTGAGTCTTTGATACAGAGACAGGGGGCGGTCTACTCATCCACTGAGTCTGTGATACAGAGACAGTGGGCGGTCTACTCATCCACTGACTCTGAGATACAGAGACAAGGGGGCGGTCTGCTCATCACCTGAGTCGATGACACAGAGACAGGGGGCGGTCGACTCATCCACTGAGTCTGTGATACAGAGACAAGGGGGCGGTCTACTCATCCACTGACTATGTGAGACAGAGACAGGGGGCGGTCTACTCATCCACTGAGTCTGTGATACAGAGACAGGGTGCGGTCTACTCATCCCT
Organism: Heterodontus francisci; assembly: GCF_036365525.1. Classification (NCBI taxonomy): domain Eukaryota; kingdom Metazoa; phylum Chordata; class Chondrichthyes; order Heterodontiformes; family Heterodontidae; genus Heterodontus; species Heterodontus francisci. The sequence continues at coordinate 1,233,924 of NW_027142285.1, forward strand.
TGAGGCTGTGATACAGAGACAGGGGGCTGACTAATCACCCCCTAAGTCTGTGATACGGAGACAGGAGGCGGTCTAATCATCACCTGAGTCTGTGCGACAGAGAGAACGGGCAGTTTACTCATCCCCTGAGTGTGTAATTAAGAGACAAGGGGCAGTTTACTCATCCCCTGAGTCTGTGATGCAGAGACAGGGGGCTGTCTACTCATCCCCAAATTCTGAGTAACAGAGACAGGGGGCGGTCTACTCATCCTCTGAGTGTGTGATACAGAGACAGGGGCCAGTCTACTCATCCACTGAGTCTGTGATACAGAGACAGGGGGCGCTCTAATCATCCCCTGAGTCTATGATAAAGAGACAGTGGGCGGTCTACTCATCCCCTGAGTCTGTGATACAGAGACAGGGGGCGGTCTACTCATCCCCTGACTCTGTGATGCGGAGACAGGGGGCGGTCTACTCATCCCCTGACTCTGTGATACGGAGACAGGGGGCGGTCTACTCATCCCCTGACTGTGAGACAGAGACAGGGGGCGGTCTACTCATCCACTGAGTCTGTGATACAGAGACAGTGGGCGGTCTACTCTTCCACTGAGTCTGTGATGCAGAGACAGGGGACGGTCTACTCATCCACTGACTATGTGAGACAGAGTCAGGGGGCGGTCTACTCATCCACTGAGTCTGTGATACAGAGACAGGGGGCGCTCTACTCATCCCCTGAGTATGTGATACAGAGACAGGGGCCAGTCTACTCATCCACTGACTCTGAGATCCAGAGACAAGGGGGCGGTCTACTCATCCCCTGAGTCGGTGATCCCAAGACAGGGGGCGGTGTCCTCATCCCCTAAATTTGTGATACCGAGACAAGGGGCGGTCCACTCATGCCCTAAATTTGTGAAAGCGAGACAGGGGGCAGTCTACTCTTTCCCTAAATTTGTGATACAGAGACAGGGGGCAGGCTACTCATCCCCAGAGTTTGTGATACAGAGACAGGGAGCGGTCTACTCATCCCCTGAGTCTGTGATACAAAGACAGGGGGCGGTTTACTCATCCCCTGAGTCTGTGATACAGAGACAGGGGGCGGTCTACTCATCCCCTGACTCCGTGATACAGAGACAGGTGGCGGTCTACTCATCCCCTGAGTTTGTGATACAGAGACAGGGAGCGGTTTACTCATCCCCTGAGTCTGTGATACAAAGACAGGGGGCGGTTTACTCATCCCCTGAGTCTGTGATACAGAGACAGGGGGCGATCTACTCATCCCCTGAGTCTTTGATACAGAGACAGGGTGCGGTCTACTCATCCCTTGAGGCTGTGATACAGAGACAGGGGGCAGACTAATCACCCCCTAAGTCTGTGATACAGAGACAGGAGGCGGTCTAATCATCACCTGAGTCTGTGATGCAGAGACAGGGGCCGGTCTACTCATCCACTGAGTCTGTGATACAGAGTCAGGGGACGGTCCACTCATCCACTGAGTCTGTGATACAGAGACAGTGGGCGGTCTACTCTTCCACTGAGTCTGTGATACAGAGACAGGTGACGGTCTACTCATCCATTGACTCTGTGAGACAGAGACAGGGGGCGGTCTGCTCATCCCCTGAGTATGTGATGCAGAGACAAGGGGCGCTCTAGTCATCCCCTGAGTATGATACAGAAACAGGGGGCGGTCTACTCATCCCCTGAGTTTGTGATACAGAGACAGGGAGCGGTCTACTCATCCCCTGAGTCTGTGATACAGAGAAAGGGGGCGGTCTGCTCATCCCCTGAGTCTGTGATACAGAGACAGGGGGCTGTCTACTTATCCCCTGAGTCGGTGAGACAAAGACAGGGGGCGTATTACTCATCCCCTAAATTTGTGATTCCGAGACAAGGGGCGGTCTGCTCATCCCCTGAGTCTGTGATACAAAGACAGTGTGCGGTCTACTCATCCCCTGAGTCTGTTATACAGAGACAGGGGGCGGTCTACTCATTCACTGAGTCTGTGAGACAGAGCCAGGGGGCGGTCCACTCATCCCCTGAGTCTGTGACACAGAGACAGGGGGGGATCTACTCATCCCCTGAATATGTGAAACAGAAACAGGGGGCGGTCTACTCATCCCCTGAGTCTGTGATGCAGAGAAAGGGGGCAGTCTACTCATCCCCTGAGTCTGAGATACAGAGACAAGGGGCAGTTTACTCATCCCCTGGGTCTGTGATACAGAGTAAGGGGACGGTCTACTCATCCACTGAGTCTGTGATACAGAGACAAGGGGCGCTCTACTCATCCCCGGAGTCTGTGATACAGAGACAGGGGGCGGTCTACTCATCCCCTGAGTATGTGAAACCGAAACAGGGGGCGGTCTACTCATCGCCTGAGTCTGTGATACAGAAACAGGGGGCAGTCTTCTGATCCACTGAGTCTGTGATGCAGAGACAGGGGGCTGTCTACTCATCCCCTGAGTCTGTGATTCCGAGGAAGGGGACGGTCTACTCATCCCCTTAGTCTGTGATACAGAGAAAGGGGGATGTCTACTCATCCCCTGTCTGTGATGCAGAGACAGGGGGCGGTCTACTCATCCCCTGAGTCTGTGATACAGAGACAGAGGGCGGTCTACTCATCCCCTGAGTCTGTGATACAGAGAAAGGGGGATGTCTACTCATCACCTGAGTCTGTGATACAAAGGAAGGGGACGGTCTACTCATCCCCTGAGTGTGTGATACAGAGACAGGGGGCGGTCTACTCATTCCCTGAGTCTGTGATACAGAGACAGGGGGCGGTCTACTCATCCCCCGAGTGTGTGATGCAGAGAAACGGGGCAGTCTACTCATCCCCTGAGTCTGAGATACAGAGACAAGGGGCAGTTTACTCATCCCCTGGGTCTGTGATACAGAGGAAGGGGGCGGTGTAATCATCCCCTGAGTCTGTGATACAGAGACAGGGGGCGGTCTTCTCATCCCCTGAGTGTGTGATACAGAGACAGGGAGCTGTCTACTCATTCCCTAAATTTGTGATACAGAGACAGGGGGCGGTCTTCTCATCCCCTGAGTGTGTGATGCAAAGACAGGGAGCGGTCTACTCATTCCTTCAAATTGTGATACAGAGACAGGGGCAGTCTACTTAGCCCGAAAGTCCCTGAAATACAGACAGGGGCCAGTCTACTCATCACCCGGGTCTATGAGACAGATACTGGGGGAGATCTACTCATCCCCCGAGTGTGTGATACAGAGACAATAGGCGGTCTACTCATCCTGAGTTTGTTATACAGAGACAGGGGGCGGTCTACTCATCCCGCGTTTGTTATACAGAGACAGGGGGCGGTCTACTCATCACCCGAGTGTGTGATACAGAGAAAGGGGGCAGTCTACTCATCCCCTGAGTCTGAGATACAGAGACAAGGGGCAGTTTACTCATCCCCTGTGTCTGTGATACAGAGGAAGTGTGCGGTCTACTCATCACCTGAGTCTGTGATACAGAGACAGGTGGTGGTCTACTCATCCCCCGAGTGTGTGATACAGAGAAAGGGGGCAGTCTACTCATCCCCTGAGTCTGAGATACAGAGACAAGGGGCAGTTTACTCATCCCCTGGGTCTGTGATGCAGAGGAAGGGGGCGTTCTACTCATCCCCTGAGTCTGTGATACAGAGACAGGGGGCGGTCTACTCATCCCCTGAGTCTGTGATACAGAGACAGGGGGCCGTCTACTCATCCCCTGAATCAATGACACAGAGACAGGGGGCGGTCTACTCATCCCGTCAGTCTGTGATGCAGAGACTTGGGCGCTCTAACCATCCCCCGAGTGTGCGAGACGGGGACAGGGGGCAGTCTACTCATACCCTGAGTCTCTGATATAGAGACAGGAGGCGGTCTACTCATCCCGTAATTCTGAGATACAGAGAAACGGGGAGGTCTACTCATCCCTTGAGTCTGTGATACAGAGAAAGGGGGCGGTCGACTCATCCCCTGAGTCCTTGATACAAAGACAGGGGGCGGACTACTCATCCCCTGAGTCTGTGATACAGAGAACGGGGGCGGTCTACTGATCCCCTGAGTCCTTGATACAAAGACAGGGGGCGGTCTACTCAACCCCTGAGTCTATTATGCAGAGCCAGGGGGCAGTCTACTCATCCCCTGAGTCTGTGATATAGAGACAGTGTGCGGTCTACTCAACCCCTGAGTCTATTATACAGAGACAGGGGGCGGTCTCCTCATCCCCCGAGTCTGTGATACAGAGACAGGGGGCGGTCTACTCATACCCTGAGTCTGTGATACAGAGAAAGGGGGAAGTCTACAAATCCCCTGAGTCTGTGATACAGAGACAGGGGGCGGTCTACTCATCCCCTGAGTCTGTGATACAGAGACAGGGGGCGGTCTACTCATCCCCTGAGTCTGTGATACAGAGACAGTGGGGGGTCTACTCATCCCGTGAGTCTGTGATGCAGAGACTTGGGGCGCTCTAACCATCCCCCGAGTGTGCGAGACGGGGACAGGGGGCAGTCTACTCATCCCCTGAGTCTGTGATACAGAGACAGTGTGCGGTCTACTCAACCCCTGAGTCTATTATACAGAGACAGGGGGCAGTCTACTCATCCCCTGAGTCTATTATACAGAGACAGGGGGCGTCTACTCAACCCCTGAGTCTATTATACAGAGACAGGGGGTGGTCTACTCAACCCCTGAGTCTATTATACAGAGACAGGGGGCGTCTACTCATCCCCCGAGTCTGTGATACAGAGACAGGAGGCTGTCTAATCATCCCCTGAGTCTGTGATACAGAGACAGGAGGCGGTCGACTCATCCCCTGAGTCTGTGATGCAAAGACAGGGGACGGACTGCTCTTCCCATGAGTCTATGATACAGAGGCAGGAGGCAGTCTGCTCATCCACTGAGTGTGTGATACAAAGACAGGGGACGGTCTACTCATCTCCTGTGTCTGTCATACAGAGACAGGGGGCGGACTACTCATCCCATGAGTCTGTGATACAGAGACAGGGGGCGGTCTACTCATCCCCTAAATTTGTGATACAGTGACAGGGGGAGCTCTACTCATCCCGAGAGTGTGTGATACAAAGACAGGGGGCGGTCTACTCATCCCTTGTGGCTGTGATACAGAGACAGGGGACAGTCTGCTCATCCACTGACTCTGAGATACAGAGACAGGGGGCGGTCTTCTCATCCACTGAGTCTGTGATACAAAGACAGGGGGCGGTTAACTCATTCCTTGAGTCTGAGATACAGAGACAGGGGGCGGTCTACTCATCCACTGAATGTGTGATACAAAGACAGGGGACCGTCTACTCATCCCCGAGTCCTTGTTACAAAGACAGGGGGAGGTCTACTCATCCCCTGAGTCTGTGATATAGAGACAGTGTGCGGTCTACTCAACCCCTGAGTCTATTATACAGAGACAGGGGGCGGTCTCCTCATCCCCCGAGTCTGTGATACAGAGACAGGGGGCGGTCTACTCATACCCTGAGTCTGTGATACAAAGACAGGGAACGGACTACTCATCCCCTGAATCTGTGACACAAAGACAGGGGGCTGTCTACTCATCCCCTGAGTCTGTGATACAAAGACAGGGGGCGGTCTACTCTTCCCCTGAGTCGATGATGCAGAGACAGGGGGCGTTCTACTCTTCCCCTGAGTCTGAGATACAGAGACAGGGGGCGGTCTACTCATCCCTTGCGGCTGTCATACAGAGACAGGGGGCAGTCTGCTCATCCACTGAGTGTGTGATACAAAGACAGGGGACGGTCTACTCATCTCCTGTGTCTGTGATCCAGAGACAGGGGGCGGTCTACACATCCCATGAGTCTGTGATACAGAGACAGGGGGCGGTCTACTCATCCCCTAAATTTGTGATACAGAGACAGGGGGCGGTCTACTCATCCCTTGTGGCTGTGATACAGAGACAGGGTGCGGTCTACTCATCACCTGAGTCTGTGGTACAGAGACAAGGGTCAGTTTACTCATCCCCTGAGTCTGTGATGCAGAGACAGGGGACGGTCTGCTCATCCACTGACTCTGAGATACAGAGACAGGGGGCGGTCTTCTCATCCACTGAGTCTGTGATACAGAGACAGGGGACGGTCTAATCATCCCCTGAGTCTGTGATACAGAGACAGGGGACAGTCTACTCATCCACTGAGTCTGTGATAGAAAGACAGGGGGCAATCTAGTCATCCACTGACTCTGTGATGCAGAGACAGGGGGCGGTCTACTCATCCACTGAGTCTGTGATACAGAGACAGGGGGCGGTCCACTCATCCACTGAGTCTGTGATACAGAGACAGGGGGCGCTCTACTGATCCCCTGAGTATGTGATACAGAAACAGGGGGCGGTCCACTCATTCACTGAGTCTGTGATGCAGAGACAGGGGGCGGTCTACTCATCCCCTGAGTCTGTGATACAGAGACAGGGGGCGGTTAACGCATTCCTTGAGTCTGAGATACAGAGACAGGGGGCGGTCTACTCATCCACTGACTCTGTGATGCAGAGACAGGGGGCGGTCCACTCATCCACTGAGTCTGTGATACAGAGCAAGGGGGCGCTCTGCTGATTCCCTGAGTATGTGATACAGAAACAGGGGGCGGTCTTCTCATCCCTTGAGTCTGTGATACAGAGGCAGGAGGCTGTCTAATCATCCCCTGAGTCTGTGATACAAAGCCAGGGGGCGCTCTCCTCATCCCCTGAGTCTGTGATACAGAGACAGGCGGTGGTCTACTCATCTCCTGAGTCCGTGATACAAAGACAGGGGGCGGACTACTCATCACAGGAGTCTGTGACACTGAGACAAGGGGCAGTTCACTCATCCCCTGGGTCTGCGATACAGAGACAGGTGGCGGTCTACTCATCCCCTCAGTCTTTGATACAAAGGAAGGGGACGGTCTACTCATCCCCTGAGTCTGTGATACAGAGACAGGGGGCGGTCTACTCATCCCCCGAGTGTGTGATAAAGAGACAGGGGGCGGTCTACTCATTCCCTGAGTCTGTGATGCAGAGAAAGGGGGAAGTCTACTCATCCCCTGAGTCTGAGATAAAGAGACAAGGGGCAGTTTACTCATTCCCTGGGTCTGTGATACAGAGAAAGGGGGCAGTCTACTCATCCACTGACTCTGAGATCCAGAGACAGGGGGCGGTCTACTCATCCACTGACTCTGTGATGCAGAGACAGGGGGCGGTCTACTCATCCACTGAGTCTGTGATACAGAAACAGGGGGCAGTCTACTCATTCACTGAATCTGTGACACAAAGACAGGGGGCGGTCTACTCTTCCCCTGAGTCTGAGATACAGAGACAGGGGGCGGTCTGCTCATCCACTGAGTGTGTGATACAAAGACAGGGGGCGGGCTAATCATCCCCTAAATTTGTGATACAGAGACAGGGGGCGGTCTACTCATCCCTTGTGGCTGTGATACAGAGACAGGGTGCGGTCTACTCATCAACTGAGTCTGTGATGCAGAGACAGGGGGCGGTCTTCTCATCCACTGACTTTGAGAAACAGAGACAGGGGGCGGTCTACTCATCCAATGAGTCTGTGATACAAAGACAGGGGGCGCTCTGCTCATCCCCTGAGTCTGTGATGCAGAGACAGGCGGTGGTCTACTCATCCCCTGAGTCCTTGATACAAAGACAGGGGGCGGACTACTCATCACAGGAGTCTGTGATGCAGAGACAGGGGGCGGTCTACTCATCCACTGAGTCCTTGATACAAAGACAGGGGGCGGTCTACTCATCCCCTGAGTCTGTGATACACAGACAGGCGGTGGTCTACTCATCCCCTGAGTATGTGGTATCGAAACAGGGGGCAGTCTACTCATCCCCTGAGTCTGTGATACAGAGACAGTGTGCGGTCTACTCAACCCCTGAGTCTATTATACAGAGACAGGGGGCAGTCTACTCATCCCCTGAGTCTGTGATATAGAGACAGTGTGCGGTCTACTCAACCCCTGAGTCTATTATGCAGAGACAGGGGGCGGTCTAATCATCCCCCGAGTGTGTGATACAGAGACAGGGGGCGGTCTACTCATCCCCTGAGTCTGTGATATAGAGACAGTTGCGGTCTACTCAACCCCTGAGTCTATTATACAGAGACAGGGGGCATCTAATCATCCCCTGAGTCTGTGATACAGAGACAGGAGGCGGTCGACTCATCCCCTGAGTCTGTGATACAAAGACAGGGGACGGACTGCTCATCCCATGAGTCTGTGATACAGAGGCAGGAGGCGGTCTGCTCTTCCCCTGAGTCGATGATACAAAGACGGGGGACGGTCTACTCATCTCCTGTGTCTGTGATACAGAGACAGGGGGCGGTCTACTCATCCCCTAAATTTGTGATACAGAGACAGGGGGCGGTCTATTCATCAACTGACTCTGAGATACAGAGACAGGGGGCGGTCTTCTCATCCACTGACTCTGAGATACAGAGACAGGGGGCGGTCTGCTCATCCACTGACTCTGAGATACAGAGACAGGGGGCGGTCTACTCATCCACTGACTCTGAGATACAGAGACAGGGGGCGGTCTTCTCATCCACTGACTCTGAGATACAGAGACAGGGGGCGGTCTACTCATCCACTGACTCTGAGATACAGAGACAGGGGGCGGTCTGCTCATCCACTGACTCTGAGATACAGAGACAGGGGCGGTCTTCTCATCCACTGACTCTGAGATACAGAGACAGGGGGCGGTCTACTCATCCACTGAATGTGTGATACAAAGACAGGGGACGGTCTCCTCATCCACTGAGTCCTTGATACAAAGACAGGGAGCGGTCTACTCATCCCCTGAGTCTGTGATACAGAGACAGGGGGTGGTCTACTCATCCCCTGAGTATGTGATATCGCAACAGGGGGCAGTCTACTCATCCCCTGAGTCTGTGATACAGAGACGGGGGGCCGTCTACTCATCCCCTGAATCAATGATACAGAGACAGGGGGCGGTCTACTCATCCCGTGAGTGTGTGATACAGAGACTGGGGGCGCTCTAACCATCCCCCGACTGTGCAAGACGGGGACAGGGGGCGTTCTACTGATACCCTGAGTCTCTGATATGGAGACAGGAGGCGGTCTACTCATCCCCTAATTCTGAGATACAGAGAAAGGGGGAGGTCTACACATCCCTTGAGTCTGTGAAACAGAGACAGGAGGCTGTCTACTCATCCCCTGAGTCTGTGATACAGAGACAGGGGGCGGTCTACTCATCCCCTGAGTCCTTGATACAAAGACAGGGGCCGGACTACTCATCCCCTGAATCAATGATACCAGACAGGGGGCGGTGTAATCATCCCCCGAGTGTGTGATACAGAGACAGGGGGCGGTCTACTCATACCCTGAGTCTGTGGTACAGAGAAAGGGTGCTGTCTAATCATCCCCTGAGTCTGTGATACAGAGACAGGAGGCGGTCTGCTCATCCCCTGAATCCGTGATCCAACGACAGGGGGCGGTCTAATCTTCCCCTGAATCGATGATACAGCAACAGGGGGCGGTCTTCTCATCCCTTGTGGCTGTGATACAGAGACAGGGGGCAGTCTGCTCATCCACTGAGTGTGTGATACAAAGACAGGGGACGGTCGACTCAACTCCTGAGTCTGTGATGCAGAGACAGGGGGCGGACTACTCATCCCATGAGTCTCTGATACAGCGACAGGGGGCGGTCTTCTCATCCCTTGTGGCTGTGATACAGAGACAGGGGGCGCTCTACTCATCCCGAGTGTTTGTGATACAGAGACAGGGGGCGGTCTACTCATCCCCTAAATTTGTGATACAGAGACAGGGGGCGGTCTACTCATCACCTGAGTCTGTGGTACAGAGACAAGGGGCAGTTTACTCATCCCCTGAGTCTGTGATGCAGAGACAGGGGACGGTTTGCTCATCCACTGACTCTGAGATACAGAGACAGCGGGCGGTCTTCTCATCCACTGACTCTGAGATACAGAGACAGGGGGCGGTCTTCTCATCCACTGACTCTGAGATACAGAGACAGGGGGCGGTCTACTCATCCACTGACTCTGAGATACAGAGACAGGGGGCGGTCTGCTCATCCACTGACTCTGAGATACAGAGACAGGGGCGGTCTTCTCATCCACTGACTCTGAGATACAGAGACAGGGGGCGGTCTACTCATCCACTGAATGTGTGATACAAAGACAGGGGACGGTCTCCTCATCCACTGAGTCCTTGATACAAAGACAGGGAGCGGTCTACTCATCCCCTGAGTCTGTGATACAGAGACAGGGGGTGGTCTACTCATCCCCTGAGTATGTGATATCGCAACAGGGGGCAGTCTACTCATCCCCTGAGTCTGTGATACAGAGACGGGGGGCCGTCTACTCATCCCCTGAATCAATGATACAGAGACAGGGGGCGGTCTACTCATCCCGTGAGTGTGTGATACAGAGACTGGGGGCGCTCTAACCATCCCCCGACTGTGCAAGACGGGGACAGGGGGCGTTCTACTGATACCCTGAGTCTCTGATATGGAGACAGGAGGCGGTCTACTCATCCCCTAATTCTGAGATACAGAGAAAGGGGGAGGTCTACACATCCCTTGAGTCTGTGAAACAGAGACAGGAGGCTGTCTACTCATCCATTGAGTCTGTGATACAGAGACAGGGGGCGGTCTACTCATCCCCTGAGTCCTTGATACAAAGACAGGGGCCGGACTACTCATCCCCTGAATCAATGATACCAGACAGGGGGCGGTGTAATCATCCCCCGAGTGTGTGATACAGAGACAGGGGGCGGTCTACTCATACCCTGAGTCTGTGGTACAGAGAAAGGGTGCTGTCTAATCATCCCCTGAGTCTGTGATACAGAGACAGGAGGCGGTCTGCTCATCCCCTGAATCCGTGATCCAACGACAGGGGGCGGTCTAATCTTCCCCTGAATCGATGATACAGCAACAGGGGGCGGTCTTCTCATCCCTTGTGGCTGTGATACAGAGACAGGGGGCAGTCTGCTCATCCACTGAGTGTGTGATACAAAGACAGGGGACGGTCGACTCAACTCCTGAGTCTGTGATGCAGAGACAGGGGGCGGACTACTCATCCCATGAGTCTCTGATACAGCGACAGGGGGCGGTCTTCTCATCCCTTGTGGCTGTGATACAGAGACAGGGGGCGCTCTACTCATCCCGAGTGTTTGTGATACAGAGACAGGGGGCGGTCTACTCATCCCCTAAATTTGTGATACAGAGACAGGGGGCGGTCTACTCATCACCTGAGTCTGTGGTACAGAGACAAGGGGCAGTTTACTCATCCCCTGAGTCTGTGATGCAGAGACAGGGGACGGTTTGCTCATCCACTGACTCTGAGATACAGAGACAGCGGGCGGTCTTCTCATCCACTGACTCTGAGATACAGAGACAGGGGGCGGTCTTCACATCCACTGAGTCTGTGATACAGAGACAGGGGACGGTCTACTCATCCCCTGAGTCTGTGATACAGAGACAGGGGACGGTCTACTCATCCACTGAGTCTGTGATAGAAATACAGGGGGCGGTCTACTCATCCACTGAGTCTGTGATACAGAAACAGGGGGCGTTCTACTCATCCACTGACTCTGAGATACAGAGACAGGGGGTGGTCTCCTCATCCACTGACTCTGTGATGCTGAGACAGGGGGCGGTCTACTCATCCCGTGAGTCTATTCTACAAAGACAGGGGACGGACTACTCATCCCCTGAGTCTGTGATACAGAGACAGGGGGCGGTCTACTCATCCACCGAGTGTGTGATAAAGAGACAGGGGGTGGTCTACTCATTCCCTGAGTCTGTGATACAGAGGAAGGGGACGGTCTACTCATTCACTGAGTCTGTGATACATAGAAAGGGGGCAGTCTACTCATCCCCTGAGTCTGAGATACAGAGGAAGGGGACGGTCTACTCATCCCCTGAGTCTGTGATACAGAGACAGGGGGCGGTCTACTCATCCCCCGAGTGTGTGATCAAGAGACAGGGGACGGTCTACTCATTCCCTGAGTCTGTGATACAGAGACAGGGGGCGGTCTACTCATCACCTGAGTCTGTGATACAGAGGCAGGGGGCGGTCTACTCATCACCTGAGTCTGTGATACAGAGGCAGGGAGCGGTCCACTCATCCCCTGAGTCTGTCATACAGGGAAAGTGTGCGTTCTACTCATCACCTGAGTGTTTGATACAGAGACAGGGGGCGGTCTACTCATCCCTCGAGTGTGTGATCAAGAGACAGGGGGCGGTCTTCTCATTCCCTGAGTCTGTGATACAGAGACAGGGGGCGGTCTACTCATCCCCCGAGTGTGTGATATAGTGAAAGGGGGCAGTCTACTCATCCCCTGAATGTGTGATACAGAGACAGGGAGCGGTCCACTCATTCCCTAAATTTGTGTCACAGAGACAGGGGGCAGTCTACTCAGCCCCAAAATCCCTGAAATACAGACACAGGGGGCGGTCTAGTCATCCCCTGAGTCTGTCAGACAGAGAAAGGGGGCAGTCTACTCATCCCCTGAGTCTGAGATAAAGAGACAAGGGGCAGTTTACTCATCCCCTGGGTCTGTGATGCAGAGAAAGGGAGCGGTCTACTCATTCCCTAAATTTGTGACACAGAGACAGGGGGCGGTCGACTCATCCACTTAATCTGTGATACAGAGGCAGGGGGCGCTCTACTGATCCCCTGAGTATGTGATACAGAAATAGGGGGCGGTCTACTCATTCACTGAGTCTGTGATACAGAGACAGGGGGGGGTCTACTCATTCCCTGAGTCAGTGATACAGAGACAGGGGGCGGTCTACTCATCCCCTGAGTCCTTGATACAAAGACAGGGGGCGGACTACTCATGAGTCTGTGATATCGAAACCGGGGGCAGTCTACTCATCCCCTGAGTCTGTGATATAGAGACAGTGTGCGGCCTACTCCACCCCTGAGTCTATTATCCAGAGACAGGAGGCGGTCTACTCATTCCCTGAGTCTGCGATGCAGAGACAGGAGGCGGTCTACTCATCCCCTGAGTGTGTGATACAGAGACAGGGAGCGGTCTACTCATCCCCTGAATCAATGATACAAGACAGGGGGCTGTCTAATCATCCCCTGAGTCTGTGATACAGAGACAGGAGTCGGTCTACTCATCCCCTGAATCAATGATACAAGACAGGGGGCTGTCTAATCATCCCCTGAGTCTGTGATACAGAGACAGGAGTCGGTCTACTCATCCCCTGAGTCTGTGATACAAAGACAGGGGACGGTCTGCTCATCCCATGAGTCTGTGATACAGAGGCAGGAGGCGGTCTACTCATCCCCTGAATCAATGATACAAGACAGGGGGCTGTCGAATCATCCCCTGAGTCTGTGATACAGAGACAGGAGTCGGTCTACTCATCCCCTGAGTCTGTGATACAAAGACAGGGGACGGTCTGCTCATCCCATGAGTCTGTGATACAGAGGCAGGAGGCGGTCTACTCATCCCCTGAATCTGTGATACAAAGACAGGGGGCGGTCTACTCTTCCCCTGAGTCGATGATACAGAGACAGGGGGCGTTCTACTCTTCCCCTGAGTCTGAGATACAGAGACAGGGGGCGGTCTGCTCATCCCTTGTGGCTGTGATACAGAGACAGGGTGAGGTCTACTCATCACTTGAGTCTGTGGTACAGAGACAAGGGGCAGTTTACTCATCCCCTGAGTCTGTGATGCAGAGACAGGGGACGGTTTACTCATCCACTGAGTCTGTGATACAGAGACAGGGGACGGTGTACTCATCTACTGAGTCTGTGATACAGAAACAGGGGGCGGTCTACTCATTCACTGAGTCTGTGATCCAGAGACAGGGGGCGGTCTACTCATCCACTGAGTCTGTAATGCAGAGACAGGGGGCGGTCTACTCATCCCCCGAGTGTGTGATACAGAGACAGGGGGCAGTCTACTCATCCCCTGAGTCTGAGATACAGAGACAGGGGGCGGTCTTCACATCTACTGAGTCTGTGATACAGAGACAGGGGACGGTCTACTCATCCCCTGAGTCTGTGATTCAGAGACAGGGGACGGTGTCCTCATCTACTGAGTCTGTGATAGAAAGACAGGGGGCGGTCTAGTCATCCACTGAGTCTGTGATACAGAGACAGGGGGCGGTCTACTCATCCCATGAGTCTGTGATACAGAGACAGGAGGCGGTCTACTCATCCCCTGAGTGTGTGATACAGAGACAGGGAGCGGTCTACTCATTCCCTCAATTTGTGATACAGAGACAGGGGCAGTCTACTCAGCCCCAAAGTCCCTGAAATACAGACAGGGGCCAGTCTACTCATCATCCGGCTCGATGAGAGAGAGACTGGGGGAGATCTATTCAATCCTGAGTGTGTGATCCAGAGACAGGAGACGGTATACTCATCCCGAGTTTGTTATCCAGAGACAGGGGGCGGTCTACTCATCTCCTGAGTTTGTCAGACAGAGAAAGTGTGCCGTCTACTCATCCCCTGAGTATGTGATACAGAGAAAGGGGGCAGTCTACTCATCCCCTGAGTGTGTGATACAGAGAAAGGGGGCAGTCTACTCATCCCCTGAGTCTGAGATACAGAGACAAGGGGCAGTTTACTCATCCCCTGAGTCCGTGATACAGAGACAGGGGGCGGTCTACTCATCCCCTGAGTCTGTGATACAGAGACAGTGCGGGGCCTACTCATCCCATGAGTCTGTGATACAGAGACAGGGGGGCGGTCTACTCATCCCGTGAGTGTGTGATACAGAGACAGGGGCCGCTCGAACCATCCCCTGAGTGTGCGAGACGGGAACAGGGGGCGGTCTACTCATACCCTGAGTCTCTGATATAGAGACAGGAGGCGGTCTACTCATCCCCTGAGTCTGTGATGCAGACAAACGGGGCGGTCTACTCATCCCCTGAATCTGCGATACAGAGACAAGGGGCAGTTTGCTCATCCCCTTGGTCAGTGATAAAGAGACAGGTGGTGGTCTACTCATCCCATGAGTCTGAGATACAGAGACAAGGGGCAGTTTACTCATCCCCTGAGTCCGTGATACAGAGACAGGGGGCGGTCTACTCAGCCCCTGAGTCTGTGAGTGTGTGGCGAAGGGTTTGAGTGTTTGGGAAGGGTTTCAGTGTGTGGGGAAGGGGTTTCAGTGTGTGGGGAAGGGTTTCAGTGTGTGGTGAAGGGTTTTACTGTGTGGGGAAGGTGATTCAGTGTGTGGGGAATGGGATTCAGTGTGTGGGGAAGGGTTTCAGTGTGTGGGGAAGGTTGCAGTGTGTGGGGAAGGGGTTTCAGTATGTGGGGAAGTGTTTCAGTGTGTGGGGAATGGTTTCATTGTGTGGGGAATGGTTTCAGCGTGTGGGGAACGGGTTTCAGTTTGTGGGGAAGGATTTCAGTGTGTGGGGAAAGGTTTCAGTGTGTGGGGAATGGTTTCAGTGTGTGGGGAAGGTGTTTCAGTGTGTGGGGAAGGGGTTTCAGTGTATGTGGAAGGGGTTTCAGTGTGTGGGGAATGGTTTCAGTGTGTGGGGAAGGGGTTTCAGTGTGTGTGGAAGGGCTTTCAGTGTGTGGGGAATGTGGTTCAGTGTGTGGGGAAGGGGTTTCAGTGTTTGGGGAAGGGGTTTCAGTGTGTGGGGAAGGGGTTTCACTGTGTGGGGAAGGGGTTGCAGTGTGTGGGGAATGGTTTCAGTGTTTGGGGAAGGGGTTTCAGTGTGTGGGGAAGGGTTTCAGTGTGTTGGGAAGGTGTTTCAGTGTGTGGGGACGGGGTTTCAGCGTGTGGGGAAGGGGATTCAGTGTGTGGGAAATGGTTTCAGTGTGTGGGGATGGGTTTCAGTGTGTGGGGAAGGGTTTCAGTGTGTGGGGAAGGGGTTTCAATGTGTGGGGAAGGGGTATCAGTGTGTGGGGAATGGTTTCAGTGCGTGGGGAAGGTATTCAGTGTGTGGGGAAGGGGTTTCACTATGAGGGGAAGGGTTTTCAGTGTGTGGGGAATGGTTTCACTGTGTGGGGAATGGTTTCAGTGTGTGGGGAAGGGTTTTCACTGTGTGTGGAAGGTGTTTCTGTGTGGGGTGAAGGGGTTTCTGTGTGTGGGGAAGTGTTTCAGTGTGTGGGGAGGGGTTTCTCTGTGTGTGGAATGTGTTTCAGTGTGTGGGGAAGGGGTTTCAGTGTGTGGGGAAGGGTTTCAGTGTGTGGGGAAGGGGTTTCAGTGTGTGGGGTAGGGTTTCACTGTGCGGGGAATGTGTTTCAGTGTGTGGGGAAGGGGATTCTGTGTGTGGAGAAGGGTTTCAGTGTGTGGGGAAGGGTTTCAGTGTGTGGGGAAGTGTTTCAGTGTGTGGGGAGGGGTTTCACTGTGTGTGGAATGTGTTTCAGTGTGTGGGGAAGGGGTTTCAGTGTGTGGGGAAGGGTTTCAGTGTGTGGGGAAGGGTTTCAGTGTGTGGGGAAGGGGTTTCAGTGTGTGGGGAAGGGTTTCAGTGTGTGGGGAAGGGTTTTATTGTGTGGGGAAGGTGTTTCAGTGTGTGGGGAATGGGATTCAGTGTGAGGGGAAGGGTTTCAGTGTGTGGGGAAGGTTTCAGTGTGTGGGGAAGGGGTTTCAGTATGTGGGGAAGGTTTTCAGTGTGTGGGGAATGGTTTCAGTGTGTGGGGAATGGTTTCAGCGTGTGGGGAACGGGTTTCAGTTTGTGGGGAAGGATTTCAGTGCGTGGGGAAAGGTTTCAGTTTGTGGGGAATGGTTTCAGTGTGTGGGGAAGGGGTTTCAGTGCGTGGGGAAGGGGTTTCAGTGTGTGTGGAAGGGGTTTCAGTGTGTGGGGAATGGTTTCAGTGTGTGGGGAAGGGGTTTCAGTGTGTGGGGAAGGTGTTTCAGTGTGTGAGGAAGGGGTTTCAGTGTGTGGGTAAGGGTATCATTGTGTGGGGAAGGGGTTTCTGTGGGTGGGTAATGGTTTCAGTGTGTGGGGAAGGTGTTTCAGTGTGAGCGGAATGGGTTTCAGTGTGTGACGAAGGTGTTTCATTGTGTGGGGATGCCTCTTCAGTGTGTGGGGAAGGTGTTTCAGTGTGTGGGGAAGGTGTTTCAGTGTGTGCGGAAGGGGTTTCAGTGGGTGGGGAAGGTTTTTTGGTGTGTGGGGAAGGTGTTTCAGTGTGTGGGGAAGTTGTTTCAGTGTGTGAGGATGTGTTTCAGTGTGTGGTGAAGGTGTTTCAGTGTGTGGGGAAGGGTTTCACTGTGTGCGGAAGGGGTTTCAGTGTGTGGGGAAGGGGTTTCAGTTTGTAGGGAAGGTGTTTCAGTATCTGCGGAAGGGGTTTCAGTGTGTGGGGAATGTGTTTGAGTGTGTGGTGAATGGGTTTCAGTGTGAGGGGAAGCGGTCTCAGAGTGTGCGGAAGGGTGTCAGTGTGTGGGGGTGGGATTTCAGTGTGTGGGGAAGGTGTTTCAGTGTGTGAGGAAGGTGTTTCAGTGTGTGGGGATGGGGTCTCAGTGTGAGGGGAAGGTGTTTCAGTGCGTGGGGATGTGCTTCAGTGTGTGGGGATGTGTTTCAGTGTGTGGGGAAGGGTTTCAGTGTGAGGGTTAGGTGTTTCAGTATGTGGGCATGGGTTTCAGTGTGTGGGGAAGGTGTTTCAGTGTGTGGGGTAGGGGTTTCAGTGTGTGGGGAAGGTGTTTCAGTATGTGGGGATGTGTTTCAGTGTGTGGGGATGTGTTTCAGTGTGTGGGGAATGTGTTTCAGTGAGTGGGGAAGGGGTTTCAGTGTTTGGGAAAGGTGTTTCAGTGTGTGGGGAAGGTGTTTCAGTGTGTGGTGAATGGGGTTAAGTGTGTGGGGAAGGTGTTTCAGTGTGTGGGGATGTCTTGCAGTGTGTGGTGAAGGTGTTTCAGTGTGTGCGGAAGGGGTTTCAGTGTGTGGCGAAGGTGTTTCAGTATGTGGGGAAGGTGTTTCAGTGTGTGGGGAAGGTGTTTCAGTGTGTGCAGAAGGCGTTTCAGTGCGGGGGAAGGTGTTTCGGTGTTTGAGGAAGGTGTTTCAGTGCGGGGGAAGGTGTTTCGGTGTTTGAGGAAGGTGTTTCAGTTTGTGGGGAAGGGGTTTCAGTGTGTGGGGAAGGTGTTTCAGAGTGTGGTGAAGGTGTTTCAGGATGTGGGGAAGGTGTTTCTGTGCGTGGGGAAGGGGTTTCAGTGTGTGCGGAAGGGGTTTCAGTGTGTGGGGAAGGGGTCTCAGTGTGTGGGGATGTGTTTCAGTGTGTGGAGAAGGTGTTTCAGTGCGTGGGGATGTGTTTCAGTGTGTGGGGAAGGGTTTCACTGTGTGCGGAAGGGGTTTCAGTGTGTGGGGAAGGGGTTTCAGTGTGTCGGGAAGGTGTTTCAGTATCTGCGGAAGGGGTTTCAGTGTGTGGGGAAGGGGTTTCAGTGTGTGGGGAATATGTTTCAGTGAGTGCGGAAGGGGTTTCACTGTGTCCGGAAGGCGTTTCATTGTGTGGGAAAGGGGTTTTAGTGTGTGGGGAAGTGGTTTCAGTGTGTGGGGTTGTGTTTCAGTGTGTTTGGAAGGGTTTCAGTGTGTGGGGAATGTGTTTGAGTGTGTGGTGAATGGGTTTCAATGTTTCGGGAAGGGTTTCAGTGTCTGTGGAAGGGGTGTCAGTGTGTGGGGAAGGTGGTTCAGTGTGTGGGGAATGTGTTTCAGTGTGTGCAGAAGGGGATTCAGTGTGTGGGGAAGGTGTTTCAGTGTGTGCGGAAGGGGTTTCAGTGTGTGAGGAAGGGGTTTCAGTGTGTGGGTAAGGGTATCATTGTGTGGGGAAGGGGTTTCTGTGGGTGGGTAATGGTTTCAGTGTGTGGGGAAGGTGTTTCAGTGTGAGCGGAATGGGTTTCAGTGTGTGACGAAGGTGTTTCATTGTGTGGGGATGCCTCTTCAGTGTGTGGGGAAGGTGTTTCAGTGTGTGGGGAAGGTGTTTCAGTGTGTGCGGAAGGGGTTTCAGTGGGTGGGGAAGGTTTTTTGGTGTGTGGGGAAGGTGTTTCAGTGTGTGGGGAAGTTGTTTCAGTGTGTGGGGATGGTGTTTCAGTGTGTGGTGAAGGTGTTTCAGTTTGTGGGGAAGTGGTTTCAGTGTGTGGGGATGGGTTTCAGTGTGTGGGGAAGGGGTTTCAGTGTGTGGGGAAGGGATTCAGTGTGTGGGGAATGTGTTTCAGTGTGTCCGGAAGGCGTTTCATTGTGTGGGAAAGGGGTTTCAGTGTGTGGGGAAGTGGTTTCAGTGTGTGGGGAATGTGTTTCAGTGTGTTTGGAAGGGTTTCAGTGTGTGGGGAATATGTTTGAGTGTGTGGTGAATGGGTTTCAATGTTTCGGGAAGGGTTTCAGTGTCTGTGGAAGGGGTGTCAGTGTGTGGGGAAGGTGGTTCAGTGTGTGGGGAATGTGTTTCAGTGTGTGCAGAAGGGGATTCAGTGTGTGGGGAAGGTGTTTCCATGTGTGAGGAAGGGGTTTCAGTGTGTGTGGAATATGTTTCAGTGAGTGCGGAAGGGGTTTCAGTGTGTCCGGAAGGCGTTTCATTGTGTGGGAAAGGGGTTTCAGTGTGTGGGGAAGTGGTTTCAGTGTGTGGGGAATGTGTTTCAGTGTGTTTGGAAGGGTTTCAGTGTGTGGGGAATGTGTTTGAGTGTGTGGTGAATGGGTTTCAGTGTTTCGGGAAGGGTTTCAGTGTGTGTGGAAGGGGTGTCAGTGTGTGGGGAAGGCGGTTCAGTGTGTGGGGAATGTGTTTCAGTGAGAGCAGAAGGGGATTCAGTGTGTGCGGAAGGTGTATCAGTGTGTGGGGAAGGAGTTTCAGTGTGTGGGGAAGGTGTTTCCGTGTGTGAGGAAGGGGTTTCAGTGTGTGGGGAAGGGTATCAGTGTGTGCAGAAGGGGTTTCAGTGTGTGGGGAAGGGGTTTCAGTGGGTGGGGAAGGGGTTTCAGAGTGTAGGGAAGGTGTTTCAGTAACTGCGGAAGGGGTTTCAGTGTGTTGGGATTGTGTTTCAGTGTGTGCGGAAGGGGTTTCAATGTGTCCGGAAGGCTTTTCAGTGTGTGGGAAAGGGGTTTCAGTGTGTGGGGAAGTGGTTTCAGTGTGTGGGGAATGTGTTTCAGTGTGTTTGGAAGGGTTTCAGTGTGTGGAGAATGTGTTTCAGTGTGTGGTGAATGGGTTTCAATGTTTCAGGAAGGGTTTCCGTGTGTGTGGAAGGGGTGTCAGTGTGTGGGGAAGTTGTTTCAGTGTGTGGGGAATGTGTTTCAGTGTGTACAGAAGGGGTTTCAGTGTGTGGGGAAGGTGTTTCAGTGTGTGGGGAAGGTGTTTCCGTGAGTGAGGAAGGGGTTGCAGTGTGTGGGGAAGTGTTTCAGTGTGTGGGGAAGGGGTTTCAGTGGGTGGGAAATGGTTTCAGTGTGTGGGGAAGGTGTTTCAGTGTGTGCGGAATGGGTTTCAGTGTGTGAGGAAGGTGTTTCATTGTGTGGGGATGCTGTTTCAGTGTGTGGGGAAGGTGTTTTAGTGTGTGGGGAAGGGGTTTCAGTGTGTGGGGAAGCTGTTTCAGTGTGTGGGGAAGTTGTTTCAGTGTGTGCGGAAGGGGTTTCAGTGTGTGGGGAAGGTGTTTTGGTGTGTGGGGAAAGTGTTTCAGTGTGTGCTGAAGATGTTTCTGTATGTGGGGAAGTGGTTTCTGTGTGTGGGGATGGGTTTCAGTGTGTGGGGAAGGGGTTTCAGTGTGTGGGGAAGGGTTTCAATGTGTGGGGAAGGTGTTTCAGTGAGTGGGAAAGGGGTTTCAGTGTGTGGGGAAGTGGTTTCAGTGTGTGGGGAATGTGTTGCAGTGTGTGGGGAAGGTGTTTCATTGTGTGGGGAAGGTCTTTCAGTGTGTGGGGAAGGTGCTTCACTGTGTGGAGAAGGGGTTTCAGTGTGTGGGGAAGGTGTTTCAGTGTGTGCAGAAGGCGTTTCAGTGTGTGGGGAAGGTGTTTCGGTGTTTGGGGAATGTGTTTCAGTGTGTGTGGAAGGGGTTTCAGTGTGTGGGGAAGGTGTTTCAGTGTGTATTGAAGGTGTTTCAAGGTGTGGGGATGGGTTTAGACGTGTGGGGAAGTGGTATCAGTGTGTGGGGAAGGGTTTCAGTGTGCGGGGAAGCGTTTAGATGTGTGGGGAAGGGGTTTCAGTGTGTGGGGAAGGGGTTTCAGTGGGTGGGGAAGGAGTTTCAGTGTGTGGGGAAGGTGTTTCAGTGTGTGCGGAAGGGGTTTCAGTGTGTGCAGAAGGGGTTTCAGTGTGTGGGGAAGGGGTTTCAGTGTGTGGGGAAGGGGTTTCAGTGTGTAGGGAAGGTGTTTCAGCAACTGCAGAAGGGGTTTCAGTGTGTGGGGAAGGGGTTTCACTGTGTGGGGAAAGTGTTTCAGTGTGTCCGGAAGGCTTTTCAGTGAGTGGGAAAGGGGTTTCAGTGTGTGGGGTTTTGGTTTCAGTGTGTGGGGAATGTGTTTCAGTGTGTTTGGAAGGGTTTCAGTGTGTGGAGAATGTGTTTCAGTGTGTGGTAAATGGGTTTCATTGTTTCGGGAAGGGTTTCAGTGTGTGTGGAAGGGGTGTCAGTGTGTGGGGAAGGTGTTTCAGTGTGTGGGGAATGTGTTTCAGTGTGTGCAGAAGGGGTTTCAGTGTGTGGGGAAGGTGTTTCAGTGTGTGGGGAAGGTGTTTCCGTGTGTGAGGAAGGGGTTGCAGTGTGTGGGGAAGGGTTTCAGTGTGTGGGGAAGGGGTTTCAGTGGGTGGGAAATGGTTTCAGTGTGTGGGGAAGGTGTTTCAGTGTGTGCGGAATGGGTTTCAGTATGTGAGGAAGGTGTTTCATTGTGTGGGGATGCTGTTTCAGTTTGGGGGAAGGTGTTTCAGTGTGTGGGGAAGGGGTTTCAGTGTGTGGGGAAGCTGTTTCAGTGTGTGGGGAAGTTGTTTCAGTGTGTGCGGAAGGGGTTTCAGTGTGTGGGGAAGGTGTTTTGGTGTGTGGGGAAGGTGTTTCAGTGTGTGGGGAAGGGGTTTCAGTGTGTGGGGAAGGTGTTTCAGTGTGTGGTGAAAGTGTTTCAGTATGTGGGGAAGGGGTTTCAGTGTGTGGGGATGGGTTTCAGTGTATGGGGAAGGGGTTTCAGTGTGTGGGGAAGGGTTTCAGTGTGTGGGGAAGGTGTTTCAGTGATTGGGGAAGGGGTTTCAGTGTTTAGGAAAGGTGTTTCAGTGTGTGGGGAAGGTGTTTCAGTGTGTGGTGAATGGGTTTCAGTGTGTGGGGAAGGTGTTTCAGTGTGTGGGGATGTGTTGCAGTGTGTGGGGAAGGTGTTTCAGTGTGTGCGGAAGGGGTTTCAGTGTGTGGTGAAGGGGTTTCAGTGTGTGGGAAGGTGTTTCAGTGTGTGGGGAAGGTGTTTCAGTGTGTGGGGGAGAGATTTCAGTGTGTGGGGAAGGGTTTCAGTGTGTGGGGAACGGGTTTCAGTGTGTGAGTAAGGGTTTCAGTGTGTGGGCAATGTGTTTCAGTGTGTGCGGAAGGGGTTTCAGTGTGTGGGGAAGGTGTTTCATTGTGTGGGGAAGGTGTTTCAGTGTGTGGGGAAGGTGCTTCACTGTTTGGAGAAGTGGTTTCAGTGTGTGGGGAAGCTGTTTCAGTGTGTGGGGAAGGTGTTTCAGTGTGTGCAGAAGGGCTTTCAAAGCGTGGGGAAGGTGTTTCGGTGTTTGGGGAAGATGTTTCAGTGTGTGGGGAAGGGGTTTCAGTGTGTGGGGAAGGTGTGTCAGTGTGTAGTGAAGGTGTTTCAGGGTGTGGGGAAGGGGTTTCAGTGTGTGGGGATGGGTTTAGATGTGTGGGTAAGGTGTTTCTGTGCGTGGGGAAGGGGTTTCAGTGTGTGCGGAAGGGGTTTCAGTGTGTGGGGAAGGGGTTTCAGTGTGGGGGGATGTGTTTCAGTGTGTGGGGAAGGTGTTTCAGTGTGTGGGGATGTGTTTCAGTGTGTGGGGAAGGGGTTTCAGTGTGTAGGGAATGTGTTTCAGTATCTGCGGAAGGGGTTTCAGTGTGTGCGGAAGGGGTTTCAGTGTGTGGGGAATGTGTTTCTGTGTGTGCGGAAGGGGTTTCAGTGTGTCCGGAAGGCGTTTCAGTTTGTGGGAAAGGGGTTTCAGTGTGTGGGGAAGTGGTTTCAGTGTGTGGGGAATGTGTTTCAGTGTGTTTGGAAGGGTTTCAGTATGTGGGGAATGTGTTTGAGTGTGTGATGAATGGGTTTCAGTGTTTCGGGAAGGGTTTCAGTGTCTGTGGAAGGGGTGTCAGTGTGTGGGGAAGGTGGTTCAGTGTGTGGGGAATGTGTTTCAGTGTGTGCAGAAGGGGATTCAGTGTGTGGGGAAGGTGTTTCAGTGTGTGCGGAAGGTGTTTCCTTGTGTGAGGAAGGGGTTTCAGTGTGTGGCGAAGGGTATCAGTGTGTGGGGAAGGTGTTTCAGTGTGCGCGGAATGGGTTTCAGTGTGTGACGAAGGTGTTTCATTGTGTGGGGATGCTGCTTCAGTGTGTGGGGAAGGTGTTTCAGTGTGTGGGGAAGGGGTTTCAGTGTGTGGGGAAGCTGTTTCAGTGTGTGGGGAAGGTGTTTCAGTGTGTGCGGAAGGGGTTTCAGTGGGTGGGGAAGGTGTTTTGGTGTGTGGGGAAGGTGTTTCAGTGGAGTGGGGAAGGTGTTTCAGTGTGTGGGGATGGTGTTTCAGTGTGTGGTGAAGGTGTTTCAGCTTGTGGGGAAGGGGTTTCAGTGTGTGCGGAAGGGGTTTCAGTGTGTGGGGAAGGGGTTTCAGTGTGTGGGGAAGGGTTTCAGTGTGTGGGGAAGGTGTTTCAGTGGGTGGGGAAGTGGTTTCACTGTTTTTGAAAGGTGTTTCAGTGTGTGGGGAAGGTGTTTCACTGTGTGGTGAATGGGTTTCAGTGTGTGGGGAAGGTGTTTCAGTGTGTGGGGATGTGTTGCAGTGTGTGGGGAAGGTGTTTCAGTGTGTGCGGAAGGGGTTTCAGTGTGTGGGGAAGGTGTTTCAGTGTGTGGGGAAGGTCTTTCACTGTGTGGGGAAGGTGTTTCAGTATGTGGGGGAGGGATTTCAGTGTGTGGGGAAGGTTTTCAGTGTGTGGGGAACAGGTTTCAGTGTGTGGGTAAGGGTTTCAGTGTGTGGGGAATGTGTTTCAGTGTGTGTGGAAGGGGTTTCAGTGTGTGGGGAAGGTGTTTCATTGTGTGCGGAAGGGGTTTCAGTGTGTGGGAAGCTGTTTCAGTGTGTGGGGAAGTTGTTTCAGTGTGTGCAGAAGGGGTTTCAGTGTGTGGGGATGGTGTTTCAGTGTTTGGGGAATTTGTTTCAGTGTGTGGGGAAAGGGTTTCAGTGTGCGGGGAAGGGTTTAGATGTGTGGGCAAGAAGTTTCAGTGTGTGGGGAAGGGTTTCAGTGTCCGGGGAAGGTGTTTCAGTGCGTGGGGAAGGGGTTTCAGTGTGTGGGCCAGGTGTTTCAGTGTGTGGGGAAGGGGTTTTAGTGTGTGGGGAAGGTGTTTCAGTGTGTGGGGAAGCGGTCTCAGAGTGTGGGGAAAGGTGTCAGTGTGTGGGGAAGGTGTTTCAGTATGTGGGGAAGGGGTCTTAGTGTGTGGGGAATGTGTTTCAGTGCGTGGGGATGTGCTTCAGTGTGTGGGGATGTGTTTCAGTGAGTGGGGAAGGGTTTCAGTGTGTGGGGAAGGTGTTTCAGTGTGTGGGGATGGGTTTCAGTGTGTGGGGAAGGTGGTTCAGTGTGTGGGCAAGGGGTTTCAGTGTGTGGGGAAGGTGTTTCATTGTGTGGGGATGTGTTTCAGTGTGTGGGGATGTGTTTCAGTGTGTGGGGAAGGGTTTCAGTGTGTGGGGAAGGTGTTTCAGTATGTGGGGATGGGTCTCAGGGTGTGGGGATCAGTTTCAGTGTGTGGGGATGGGTTTCCGTGTGTGCGGAAGGTGTTTTAGTGTGTGGGGAAGGTGTTCCTGTGTGTGAGGATGTGTTTAAGCGTGTGGGGAAGGTTTTCCGTTTGGGGGGAAGTGCTTTCTGAGTGTGGGGAAGGGGTTGCAGTGTGTGGGGAAGGGGTTTCAGTGTTGGGGATGGTTTTCAGTGTATGAGGAAGGGGTTTCAGTGTGTGCGGAAGGGGTTACAGTGTGTGGGGAAGGTGTTTCAATGTGTGGGGATGTGTTTCAGTGTGTGGGGATGTGTTTCAGTGTGTGGGGAAGGGTTTCAGTGTTGGGGATGGTTTTCAGTGTATGAGGAAGGGGTTTCAGTGTGTGCGGAAGGGGTTACAGTGTGTGGGGAAGGTGTTTCAATGTGTGGGGATGTGTTTCAGTGTGTGGGGATGTGTTTCAGTGTGTGGGGAAGGGTTTCAGTGTGTGGGGAAGGTGTTTCAATCTGTGGGGATGGGTTGCAGGGTGTGGGCATCAGTTTCAGTGTGTGGGGATGGGTTTCAGTGTGTGCGGAAAGGGTTTCAGTGTGTGGGGAAGGTGTTTCTGTGTGTGGGGAAGTGTTTCAGTGTGTGGGGAAGGGATTTCAGTGTGTGGGGAAGGTGTTTCAGTGTGTGGGGATGTGTTTCATTGTGTGGCGATGGTTTTCAGTGTGTGCGGAAGGGGTTTCAGTGTGTGGAAAAGGTGCTTCAGTGTGTGGGGAAGGGGTTTCAGTGTGTGGGCAAACGGTTTCAGTGTGTGTGGATGTGTTTCAGTGTGTGGGGAAGGGTTCAAGTGTGTGTGGAAGATGTTTCAGTGTGTGGGGATGGGTCTCAGGGTGTGGGGATCAGTTTCAGTGTGTGAGGATGGGTTTCAGTGTATGGGGAAGGGATTTCTGTGTGTGGGGAAGGGGTTTCAGTGTGTGGGGATTGGTTTCATTGTGTGGCAATGGGTTTCAGTGTGTGCGGAAGGGGTTTCAGTGTGTGGGGAAGGTGTTTCAGTGTGTGGGGAAGGGGTTTCAGTGTGTGGGAAAGGGGTTTCAGTGTGTGGGGAATGTGTTTCAGCGTGTGCGGAAGGGGTTTCAGAGTGTGGGTGAGGGTTTCAGTGTGTGGTGAAGGTGTTTCAGTGCGTGGGGAAGGGGTTTCGGAGTGTGGGGAAGGGTTTCCGTTTGGGGGGAAGTGCTTTCACTGTGTGGGGAAGGGGTTGCAGTGTGTGGGGAAGGGGTTTCAGTGTTGGGCATGGTATTCTCTTTGTGAGGAAGGGGTTTCAGTGTGTGGGGAATGGGGTTCAGTGTGTGGGGAAGGTGTTTCAGTGTGTGGGGATGTGTTTCAGTGTGTGTGGATGTGTTTCAGTGTGTGGGGAAGGGTTCCAGTGTGTGTGGAAGGTGTTTCAGTGTGTGGGGATTGGTTTCAGGGTGTGGGGATCAGTTTCAGTGTGTGGGGATGGGTTTCAGTGTGTGTGGAAGGTGTTTCTGTGTGTGGGGATGTGTTTCAGTGTGTGGGGAAGGGATTTCAGTGTGTTGGGAAGGGGTTTCCGTGTGTGGGGATGTGTTTCAGTGTGTGGCGATGGGTTTCAGTGTGTGGGGAAGGAGTTTCAGTGTGTGGGGATGTGTTGCAGTGTGTGGGGAAGGTGTTTCAGTGTGTGCGGAAGGGGTTTCAGTGTGTGGTGAAGGGGTTTCAGTGTGTGGGAAGGTGTTTCAGTGTGTGGGGAAGGTGCTTCAGTGTGTGGGGGAGGGATTTCAGTGTGTGGGGAAGGGTTTCAGTGTGTGGGGAACGGGTTTCAGTGTCTGAGTAAGGGTTTCAGTGTGTGGGCAATGTGTTTCAGTGTGTGCGGAAGGGGTTTCAGTGTGTGGGGAAGGTGTTTCATTGTGTGGGGAAGGTGTTTCAGTGTGTGGGGAAGGTGCTTCACTGTTTGGAGAAGTGGTTTCAGTGTGTGGGGAAGCTGTTTCAGTGTGTGGGGAAGCGGTTTCAGTGTGTGAGGAAGGGTTTCAGTGTGTGGGGAAGGGGTTACAGTGTGTGGGGAAGGTGTTTCAATGTGTGGGGATGTGTTTCAGTGTGTGGGGATGTGTTTCAGTGTGTGGGGAAGGGTTTCAGTGTGTGGGGAAGGTGTCTCAATCTGTGGGGATGGGTTGCAGCGTGAGGGCATCAGTTTCAGTGTGTGGGGATGGGTTTCAGTGTGTGCGGAAAGGGTTTCAGTGTGTGGGGAAGGTGTTTCTGTGTGTGGGGATGTGTTTCAGTGTGTGGGGAAGGGATTTCAGTGTGTGGGGAAGGTGTTTCAGTGTGTGGGGATGTGTTTCAGTGTGTGGCGATGGTTTTCAGTGTGTGCGGAAGGGGTTTCAGTGTGTGGAAAAGGTGCTTCAGTGTGTGGGGAAGGTGTTTCAGTGTGTGGTCAAGGGGTTTCAGTGTGTGTGGTTGTGTTTCAGTGTGTGGGGAAGGGTTCAGTTGTGTGTGGAAGATGTTTCAGTATGTGGGGATGGGTCTCAGGGTGTGGGGATCAGTTTCAGTGTGTGAGGATGGGTTTCAGTGTGTGGGGAAGGGATTTCTGTGTGTGGGGAAGGGGTTTCAGTGTGTGGGGATTGGTTTCATTGTGTGGCAATGTGTTTCAGTGTGTGCGGAAGGGGTTTCAGTGTGTGCGGAAGGTGTTTCAGTGTGTGGGGAAGGGGTTTCAGTGTGTGGGAAAGGGGTTTCAGTGTGTGGGGAAGGTGTTTCAGCGTGTGCGGAAGGGGTTTCAGAGTGTGGGTGAGGGTTTCAGTGTGTGGTGAAGGTGTTTCAGTGCGTGGGGAAGGGGTTTCGGAGTGTGGGGAAGGGTTTCCGTTTGGGGGTTGGCTTTCACTGCGTGGGGAAGGGGTTGCAGTGTGTGGGGAAGGGGTTTCAGTGTTGGGCATGGCTTTCTCTGTGTGAGGAAGGGGTTTCAGTGTGTGGGGAATGGGGTTCAGTGTGTGGGGAAGGTGTTTCAGTGTGTGGGGATGTGTTTCAGTGTGTGTGGATGTGTTTCAGTGTGTGGGGAAGGGTTCCAGTGTGTGTGGAAGGTGTTTCAGTGTGTGGGGATTGGTTTCAGGGTGTGGGGATCAGTTTCAGTGTGTGGGGATGGGTTTCAGTGTGTGTGGAAGGGGTTTCAGTGTGTGTGGAAGGTGTTTCTGTGTGTGGGGATGTGTTTCAGTGTGTGGGGAAGGGATTTCAGTGTGTTGGGAAGGGGTTTCAGTGTGTGGGGATTGGTTTCATTGTGTGGCAATGTGTTTCAGTGTGTGCGGAAGGGGTTTCAGTGTGTGCGGAAGGTGTTTCAGTGTGTGGGGAAGGGGTTTCAGTGTGTGGGAAAGGGGTTTCAGTGTGTGGGGAAGGTGTTTCAGCGTGTGCGGAAGGGGTTTCAGAGTGTGGGTGAGGGTTTCAGTGTGTGGTGAAGGTGTTTCAGTGCGTGGGGAAATGTTTCAGTGTGTGGGGAACGGGTTTCAGTGTGTGAGTAAGGGTTTCAGTGTGTGGGCAATGTGTTTCAGTGTGTGCGGAAGGGGTTTCAGTGTGTGGGGAAGGTGTTTCATTGTGTGGGGAAGGTGTTTCAGTGTGTGGGGAAGGTGCTTCACTGTTTGGAGAAGTGGTTTCAGTGTGTGGGGAAGCTGTTTCAGTGTGTGGGGAAGGTGTTTCAGTGTGTGCAGAAGGGCTTTCAAAGCGTGGGGAAGGTGTTTCGGTGTTTGGGGAAGATGTTTCAGTGTGTGGGGAAGGTGTTTCAGTGTGTGGGGATGTGTTTCAGTGTGTGGGGAAGGGGTTTCAGTGTGTAGGGAATGTGTTTCAGTATCTGCGGAAGGGGTTTCAGTGTGTGCGGAAGGGGTTTCAGTGTGTGGGGAATGTGTTTCTGTGTGTGCGGAAGGGGTTTCAGTGTGTCCGGAAGGCGTTTCAGTTTGTGGGAAAGGGGTTTCAGTGTGTGGGGAAGTGGTTTCAGTGTGTGGGGAATGTGTTTCAGTGTGTTTGGAAGGGTTTCAGTATGTGGGGAATGTGTTTGAGTGTGTGATGAATGGGTTTCAGTGTTTCGGGAAGGGTTTCAGTGTCTGTGGAAGGGGTGTCAGTGTGTGGGGAAGGTGGTTCAGTGTGTGGGGAATGTGTTTCAGTGTGTGCAGAAGGGGATTCAGTGTGTGGGGAAGGTGTTTCAGTGTGTGCGGAAGGTGTTTCCTTGTGTGAGGAAGGGGTTTCAGTGTGTGGCGAAGGGTATCAGTGTGTGGGGAAGGTGTTTCAGTGTGCGCGGAATGGGTTTCAGTGTGTGACGAAGGTGTTTCATTGTGTGGGGATGCTGCTTCAGTGTGTGGGGAAGGTGTTTCAGTGTGTGGGGAAGGGGTTTCAGTGTGTGGGGAAGCTGTTTCAGTGTGTGGGGAAGGTGTTTCAGTGTGTGCGGAAGGGGTTTCAGTGGGTGGGGAAGGTGTTTTGGTGTGTGGGGAAGGTGTTTCAGTGGAGTGGGGAAGGTGTTTCAGTGTGTGGGGATGGTGTTTCAGTGTGTGGTGAAGGTGTTTCAGCTTGTGGGGAAGGGGTTTCAGTGTGTGCGGAAGGGGTTTCAGTGTGTGGGGAAGGGGTTTCAGTGTGTGGGGAAGGGTTTCAGTGTGTGGGGAAGGTGTTTCAGTGGGTGGGGAAGTGGTTTCACTGTTTTTGAAAGGTGTTTCAGTGTGTGGGGAAGGTGTTTCACTGTGTGGTGAATGGGTTTCAGTGTGTGGGGAAGGTGTTTCAGTGTGTGGGGATGTGTTGCAGTGTGTGGGGAAGGTGTTTCAGTGTGTGCGGAAGGGGTTTCAGTGTGTGGGGAAGGTGTTTCAGTGTGTGGGGAAGGTCTTTCACTGTGTGGGGAAGGTGTTTCAGTATGTGGGGGAGGGATTTCAGTGTGTGGGGAAGGTTTTCAGTGTGTGGGGAACAGGTTTCAGTGTGTGGGTAAGGGTTTCAGTGTGTGGGGAATGTGTTTCAGTGTGTGTGGAAGGGGTTTCAGTGTGTGGGGAAGGTGTTTCATTGTGTGCGGAAGGGGTTTCAGTGTGTGGGAAGCTGTTTCAGTGTGTGGGGAAGTTGTTTCAGTGTGTGCAGAAGGGGTTTCAGTGTGTGGGGATGGTGTTTCAGTGTTTGGGGAATTTGTTTCAGTGTGTGGGGAAAGGGTTTCAGTGTGCGGGGAAGGGTTTAGATGTGTGGGCAAGAAGTTTCAGTGTGTGGGGAAGGGTTTCAGTGTCCGGGGAAGGTGTTTCAGTGCGTGGGGAAGGGGTTTCAGTGTGTGGGCCAGGTGTTTCAGTGTGTGGGGAAGGGGTTTTAGTGTGTGGGGAAGGTGTTTCAGTGTGTGGGGAAGCGGTCTCAGAGTGTGGGGAAAGGTGTCAGTGTGTGGGGAAGGTGTTTCAGTATGTGGGGAAGGGGTCTTAGTGTGTGGGGAATGTGTTTCAGTGCGTGGGGATGTGCTTCAGTGTGTGGGGATGTGTTTCAGTGAGTGGGGAAGGGTTTCAGTGTGTGGGGAAGGTGTTTCAGTGTGTGGGGATGGGTTTCAGTGTGTGGGGAAGGTGGTTCAGTGTGTGGGCAAGGGGTTTCAGTGTGTGGGGAAGGTGTTTCATTGTGTGGGGATGTGTTTCAGTGTGTGGGGATGTGTTTCAGTGTGTGGGGAAGGGTTTCAGTGTGTGGGGAAGGTGTTTCAGTATGTGGGGATGGGTCTCAGGGTGTGGGGATCAGTTTCAGTGTGTGGGGATGGGTTTCCGTGTGTGCGGAAGGTGTTTTAGTGTGTGGGGAAGGTGTTCCTGTGTGTGAGGATGTGTTTAAGCGTGTGGGGAAGGTTTTCCGTTTGGGGGGAAGTGCTTTCTGAGTGTGGGGAAGGGGTTGCAGTGTGTGGGGAAGGGGTTTCAGTGTTGGGGATGGTTTTCAGTGTATGAGGAAGGGGTTTCAGTGTGTGCGGAAGGGGTTACAGTGTGTGGGGAAGGTGTTTCAATGTGTGGGGATGTGTTTCAGTGTGTGGGGATGTGTTTCAGTGTGTGGGGAAGGGTTTCAGTGTTGGGGATGGTTTTCAGTGTATGAGGAAGGGGTTTCAGTGTGTGCGGAAGGGGTTACAGTGTGTGGGGAAGGTGTTTCAATGTGTGGGGATGTGTTTCAGTGTGTGGGGATGTGTTTCAGTGTGTGGGGAAGGGTTTCAGTGTGTGGGGAAGGTGTTTCAATCTGTGGGGATGGGTTGCAGGGTGTGGGCATCAGTTTCAGTGTGTGGGGATGGGTTTCAGTGTGTGCGGAAAGGGTTTCAGTGTGTGGGGAAGGTGTTTCTGTGTGTGGGGAAGTGTTTCAGTGTGTGGGGAAGGGATTTCAGTGTGTGGGGAAGGTGTTTCAGTGTGTGGGGATGTGTTTCATTGTGTGGCGATGGTTTTCAGTGTGTGCGGAAGGGGTTTCAGTGTGTGGAAAAGGTGCTTCAGTGTGTGGGGAAGGGGTTTCAGTGTGTGGGCAAACGGTTTCAGTGTGTGTGGATGTGTTTCAGTGTGTGGGGAAGGGTTCAAGTGTGTGTGGAAGATGTTTCAGTGTGTGGGGATGGGTCTCAGGGTGTGGGGATCAGTTTCAGTGTGTGAGGATGGGTTTCAGTGTATGGGGAAGGGATTTCTGTGTGTGGGGAAGGGGTTTCAGTGTGTGGGGATTGGTTTCATTGTGTGGCAATGGGTTTCAGTGTGTGCGGAAGGGGTTTCAGTGTGTGGGGAAGGTGTTTCAGTGTGTGGGGAAGGGGTTTCAGTGTGTGGGAAAGGGGTTTCAGTGTGTGGGGAATGTGTTTCAGCGTGTGCGGAAGGGGTTTCAGAGTGTGGGTGAGGGTTTCAGTGTGTGGTGAAGGTGTTTCAGTGCGTGGGGAAGGGGTTTCGGAGTGTGTGGAAGGGTTTCCGTTTGGGGGGAAGTGCTTTCACTGTGTGGGGAAGGGGTTGCAGTGTGTGGGGAAGGGGTTTCAGTGTTGGGCATGGTATTCTCTTTGTGAGGAAGGGGTTTCAGTGTGTGGGGAATGGGGTTCAGTGTGTGGGGAAGGTGTTTCAGTGTGTGGGGATGTGTTTCAGTGTGTGTGGATGTGTTTCAGTGTGTGGGGAAGGGTTCCAGTGTGTGTGGAAGGTGTTTCAGTGTGTGGGGATTGGTTTCAGGGTGTGGGGATCAGTTTCAGTGTGTGGGGATGGGTTTCAGTGTGTGTGGAAGGTGTTTCTGTGTGTGGGGATGTGTTTCAGTGTGTGGGGAAGGGATTTCAGTGTGTTGGGAAGGGGTTTCCGTGTGTGGGGATGTGTTTCAGTGTGTGGCGATGGGTTTCAGTGTGTGGGGAAGGAGTTTCAGTGTGTGGGGATGTGTTGCAGTGTGTGGGGAAGGTGTTTCAGTGTGTGCGGAAGGGGTTTCAGTGTGTGGTGAAGGGGTTTCAGTGTGTGGGAAGGTGTTTCAGTGTGTGGGGAAGGTGCTTCAGTGTGTGGGGGAGGGATTTCAGTGTGTGGGGAAGGGTTTCAGTGTGTGGGGAACGGGTTTCAGTGTCTGAGTAAGGGTTTCAGTGTGTGGGCAATGTGTTTCAGTGTGTGCGGAAGGGGTTTCAGTGTGTGGGGAAGGTGTTTCATTGTGTGGGGAAGGTGTTTCAGTGTGTGGGGAAGGTGCTTCACTGTTTGGAGAAGTGGTTTCAGTGTGTGGGGAAGCTGTTTCAGTGTGTGGGGAAGCGGTTTCAGTGTGTGAGGAAGGGTTTCAGTGTGTGGGGAAGGGGTTACAGTGTGTGGGGAAGGTGTTTCAATGTGTGGGGATGTGTTTCAGTGTGTGGGGATGTGTTTCAGTGTGTGGGGAAGGGTTTCAGTGTGTGGGGAAGGTGTCTCAATCTGTGGGGATGGGTTGCAGCGTGAGGGCATCAGTTTCAGTGTGTGGGGATGGGTTTCAGTGTGTGCGGAAAGGGTTTCAGTGTGTGGGGAAGGTGTTTCTGTGTGTGGGGATGTGTTTCAGTGTGTGGGGAAGGGATTTCAGTGTGTGGGGAAGGTGTTTCAGTGTGTGGGGATGTGTTTCAGTGTGTGGCGATGGTTTTCAGTGTGTGCGGAAGGGGTTTCAGTGTGTGGAAAAGGTGCTTCAGTGTGTGGGGAAGGTGTTTCAGTGTGTGGTCAAGGGGTTTCAGTGTGTGTGGTTGTGTTTCAGTGTGTGGGGAAGGGTTCAGTTGTGTGTGGAAGATGTTTCAGTATGTGGGGATGGGTCTCAGGGTGTGGGGATCAGTTTCAGTGTGTGAGGATGGGTTTCAGTGTGTGGGGAAGGGATTTCTGTGTGTGGGGAAGGGGTTTCAGTGTGTGGGGATTGGTTTCATTGTGTGGCAATGTGTTTCAGTGTGTGCGGAAGGGGTTTCAGTGTGTGCGGAAGGTGTTTCAGTGTGTGGGGAAGGGGTTTCAGTGTGTGGGAAAGGGGTTTCAGTGTGTGGGGAAGGTGTTTCAGCGTGTGCGGAAGGGGTTTCAGAGTGTGGGTGAGGGTTTCAGTGTGTGGTGAAGGTGTTTCAGTGCGTGGGGAAGGGGTTTCGGAGTGTGGGGAAGGGTTTCCGTTTGGGGGTTGGCTTTCACTGCGTGGGGAAGGGGTTGCAGTGTGTGGGGAAGGGGTTTCAGTGTTGGGCATGGCTTTCTCTGTGTGAGGAAGGGGTTTCAGTGTGTGGGGAATGGGGTTCAGTGTGTGGGGAAGGTGTTTCAGTGTGTGGGGATGTGTTTCAGTGTGTGTGGATGTGTTTCAGTGTGTGGGGAAGGGTTCCAGTGTGTGTGGAAGGTGTTTCAGTGTGTGGGGATTGGTTTCAGGGTGTGGGGATCAGTTTCAGTGTGTGGGGATGGGTTTCAGTGTGTGTGGAAGGGGTTTCAGTGTGTGTGGAAGGTGTTTCTGTGTGTGGGGATGTGTTTCAGTGTGTGGGGAAGGGATTTCAGTGTGTTGGGAAGGGGTTTCAGTGTGTGGGGATTGGTTTCATTGTGTGGCAATGTGTTTCAGTGTGTGCGGAAGGGGTTTCAGTGTGTGCGGAAGGTGTTTCAGTGTGTGGGGAAGGGGTTTCAGTGTGTGGGAAAGGGGTTTCAGTGTGTGGGGAAGGTGTTTCAGCGTGTGCGGAAGGGGTTTCAGAGTGTGGGTGAGGGTTTCAGTGTGTGGTGAAGGTGTTTCAGTGCGTGGGGAAATGTTTCAGTGTGTGGGGAACGGGTTTCAGTGTGTGAGTAAGGGTTTCAGTGTGTGGGCAATGTGTTTCAGTGTGTGCGGAAGGGGTTTCAGTGTGTGGGGAAGGTGTTTCATTGTGTGGGGAAGGTGTTTCAGTGTGTGGGGAAGGTGCTTCACTGTTTGGAGAAGTGGTTTCAGTGTGTGGGGAAGCTGTTTCAGTGTGTGGGGAAGGTGTTTCAGTGTGTGCAGAAGGGCTTTCAAAGCGTGGGGAAGGTGTTTCGGTGTTTGGGGAAGATGTTTCAGTGTGTGGGGAAGGGGTTTCAGTGTGTGGGGAAGGTGTTTCAGTGTGTGGTGAAGGTGTTTCAGGGTGTGGGGAAGGGGTTTCAGTGTGTGGGGAAGGTTTTAGATGTGTGGGTAAGGGGTTTCAGTGTGTGGGGAAGGGTTTCAGGTTGCGGGGAAGGTGTTTCTGTGCGTGGGGAAGGGGTTTCAGTGTGTGCGGAAGGGGTTTCAGTGTGTGGGGAAGGGGTTTCAGTGTGGGGGGATGTGTTTCAGTGTGTGGGGAAGGTGTTTCAGTGTGTGCAGAAGGGCTTTCAAAGCGTGGGGAAGGTGTTTCGGTGTTTGGGGAAGATGTTTCAGTGTGTGGGGAAGGGGTTTCAGTGTGTGGGGAAGGTGTTTCAGTGTGTGGTGAAGGAGTTTCAGGGTTTGGGGAAGGGGTTTCAGTGTGTGGGGAAGGGTTTAGATGTGTGGGTAAGGGGTTTCAGTGTGTGGGGAAGGGTTTCAGGGTGCGGGGAAGATGTTTCTGTGCGTGGGGAAGGGGTTTCAGTGTGTGCGGAAGGGGTTTCAGTGTGTGGGGAAGGGGTTTCAGTGTGGGGGGATGGGTTTCAGTGTGTGGGGAAGGGGTTTCAGTTTGTAGGGAAGGTGTTTCAGTATCTGCGGAAGGGGTTTCAGTGTGTGGGGAAGGGGTTTCAGTGTGTGGGGAATGTGTTTCTGAGTGTGCGGAAGGGGTTTCAGTGTGTCCGGAAGGCGTTTCAGTGTGTGGGAAAGGGGTTTCAGTGTGTGGGGAAGTGGTTTCAGTGTGTGGGGAATGTGTTTCAGTGTGTTTGGAAGGGTTTCAGTGTGTGGGGAATGTGTTTGAGTGTGTGGTGAATGGGTTTCAGTGTTTCGGGAAGGGTTTCAGTGTCTGTGGAAGGGGTGTCAGTGTGTGGGGAAGGTGGTTCAGTGTGTGGGGAATGTGTTTCAGTGTGTGCAGAAGGGGATTCAGTGTGTGGGGAAGGTGTTTCAGTGTGTGCGGATGTTGTTTCCGTGTGTGAGGAAGGGGTTTCAGTGTGTGGGGAAGGGTATCAGTGTGTGGGGAAGGGGTTTCAGTGGGTGGGTAATGGTTTCAGTGTGTGGGGAAGGTGTTTCAGTGTGCGCAGAATGGGTTTCAGTGTGTGACGAAGGTGTTTCATTGTGTGGGGATGCTGCTTCAGTGTGTGGGGAAGGTGTTTCAGTGTGTGGGGAAGGGGTTTCAGTGTGTGGGGAAGCTGTTTCAGTGTGTGGGGAAGGTGTTTCAGTGTGTGCGGAAGGGGTTTCAGTGGGTGGGGAAGCTGTTTCAGTGTGTGGGGAAGGTGTTTCAGTGTGTGCGGAAGGGGTTTCAGTGTGTGGGGATGGTGTTTCAGTGTGTGGTGAAGTTGTTTCAGTTTGTGGGGAAGGGGTTTCAGTGTGTGGGGATGGGTTTCAGTGTGTGGGGAAGGGGTTTCAGTGTGTGGGGAAGGGTTTCAGTGTGTGGGGAAGGTGTTTCAGTGGGTGGGGAAGTGGTTTCACTGTTTTTGAAAGGTGTTTCAGTGTGTGGGGAAGGTGTTTCAGTGTGTGGGGATGTGTTGCAGTGTGTGGGGAAGGTGTTTCAGTGTGTGCGGAAGGGGTTTCAGTGTGTGGGG
Source organism: Heterodontus francisci (assembly GCF_036365525.1). Classification (NCBI taxonomy): domain Eukaryota; kingdom Metazoa; phylum Chordata; class Chondrichthyes; order Heterodontiformes; family Heterodontidae; genus Heterodontus; species Heterodontus francisci. The sequence goes on from NW_027142285.1 coordinate 1,269,667, forward strand.
AAGTGTTTCAGTGTGCGGGGAAGGTCTTTCGCTGTGTGGGGAAGGTTTTCAGTGTGTGGGGAACGGGTTTCAGTGTGTGTGGAACGGGTTTCAGTGTGTGGGGAATGTGTTTCAGGGTGTGCGGAAGGGGTTTCAGTGTGTGGGGAAGGTGTTTCATTGTGTGGGGAAGGGGTTTCAGTGTGTGGGAAGCTGTTTCAGTGTGTGGGGAAGTTGTTTCAGTGTGTGCAGAAGGGGTTTCAGTGTGTGGGGAAGGTGTTTCGGTGTTTGGGGAATTTGTTTCAGTGTGTGGGGAAGGGGTTTCAGTGTGTGGGGAAGGGGTTTCAGTGTGTGGGGAAGGGTTTCAGTGTGCGGGGAAGGGATTAGATGTGTGGGCAAGAAGTTTCAGTGTGTGGGGAAGGGTTTCAGTGTCCGGGGAAGGTGTTTCAGTGCATGGGGAAGGGGTTTCAGTGTGTGGGCCAGGTGTTTCAGTGTGTGGGGAAGGGGTTTTAGTGTGTGGGGAAGGTGTTTCAGTGTGTGGGGAAGCGGTCTCAGAGTGTGGGGAAGGGTGTCAGTGTGTGGGGATGGGATTTCAGTGTGTGGGGAAGGTGTTTCAGTGTGTGTGGAAGGTGTTTCAGTATGTGGGGATGGGGTCTCAGTGTGTGGGGAATGTGTTTCATTGCGTGGGGATGGGTTTCAGTGTGTGGGGATGTGTTTCAGTGTGTGGTGAAGGTGTTTCAGTGTGTGAGGATGGGTTTCAGTGTGTGGGGAAGGTGTTTCAGTGTGTGGGCAAGGGGTTTCTGTGTGTGGGGAAGGTGTTTCAGTGTGTGGGGATGTGTTTCAGTGTGTGGGGATGTGTTTCAGTGTGTGGGGAAGGGTTTCAGTGTGTGGCGAAGGTGTTTCAGTATGTGGGGATGGGTCCCAGGGTGTGGGGATCAGTTTCAGTGTGTGGGGATGGGGTGCAGTGTGTGCGGAAGGTGTGGTAGTGTGTGGGGAATGTGTTTCTGTGTGTGGGGATGTGTTTCAGTGTGTGGGGAAGGGATTTCAGTGTGTGGGGAAGGGGTTTCAGTGTGTGGGGATGGGTTTCAGTGTGTTGCAATGGGTTTCAGTGTGTGCGGAAGGCGTTTCAGTGTGTGGGGAAGGTGTTTCAGTATTTGGGGAAGGGGTTTCAGTGTGTGGGAAAGGGGTTTCAGTGTGCGGGGAATGTGTTTCAGTGTGTGCGGAAGGGGTTTCAGAGTGTGGGTGAGGGTTTCAGTGTGTGGTGAAGGGGTTTCAGTGCGTGGGGAAGGGGTTTCAGAGTATGGGGAAGGGTTTAGATGTGTGGGGATGGGGTTTCAATGTGTGCGGAAGGGTTTCAGTGTGCGGGGAAGGGTTTAGATGTGTGGGGAAGGTGTTTCAGTGTGTGGCGATGGGTTTCAGTGTGCGGGGAAGGTGTTTCAGTGCGTGGGGAAGGGGTTTCATTGCGTGGGGAAGGTGTTTCAGTGTGTGGGGAAGGTGTTTCAGTGTGTGGGGAAGCGGTCTCAGAGTGTGGGGAAGGGTGTCAGTGTGTGGGGATGGGATTTTAGTGTGTGGGGAAGGTGTTTCAGTATGTGGGGATGGGGTCTCAGTGTGTGGGGAATGTGTTTCAGTGCGTGGGGATGTGCTTCAGTGTGTGGGGATGTGTTTCAGTGAGTGGGGAAGGGTTTCAGTGTGTGGGGAAGGTGTTTCAGTGTGTGGGGATGGGTTTCAGTGTGTGGGGAAGGTGGTTCAGTGTGTGCGGAAGGGGTTGCAGTGTGTGGGGAAGGTGTTTCATTGTGTGGGGATGTGTTTCAGTGTGTGGGGATGTGTTTCAGTGTGTGGGGAAGGGTTTCAGTGTGTGGGGAAGGTGTTTCAGTATGTGGGGATGGGTCTCAGGGTGTGGGGATCAGTTTCAGTGTGTGGGGATGGGTTTCAGTGTGTGCGGAAGGTGTTTTAGTGTGTGGGGAAGGTGTTCCTGTGTGTGAGGATGAGTTTCAGCTTGTGGGGAAGGGATTTCAGTGAGTGGGGAAGGGGTTTCAGTGTTTGGGGATGGGTTTCAGTGTGTGGCAATGGGTTTCAGTGTGTGCGGAAGGGGTTTCAGTGTGTGGGGAAGGTGTATCAGTGTGTGGGGAAGAGGTTTCAGTGTGTGGGAAAGGGGTTTCAGTGTGTGGGGAATGTTTTTCAGTGTGTGCGGAAGGGGTTTCAGAGTGTGGGTGAGGGTTTCAGTGTGTGGTGATAGTGCTTCAGTGCGTGGGGAAGGGGTTTCAGAGTGAGGGGAAGGGTTTCCGTTTGGGGGGAAGTGCTTTCAGTGTGTGGGGAAGGGGTTGCAGTGTGTGGGGAAGGGGTTTCAGTGTTGGGGATGGTTTTCAGCGTGTGAGGAAGGGGTTTCAGTGTGTGGGGAAGGGGTTACAGTGTGTGGGGAAGGTGTTTCAATGTGTGGGGATGTGTTTCAGTGTGTGGGGATGTGTTTCAATGTGTGCGGAAGGGTTTCAGTGTGTGGGGAAGGTGTTTCAATCTGTGGGGATGGGTTGCAGGGTGTGAGCATCAGTTTCAGTGTGTGGGGATGGGTTTCAGTGTGTGCGGAAAGGGTTTCAGTGTGTGGGGAAGGTGTTTCTGTGTGTGGGGATGTGTTTCAGTGTGTGGGGAAGGGATTTCAGTGTGTGGGGAAGGTTTTTCAGTGTGTGGGGATGTGTTTCAGTGTGTGGCGATGGTTTTCAGTGTGTGCGGAAGGGGTTTCAGTGTGTGGAAATGGTGCTTCAGTGTGTGGGGAAGGGGTTTCAGTGTGTGGGCAAGGGGTTTCAGTGTGTGTGGATGTGTTTCAGTGTGTGGGGAAGGGTTCAAGTCTGTGTGGAAGATGTTTCAGTATGTGGGGATGGGTCTCAGGGTGTGGGGATCAGTTTCAGTGTGTGAGGATGGGTTTCAGTGTTTGGGGAAGGGATTTCTGTGTGTGGGGAAGGGGTTTCAGTGTGTGGGGATTGGTTTCATTGTGTGGCAATGGGTTTCAGTGTGTGCGGAAGGGGTTTCAGTGTGTGGGGAAGGTGTTTCAGTGTGTGGGGAAGGGGTTTCAGTGTGTGGGAAAGGGGTTTCAGTGTGTGGGGAAGGTGTTTCAGCGTGTGCGGAAGGGGTTTCAGAGTGTGGGGAAGGTGTTTCAGTGCGTGGGGAAGGGGTTTCGGAGTGTGGGGAAGGGTTTCCGTTTGGGGGAAGTGCTTTCACTGTGTGGGGAAGGGGTTGCAGTGTGTGGGGAAGGGGTTTCAGTGTTGGGCATGGTTTTCTCTGTGTGAGGAAGGGGTTTCAGTGTGTGGGGAATGGGGTTCAGTGTGTGGGGAAGGTGTTTCAGTGTGTGGGGATGTGTTTCAGTGTGTGTGGATGTGTTTCAGTGTGTGGGGAAGGGTTCCAGTGTGTGTGGAAGGTGTTTCAGTGTGTAGGGATTGGTTTCAGGGTGTGGGGATCAGTTTCAGTGTGTGGGGATGGGTTTCAGTGTGTGTGGAAGGGGTTTCAGTGTGTGTGGAAGGTGTTTCTGTGTGTGGGGATGTGTTTCAGTGTGTGGGGAAGGGATTTCAGTGTGTTTGGAAGGGGTTTCCGTGTGTGGGGATGTGTTTCAGTGTGTGGCGATGGTTTTCAGTGTGTGCGGAAGGGGTTTCAGTGTGTGGAAAAGGTGTTTCAGTGTGTGAGGAAGGGGTTTCAGTGTGTGGGAAAGGGGTTTCAGTGTGTGGGGAAGGGGTTTCAGTGTGTGGGAAAGGTGTTTCAGAGAGTGGGTAAGGGTTTCAGTGTGTGGGGATGTGTTTCAGTGTGTGGGGAAGGGATTTCAGTGTGTTGGGAAGGGGTTTCCGTGTGTGGGGATGTGTTTCAGTGTGTGGCGATGGTTTTCAGTGTGTGCGGAAGGGGTTTCAGTGTGTGGAAAAGGTGTTTCAGTGTGTGAGGAAGGGGTTTCAGTATGTGGGAAAGGGGTTTCAGTGTGTGGGGAAGGGGTTTCAGTGTGTGGGTAAGATGTTTCAGAGAGTGGGTAAGGGTTTCAGTGTGTGGGGAAGGTGTTTCAGTGCGTGGGGAAGGGGTTTCAGAGTGTGGGGAAGGGTTTCCGTGTGGGGGGATGTGTTTTCAGTGTGGGGGGAAGGGGTTGCAGTGTGTGGGGAAGGGGTTTAAGTGTGTGGGGATGTGTTTCAGTGTGTGAGGAGGGGGTTTCAGTGTGTGGGGAAGGGGTTGCAGTGTGTGGGGATGGGTTTCACTGTGTGCGGAAGGGGTTTCAGTGTGTGGGGAAGGTGTTTCATTGTGTGGGGAAGATGTTTCAGTGTGTGCGGAAGGCGTTTCAGTGTGTGGGGAAGGGGTTTCAGTATGTGGGGAAGGTGTTTCAGTGTGTGCAGAAGGGGTTTCAGTGTGTGCGGAAGGGGTTTCAGTGTGTGGGGAAGGTGTTCCCTTGTGTGGGGAAGGTGTTTCAGTGTGTGGGGAAGGTGCTTCACTGTGTGGAGAAGGGGTTTCAGTGTGTGGGGAAGCTGTTTCAGTGTGTGGGGAAGGTGTTTCAGTGTGTGCAGAAGGGGTTTCAGTTTGTGGGGAAGGTGTTTCGGTGTTTGGGGAAGGTGTTTCAGTGTGTCGGGAAGGGGTTTCAGTGTGTGGGGAAGGGTTTCAGTGTCCGGGGAAGGTGTTTCAGTGCGTGGGGAAGGGGTTTCAGTGTGTGGGCCAGGTGTTTCAGTGTGTGGGGAAGGGGTTTTAGTGTGTGGGGAAGGTGTTTCAGTGTGTGGGGAAGCGGTCTCAGAGTGTGGGGAAGGGGTGTCAGTGTGTGGGGATGGGATTTCAGTGTGTGGGGAAGGTGTTTCAGTGTGTGTGGAAGGTGTTTCAGTATGTGGAGATGGGGTCTCAGTGTGTGGGGTATGTGTTTCATTGCGTGGGGATGGGTTTCAGTGTGTGGGGATGTGTTTCAGTGTGTGGGGATGTGTTTCAGTGTGTGGTGAAGGTGTTTCAGTGTGTGAGGATGGGTTTCAGTGTGTGGGGAAGGTGTTTCAGTGTGTGGGCAAGGGGTTTCTGTGTGTGGGGAAGGTGTTTCATTGTGTGGGAATGTGTTTCATTGTGTGGGGATGTGTTTCAGTGTGTGGGGAAGGGTTTCAGTGTGTGGCGAAGGTGTTTCAGTATGTGGTGATGGGTCCCAGGGTGTGGGGATCAGTTTCAGTGTGTGGGGATGGGTTGCAGTGTGTGCGGAAGGTGTGGTAGTGTGTGGGGAATGTGTTTCTGTGTGTGGGGATGTGTTTCAGTGTGTGGGGAAGGGATTTCAGTGTGTGGGGAAGGGGTTTCAGTGTGTGGGGATGGGTTTCAGTGTGTGGCAATGTGTTTCAGTGTGTGCGGAAGGCGTTTCAGTGTGTGGGGAAGGTGTTTCAGTGTCTGGGGAGGGGGTTTCAGTGTGTGGGAAAGGGGTTTCAGTGTGCGGGGAATGTGTTTCAGTGTGTGCGGAAGGGGTTTCAGAGTGTGGGTGAGGGTTTCAGTGTGTGGTGAAGGTGTTTCTGTGCGTGGGGAAGGGGTTTCAGAGTATGGGGAAGGGTTTAGATGTGTGGGGATGGGGTTTCAATGTGTGCAGAAGGGTTTCAGTGTGCGGGGAAGGGTTTAGATGTGTGGGGAAGGTGTTTCAGTGTGTGGCGATGGGTTTCAGTGTGCGGGGAAGGTGTTTCAGTGCGTGGGAAGGGGTTTCATAGCGTGGGGAAGGTGTTTCAGTGTGTGGGGAAGGTGTTTCAGTGTGTGGGGAAGCGGTCTCAGAGTGTGGGGAAGGGTGTCAGTGTGTGGGGATGGGATTTTAGTGTGTGGGTAAGGTGTTTCAGTATGTGGGAATGGGGTCTCAGTGTGTGGGGAATGTGTTTCAGTGCGTGGGGATGTGCTTCAGTGTGTGGGGATGTGTTTCAGTGAGTGGGGAAGGGTTTCAGTGTGTGGGGAAGGTCTTTCAGTGTGTGGGGATGGGTTTCAGTGTGTGGGGAAGGTGGTTCAGTGTGTGGGGAAGGGGTTTCAGTGTGTCGGGAAGGTGTTTCATTGTGTGGGGATGTGTTTCAGTGTGTGGGGATGTGTTTCAGTGTGTGGGGAAGGGTTTCAGTGTGTGGGGAATGTGTTTCAGTATGTGGGGATGGGTCTCAGGGTGTGGGGATCAGTTTCAGTGTGTGGGGATGGGTTTCCGTGTGTGCGAAAGGTGTTTTAGTGTGTGGGGAAGGTGTTCCTGTGTGTGAGGATGTGTTTCAGCGTGTGGGGAAGGGATTTCAGTGTGTGGGGAAGGGGTTTCAGTGTTTGGGGATGGGTTTCAGTGTGTGGCAATGGGTTTCAGTGTGTGCGGAAGGGGTTTCAGTGTGTGGGGAAGGTGTATCAGTGTGTGGGGAAGGGGTTTCAGTGTGTGGGAAAGGGGTTTCAGTGTGTGGGGAATGTTTTTCAGTGTGTGCGGAAGGGGTTTCAGAGTGTGGGTGAGGGTTTCAGTGTGTGGTGATAGTGCTTCAGTGCGTGGGGAAGGGGTTGCAGTGTGTGGGGAAGGGGTTTCAGTGCTGGGGATGGTTTTCAGTGTGTGAGGAAGGGGTTTCAGTGTGTGGGGAAGGGGTTGCAGTGTGTGGGGAAGGTGTTTCAATGTGTGGGGATGTGTTTCAGTGTGTGGGGATGTGTTTCAGTGTGTGGGGAAGGGTTTCAGTGTGTGGGGAAGGTGTTTCAATCTGTGGGGATGGGTTGCAGGGTGTGGGCATCAGTTTCAGTGTGTGGGGATGGGTTTCAGTGTGTGCGGAAAGGGTTTCAGTGTGTGGGGAAGGTGTTTCTGTGTGTGGGGATGTGTTTCAGTGTGTGGGGAAGGGATTTCAGTGTGTGGGGAAGGTGTTTCAGTGTGTGGGGATGTGTTTCAGTGTGTGGCGATGGTTTTCAGTGTGTGCAGAAGGGGTTTCAGTGTGTGGAAAAGGTGCTTCAGTGTGTGGGGAAGGGGTTTCAGAGTGTGGGCAAGGGGTTTCAGTGTGTGTGGATGTGTTTCAGTGTGTGGGGAAGGGTTCAAGTGTGTGTGGAAGATGTTTCAGTATGTGGGGATGGGTCTCAGGGTGTGGGGATCAGTTTCAGTGTGTGAGGATGGGTTTCAGTGTGTGGGGAAGGGATTTCTGTGTTTGGGGAAGGGGTTTCAGTGTGTGGGGATTGGTTTCATTGTGTGGCAATGGGTTTCAGTGTGTGCGGAAGGGGTTTCAGTGTGTGGGGAAGGGATTTCTGTGTTTGGGGAAGGGGTTTCAGTGTGTGGGGATTGGTTTCATTGTGTGGCATTGGGTTTCAGTGTGTGCGGAATGGGTTTCAGTGTGTGGGGAAGGTGTTTCAGTGTGTGGGGAAGGGGTTTCAGTGTGTGGGAAAGGGGTTTCAGTGTGTGGGGAAGGTGTTTCATCGTGTGCGGAAGGGGTTTCAGAGTGTGGGGAAGGTGTTTCAGTGCGTGGGGAAGGGGCTTCGGAGTGTGGGGAAGGGTTTCCGTTTGGGGGAAGTGCTTTCACTGTGTGGGGAAGGGGTTGCAGTGTGTGGGGAAGGGGTTTCAGTGTTGGGCATGGTTTTCTCTGTGTGAGGAAGGGGTTTCAGTGTGTGGGGAATGGGGTTCAGTGTGTGGGGAAGGTGTTTCAGTGTGTGGGGATGTGTTTCAGTGTGTGTGGATGTGTTTCAGTGTGTGGGGAAGGGTTCCAGTGTGTGTGGAAGGTGTTTCAGTGTGTAGGGATTGGTTTCAGGGTGTGGGGATCAGTTTCAGTGTGTGGGGATGGGTTTCAGTGTGTGTGGAAGGGGTTTCAGTGTGTGTGGAAGGTGTTTCTGTGTGTGGGGATGTGTTTCAGTGTGTGGGGAAGGGATTTCAGTGTGTTGGGAAGGGGTTTCCGTGTGTGGGGATGTGTTTCAGTGTGTGGCGATGGTTTTCAGTGTGTGCGGAAGGGGTTTCAGTTTGTGGAAAAGGTGTTTCAGTGTGTGAGGAAGGGGTTTCAGTGTGTGGGAAAGGGGTTTCAGTGTGTGGGGATGGGGTTTCAGTGTGTGGGAAAGGTGTTTCAGAGAGTGGGTAAGGGTTTCAGTGTGTGGGGATGTGTTTCAGTGTGTGGGGAAGGGATTTCAGTGTGTTGGGAAGGGGTTTCCGTGTGTGGGGATGTGTTTCAGTGTGTGGCGATGGTTTTCAGTGTGTGCGGAAGGGGTTTCAGTGTGTGGAAAAGGTGTTTCAGTGTGTGAGGAAGGGGTTTCAGTATGTGGGAAAGGGGTTTCAGTGTGTGGGGAAGGGGTTTCAGTGTGTGGGTA